>NC_134405.1:180540903-181190070 GCF_038048845.1 Mixophyes fleayi | reverse complement strand
ATAACCTAAAAATTGAGAAGGAGCAAGATAAAATCTTTCTCATTACTAAGTATAACAAGTCTGCAAAAAACTTTCAAGGAAACATTAACACATTCTACTTAAAGCAGCAATTCCATGAAAAAGTTAGGTGTGTTTTATTTTTTTTAACATTAATAACAGTTGCAGGCTGTAAGAAAAATTGTTACTAAATATATTCCTTCGTTTGTGTCTTCAGGCTACTATTACTGATATATAGCTCTGAATCATTTCCACAGTGTTATGTGACTGCCATGGCAACCACAGTCACATATCACATGATGAAGTGAGCAAGGAGACTTTGGAATGCCCCTCTGTTTGTTTGTACACTGTAATATCATACTAATATTTTGCTCCTTCCGACATTTTCTTTCAATGTCTGTGCTGAAGCACAGGGCACATATTTGTCTTTCAGCTTGCCCTCTATAACCAAGTAAAAACAGATGCTAATACACAATCTGAAAAATAATATAAAGAATACTTACCAGAGCAGGATCAAACAGATTTCCAAGAGTTGTAAATACTGCTGCTTTGTAAACCTAAACTGGCAATGCACAAAAAGCAAGAAACTATGACTCGGATGTCATGTGACCTTCTCCACATGAACAAGCTTGATTTACTGGCACACAAATGTTGTGCTCCAGCTGAAGTAACCATACTTGTTCCCCCCCCGGAAAAATTTTGAAAAGGAGATGATTTGTAGGAGGACAGCTAAGAAAAATGATCACACGCATGTTTAAATTGTATTTAACTTGCAATTTAAAGAAAAAGAAAAAGCTATGTGGGATTGTTGCTTTAAGGATGATTCATTAAGAGAACATTTGACTCGAAAAAAAAAGGGAAAACATACGAAAACGCCTAACCTTAAGCAAGAACTGGTGTAAAGTTTCCTCTCCCCAAAGAAACTAAAACGGTCTTCATTACAGCCTCAAAACAACCCAGGCTTCTACTACTGTAACAGGTGCTTATGTTGTAGGGCTGTTAACCACGGCAGCACTCAGTCCGTGCAAGAAGTTACTTAGAAAAATACAGGTTTAAAGAACAAAATCAAATCAAGAATCATGTGCAATACAGAGAGAGTTGTACATAAGTTGTAATGTCCATGTGGCCCACATTACTGTACTCTGGATAACTGAGCATCCCTGAAATATTAGGATAGGATTAACAGAAGATAGCATTTCTAAACCTTTTAGATTGGGCCATAACTAATGTGTCTCATATTTGTTAACCTTCATCGGTATTTAGCATGTTTACAATTGGAAAGGAGATTTTGCCTCACGTATTTAGAGGTCTGATGACCTCTGATGAAACCGGCCACAAAAAGGCAGAGAAACGCATCAGTGACGCCAGCGTTAAGCAGGCTTTTCCAAAACATCCAATATAGACTTTATGGTAATATGGTTTGCCCAGAATCTGCATGTTTTATTGCCTTATATGGTTCCAGTCACCAGAAGGATTTGGAGTCATCTTCAAGACTTACAAGGCGCAGCAAGTAATACATGCTGCAGAAACAATGATTGACAGCACATTCAGGGCCTGATTAAGACACTGTAGGCCCCTGGGCTAGGGGTACTGTGAGGCCCCCATTTTTCAAGCGACTTATGCCTAATCCGATATTATTGGGGGCTCCCTAGTAATATCGGATTGGGCAAAAGTAGTTTGAGCTGTGTTCCTTTTAATATACTAAATCAGTATTCTCAAAATGCACACTTTGCCAGCCAGCCCCCAAACCCCGCCCTGCAAATATCTCCCCCAAAAGTGCACACTGTGCCAGCCAGCCCCCAACCCCCCCCCCTGCAAATATCTCCCTCAAAAGTACACTTTGCCAGCCAGCCCCCAAACCCCGCCCTGCAATTATCTCCCCCAAAAGCACAATATGCATGCCAGCCAGCCCCCCCCGCCCCCCTTGTAATTCTCTGCACCAAAAATACAATAAGAAAATGGTAGTGGGAAGGGCCGCACTTCCTTATATGTGAGAATGCAGCCACAAAATAGAACCCGTGGTATACGGAGGGAATTCCCCACCCTCCCAAATAAAGATGGGTAACAAGATGAGGTTCAGGGCGCAAAAGTATGTGCCTAAAGCTGGATATACTGAATAAGCAAAGAAAATGTCCAAATGTAAAAAGGGCAAACTTTCGGTAGTATCGTGCATTGAACAGCTACTTACTTTTCATTTTATGGGTTTTGGCCCCAACTCATGTGTGTTTGGACTCTTTTTTTGTTTTTCATTTTTTCTTTTCCATTTTTTTTTTTTTTTTTATCTATTTTATATCATTTTTTCATAGACTGTTTAGTCGTTTTTCATACCCCTGATCAGTTTGCCCTTTTTACATTTGGACATTTCTTTGCTTATTCAGTATACTGTTTACTGTATTGCCCAGTGCAATTATCTCATACCGTGCTCTACATTGTGCACATTTTATTGTTTATGTCTTTGTTCTGGCCAGAACATGTTTATTTGCATTTATGTACACATAATAGAATAAATTCCAGCTTTAGGCATACTTTTGAGCCCTGTACTTCATCTTGTTACCCAAAAATACAATGTACAGTTGTCTGAGCCAGCCAGACCCAAGAGCGAGCTTACCTCGGTCTTCAACGCTAGTCTTCTCTTCTGTCAGCTCACACCCTTTCCCTGCTGCCTGTAGTGTCCGTTCCGCGGCGTGCACCTATCTCCTTCCTGAGGAGATCTCGTGAGAGTGATCTCACTCTCACGAGATCTCCTTAGTAAGGAGATAGGTGCACGCCGCGGACGGACCATTGCCTGCAGCCTGTCAATGGAGGTGAGTGACGTGACGTCACCATCATTCAGGACTCGGAGTCGCCGACCGCGGTACAGGCTGTAGCGCGGCTGGCGGCTCGCTACAGCTCAACATAAGAAGAAAAAAAAATACTTTCAGTTAGACCTCAGGTTAATCTGGCCCTAAGCACATTGGACTGTGCTTGTGGTCTGTTCCACTCAATTGCAGTAAATTTCCACATGAATTACTAATATTTGGGAAATACTATTCTTTTCTCAGCTCCAACTCGATTGCCTTAGGTCTTATTAAAAGAACTAAACATTTGTTTGCTTTGTGTTGTAAAGAATGTAAACTTCTTTGTGAATTTCTTATGATTTGTCCAATATATGTTACACCGAGCGATTGACAACATCTTTCTTATCAATTGTATTTATTTTAGTTTTTATAATATATTGGATATACTGTATATTTTATCAGCGCTACCTTGCTTTTTTCTCTTTTGTTTTTGGCTACTAACAAGTACAGTACCTGCTAATAGAGAGCTGCAGATATTTTAGGCACCATATAATTATTTCACTGGCGCCGGACTATTGTTGTTTTTTTTTTATATACTATTAAGGACATTATAAAACAATATAAGAATATATATTTTGTGTGCCAAGCTCTTTTTACAAACCACTATATTTAGCATGTACACTTATTTTTCATTAACAGGTGGCAAACTTTGTATTGTCATTAAGCTGTTTATAATAGAATTTGCATTGAATAAACTGCATTTTTATTCTGTATTTATATACATACACCACTGTTTCAAAGCACATTCATTTACTCTTTCATCACCCCTCTGCGCCAGTGGCCCTACATTGTTATATTGCAAGATTTATATCTTTCTATCTTTGCACAACTGCTGGATTTTCAAGGAAGTGCCCATTTATTTTTTGCACAAAGAACTAGAAGAAAGTTTTATTTGTACATATTAGCATTTTTTGTATAGGGTCCAGGAAACAAACCGTACCTAAAAACATATTTGTTGCAATACATTTTACGAGTTTAAAAAAAACATACCTAAAAAAGTGACTCCATACCATCATTGATACAGTTATCAGATTTTTTATTGTGGAATATGAGAACAAGCCAAAAACAGATCAAGTTACCATATAGTAACAAAAGATTATTTAAAACAAAATTCTAAAAATAACAAAAGTGAAGCATATAAACCTGACAGATGTAATGCTCTATATATTTAGAAACCTTGATGATTCCCCAACAGCAGTTTTACTCTGCAATGTCTTTAGGCTCTGGACACGAGTGACAGCTGAGCTTAAAAAGCAGAGTTTTGAGATGATTGAAGTAGACACTGAAGAAGCCAGAGTATGCAGATGGTTCAGAGAAAGAATATACACCTGCAGCAATAAAGACCAGTGGATGAAATGGGAAAGATCAAATACGTTTTGCTTAATGTGAGCAGTCATATAGAGTACATGCTGAAAGGCTTATGAGATAAGAGAAAAGACAAAGGGATATGTGAAATTACTCTTGAGATGGTGTGAAAATATAATGTACTGTATGAAATTATTAGCCTCACAGAATTATCCATTAACACAGCACAACATTCTGTTTAAGAAATTATTTACACAACTGCTTCTTTATTTCCTCCATTACGGTCTGCATGGAGAGCACATGGAGGAAAACGACAGTGAATTTTTAACAGCCCCAGGGACGATTCACTCCTATGTTAAAACACATCTTCTATCTCCACACTCAAGTAGTGAATATCAAACACTGTATCAAAACGCAAAAAAACACCCATAAATTTTTCTGTTTCTTTATGTGCACTCCGTTTAGAATGCAACCAAGTGAATGAGCTCTAAATCCCCATATTTGTCTGAAACCATTCTTAATAATAAAACCTTGCATCCCTTTATCCTTACTTGTCATGTCCCGTTTTGTGTATCAACAGGAAATGGCACATTTTCATCTACCCTATGTTAGCCCATAATTATGTTAATGTTATGTTATTTTTGATACATTGGATGGCTAAGCAAATAAAGAGTATTAACTGTAGGACATGCCACAAGGCATTATCATTGAGTTGCAGATAGGCAGTCATTAATCAATTAAATCTGCATTTATTAAGATTTATTGTGCTGTGACATTTTCGGTTGCTATATTATTATTAAACTTTATTTATACAGCACCTACATATTATGCAGAGCCAAGAGAATATATAATCATTTACATCAATCACAGTCACAATGATGCTTACAATCTAAATTCCCTACCACATGAACACACACACATACAAACACACAAGGTTTAATTTCGTCAGAAGCCAATTAACCTAATAAAATGTTTTTGGATATGGGAGGAAACCTATGCAAACACCGAGAGAATAAACTAAATCCTTATATATACTGCCTAGTGCTATGTAATGCCAATCTAATTTTACATAAAGTAGGATCATAAAAATAGTACAAAAAATAAAACATATGACTAACAATTGGTTACCTACTGAACAAGTGCTGGGCACCACCAGCAAAACACTTATATTGTTTTCACCTATACAAGTGACATTGATACCAGATATTCATAAATATTCACAAGGACATCGGATAAAAGAAAAACAAGGAAAAACCCTTACAAAATGCACTTATACACAGAGTATTCACCATAATTAATAAACTACCCCTCTAAAAAAGCAATTTTCTATTACAATTATTACCGTATATAATGGTAATATTTCATAAATACAAAGCACATGCTAAACACGCTTTTTATAGTACATGTAGGAAGCAGGAAAGCAGAGAGTATGTCACTGGATGTGGCCATATTCGCCCATGTTTACAACAAGAATGGGTTAGTAGACATATAGCATGGGTATCATATATATAATTTTATCATGACAGATACAGGTTTGGCAGTGTAATAGAGGATAAAGTACAAGGGGCAAAATGATAGCTTATTATTTTTCCCATAGTTTGCTTTACACAGATCAACCCTGAAAATTTACCCCAAACTTCTAGTACTCCTTAGTACAGGGATACCAAATGTGTACACTATATAACATATGACAGTTATAAGGCCTAGAAATAAAAGAATTATACTTACTATGAAGTTAATTTCCTTGAAATATGTCAGCCTTTACAATGTGATAACTCCTTAGCTGAGTAGAGACAAAAAAGAAAAAAACAACGGGAGGGTATATAAGGTTGTTAATCCTTCCATATGGTGTCTGAGAAGCTTCCCAAGCTATTCAGCTGCAATATAAATAGGAAACACAGGTAGGAGTATTAGGCTGCCATGGACTATTCTAAGAAAAAGAGTATAATCCTCTAATTTCCTTTTCATACACCATGGCAGCCATTATAATGGGATATACCCAAACAGTATAATGGAATAGGGTGGGCTTAAGAACATCACTACATAACTTTTTTAGTTAACAACTTTTTCAAGTTTTCAACTACTTGGATTTTCTTTCCAAACTGCATCACATCCAGAAAACAAGTCTTGTGAAAGTGTGCATAAGTGACAATTCAGCTGCTTTACAAATATTGTCTGTTGAGACCTAGCTTTGCATGCTTAGGAGGTAACCACCACCCTTGTAGAATCAGTGGTAGTCACTTCTGCGACTACAGTAAATCAGACAGCAGTTTGAGCGATAGGAGAAGTGCGATTTTCAGATGTCCGACCTGGAGGGGAGAACGACTGCTTGAAATGACTCTTACAAACAATTCCGCAGAATGAACATATTGCCACCTCTACAATGTTTAGTCTACATTGTAGATGTGGCGCTTCCTTAACTGACCACCTTAATAGCGAGAATGTCTAGGTTGCAGTTTAACCTCTCTCGCTATTAAGGTGGTCAGTTAAGGAAGCGCCACCTCTACAATGTAGACTAAACATTGTAGAGGTGGCGGGATGTTCATTCTGCGGTATTGTTTGTAAGAGTCATTTCTAGCAGGTCGGACACCTGAAAATCGCACTTCTCCTATCACCCAAACTGCGGTCGGATTTACTACAGCTGATAATTGGTATCCAACCCTGTAGAATATGGCTTTAAAATTTAAGCCACTTCACATCTGTTAACTTTATACAATGACATTTCTAATTAATTGGGCAAGAGTGGAGTGTGCTACTTATGAGAACTTCTAGGAAAGACAAAGTTATTCTGCCTTTCTGAATTTATTCACTCTGGAAAGATAAAAAGAGACTGCTCTAACAAGATCTAGAGTATGTAATTGTTTTTCCTACTTGTTAGATTATTGTGTACAGAGAGATGGCAATATAATCTCTTGGCTGATATGGAAAGTGGAATCTACTTTAGTTAAAAAAAAAAAGCAGGATTAGTTCTTAATACCACTTTGTCTGTATAAACGCTAAAAATGGTTATTTACACCATAAGGCATGTAGTTCTTGAGCAAATGTAATTGCTACAAGGCACACGTGAGCCATTTCAATGAGATATCTCAAAGAGGTTCACTGGGATCAGACATTAGGGCTTCCTAAACAATATTAAGATCTAAAAGGTGCCAGAAACCGTTTGATACAAGGACGTATTGTCACCCTGAATTTTAAGGTAGAAAGAACAATACCGTTGTCAAAATCATCCAGAGGGAAATCGATAACTGGAACACTAGCAGAAGTGGGAACATGTAGTTTATATTCGTATTTCAGAATTAATCTGCTCAGATTCTTTATTAAACAATATAATTATTTTTTCTTGCTTGAAGCAGCACTTTAATTACCTTATTAAAGACACCTTTGTGTCTCAGTATTGACCACTCAAATCCACACCATAAACGTCTGGATTTTGGTGAAGAACCTGTCCCTAGTTTAGAAGATGGTATGGTACTGGCATGGTAGAGGCCAAGGTTGCTCCAGAAAGCATTCACCAAGCCCGCACAAACCACAGGTGACGAGACCAAAATGGCAGAATAATTTCATGACCTCCACTGCTTCTTTCTGGATTTTTCACACAGTGCGTTTAATAAGAGGGAATGGAGGAACACATACCTAATTGGAAGTTCCATGGCACTGGCACAACATCTACTCCCACTGTTCTGATATACCTGTGATGTGAGTAGAATCTAAGCACCTTGTTGCCATTAGATCCATCTCAAGAGAAGTAAATTCCTGGATTAACAACTGGAAAACTAATTTGAGTAAGGCCCATTTTCCTGAATGGATGACATCTGCTGTAGTAATCCGCTATGGTATTGTTTTTGCCTGCTACATGAAGCGCAGCAAGTGACTTTACATTGTTTTCTGTCAAAGACACGATTGCTCGCACTTCCAACATGATAGCCTAGCTCTAGGTACCACCTTGTCAGTTTATCAAAGCAACTACTGTTCTGTTGTTGGAAAAGATCTTCATATGTTTGTGTTGCAGGTGAGATTGGAAAAGTTGACTTGCATGCTAAAACTACTCTCACATCCAAAATGTTTGTGATGCCTTTTGCTCTGTTATGTTCCTTGAGTCACCTCTACAAGAAGAGGGGTGTCTCCAACTGTGGAGCTGGAATCTGATCTGAGTACAATCTATTTTGGGTATGAAAGAAACATTTCTTGCTTTCTCAACCTGGGATCTTGCCACCAGCTGAGAAACTTGGGTGACCTTTGTAAGTCTGATGACATGATCCAGAGAATATGAATTGTGATCACACCGAGATATGCCACCTTGCCCATGGAAGAATGGTGATGGCTGAAAAGGGCATTCCCAAGAGATTGAGCTGAAACTTGAATCTTGACAAGTCTTTCCTGTGACAGATATCCCATCTCTTGCAATTCATATTTGAACACCTAAGAAATGAATTTGTTACTAATTACTATAATGTTATATATTTGCCAATATGCTTAAACTTTTCTATGACCCAGAAATCATCCAAATACAGCAAATGGGCTACTCCATACTTTGAGAGAGGCCATAAGGACTATCAGAACTTTGGTGAAGGTCCTTGGAGATATAGAAAGGCTGCATGGAAGATAGATGAAATGGACAAAAAAATTGAAAAATATCTGATGGTCTGCTGCAAAATGTTTGTGAAGATAAGAATCCTGTACATCTATTGAGGAAAATAAATCTCCCTTCCTATGGCAATGAGAATGGAATTTACATATTCTATAGGGAAACGTGCATGGGCAAACTGAATTGGTAACAGTTCTGAAACTACCTGATGACATCTATACCAGGACCAAATTTCAATACATGTTGGAGCCTCTCTTGATGCAAGAGACAGGAGAAATAACTTATGCTTTTAGAGTTTGTAGGCTGTCGTGTAATGCCTGCATCTCCAACCGGGAGGATGGGGACTTTATGAATTTATTTGTTCTGGGTATTTCATGAAACTAAACATAACAATTTTCACCGCACCAAGTTGAACCCCTTATATGTTAAAGAGATCTATATGTCTCATAAAGTGGGGAGGTGCTCCTACACATTACCAATATACATATTGAAAAAAGGAAAAAAGAGGGGGGGATGGGAAAATGTGTATATAGGGCACTCTTTTTAGATTCAATATATAGAGTAAATTTCTGTTAAAAGTAATATCTTTATTATAATAAACAGACGATACATTAGCGAAATGATTAAAAACACTCAGTGAATGAACATATTGACCAAATGTATTGGGTGAAACACTGTTAAGAAGTAGTAAAAAAGACTACTGTGCTGTCTCACTGTGTCCTATCAATAATATAAAGTAATGAGCTGTACCATTATCACATAAATGGTATAGTGATATTGGATGTATAAATGTAAAGATATTCTTCTACGTCCAGACCTATCTATTCTGTTATGATTGATTTCAGAATACTAAGTATCTAATTTGGACTACTACACAAAGTTCCTCTCCTGGGAACATAGTCCCATTTGTCACTCCTAGAGGTGGAATACGGTACTGCACCAATATAATATATAGTGAGTATAGTGGATATAATCGTGCTCAAGTACTAAAACACACCCCTCTACTACTAATAGTAGTATAGATGTTATAAGGATATCTGGTATTTCACTCAAATAAACTCTGGTAGAGCCTAGGGTTAGGTATCATAATGAATCCGAATACCTGACATACCATTTATTAGTAATATAGTTATATAGGCGCTCTGGTGTCTAAAACCCTAAGCCCAACAAACTGGGGAATAGCTGTATGGTAAGCATTATTAAATAGCCTGGCTGGTGTTCTATAGCATTGTAAAGCACCCAGCATGACCCCGTATGTCTGTTTGAAAGGAGAGCCCATAGACGGACAGGCTGGGAACTGGCTGGTAATATTGTTCTAAATATGGTGTGGTTTATAACACTCTAATAGGTGCCCAGCGTGTCCCCGTGAGTCTAATGGAGGGAGAGGAGATTCGTTTTACAGCTGACTACATATAAATGATAAACAAACGGACAAAGAGAGCTCAGCTGAACGCCGACGCGCGTTTCGCTAGGAGCTTTATCAAGGCAACCAGCAGGTCATGCTGGATGCTTTACAATGCTATAGAACACCAGCCAGGCTATTTAATAATGCTTACTTACCATACAGCTATTCCCCAGTTTGTTGGGCTTAGGGTTTTAGACACCAGAGCGCCTATATAACTATATTACTAATAAATGGTATGTCAGGTATTCGGATTCATTATGATACCTAACCCTAGGCTCTACCAGTTTATTTGAGTGAAATACCAGATATCCTTATAACATCTATACTACTATTAGTAGTAGAGGGGTGTGTTTTAGTACTTGAGCACGATTATATCCACTATACTCACTATATATTATATTGGTGCAGTACCGTATTCCACCTCTAGGAGTGACAAATGGGACTATGTTCCCAGGAGAGGAACTTTGTGTAGTAGTCCAAATTAGATACTTAGTATTCTGAAATCAATCATAACAGAATAGATAGGTCTGGACGTAGAAGAATATCTTTACATTTATACATCCAATATCACTATACCATTTATGTGATAATGGTACAGCTCATTACTTAATATTTTTGATAGGACACAGTGAGACAGCACAGTAGTCTTTTTTTACTACTTCTTAACAGTGTTTCACCCAATACATTTGGTCAATATGTTCATTCACTGAGTGTTTTTAATCATTTCGCTAATGTATCGTCTGTTTATTATAATAAAGATATTACTTTTAACAGAAATTTACTCTATATATTGAATCTAAAAAGAGTGCCCTATATACACATTTTCCCATCCCCCCTCTTTCTCTTTTCCTTTTTTCAATATTTCATGAAACTGTTATAATCGATGCTAAGAATATCTCAAAAGCATTGACCGTGAGTAGTAAGCATCCAGACCTCTGCAAACTTTTAAATCTTGCCCCCCAGCAGTTAATAGATGTTTAGTCCTGGATAAGTCTTGTGTTTGCAGCCCTGGCTTTCCACTTTTAGCCTAAAAGGGCTGTTTAGAAGAGCTGCCACCAAAGTGTCTAGAATATTATTCCTCAGATAACTATGTATTTCCTTGAAGTGTTGCCTAGAGGTAGGCTAAGGTAAACATCTTAAACTTATATCCTGTTGTCATCCCTAGAATATAGATTTTGACCAAAGAGTAGCCAAAGAGCCCTCCTAATCAACTGCTGAAGCCATATTTCTGGAAGATGTAAATATATCAAAGAATGCTTCAGAAAGGAGATAATTTTTTTTGCATAATTTTTAACGCATTTTAGTAGATATTGTCTGCTATTCTTCTCATTTATATCTGTAAGCAGGGTTAACTCACAATGTGAATGCTCTCAAGACTAAAGCCACAGCAACACAAGACTCAAGTACAGTATTGGAAGAAATGTGCAATTTCTTGAAACAGCTTTTAAACTTCCTATCCATAGGATTTTGTTTCAATGGCCCTCCATCTTCAAACTGAACAAATTTCAGGTTGAAATACTAGCTATATTAGTGTCTATTTTGGGCACTAAACTCCATTTAGAGGCATCTCATCCTGAAAAGGATACATATGATCAAGTCTTATATTAGGATGACATTTATCTAGCAATTTTCCTTCTTTATAAATGAGATCCTTAAGAACTCTCTGATGATCTACAAAAAGGGCATCCTGAAGGGAATAAGGAGCTGGTGTATCGCCAATTCCCATGCATATATTATTAATGTGTTTAAGCAATACTAAAACAATAATTACATGTACATACAAACAGAATCAGGAACATTAAAAATATATAAAAGTTTTATTTACAAAAATAGACGCATGCGCATAACATATGCTATTTTCTTTTCAATACTGAATGCAATGTAAGTTTTCCTATGAACAAATCGTTATCAGACTACAGTGAAAGGAGTGGTTTAAAACTATAAAAAGGCAATCATTCTGAAATCTGTGTACTTCATTTGTTCATGTCTCATCTGGGCTGGTCCTGTAGGTATGGCCCACTTCTCGGCATTCTGGGAGATTATTCTGGAGTTGGAATTCTTTTGTCTCAAACTGGATAAAACAAATCAGTTATCCTTTAAAGCATACAGACTTTACTTTTTAAGCCATTATATACAAGTGTGTGGACATATAGTGCCCTCTAGTATCCTCTAAATAAAAGAATAAGATAGATAAGTACAATTAATTCTGCAATCTACTATTAAATGTATACTTAATGAACTACATTCAAAAATAATTATTTGTAATAGCATATGCTCACAATATCAAGATGATTTAATCCATGGTGGTCCCTAATTCCTTTTGATTGATTACTGGTCATACTACCTAAAGGTAGAATGACCATTATTCCCATAGAATACAAGACATATAAAACTTTTAAAAAATGGAATAAACCATAAACAATAAAATGCGCATGAACTCATGAAAAGACATGCAATGATATTATCATACGTGGCATGCTAGAAAATGTCCCAATCAACACAATATGTAGTGTCAATCCAAATATAGTTGGAGGAGTGCAGCACATAAACTTGGTAATCAAACACAGTAACAAAGTAACAAGTTACCTAGATGGTATGATGGGTTATATAGAACCAATATTTCAAATGTCAGCTGCACTACCAATCTTCGAAATAAATGGGAATGGCTGTTGAATGAAGAAAGGATAATTTGGCAGAAAAATATAATGCTGATCCGACAGTCTCACCAAACAGATGAAAGGATGCACAGCTTCATGTGCGCGGCTGAGTAAATCATCAAGGAACACTGCAGCGATGGACTGTGTATAGACTCCTCTTCCTCTCTGTGTAGGAGAACCAAGTAGAAACTAACACAGCTCCGTGTGCACTGATTGAATGGACCGCTTGCACTGTAGTCTAAGCCGGAAATGATGACAGTACCTCCTGCCTCAGATCGGAGGAGTGACCAATACTTCCACAAACGTCCAGGTAATAAGCCGATATATTCTTTCCACAGCAGAAATAGATCCCGGTGAAGATAAGTAGCTAGGTATCAAAGCTGATAAGAGTGATATGTGCTTTACACTCCTATTAATGACAATATAGCATCCACAGAAACTAACGCGCTTCATCGCCTGCAGGGAGATTTCCTCCCCTGTCTCTGAGGAAATCCCCCTGCAGGTTTTTTTTGTTGTTATCAATTTTAGACTGAGGCTGCAAACTCCTTCATAATGATTTGGTAGGGATTTATCACATGAGCATATAGGTGAATGAAGCAAAATAAATAAATGGCAATACAAAACTGGCACATAGTTATGGTATTGCATGTTTGCAATAATTGACAACTGTACTGAAAAATCTAGGAATATGGAAACTCAGAGATTAGTGAAATGTAGCAAACACAATACAACACATATAATTACAAACAAAACTAACATCATCTATACTGATTAGTGACTGGAAGACATGCAATTGTGACGAGAAGGAAAAATGGAGCTGAGCACAAGTAATTCACAGAACCTTCACTAGAAAATGTTACTAGACAAGGTGTAAGGTTACATATTTAAAACAAAAAGATCTAGTGTTAAATAATGAAAGGAAAATATAGCATTGTGAAACGATATTTGAATCGAACCGCCAAGAGGAATTCATCAGTAGAAGTTATGGGGTATTTATTCAATTTCAATTTTTGTGGTCAGGATGGAATTTATTTCTCACTGGGAGGTTAAATTGGCAACTTTAAATTACAAGCTTTGTTCTGCCTTTCTCTGGATTAACTCAAGTAGAATTTATATAAGATTAAACTCCATAGACATGTGCCTTATTCCAACTTTACTATCTATAAATATGCAAGTTGGGGAACAATAATGGTTTGGCTTAATCACATGAGGTATAGATAATTTCTTCGGGAATAGTGAATGGTAGAAAAATATTTAAAGAGTGTTTGTTGCTTGTGAAATTTAGCATTGTTAGTGGGAGCTTGTGTTGTGTTATACCTTTAATGGCTTAACAGAACCCGATTTCATACTTCCAACACTTTTATATTGTTCGTTTAGTAATTTTACAATTTGCCAACTATTTACAACTGTTCAGTCATCTACAACATCACTTATACATCATGCTGCCTTGTAGAGGGTTTTGTTAATGTATTTGTTTCTAACGCATACAAACAATACTTTCCCAAAAAGTTAATTTTCCGAATTCCACTGCATTACTTAAAACTATAACATGTGAAGAATGTAATGCATTACAATGTGTCAATCCAATAGGGAACGTATGAAGTGATAATGGCAGAATTGTTATCACTGTTAAAATTAAAAATGAACAGTGCATTTAAAATCAAGATCCTCAAAAGAAATGTCATTATTAATGTATGAATGGATAGGACAAAAGCTGCATTCATATAAAAGATAGAGAATAAAAAAACTTTAAAAACTAATGCAAATTTATTCTCCTTACAAGAGAGCCAAATACAACTCCACTTGCACTGAATGAATACATTTAATTTTTAAAGTCTGAATATTGCTTTCATTAATGCCGACACTGACTACATTAACCTTTTTAGCAAACACATGATTTGTCATTTTAAAAAATTCCCTTGTGCATGCAGAAGTACAATCTGTCTGTATAACATAGTACAAGAACAAACCTCATTATATGTGTCACAATTATACATGAACATGCCTGTAAAACTGAGCCATCATATGCCTGACTACTAGACATGACATGCAAAACAGTGTCTTGCAAGGAAATGGACAAAACTGTATTTTTCCCTCTGTACAGCTGAATGGACTGGATTCGATTCATGCCCAAAGCAAATTGTCCAGCAGCTACAAAAGGCATACATTGCCAGGTGGATAAGATCCTGCAATCACAGAGGCATAGAACATTAAGAAAACACGAGGTTCCACAGGGCACAAAAACACATTCTTCAAGAGCGATGGCTACACTACCGGTCAAAAATATTAGAACACCCCAATTTTTTACAATTTTTTTCTATTGATATTTAAGCAATTCAAAATGTGTTATGTATAACCACAGATAAAGAGGGTGTACTTTCTTTTTCACAAGACTGTATGTGCAGATGGTGTGTTTACCAAGGATGAACCAACTTAAATTAGAGGAAAAGAAACTGCCATGGGGAATGTATAATAAATTTTAATGTACTGAAAACAACAAAGAAAGCTATTTTAAGTGAATTGAAGTTAAGTATGCATGCTAATGTGAATGAGAAGGATATTTTTTCACACAGAACAAAGCCTCCCATGGCTACTCTTTTTTTCTATTCTGATTTAGGGCACGACCGCACATAAATGTGTGGACCAAGGAAAAAAACAAAACAAAAAGGAGAGTTGCATTCAGCAGAATTTTACAAGGGTTTTGGGCAACTGGAAAAATTGGATAAGGAACAAGAGTTATGCTTAGTATGCTACCTAGTAGCCTCTTCGCAACTTTCAATTTGAGTAATATAATTCTGTATGACTGGCCAGGGATTAAGTGCTGTAAGTGTGTCCTGGTCAGATTGAATTTGTGCAATTCTCTACTCTTCTCTTTATTATATGTATTTGTGAAACATTGACTGTGATATAGTTATTGTTACAATATGAAGCTTCCATTATATGTCCGCTGCCACACTTTATGTATAAAACAAAATACATATAATCTCAACAGTGCAAAAAGAAGACAGTTATTTAAATTTTTCCTGCATTCATCTGTACAAACACTGGTTGTTGGATCAATCTGAATTTCTTTCAGAAAGTATTGTATCAAAAATTTCATAACAAATCTGGTCTTTTCTCCCATCATTCGAATGGTATGATCTGATGCAGCAATCCATCCAAGGATATTCACCTAAAAGTTACAGAAAATATAAATAAAAATGTTATGACTACACATTTTAATGGCAATGGTAACCTTTTGATGGAAACATAACAAGACAGGTGCCTGAAACCATAACTCCTTTTCTTTAAAAATAGCACCGATTTCTATGTATAAAAAGTGACTCTTCGGTCTTTTAGGTATAAAGAAGAATAAACAATTTTAAACTCTTATTGATGCAAATTAGGAAACCTGTTTGAACGTAAAGTTAATTAAAATTTTGCAATAAATAGTACGTTTATTAGACTTAAAAATATTAAAATGAATAGAGGCAAAGGGGTATATTTACTAAACTGCGGATTTGAAAAAGTGGAGCAGTTGCCTAGAGCAACTCAGATTCTAGCTGTCATTTTGTAGAATGTAATAAACAAATGACAACTAGAATATGATTGGTTGCTATAGGCAACATCTCCACTTTTTCAAACCCGCACTTTAGTGAATATACACCAAAGTCTTGTTACATAGCCAACAATGTTAAAATGCTTATTGTCAGTTAAAGGGCAAATAAATCAGAACCAAGAATATGTAATGCGCAGTTGACTAGGTTTAGAGCATTTTCTGCTATCATTCTTTATGCTCTTCCATACTCCCTCTTTGAAGTGAAAAATGACAGAACAAGCTGTAGTAAATTACAAAATGTTCACAAAGCGCACCACACAGAATATTTAAGGATGATTGTGTTGATATTATGATTATGTTAGTGAGGTCAGGGCAAGAAGAATGCAGAAAACCACAGATTGATAGTATGAAAGGGGAAGGTACCACAAATCCTGAACAACCTAAAATGTAGAGTGATCTAACTGTATTAGCACCAAATAATCATCAGGAGAGGGGCTTCTAGCGAACACATTTGAGACAACATTGAGTGGGCGTAACTAATAACAGCTAATTTTATCCATACCATCATGTGTTGCTATATGCCATTCCTAAATCTATAATTTTCCTACTAGAGAACAGGAAATGGCAATATGCCCATATGCTTCACAGAAATCCATAATTACGGATTTATTTGACATCTTAGAATAGGCACTTACTAATTTGTTTTGCTGGTGGGCACAACGTATTCATGATGTTATGAAGTCTTTTTTGTAATTCGCTATCCATAAGTATCTCAGAAGCATGAATCTGAAAGAATTGTTTCTACATTTGCAGATGGGGTTCCATATACAAGCATTGCCCCAAAAAAAAAAAAAATTAGATTACAAATGATAACAGTCATTAAAGCATATTGCACTACATGATTAAGGACTCACCTTTACAGGAGTTATCAGCATAGCCAGTAAGTGTTTCCAAAGAAATAGACTATATTTTACCAATCGTTAATGCTTCTGAAAATTCCAGGCAATGTCAACATTTACTCATTAAAAAGTGTCTGCGCACTAAGCTCTATTCAGTTACACAATTTGTTATCAGTTACAATTCAAAGCATGTTTAATATGATTTTGAGAATGCATGTTAAACACTAAATCTAGATATGTTGTAACGGTTTTATTTTAAACAAAAGGAACCCTCTCCCCCACTTAAAGGCCTGCAACCAGACCAATTTTTATGTAGTGATGCATCACTGTCACTTTTCTATTTTTTTTAGCCCGCCCAAGAAAATCTATGTTATATATATATATATATATATATATATATATATATATATATATATATATATATATATATATATATATATATATATATATATATAAAAGTTCTTTAAACCAAAACCAGTCAGAGTTGGTTTTGATTCTGATTTAATAATGTAGATGTACTTGCAATTAAATAGCTATACTCACAGAATGCTTCCACAAATAAGCATTAAGTGACCCAGTTCCGTCTTCCAGTGTAAAATGCATAACAAAGAGATGCATTAAGGGTTCAATGCCCAATGCTAAATCCAGGGAAAGAAAGAAGAAATTATTAAGTTTATTGTTTTACTGTACTTTAATATTAAAACAAATATAGCTTACTTGAATAGGTTAAGATGGGGTGCTTTTATAAATGATCAAATAACTACTTAAGTGTCAATTAGTTGACCTAAGAATGACCTACACATATAGAAATAATTTCAGGATACTGATATGAATCTTTCAGCAAATAAAATTATGGCAATGTATAATCATCAGAAAAAAGTGGAAAAAGGCAGGGATATAAAGCTTATAACAATATATTAGTGACCCTAGGCCATTAGAGAATGAGTTTGGATGGAAGTTGCTAAACAATCAAGGGAATTTAAATAATTTTAAATAACTTAACTTGAGTATACTATAAAACCAACATGATTTATCAGGTAGGCAAAATGTACTGAAGATAAACTGTAATAAGAAATTAATTTCTGTCATGAATAATAACTGACTAAATCAACATTGAACTCTCAGACAGACTTTATCAGCCCAATTTAAAACTAAAGGCTAGATAAAGTTATACTGCTTGAATAAAACCCAACCCTAAAGATTTCTTGTCCCTCAATATGACATATGATCAAATAATACTATTTTGTTTTATTCCCAAATATAAAATAATGTGCAATTGTAAAATACACCAATAAAGGTTTTTGCTTTCTTATTAGTGAATGTCACCTTAAATTCTGATATTTTACAGCTTTAATACTATTTTGTACCTTTGGCTATTTCTGTAGCATTCCAATCTACTTCCTGTGATAAGGAGTTGAGCATCTCTAAAGGCTTTAGGTTAGAACATTTGCTGCAACTAAAAAAGAATACATGGGTTTGAAATAAACAGCAATTTGGTTGTAGAAGTAATCATTCAACAGTGTACCTATCTGCTCTGCTGATATAGACATTTACACTATAGATTGGACTATAGATAGGACTATAGATTAAAAGGATGCAGTTTGTTTGTGGAATAATTAAGATTTTGGAATTAGGAGGCTCTAAAGATGCTGTTTACATACAGCTATATAGTTCTAAATAACCTGAACTTGTATAGGTATTTAAAGTGGACATACATTTCATGTTGAGTACACTTTCTGAATGAATTTATATATTAAAATGTTCGCAGTTCACGCATCTGTTTTTGGTATTGTCTTCTGGATCAGAAAGCTATGCTACCTTTACAGATCATGTGATATCTTGGCTTGAAGTAGTCAAGGACTGTATTTGCGACTGCCATCTTTTATTTTCTGGGCATAGAAGCAGACTACAGTGCTGGCAGTAACTAGAAAGAAGTGGGTACAAGGCTTAAAAAAGGCTTGCCAAGAGCGTGGGGGAACAAGTAACAGCAGGAGGAAACTAGTTATGCAGCCAACTTTCACGGTGTTCAAACCACGCCCAGTTTAATGACACTTAAGTATCTGTCTTCCTTCCTGGCAAGTTACAATTATTTTTTATATAGTTATTCCCTGCAGTCATGATTCAGCTCCAAATGGCACATTAAACAATGTTTGCTATTCATTTCACTAAAACACCTACAATTCAAACATCAACTATTCTTCCTCTTTCAAAATATGTTCAATCTCTCGTTACATTTCACATATTAAAGAACTTATTAAATAAAATGTTAACAGCAGAAACATTTGTAGAATAGTTTCAATTGTTATATAGATCATTTCTTGCTATGCCTTTCCATTACCAGTGTAAACATACCCATAGTGCCATCTGTTGCCTTGAATAAGAAAAGGAGTTGAGAGATCTATTTCTAGATGTCCTTTCTTAGATCGCACAAGGATTATACTGTCAAAATGCCTTGAAAGTTTACAGATTTCTTTGAAAGTCCCACCTAGAATCAATGCAAAATGAGTATTTATACAAATGTTAAAAGATATATAGTGCTTAACTAAAGTATTCAATATCTCAGTAACCTGCTGCCCTTTACAGTCCGAACACAGTAGAATTCCGTAGTGAATTTAATTATTTTATATTATTGAACTAAGACTTTCTCAGCTTTTCACTACCTGACTTATCAAATCCAAAATGTGGCTATTTATCACAGTGAATGGTAACAAGGATGCTTTAGTTATGTCTCTATCTGAACGCAAAAATATACTGAATTGAACATAAACTGAACAGTAAAACAGTTTTATTTACAGTGCATCCGGAAAGTATTCACAACGCTTCACTTTGTCCACATTTTGTTTTGTTGCAGCCGTATTCCCAAATGGAATAAATTCCTTTTTTCCCCTCAAAATTCTACACACAATACCCCATAATGATAACGTGAAAGAAGTTTTTTTGAGATTTTTGCAAATTTGTTAAAAATAAAAAAACTACAAAATCAAATGTACATAAGATTTCATAGCCATTGCTCAATAGTTTGTCGATGCAACTCTGGCAGCAATAACAGCCTCAAGTCTTTTTGAATATGATGCCACAAGCTTGGCACACCTATCTTTGTGTAGTTTCACCCATTCCTCTTTGTAGCACCTCTCAAGCTCCATCAGGTTGGATGGGAAGCGTCGATGCACAGCCATTTTCAGATCTCTCCAGAGATGTTCAATCGGATTGAAGTCTGGGCTCTGGCTGGGCCAGTCAAGCACATTCACAGAGTTGTCCTGAATCCACTGCTTTGATATATTGGCTGTGTGCTTAGGGTCGTTGTCTTGCTGAAAGATGAACCGTCGCCCCAGTCTGAAAACAAGAGTGCCCTGGAGCAGGTTTTCATCCAGGATGTCTCTGTACATTGCTGCATTCATCTTTCCCTCTATCCTGACTAGCCTCCCAGTTCCTGCCGCTGAAAAACATCCCCACAGCATGCTGCTGCCACCACCATGCTTCACTGTAGGGATGGTATTAGCCTGGTGATGAACAGTGCCTGGTTTTCTTTAAACATGACGCCTGTTATTCACGCCAAAGAGTTCAATCTTTGTCCGATCAGACCAGAGAATTTTGTTTCTCATGGTCTGAGAGTCCTTCAGGTGCATTTTGGCAAACATCAGACGGCTTCCCATGTGCTTTTTTTACTAAGGAGTGGCTTCCGTCTGGCCACTCTACCATACAGGCCTGATTGTTGGATTGCTGCAGAGATGGTTGTTCTTCTGGAAGGTTCTCCTCTCTCCACAGAGGAATGCTGCAGCTCTAACAGAGTGACCATCGGGTTCTTGGTCACCTCTCTGACTAGGTTCCTTCTCCCCTGATCGCTCAGTTTAGACGGGCAGCCAGCTCTAGGAAGTTCTGGTGGTTCCGAACTTTTTCCATTGATGGATGATGGAGGCCACTGTGCTCATTGGGACCTTCAAAGAAGCAGATATTTTTCTGCACCCTTCCCCAGATTTGTGCCTCGAGACAATCCTGTCTCGGAGGTCTACAGACAATTCCTTTGACTTCATGCTTGGTTTATGCTTTGACATGCGCTGTCAGGCGTGGGACCTTATATAGACAGATCTGTGGATTTGCAACTCATGTCCAATCAACTGAATTTACCACAGGTGGACTCCAATTAAGCTGTAGGAACATCTCAAGGATGATCAGTGGAAACAGGATGCACCTGAGCTCAATTTTGAGCTTCATGACAAAGGCTGTGAATACTTATGTACATGTAATTTCTTAGTTTTTTATTTTTAATAAATGTGCAAAAATCTCGAAAGAAAAAATTTTACGCTGTCATTATGGGGTATTGTGTGCAGTATTTAAAGGGAAAAAAGGAATTTATTCCAGTTTGGTATAAGGCTGTAACATAACAAAATGTGGAAAAAGTGAAGCGCTGTTAATACTTTCCGGATGCACTGTATATGTTAGGCAGAAACAAAGCAAGATTGTTTGATTTCTGATGGCAAAGCTATAGGGTTTCTTTAATTTGCAATGTTCCACTACAAACAAGATTGCCCATAGCTTTCTGTAAAATAGTTTCGCTGAAATTTTCCGTACACCTTAATGACTGGAGTTATACCTTTGTAATCTGACAAAATTGTGCTATGTTAAACTAACAATATATTTCAATTTAATTTATGTAGCCAAATTCATTTCACATTGTGGTTTTGTCATGTTGGACTTTCATTTGGTAGCACTTTAGCATAACTATGTGGATTTTGTTGGACTAAATATGCAGTTAACCAATATATCACACTATACCAGATATCAAATGTGTACTTTATTTTTAGTTTTTTGAGAGCACCGGTCAGCTTAGGTCGACCAAAATTACATTTTCCTCTGGAGGAGACATTTTGTTTTGGATATAATTACACAAGCATGTGTCAACATGCATTAAGGGTTTCTACACCAAATGTCTGTGGGCAGTACATAGTAACATACTACTCCAGCTGCTCCAGTTAATCTCCAACCTTAAGTGGATAAACCCTTCAGCACAAAACTTATATTTCAATTACATCTAGGCTGCGGATGCTGCAATACAGCAGCTTTATCGGCAACTTTCTTGTCCATAGAAGAATCAGCCAGGGGACCATTTCTCCTGGAAAAAAATCCGCTGGCCAAACTTCTATCAGTGGCAGAAAAATAGTGCTTAATATGTGCATTACTTTGCCAATTATGTACCATTTTATGAAGATTCAAAGTCTCTGTAGACGGTTCATCTGGGAGCAACATGGAAGTTATGTTGATTGTAATAAATTGGGCATACAGAGAATAAAACACTGCATTTCTTTAGCTCCAAACCACAGATGTACTGAGGCCCCCTTCTGGCACAATCCATACAGTTCACAGAACCTCATAACACTGCACAAGTGCTTGAAACGTTAAAAAAAAAAAAAAAAAAAAAGTAATTTTTGTCCTGCTAGATCATGTAAAACAGCTTGCTCACGTAATATTAAAAAGTAGTAATAGGTGCTGTTCCCCCTCATACCAGGTGCCCACAAAATACATTGTACAGTATGAAATCAGCAGTCTGCATTCATAGTAACAGTTATGTAAAATAATGTACAGTTGAATTAGAATCTATATATGTGGAAATAAAGCAATACCACATAGCAATCGCAGAATGAATTTCATTAAATCTTCGCCACATTGGCAAGTAATATTTTTGTTAAACAACACATCTCATACATGGGGCTACCTGTGTATCTTTGGTCAAACAAAACAATAAAAATAAAAAAAAATCAAATAATTAAAATGGGGCTAAAAAACTACTTATCAAAGACATTTTTTTGTACTTGAAAATAACAGTTATATCATAAACATCAGTTTCTGAAAAATATGTTAAAGATTATGGTTTTAAAATGCACTATAAATATTTTAAAATGCCAAAGAAGCAATGTATTGCACATGAGTTATGATACAAAGAAAAGCATTGTTGGTACAGCGTCAATATTTAGCTCCATGCGTACTTATTGTCCAGTAGCTTGGCAACAGAACAGAGAACAAGAATTATTATGAAAGGTACCACGCCTAATCTTTTGAACTGAACAACATAGAAACAGCTACAAACAATTACAAAAAATAAATAAATAGAAAAAAGGGTATATTAAAACAATTCTGATCAGGAATATGAACTCAAAAGGATCATACACATAAGGAGCACGGTTTGGCTGTTTTGTGACATAACGCAAATGCACAAGAAAATACTAAATTTTACTAAACAGTTGGAGTAAGTTGCCCCCCACACTTGGAATAGATCAAATGAACTGATCTATGACCGGCAGACAAATGGAACATCGTTAATCCTGGACCAATGAAGACTATCTGTGTACATAGTGACATCATAACTGTTTTTGTTAACTGAAACTGCATATAAGCTCTCTGGGCCAGTGTCTTCTCTCTCTCTTCCTAATAACAGACATATCTGAACCTGGGCCCAGGACGCGGTTTGCAAAAATGTAATGTATTCTGGTTTATACTTTGTTTATTTTTATAAATTTTATGCTTCAGCATGGCTTACTGTAAATCCTGATATCTTTTGCTTTTAAATCTCTTTGTGCGTTGGAACCACAATAATCGCATTGGACAATGTTTATTGGCAGCGATAAAACGAACATTACACTATTGGCTTGTAGCAACATGAAAGGACTTCATATGAAATATGTCTTGTATGTAGTGTGATTTGTTTACAGATGGGTTTTATGACCATACAAAGGCCCAAAGCTAATGATTAAATATTTTTTAAGCACAGCAAAAAATCTCACAACAGGACTAGTTTATGGGTCACACTTATGCAATACATTTTGCAACAACTTTAAAGTAGTTGCATTAACATATTTGTGTGCCATTCTTCCAATTTGCCCACTTCCAGGAGGAAAAGGACATGTTTCAAGTAGGGCAGTGTATAAAATTAGGTCTTAATAAAAATAAAAATAAAAATTTCGAAGTACAGCAGGCTTGTGTCTTAAATGTCAGAGGTATCAGTCCATACAAAAAGCATATAAAATCTGGAAAAAAATAAAGGCAACATTGGAATACTAATGCATTTGCCAATGTATTTCCTAGAAATTGCACACACAGAAAAACTAACAATAAAAATCAACAACTGAAAACAAACTTAAAAACACACGTTCGTACCCAAGAATGCTTATCAGTGTAAATTTAACCTCTGTGATGTACATGCAGCGATGCTGACACCCAGAGGCTTTTCTTATGAACTGCAGTTTAGTACTTCCTGATATGGGAATCTTACCTTCTAACATGATTAGTGAATCTTCTGGACTTTGCAGAAAGTCATGTTTTTTAACAAAATGAATAGCTACAGCCCTGTTTCCCTGATTTATTGTTTTCCATGTTGCCGACTGATACCAAAAAGTATTCTCAGTATTGCTGTTTGGGCTATCATTAAAACCTTCTTGAAAAATATTGTTTAGCTCTTCTTCATCTGGGACATCAAGCCTAAAGACATGGATGGAAAGAAAACATTAATTTTAATGAAAACCTATAGAGAGGAGTACATATATTTAGGTTGCATATACTGTGAAAACTGCCTGGAGCCAAAAACAGAGTGCAAACAGGTCAGTGAAAAGTGAAAGGGGTTGCTTTATCATTCAGTCACATGACTCAAAAGGATAAAAGTATGTATTTTTTCTGCATAGTGCTAACTTTATCTATATAGCTGATGTAAACCTTATTTATTTTCATACATTAAATCAAGTCATTTGTGTAAAACGGCTAATATTCACTATTCTTGTTAAAAAAACCAAAACCTGATCACAAAAAAAACAAACACATTAGAAACGGAAGATGCATTTACAACAAATAAGTGAAATTAACCCATTTTTTCCAATTAGCACGTTAGCTGCGCAGAGCACTTAGGTAGATAACAGCAGTGGATTAAAACTACAGCTTGACAGCATCGTGCTCAACTCATGGGTTGTAACTTGACATAACTTTTAGAAACACAGCAAATCGTTTCCTTTAATTATTTTGCAAATATAACAAAACTTTCCATCTATATAATTGTAATACACAGCAAGCTTCGTCAAGTATGAATAATGACAGTCTTGTTGACTTTACAGTTCTAAAGGCCTATTATAATGCTCCATTAGTAAGTAAACCTTTCTGCATATTTTTCTGCTAGCACCACTAGCATGCATATTAACATACATGCTCTTACTTATTTGCCTCTTGCTTAAAATATTAGTTATGTTTCAGTTTACTTGATCATAAGTAGATTATCATTAAAGATGTAGGAAACATTTGAAAAAAAAGATCTAAATAATACAGCAAGATAATGAATGAGGCAGCATGATTGAGGTGTGTAATCAAGTAAAAAAGCTGCTATTCTGCAACATTAGCACTCGTGCATTCTTAAAAGCTCCGTACAGTGGGAAATGAAAAGAGCACTATCTGACCAGGCATACTGATCAATGGGCTTACATTAAAATTGGTCATAACCCAATGGCGCTGAATTTAAACTCTAGACTGCATTTAACATGTTCCTGTTTATAGCAAAGAAGTATTTTTTAATATTCAAACATGTTTTCCAAAATGACTCAGTTGTAATTGATGTCTACTTTGGAGACCAATTTACTTCTCTAAATATTTGTAGATTTTACTTTCAGCATTCTATACATACACAGTAAGTTCCCCTGCGGCCTTAGGGTTTTAAGTGTCTTCAAAACTATCCATTCAGCCATCAGCAAACTGGGTGCCAACTAAACTTGGCACAGGGGCAATTGCTCTTTATTAGGACTTTTAGCGCACATGGGTTTTTTCAATTACATGACCAATGAGTCAAGAATGGCGAAAACTGTGCATACAGCATTCATGATCTGGGGATGCGGTTTCCAAAAATCCTGTGTACACTGAAGGTTCATTTTACAGAGATCAAAGATCTTCATACTCCAGTCACGTAGCACTACATTTCCATTTTTTGCTACAAATAATACATATATAGAAATAGAAAAGTGGGGGCTAGTGATGCAACATACTTTAAATATATTTGTTTGGTGATGTGCAGCTTTAGGCAGTTTATTATAACACAGCAATAGCATAAAGATACAGAACTGCATATTATAGAATATTATTACAGCAGAAATAGCTGGATCGGAAAATTTATAAAACATTTGCAGATTTATTATTTTAATTCAATTTTACAATTTTATTTAGGCATATAGAATGTCTGTCTTGTAAACTTTAGCAAAACATTAACTTAAAATCTTACAATTTCTAGCAGTCTTTTAGATGTGGTAGCTTAATAAATAGCTACTAATAAAATATCCTTCTAAATGCATTTCACAGGCATGTAATACAGCCAAATGTGACCTGCATTCTGCTTTGGTATATTCTGATTGTATGTGGAATGTAAACTGAATACAGTTTTGAGAATGACACAAATATTTTTCACAAAGTCTGCTGCCTCCGTTTTGATGATGGCAATGTGCATATACTCCAGAATGTCATGAAAAGTGATCAGATGAATTGCAATTAATTTTAGTCCCTCTTTGCCATGACAATGAACTTTATCCTAAAAACAACATTTCCACTGCATTTCAGCACTGCCACAAAAGGATCAGCTGACATCAGGTAATTGATTCTCTCGTTAACATAGGTGAGGGTGTTGACGCGGACAAGGCTAGAGATCACTCTGTCATGCTGATTGAATTCGAACAACAGACTAGAAGCTTTGAAAGGAGGGTGGTGCTTGAAATCATTGTTATTAGTCTGTTAACCATGGTTATCTGCAAGAAAACACGTGCAGCCATCATTGCTTTGCACAAAAAGGGCTTCACAGGCAAGGATATTGCTGCTAGTAAGATTGCACCTAAGTGAACCATTTATCGAATCATCAAGAACTTCAAAGAGAGGTTCAATAGTTGTGAAGAGGGCTTCAGGGCACCCAAGAACGTCCAGCAAGCACCAGGACTGTCTCCTAAAGTTGATTCAGCTGTGGGATCGGGGCACCACCACTGCAGAGCTTGCTCAGAAATGACAACAGGCAGATGTGAGTGCATCTGCACGCACAGTGAGGTAAAGACTTTTGGAGGATGAACTGGTGTCAAGAAGGCCAGCAAAAACGCTACATCTCTCCAGGAAAAACATCAGGGTCTGATATTCTGCAAAAGATAGAGGGATTGGACTGCTGAGTACAGGGGTAAAGTCATTTTCTCTGATGAATTCACTTTCAGATTGTTTGGGGCATCTGGAAAATTGCTTGTTCAGAGAATGAAAGGTGAGCGCTACCAACAGTCCTGTGTCATGCCAACAGTAAAGCATCCTGAGACCATTCATGTGTGAGGTTGCTTCTGAGCCAAGGGAGTAGGCTCACTCACAATTTTGACTAAGAACACAGTCACAAATAAAGAATTTATTCATGACTGAACAAAACATTCTCCAAGAGCAACTCCTCCCAACTATCCAAGAAAAGTTTGGTGACGAACAATGCCTTTTCCAGAATGATGGAGCAGGTTGCCATAAGGCAAAAGTGATAACTTCTCCCCCATCCACCTCTGTGTCTCCGTCATCTACCGTCCCCCTGGCCCTACCTCTCTTTTTCTCGACAACTTCGCCGCCTGGCTCCCCCACTATCTTTCCTCTGACCTGCCCTCCATTATACTGGGTGACTTTAACATCCCTGTTGACAACTGTTCTGACCCTGCCACCATCAAACTTCTCACTCTTTCCTCCTCCCTTGGCCTCACTCAGTGGACCTCCTCCCCTACCCACTGTCTTGGTCACTCCCTCGACCTTGTCTTCTCTCACCTCTGCGATCTCTCTGACTTCTCCAACTCTCCCTTCCCACTCTCCGACCACAATCTCCTCTCCTTCTCTCTGTCCTCCTCCCCTTCTCCCACCTCGCCTAAAGCCACCCTCACCAGGCGCAACCTTGACGCCATTGACCCCATCTCCTTCTCCGCCTCTCTTGAAACTCTCCTATCACCCCTTCCCTCTCTGGCCTGCCCTGATCAGGCATCCTCTCTCTACAATCAATCCCTCACTACTGCCCTGGACACCATCGCCCCGGCCTCTTCTATCCGCCGTCGTCGCCTTACTCCCCAACCCTGGCACTCCAAACTCACCCGCTCCCTCCAAAAGAGCTCTCGCACAGCTGAACGCCTCTGGAGGAAATCTCGTTCCCTGGCTGACTTCCTTCATTTCAAATTTATCCTCTCCTCTTTCTGCTCTGCCCTGTCCCTCGCTAAACAATCCTTCTTCAAGTCGCTCATCTCTTCTCAGTCCTCCAACCCCCGCCGCCTCTTTGCCACATTCAACTCCCTCCCACTGTCCCGCCTTCCCTCTCGGCGTCTGACTTTGCCTCCTTTTTCTCCTCCAAAATTGAAGTCATCAGACGCAACATCTCCTCCTCCCACCCCTCTCCCCCCACTCCCACCGCTTCACCTCCCGCCATCAACCAGCTGTGGTCCTCCTTCATCCCCACATCAGGTGAAGAAGTTCGCTCCCTTATTCTTTCCTCTCCACTCTCTACCTGTCCTCTTGATCCCATCCCCTCCCACCTCCTTCGCTCTCTCTCTCTCCTACTGCCTGCTCCTACCTCGCACACCTCTTCAACCTATCACTCTCCTCTGGCGTTGTCCCATCCTCATTCAAACACGCTCTTATCTCCCCTATCCTTAAGAAACCCAATCTCGACCCCACCTCTCTTGCTAACTACCGCCCTATCTCTCTTCTCCCATATGCCTCCAAATTACTTGAGCGGATTGTCTGCAGCTGCCTCACCAGACACCTCTCTGACAACTCCCTCCTTGACCCTCTCCAATCCGGCTACCGCCCCCTCCACTCCACTGAAACAGCCCTGGCTAAAGTTACCGATGATCTCCTATCAGCCAAATCCAAGGGTCGCTACGCCATACGCATCCTCCTTGACCTCTCCGCGGCCTTCGACACCGTGGACCACCCCCTCCTACTGCAAACTCTTCTCTCACTCGGCCTCTCTGGCTCTGTCCATGCCTGGTTCACCTCATACCTTGCTAATCGCTCCTTCTCCGTATCCACGTCTGGTTCTTCCTCCACCCCCTCCCCTCTCCCTGTTGGAGTCCCTCAGGGCTCTGTTCTTGGCCCTTTACTCTTTTCGCTCTATACTTCCTCCCTTGGGGCTCTCATCTCCTCTTTCGGTCTTCAGTATCACCTATATGCTGATGATATTCAACTCTACATCTCTTCTCCTGATCTTTCCTCCTCCCTCCTCTCTCGTGTAACTGACTGCCTCTCAGCCATCTCATCCTGGATGTCCTCTCGCTTTCTTATAATTAACATCTCCAAAACCGAACTCATTGTCTTTCCCCCACCCAGGCTCCCTTCCCACCATGACCTCTCTATCGTTGTTAACAACTCCACTATCTCCTCTGTCACCCAACTCCGCTGCCTAGGTGTCACTCTCGACTCCTCTCTCTCATTAGCCCCCCACATTCAATCCCTTGCCCAAGCCTGTCGCTTCCAACTCCGTAACAGTGCCCGCATCCGTCCCTTCCTCTCTCAAGATGCCACCAAAACTATCATCCATGCTCTCATCATCTCCCGTCTCGACTACTGCAACCTCCTCCTTACTGGCCTCCCCTGATCCCGCCTTGCCCCCCTCCGCTCTATACTCAATGCGGCTGCGAGACTCATCTTCCTCTCACGCCGCTCCTCCGCCTCCCCTCTCTGTCTTTCCTTACACTGGCTCCCCTTCCCCTACAGAATCCTTTTCAAACTCCTCACCACCACTTACAAGGCTCTCTCTCAGTCTACTGCCCCTTACCTCTCTAACCTCCTCTCCATTCACACTCTCGCCCGCTTCCTGCGCTCAGCCAATGATCGCCGCCTCTCCTCCACTCTGATCACCTCTTCCCACTCTAGAATCCAAGACTTCTCCCGTGCTGCCCCCCTTCACTGGAACGACCTCCCTCGCTCCATTTGTCTCTCACCCAATCTGTGCTCCTTCAAGCGGGCTCTTAAAACTCACCTGTTCCTTAAGGCCTACCAACCATCCACTTAACCTCTCACCTCTTCTGGTTCTCCCCTGCCCCCTTTCTCTCTCCCCGTTGCTTCACTGGCTCCCTTATGTACCCGATTCTGTTTACCCTCCCTTAGGATGTAAGCTCGTATGAGCAGGGCCCATCTTCCCTCCTGTCTCCATACCTGTTCTTCCGCTCCGTCTCTACTGTATCTGCCTGCCTGCAGTTTCTGAAGTACTGGTACTTTGTGTTTATTGTTCTGTACTGTCTTACCCTGTATAGTCTACTGTTTGTACCATGTACGGCGCTGCGGAAACCTTATGTCTTCAAAAAGAAGGGTCAACACTGCAAATATTGACTCTCTGCATAAACTTAATGTAATTGTCAATAAAAGCCTTTGACACTTATGAAATGCTTGTAATTTTACTTCAGCATTCCATAGCAACATCTGACAAAAAGGTCTAAAAACACTGAAGAAACAAACTTTGTGAAAACCAATATTTGTGTCATTCTCAAAACTTTTGGCCATGACTGTACAGTATAGAAAACAATAATATTAACACATGCTGACTATTCACAAGGGTTTAAATGAAAATGGACAAACACCAAAGGTGCTTAACTTACATTCTAGTGATGCCATTTCACCTCCACCGGGTGACTATGTGGAAATATTTATATGGGACTTACTTGACCCTTCATCACATTTATTATCGTTGTTTATATCATACATCCCCAAACATATCAGTTGTGCCATATTTATTATATTAGCAATTACTTTGAAGGAGCCCAAATTATCCACAAGGGAACATAAGACTGAAAATAGTGGTTGTAAAAGGGATGGTAAATGAATTACACACACATAACATAGGATAGATTTCAGTGGCCTATTTATTGCCTTAGGCATATATCAGGCCCATTTATTTGACATCTACTGATATAATAATTTCAGTATTGAAAGATATGTGATGTTGAATACTTTTGTGTCAAAAAAGACAAGGAGCTATACCTTTATTGGCTAACCAAAAGAAATTGTGCTCTGAAAGCCAGCAGAAAAATCTCTTTTGGTTAGCCAATAAAGGTTTTGCTCCTATAATACTTTTTTCTTTTTTTAAAACAAAAGTATTGTACATCACATAGATTTTTCTGGCTGACATGGCACTGCTATATTTTTTTTTATTTTGCTACACATTCAGTATTGAAAGCTGTAATGATCTCATCATTACAGCTTTCAATATCGACTGCAATATTCTGTACATATGGTATAGTATATACACCATATGTACGGAGATATATATCTCAATAACATACACACGGATAAACATACACTGGTAAATACAGAAAAAATAGACAAAGAAAATATATGTTGGTTGGGACGAAGGAAACATAGGGAGTCAGGCCACAGAACTGTGGAGGAGGGTGATGGATACAGAATTATACAGGAAACAGACAACTCCACTATATAATATCCCTACATTTGCATTCACATCTTTGATTTTTGCTACATAGTTTAGAATATATGAAATATACTTACAATGAATTGCATTTAGTGCAATGAAACTTAACAGACTGATAGAGGTGCTGAGGTTTAAAACTTTTCAATCTAGCTCTAATACGAAACTTCTGAGGAGCCTTGCTGTTAATCACAGTAGTTAGAGGAGTTATCTGCCACTGTAGGTGAGCTGGGAGAACTGCAAACATACAAAAAATTTAAAATATATTTTTTGGTGAAATATGCATTCACAGGAATAACCACACACTTACAAAAACCCTCCATAATGTTAAAATATTCAATTTTATTACAATGTCTAACATTAATACTCAAATACACTGCTCTCAAGGAGTAATGCAGTATTTGCAGATAACTTATAAATCCACGTTGCAGAATTTCTTCACACAAAAACAAATACCGATCTTCCTCTCTATATTTACTGTGCCACTTTGGAAATTCCTACAATGGCTCCACGTGCCCTTAAAAATCCAAATCAAATTACTCACCATCACCTACAACGCCCTAAAGAACAGCCCTTCATACATCTCAAATCTCCACTCAAACTACTCTTCCTCTTGCCCTCTTCGAACTCTCTCTGCACATTGCTTATGGTAAATACCTCTCACTCGTGCCTACAAAACTTCTCGCGTGCAGCTATCCACTTATGGAATTCATTACCACACCCTATCAGACTCACAGCTATCAAATCTTTAGATGCTCTCTGAAAACCACTCTCTACTCCCGCCGATACCACCCACACTAATCCACCTTCACAAGTGTTCCAATCTCCACTTTGAGCACCACACACACGCTCCTCTTGTTTCAGCTGTGCCCTCTTCTAATTAGAATGTAAGCTCTGTTATGAGCAGGGTCCTCCTTACCCTATGTTTTCATGTCTGCATTTATTCAGTCTACCTAGTATATCCGTTTTATGTATGCACTTTTTCAACAGTGTACAAAAATGCGGAGCAATGTGGCACCTTACAAATCAGCGACAATAATAATAAGAATTAAACAAAATCAAGTGTTGCAGACAAAATGCATAAACTTGTTGACATAATTCTATGATAATGTATATGAAGTTACTGCATAATATTGGAGATTGGTTAATATGATTTTAATACATGGAATTAATCCTTAAATTATGTCTTTTAGAATAAGATTTGTAACCGTCCCTTCATGACCAAATCAAGTTTTAGGTTTTATAGATTAATTGTGAAAAAAAATACTCTTCTACTTTCTAGTCTCAACACATATTTTGAGGGACATTTTGTTTGGGACAGAAAGGGATTTCTTTTATAGGGGAAAACATGTAGAAATAGGAAAGAAACAGAAACACAGATCCCCATGTTTCTTCCCAAAGAACCTTCAGACAATCAGTGGAGGCTCAAAAGTGTACCTTGTAAATTAACAGGTTAGTTCTCCCAATTACATTTATACCAAATACTGGTCTCTATACATGCATCAGATTTTGTGCAAAACAACATATTAAGTTTAATAAGTGTTGTTTCTGACTGACGTATATGTGGAGTAAGTAGAAATCCTTAGCATTGGAGAGAGAGGGAAAAGGGTTGAGAATGGGCAGACAAAAATTGGGAATGATTAAGTCTTTTGTTTATTCTGTTTGACAACTATGAAGAATGGGTTTTGGTGTGCTGGGAATATAACAAAAGGAAGACAGACCATAAATTATTTCATTTTAGATTTTTCCCATGTTCTGACAAAAATAAAATCAGGTTTCTGCAGCAAACAAAGCTGAACTTCTGTGTTTTGTTTACAATAGTATTGAATATGAATGTTGTGGATTCAATAATTGTTTGTCTGGAAACTGAATCAAATGATTGTGCGCAATACGGAAAATGACAGCCCGGTTAAATTTTGACCAGCGCAAAAACACAATTTCCACACAGAAGCGACAAGATACAGGATTAAGAACCTGCAATGAGGAATTGTGAGTAGAGACCTGAAAACAGCAGATAACATGTTGTCATGGACTTTTATTGGTTTTATGAAGTGATTTAACATGGAGGACAATTGTATAATTTCAATGTAACTATAATTTTGTTTAATACTTATAGATGCCACAATTTAAATCTATCCTTCTGATGGCCTGTATTGCTCTAATATTCTTAACACGTATATAACCGTGAGGTTTCTCATATACGGATAAATCTCTTCATTTAGGACTCACTGTTGCGGACAAGAGATTCATCTATATATGAGAACCCTCACGGTTACATCTGTGTTATGCATACAGTATCAGAGCCGTCATTGCAGTGAGTGAAACAGAGAACATTGAGTATCCCACAAGAGATCTACCTACAGTGAGAGTTATCCACCTGAAGAGCGGTGGGTGGGATATTTGATTGAGTTGGCAGTAAATTTTTGCAAGAACCATTCTTACCATTCTGCATGCATATGTATCAGTGCACAACCGGTTAATAATTAATATGATAATAGGCACTCAAGCAGGATCAATCTTTATTGCATGCTAGTAATGTTTGATTGAGTTACACTGTATTATAATCACAGAAAGATACACTTCTGCTGAAAGAGCATGACTATTATAATCATCATCTATTAAGGCACCACAAAAAGGTCTGCAGCACCGTAGGTGAAGTAGTATACAAAACACAGACAGCAGCCCTTCATAATGCATTACACGATACAGTATTAAACTAAACATAATTATGCAAAGACCAGATTAGCATGATTGTACATTATACAGAGGTAACTAACAGCACTACATTCGTCAATGTTTTCATTATGAATTCTTAGTCATTAAAAGGTTTGTTGCACACCAGTACTGATTGTCCAGGAATAAGTTTCATAATGGCCAAAAGAACTTTTCTACAATATAATCTATGGAACGTATATTATTACTAGATATACAGATATATCCATGTATAAATGAAGAATATGTTTCTATTTTATATGTGCTAAATATTCTATTGTGCAAGAGATTTTTTGCAAATTTTAATAAAGGGTACTTGCTATTAGAATTGTGTTACTATTTATATACATACTGAGCGTAGATTAAGTATTACTTTTCTTTTGTAATATCTGTGAAAGTCCCATGTTATGTAGGCAATGCAATAAACTTTTAGCAAATAATAGACTTCTACTTCATTAAATTCTCCAAAAAAATTAAGAATAAATGAACTGTAGTAAAGATGGGGCAAGACATACAATCAGCAACCTGTCTCTAGACGCGATGATCATGCCCTTCAAGTCTAACCATGTTGCTCTTAGTCACATTATGGAGTGAATGGAGTAACCCTAACATGATCTGGTGTTCCTTCCCACTTCACAAGGTGCTTGATTGCAGCATAAGGCCAAATCAATCTTGTTCCAACTGCATATACCAAACATTTACATAAGGCAAATGGCCAACTATGTTCAGAAGTTTTATTGTCATACAGAAAACAAGAAGAATCGCTGTAATAGAGAGACACGTAAAAAGCAGACAAAATTAAATGAAAACAAAACTGCCGACATTAAAGAGCTTTTGAAGTATGGCTTACACAAGTTCAAATAAATCTATAACATATATTCTTTGTTTGCCTTTTTTCTCTCTGTTTTACTTTGCTTCATCTAAAATCTACTTTTATACGTGTCCTACCACAAGAGAGCTTTGAACAGCTCATTTCAGATAACTACACAACCTGCTGTGCAGTAGGCTCTCTCACTGTGATCTTCAAATCCATTAATGGTTTTATACCTGTCACAGAAAGCTGCTGGCATATCTCCAGAGCATCAAAGGGTGGCAACTTTTGACCTGTAGGTAAGATAAAAGAAACTATCTTAACATACTTTATGATTGCATTCCAACAAACAGTTCACATTCTGATCGTGGATACCATGATAATACAGTATATATACTCTATTCGGTGTATCTTTTGAAGCCTATGCAGTTAGCATTCAGTAAACAGTTTGTTTTATGGGCTGCAAGCTTAAATGTGTTAATCTAAATATATCTCACAACCTCATTTCTATTGTGGTAGCTAATCAAATTTGTACTGGCAGGGGATAAGCGCTAATAACGATTGTTATTTTTTTGTAATCATATAGTGCATTTGTATTGCTATGCAGCTGGTCCCCTAAAATATGCAGGTGAGGACAAGTTTTCAGGAAGTCTTTAATCGTGCACAGGCGAGTTAATCTATTTGGCTGGGTCAGTAATTATCGCACCTGCAGCTACAGACAGAAATCCTGAAAACATGAACTGTTGTTAGCCATTAAGGACTGAGCTTGGACACCTCTAGCCTAGGTTGTCTTGGCTGTTGTATGGACAGCATCTAGTGAGCTATTTAGGTGTGGTTTAAAAACCAATCATCTTGCCTCCTAAGTAGAGATGTGAGTATACATGATTTTCACTGCATTACAGTAATGTCGGAAGCATAAGCGTGAGTCTGAGTCACAGAAAAAGGAGGACCTTTGATAGATAGACAGATAGATATATACGCACACTATGACAAAGAGGGTTATTTGCCACGCCTCTCGTGCAGGTACAGGCTGCAGACAGGGTTACATTCTTGCAGAGTGAGCCTCCTAGGTTGAACATGCACAGGTGGAGGACAGGATCTAATGAAGTAATTAGACTCAAGGGAGGGGTTTATTGTATTTAAACCTGTTTTGTTCATTTGTGCAGCGCAAAGGGTTGTGTATCAAGCAAGAAGTTGTTTGTGTCTGTCTTCTGCTGGGTGTCCGTATCACAATGCATACACACACATACAAACTTGGGAGTAAAAGAGAATTAATTATTTTGCAGGGGGTAAAAAGAACATTAATCTATCAAGCTAACGCATAGATTTCAAATAAATTTGTCAAGGCCTTCATATAGTATACTTGTAAATCTCAAATTTGTTTTTCATATGTCATATTGGCATATAATTTTAGCAAACATTCAACCTTACTTTTCTCTGTGACTTTATGCAATTTTTTTTCCTTAACATATTCCAACCCTGGTCTATTTGTTGTCTGTCAAATTTCGTTTCTTCTAGCATATTCATGTTCATAAATAGTACTTAGAGATACATGTTTAATGCCTTTTCAATCTGCTACAATATAAGCTTTTGGTATCACACATAAGCACATGAGAAATTGGTAGTGCTTTGTGCTAAAGTTTGAACACAGCATTAACATTGAATACAGTGGTGGGAGCAGGTCTATCAGAACCAATTTACCCTATTTTTATTTCACTTTTCAGGCATTAATTAGTGTTTGAAAAGTGCATTAAGTGAGAAAAAGACACTGAAGTCAATCCATTCAGTCATTGTCAAGAGATTAGAATAAAAGAGTTGTATTCTGCTCTACTCTATAGGACTTGTGGATTTAGTTCTCCCTGCTCAGTAAGCTGCAGTGGCTGTGCATATAATTTAGCATGAATCAGCTCACCTATAACTGCATGTTGTTCCCTTGCTCCTACTCAGTTCCAAATTAACACAGAAGGGGATTAAAAAAAAAAGAGCAGAGAACAACAGAGCATTTCTGAGTGGGTTTGTTGCGTCATCCTTGGTGAAATGTATTTAACAGCAAGTACAAACATTTATTTTCATCCTTCAGCAGTATGGACTGCGGGCACGGGATCCTGCACCTTGAGAGAACTCAAAGTCAGAACTTTGTTTCCAGGCCACCCTGGAGAAAAGCATTGCAAACATGAGATACAGAAACCGAAGTTCCTCACACCAGGCTGCACAGATTTTCCAAATCATATCACAGATAGGGGACTAGGAGGGCCTCTATGCCCCTAGCATGGTCTCAATAGAAGGCCCTTGTATTTAAGAATCATGATTTCAAGAGCCATGTTGTCAAAGCAAGTTCTGATAGATCCTGAAAGAAAAAGGGATGCTGAGACAGAGGCCTGAACAAAGAGGGAAGTTATCTAGGTTGACAGATTTAGAGAATGTCCAGATCTGCTTACAAGGACCACACCCAGATGAATCAGCAGAGGGGGGAAAAGGAGAAGAAATGGCAGTAAATATATGAGAGACACCACTGATTACTGTCAACACATAAGGGACCCCGAAGTATGCACATGGTTCCAATGAAATTTGGATGGAGACACCAACGTGTCTGGGTAAATATATTGATGAGTCAAGAAGTCCTTTTCTCAGTTATGCACCCCATAAATGTTACTAACTTACCCAATGCTTGATGTTCTACTCGTACCCTGTGAACCGTGAGTGACCCCTGATGGTCCAAATAAACCACCAAAGTGGCATTGCCTGTATGGACCTTGACTGCTCAGTCCTTAAAGGAAAATGTTCACCCTGTGAGATAGATGACTGAGAAACCTTTTCCATGAAAAGAGAAGTGCTTCTTGAATAAAACATGGAATTAAGCATATTGCCCTGCTTCCAGGCTTAAAACCAGTCCCCACCACCCTCATACAGTATCTGATGGTAGGGTTGGTCAGAAGCTGGGATATTAGCTATTTTATAACAAGTTTTTATTTTTATTTTTATATGTCCTGGTGAAGATACACTGTCTGAATCTATGTATCAAAAGGCCCAGCAACACAATGGTGAATGATGGGGTCAGTGACAAATTGAGCTTGTTTATTATCCTGCCATGCAATGACAGGAGCTGGAGCTGGAGAATTTGGCAGCATGCTAGACCAGACCTTCACAAGTATATCATCGAGATACGGATAATCATGAGCACCTGATGACAGAAGCGCCACCTCTGAGGCAATTGACCATGGAAAAGGATCATGTAGCTAATGACAACTCAGAGGGAGCACCTGAAACTGTAACTAAACTCTCGGATAATAAAAGTGCAAGATGCACGGACAGTCCCCATACATAGGGATATGAAAGATAGGCATCATTGATGTACAGAGAAAATGGAAATGTTCCTTCTCCATGGCTTCCCATCTTGAATCGTTCCAGAGGAAGAAAATTGTTGAGCGTCTTCAGAGACAACACCTAACAGAATTGTCCTGCTTCATTATCAGAGATTGGAGTAAAAAAATATATCCAATTTCCTCTGGGTGCTCCGGATTCCTCCGATACTCCAAAAACATACTAATAGGTTAATTGGCTGCTATCAAAATTGACCCTAGTCTCTCTCTGTCGTCTGTGTGTGTATGTTAGGGAATTTAGACTGTAAGCTCCAATGGGGCATGGACTGATGTGAATGAGTTCTCTGTACAGTGCTGCGGAATCAGTGGTGCTATATAAATAAATAGTGATGATGATGAGCATCCAGGAGCTAGAGCCATGAAGACAAGGAGATGAGCCTTCTGCTTTCCCGAGTCCTAGTCAGGAAGACTTACCACTGTCACAACCTCCTATAATTCCCCCATTTTGAAGTCCAAAATGGCTTCCTTTTTGCACTGTCCCGTTTGGCGTCTTGAAGATTTGTCCCATGATTGGCAACCAGGGAACTGATCTCAGATCTTGAGTCAGAAGTTAACTAGTTGGGCTTATTCTGAGAAAGGAACTCTTGAGGCCAATAGTATCCTTGATAGCCTTTATCAATTCCAGTCCAAAAGAGGGCCTTCCCTAAAAAAGGAAACTTCTGAAAGTACTGTTCCCTGACTAAGATTTAAACCACAGAACTCTACATACCACCACCAAAATGGCTTAAGAGCAAGTTGCTAATTTGCCAGAATCTTAGGCTGCATCCTCTGTGTATCCAAGATATTAATGGCAAGCTGTATTACTCATTTGAGGAAGGGTCCATCAACAACTTGCTAAACATTCCTAAAGAGTCCAATCAGCAGGGAAGGGGAATGCTACCTGGGTCGGTGTACTGGAGGCCCCATAGTTTTGCAGGTAATTTAAAAAATGTGGTCTCTAGACTACCATACCATCCTCCAAAGTTAAGATGAGTATCGGACACAAGATCATGTAGCAGTGAAGACATGTGGACTGCACAGAAGCTGTCTTTATGCTAGCATTCATGCTAATGGACTGTCCATGTCAAATAGTCCTACACCTTCCACAGGACACCCTCTAGAATATTGTGCTTCTACAGGCCTCTCGGATGTTGTTCTTGGTTGCCTCCATCTTGAAATGCTGTATTAGGCCATCAGCTTTCTACTAAATTGGAACATACTGTGCTTCAATTCATGAAAGCACCCTCCAAGAAGCTCTGCCATTGCAACACTGTGCCGTCTATAATGGGAGTACTGATGATACTGCAGGGCGCACAGAAGTGCCCAACCCCTCATTCACCTTAAGCAATCAGTGGTTTGGGAATTAGGAACTACTGCAATTGTAGCATGCAGTTTTAAGGGGTAAAGCACACCCCCTGTCAGAAGCCATCAGCATTTTAACAAAGGTTTCCAACAAGTCTTACTATCATTTAAAGGATGAGACGATTTTTAATTTATTAATACTTTCACAAGATTGTAGGCCATACCAGTTAAACTCTGTCATTATATAGTATAGTAAATAGTTTTATTAAAATGTTTTAAACATTTTTAAAAACAGTGATTGACAATCGGGAAGCTGCAACACTCACTTTTTATTGCTTATTCTTAGTGTTTAGTTACAACTTGTTTTCTTTAGACAAATACCAATCAATCTAATGTCACATTGCCAACAAGATCCATCCCACACAATACCAAATTTACAATATTATATTATGTATGTTTTTGGTTGCATGCAATTCTTTACATTGGGTCTTTTACACAAATATATAAAAAGTGTATTTTTTTTACATTTTTGTGAAAGTATTAATTAGAGGAACTGGACAGGAACCTATTGCAGGACAACACTAAAATAGCATTAAAAAGGAGGGGTAATAATCATAGGAGACTTTAATCTACACACATAGGGTCATTCTAAATCCCCTGCAGGGAGCATCCCTCAAACAAATGGTGAGAAGTCCCATTCACAAAGATGCAAAATTAGACTGAATACTATATCGGATGTAAATGTGGGTGAGAACCTAGGATCCAGTGACCATCAAGCAGTATGGTTTAGTATTCCACACAAAAACAAAAGGTGTTATATTTTAGGAAAGCTGATATTGTTGAGATGGGAAAATGTGTAAGCGACTGTTTGGCAGGAACTTGAAAGAAGTGTAGGAAAGGTGGGAAAATTAAAAAGTGCAATACTAACAGCAACAGACCTTCATGTCAAAGGGGTTAGGAAAAGCAGAAGGAAAAAGAAGCCAGTGTGGCTTGCAAAAGAAGTAGCAAGTATTGTGAAAGCAAAAAAAGACAGACTCTGAATACTGAAGACAAAGTTAGACAGAAGAAGGCTAACAAGGCAATCAGGTGTGCAAAGGCACAAGCTAAAGAGAAAATGGCCCTGTCAATAAGTAAATGGGCAAAATATTCTTAGGTATACAAAAGTATGAATATGAATAAAGACAGAGCGTGAGTCTTTTTGAGGGAGACAAGATAATACCTGATCATCTTAATAATTATTTTTGCTCATTGTTCACTACAGAAATAAAAAAGGAGCCACAGTTAAGTTGTAAGTATATTCATAATAAATAGATAGATACAAGAACATTTACAGAGGAGAATGTCCAGAACAGTGCTCTCAAAACTGAAAGTGGATAATTCAATGGGGCCAGATGGGATATATCCAAGGATACTAAATGAGCTTAAAGGGGTGTTGGAGACACCATTAACAGAATTATTCAACCAGTCACCAGCTACAGGAGTAATTTCAGAGGACTGGAAAAGAGCAAATATAGTCCCACTGCACAAAAATGTAGGCAAGGAAGAGACAAGTGACTACTGACCAGTGAGTCTTACACCAGTGGTAGGGAAATCGATGGAAACACTCTTAAAAGAGAGAGTTTTATCTAAAATCCAGTAACTTTCAGGATAACAAACAGCATGGATTTACTGGGGGAAGATCATTTCAAACAAATCGTATTGACTTTTTTGATGGGGTGACTAAAGTAATAGATCAAGGGGTGTAGATATCGCTTATCTAGACTTTAGAAAGGCTTGTAACGCTGTACCCACATTGCAGACTGTTAAATAAACTCAAAAGCTTGGGACCGGATTCTAAGATTGTTTAATGGATAACATCTTGGTTGCAGGACAGAAAACAGAGCACTGTAGTAAATGGAGTGCATTCGTAGGGGGGAAAAATTACCAGTGGAGTACCCCAGGGATCCGTACTTGGACCAGTGCTTTTTAATAACTTTATTACAAATTATATTACAAATGGTAATATAATTACAAATGGTATTGAAGGGATAGTATGCATTTCTGCAAATGACACAAGGATATGCAACAGGGTAGACACACTAGGAAGGGTAAAACAAATTACTGATGATCAGTGTCTCCCAAACTCGGTCCTCAGGAACCCCTAACAGTGCATGTTTTCCATATCTCCTTGCTGGAGCACAGGTGTAATCATTACTGACTGACACACTGTAACAGATCCACAGGTGGTATAATTACCACCTGTGTAATGGATACACCTGTGCTCCAGCAAGGAGATATGGAAAACATGCACTGTTAGTGGTCCCTGAGGACCGAGTTTGGGAGACACTGATCTAGGTAGACTAGAGGAGTTGTCAAGAGCGTGACAACTACAGTTTAATGTCAGAAAATGAAAATCACGCACTTGGGTCTCAAAAACCCAAAGTCGAAATATAGTATTAATGGCCCTATAATGGAATATACGGTCAAGGAAAAGGGATCTAGGAGTCACTATTTCAGGTGATTTAAAGGCAGGAAAGTAATGTAACAAAGCAATGAGAAAGGCAAGTCGGTTGCTTGGTTGCATAGGGAGAGGAATCAGTAGCAGAAAGTAATAATGCCACTGTATAGACCATTGGTACGGCCTCATCTAGTATACTGTGTGCAGTTCTGGAAGCCATATCTACAGAAGGATATAAATTCCTTAGAGATTGTACAAAGGAACTAAAATAGTGCCAGGCAGGCATACAGCACAAAACGTACCAAGATACATTGAAAGATCCTAATATCTATAGTTTGAAGCAGAGAATGAAAATGGGGAACATGAAACTTTCAAATATATCAAGGGTTTTAACAAGGTACAGGAGGGAAACATTACTCAAAGGAAGAGAAGTATTAGAACACGAGGACATAACCTGAAACTGGAGGGAAGTAGGTTCAGAACAAATTTGAGAAAAAAAGTAGCCTCCCATCAGAGGTGGTAGAGGCTAATACAGTAGTGCAATTTAAATATGCTTGTGATAGACATAAGGATATCCTTACAAAGAATGAAAGATCAAATAGGGTTTGAGGTTAACATAGGTTAAGAATTGGGTAGACTAGATGTACCAAGTGGTTGTTATCTGCCGTCAAATGCTATGTTTCTATGATATATATATATATATATATATATATATATATTAAAAAAAACTTTATAAATATGTATACATGAATGCATACTTAATTGATTATCTGATGAGGTAGTCAATTCCAATGAAGATAGACAGTCTAAAGGTTGATTCTCTTTTAGCTCTGCAGTGTCAAGAGCCCTTCAAGAAGAAAAAAAAAAAAAGATTTTATTACAAAAAAAATGGTAAATAAAATTGTTTATTACATTGTACAAGCAGTGTGGTTATGGGGTGATTACACATGTATAGCACTTCGTCACATCCATACTTATGCCTATGGTCATTGATGTGTCCATTTACAACACAAGGTGTCTTAAAGTGTAACATTCCAAACTGTGGCCTGCTGTGTTTTTAGTATGTTGAATTTTAAGGCATTGTATGATGTAAATGGACTGGTGCAGTGAATATAGTGACGGATTCTCATCAGTCCTTGTTCGCCTACATTCCTAGAATGATGGCTGCCAGAGTTGCCGATTCATACTAATAAAATTTGTGGGATTTGTAAGCTATTGAGTAATTATTAATCAGAGCTTGTATATTAAAAATCTTTCAAATACTGAAAACATTTAAATGTGATAGATTCCTCTCCAGGAACACCTCTATCGGGAGGAGTAAGATCCACATATACCATGGCCTGCTCAGCTATGCCAGAGCAATAATGGTCTGTGCTCCTTTCCATTAAATCTTTTTGATGTCACAAGGCAGGGCTGGAAAAGTGTATATCAGTGTGTTCTGCAAGGAGGGACCTAGTTTTTCTTCAGGGGGGCATTTAGCATAACCACGGCCCTTTCTTCTATCTGATCGGCTCTCTCAGCCGCAATTTAAAAAGGTATGTGAAGTGCTGCTAGGGGGCCCATTGCCCCCGATCTCCTCCCTCTGGATCCACCACTAGTGATCTGTGTAAAGTAATCAGATATGTGATGTTGTGACCTGTATATAGATACCAGTGTACATCAGGTTTGTGATATTAGTGTGACCCGTGCAAGCGAACAGTATGTGGCAGATTCGATTTGGTGCAAGGTGGCCCTGAACATCGCCCTGATGTTCAGATGCGCATATTGCCAGTTATTATGGTAAGAACTTTCAATTTTCTGCGCACCTCTATGGGACGCTAGGAAATTTCTGTAAACACTCTGAAGAGAGATGACGCAATGTGTCCTTGAACAGTTAGTGAAGACGCAGTAAAAAAGTTTAAGCAAAAAAATGTAGCCATCAGCCGCAACAGCCTTCTGGTAGGGATTCTTTACATGTGTAAATACAGGAATAATTTAGAAGTTTACAACTTAAACATGTTTGAGGAAAAGAAGGCTAATGAATTAAAGGTTTACATAACTTTGAAGTTCCACTTTTCTGATACTTGCATTACAATTATCTGTATATGAAAATAATTATTTTGTTAATAATGATAGATTATAAGAATGAATTTCTTTTTTTAAATACACAGAACTTTTGCATCATTTAAACATTACTTAATGCACTGAATACTTGTAGTAACAGCAAAATCAAATAAAAAAAAAAATAACAGACCAAAATAACATAGCTGGGTAATTTGTGTGATGCAAGAAGTAAAAAAAAAAAAAAAAAAAGGTAATTAGAAAAAAAAAAAACAGGGAAATTGGTGCATTAAAATTAATTAAGGTAAGAAAGAAAGGACTGAAAAGAGTGTAAATTCCATGAAAATATAAAATTAGAGATTGTGAAATAGGAGTTGACTATAGTGTATTTTATGTAATCAATGCAACGCAATCTTATAGTTTAGTAACACAATTTTCCTCACCGCAAGTACACCAATTATGTATATGCATAGACACATTATAGTGGTTATTTTTTTGTTTCCTAAAAACATGCAGGTCTGCGCTGAAGTACTTATGCCTCCCTTTGTGCCAGCTCTTATAAATTCACGATAATCTGTATCTAATGGCATTAACGTGCCAGCTAGAGTTCAGTTCAATTACTAAATTGTCTATTGAACTTCTTGCTTCCATATTTTAGACACATTTTAATTTTTATGCGTGAGTGTGCAAAGTGCTTGACCACAAACAGAATAGACAAGGCCTCCAAACTATCCCTTACAATGAGAGTCCCATCATAGTTATTTTTAAAATATTAATAAAAGGAATCTGAATGTTGAGAGGTTCATTGGGCCCTGAGAAGTAATGCAAAACTTCCACCAGCGTTGTAGAGAAAATATGGACTAAATAGATCTTAGACTTACTTTTTCAATTCTTGGACATCATAATCATCTTCTGGAAGTACAGTAATGCTTCGTCCATAACCAGTTCCTCCATGGAGATGAAATTCCAAAAATGCAGCCTGTGCTTGATTTTCACTTAAACTGTTGTGTAACTTTGCATGTATATTTTGAATTGCAATGCAACTTCCAACCTAAATAAAAATAATAAACTTCAATTATTTTGAATTGAATAACAAATCATAGAACTATTATAATGTCGTATTGTTCCAACACATGCTATTTCAATCAATACATTTTGAAGTGTCCACTGATAATGCATGCTGACAAACTCTTGGCTAGTCATGAAATCATACAATTTTTTATTGAAAATTGATCATTTAATATTGAGACATTTAACAGTACAAGAGGCATATCTACCAAAAAGCAAAGAGCCCTAACGCAAGCATGGCCTGATCAGCCAACAGCCTGCAGCCTGGGGCGCCGGGTCGGGGGGAGGGGGGGGGGGGGGGCGCGCAGCAGCGCTGGGTAATAAAAAGATTTATTTATTTTTTTAAAGATTTTTAATTTTTTATTTTTTTCCGTTCAAACCCCGCCCGGCCGCGAAAATGTTTCCTAACGGGGACCGCCTGTGGTGTATGGAGTCCGCCTATGACTCCATACTCGGGCCATAGTATGTTGAAATGGGCTGTCATCTGCCGTCACTGCGGCCGCGGTGTGCTGTTCAGTGTGGTCACGTGAGATGTTAACATCTCACGAGACCACACTAATCAGACACACCGCGCCCGCAGTGAAAGAAAAGGACAAACATCGCCGGACGACGGAGAACAACAGAGGAGCATTTCACAGGAGGCAGGTAAGGTACTTTGACTCAATGGCTGCCCGGGGAGCATTTTGATCAATAATATGGGGGGGAGCAGGAGAGCATTTTGATCTATAATATGGGGGGGGGGAAGCGGGAGAGCATTTTCATCTATAATATGGGGGGGGGAGCAGGAGAGCATTTTGATCTATAATATGGGGGGGGAGCAGGAGAGCATTTTGATCTATAATATGGGGGGGGGGAGCAGGAGAGCATTTTGATCTATAATATGGGGGGGAGCAGGAGAGCATTCTGATCTATAATATGGGGGGGAGCAGGAGAGCATTTTGATCTATAATATGGGGGGGGAGCAAGAGAGCATTTTGATCTATAATATGAGGGGGGAGCAGGAGAGCATTTTGATCTATAATATGGGGGGGGGGAGCAGGAGAGCATTTTGATCTATAATATGGGGGATGAGAACCTGGCATTTTCTCGCACAATGGGGGGGGGGGGCGGACTGGCACTGGCAGCATTGCAGGATTATCATATTTTTAGGCACAAATAATTAATGGCGGGGCAGTGGCACAGATCATAACTGAGGGTGGGATAATAGGCTCAGTGGCTTTACTTATTATTCTCTATGGGTGGGGCAGTGGCACATATCATGACGCAGGGGGGGGTAAGCTGCAGGGGGATAAATATTTTTCTCTATATGGGGCCAGAGGTGCGATCATGACTCGGGGGGGGGGGGGGGGAATAAGCTGCAGGAGGCCTAAAAATTATAAATTGGCCAAGGGCTGGGGGGGGGGTTAATTAACTGACTGTCAGTGGTTGGTAGATGTTAGTATATGATTATAAATAATTTTCATATATTTTATTATCTATATATGCCTGTACTAAGGGGTTGTTTTATTTGGTCATAATGGAGTGTTGTGTTTGAATTATTCTGGGTTTGTTAACATTTTGCATTTTGCACATTTGCAATCTAGGACCCCAAGGTTCCAGAAGCCAACTGACAACAATACTTCAAGAACAAACAAGAGTAAACATCTGGTGGTCTACACTGCAAGATCAGGTAAGAGAGAACAGCGAAATCTGTCTAACAATGAATGTGGATTTTTACTTTAGTGACATTTTAATGTTTTTTTTTTGTAACTAGTGTTGGCCTGATTCATTAATGTAAGGAATTTTAAAAAAAAAATGAAGTTTTCATATGGGGAAAACCATGTTACAATGCAAGGGGTACATATTAGTTTATTATTTTGAAAATAAGTTAAAATACTGGCTGTTTTTTAATGTTACACACAAATACTTGCTAGCTTTATCTTTACACTGAAATTTAAAAGTTAATCGTATGAACATGCCCTACCCTAATAATAAACATGTCCCCAAATTTTAAATTTACCTCCAATGCAACATGGTTCTGGCCAGGTGCAAAGTTACTATCTCTTTGGGCTTTCCTTTCCTTAATGACTTAGGGCTCTGGGTGTTTAATGTATTAATCAATAGTTTAGAACTGTGTGTGTATATATACACATGCATGTGTGTATGTGTATAATGTGTGTGTATATATGTGTGTATATATATATATGTATATATGTGTGTATATATATATATATATATATATATATATATATATATATATATATATATATATAGAGAAGAGAGAGAGAGAGAGGAGAGAGAGAGAGAGAGAGAGAGAGAGAGAGAGAGAGAGAGAGAGAGAGAGAGAGAGAGAGAGAGAGAGAGAGAGAGAGAGAGAGAGAGAGAGAAGAGATTATAATGTATGTATGTGTAGCTATATCTATAGTTGTGTATTGAGTCATATCTGGAGTATTTTCACAGCGCTGTTGTTTCTAGTGGTTTTCTTTGGTATAGTTTATGGAGTAGTATGCAAGGCTTCTGTGAACAGCAGCATTGAAGGATTATCATTTATTGATTGCAATAAGTTTAATAATTCATTTTACAGCATAGGATATAGCTATATCTGATTGTCTTGTACATCTTTGCTCCTGATATACGTAAGTTTGGTAAATTTATGCCTCCCTTAATCCCTTTTTTAGGGATTTTAGTAACAACAAAATGACTGACAAAGATTCCCGTGAACCATTTAAAAAGCCAAGTGGAGCTGAGTTAGAAAAAGAGCAAAGGAGAGAGATGAACGAGAGTGTTCTTTATTGAAAAAGATTCCAAACTTAAATCTTTTTTTTCCGGCGTTCTGCAGGAAAGGTGTGGCTGAAGATTTAAGTATTGGTGATAAATGTGGTGGTGATGCTGTTGCACAGTCAGTACCTTCAACTAGTTCAGCTAGTTATTGTGGTTCCAGCTCCAGTGCACCAAGTGAGTCACTGACACCCATCCCAGTAACTAATATTCAACAAGCAGAAACTGCTCTAAAGCTCTCTGATCCTTCTGATGACCCAGCATTCTGGGTGGTGAGTGATGAACTACAAGATTTTATTGCTCACAATGGAATAAAGCAGAACGATCAGGCAGACTTTTCCAAATCTGAAAGGAAATATTTAAATCAGAAACGATTTTTATCTAAGGCTGCTTTTTCTAAAAAACTAACAAATGGCGAGACTGTTAAGCGACCTTGGCTGGTGTATTCAATATCAACTGGTCATGTATTCTGTGCTCCTTGCAAACTTTATGGAGGCACAACTTTATTAGCTACCAGTGGATTTAATGACTGGAAAAACAGTAATGCTATATCTGACCATGACAATCTTTCTGAACACCGAGAATGTCCTTGCAAAATATGTTGACAGAGGTAAATTTTCCCGAAAGAGTGGACATCCAGTTAAACAATACAACGAAGAAAGTAAGCTATTGGCGCAATGTACTTCTACGTGTTGTTGAAACAGTTCAATTCTTAGCCTCCAGAGGACTACCTTTTTCATGGAGAGAATGAGATTATTGGTTCTTCAAAGAATGGAAATTTTCTGGGTTGTCTTGAATTGATAGCTAAATTTGATTCATTCATGGCTGATCATCTGGCCAGATTGTGAATAAGGGAAGAGGTGTACCTTTTTACTTATCTTCCACAATTGTTGATGAGTTTATTCTGCAACTATCGGAGCAAGTTAAAACCAATATCGTTGCAGAGATACAACAGGCCAAATATTATTCCATAATCGTTGATTCAACACCGGATGTATCGCACACTGGCCAACTAACATTTGTTGTTCGATATGTTTTGCCAGATGGCACCCCAGTTGAACGTTTCATTACATTCATACACAATTGTGGCTCACAAAGGTGAGGAAATGGAAAAAGCAGTTCTGTCTACAATAGAATCACTACACCTTAATTTTGAGTGATTGTCGGGGCCCAAAGTTATGATAATGCCAATAACATATCGGGACCACATAAGGGACTGCAATCTAGAATAAAACAGCTGAATCCTTTAGCAAATTATATTCCTTGTGCTGGACATTCTTTAAACTTGTGGGCTCCGCAGCTGCAGAAAGCAGTAATGAGTCAGTTGCCTTCTTTGCACTACAACAACAGCTCTACAATTTTTTTTTCATCCTCAACTCGACAGATGGGAGATTTTGTTAGCCAAATTCAAAGAAGATTCGATTGTTTTGAAAACACTGTCCAAAACACGTTGGAGTGCCCGTGCTGATGCAAGTAAAACTCTGCATAAATCCTACCATGAAGTCGTTGCCGCATTAAAAGAGATAGGCAATGATGAAGGGCAAGTAAAGGATGTCCGAAATGAAGCTAACCTAATGGTGGAGAAAGTTAAAAGCCTTGAAATGGCAATAAAGATCTGTTTTTGGAACAGTGTCTTGGGGAAGTTTCAAGATGTAAGTGAAAAAATTCAAGGACAGAAGTACAGATTTGGCAAGAGTTGTTGGGTTGTATAATTCATTAGACGCCTTTTTGATCATGCTTCGTGATGAAGAGGAGTTTAAGAGGTTTTGAAATAGAGGCAATACAAATATGGGAGTCAAATGTGTACAACAAAGATGTGAGAAGGAAAAAGAAGCTGAAAGTTCCATTTGACGAAAGTATTGGTGGGAACACAGAATTTGATGGAAGGCAGTCGTTCATTGTAGAGAAATATTATGTCGCAAATAGATGCACTTAAGGTTAATTTGGAGAAAAGGAGAGAAATTTATACAGAGGTACTTAATCTGTTTGGATTTTTATGGCACTTAAGTGATATGCAAAATGACGAAATTCGAGAGAAAGCAAACCAACTCTTACAAATATACAAATCGGATTTGGACAATGTACTTCCTGAGGAGTGTGTCCATTTAGCCTCTTTATGAAAGGTCATAAAAGCGACCATCAAGAAAGTAGTAAACATAGCTCAGAAGCCTCAAGACTCTTGACATTGCTAAAAAAACTGTAATGTAAAATCAATGTTTCAAACGTAGAAATAGTACTGCGCCTCTTTTTAAGTATGGCAGTCACTAACTGTAGTGGAGAACGATCTTTTTCTGCTTTAAAGAGGGTAAAAACTACTTGCGGTCAACTTTACATCAAGAAAAGCTCACAGCTCTTGCCCTGTTATTCATTGAAAGTGACTTCTTGCAGAACTTGGAAGTTTGAGGATATAATAGAAAAGTTTGCCACTTCTAAAGCAAGAAAAGGAGTTTGATGTAAAATGATTCTTCAATTTACAACAATTCTTTGCACTTTTGTACATGAAAAAAGGTTTGTTTAAATTCTTTTATACACTTTTGTAGCCTGTAGCCGTTTTATGTGCTATAGAAAACATTACCTTGTGCGTTATTATTATTATCGTTTACTTGTAATTTGTAGATTTGGAGAGTTTGACTGTTTAATTTATAATTATTTATAATTTTCTACTGTTGCCATTCTTTGATATTTCTAATTTACTGCAAGCAGTAAATATAATTTAAATAAAAATACAATTTGTACCAGCAATCATTATTTGAATGTGTACTAAATCTAGACATAATTGCAAGATTTACAGTTCAAAATGTGCGTTAATTTGGTAAGTGAAAGCTGGTATTTTCACATACAATAGGCACATTTTTGCTCCGAAATGGGTTACAGACAACGACGATAACCCTTTCAGCAGTAAGTTTCACAATTGCATGGAGAAGCATATTTATCTTTTCTGTTATCACCTTTAAAGCATGGCAATAACAGAACAAATTAATTTGAACAAATGCTCACTTTTTTTTTTAAACAGAAACAAGAAACTGAAGCTTTTCATCATTGTCATTTTTCCAGGAGGATCTTCTACAACTCACTGTCCCCTTTGCAAAATCACTCTTTGGGGGCTGATTTATATGGCAGCTATTTTATGGAAACTACTGTGCATTCTACTCTTGGGTTACAAAAATTATGGTATTTTCGGATAATGCAAAGTCTTCTCGAAAAAAAGTAAAATATGATTTGCGTGGGTATTGTACAGATATTGAAAATGCAAAATGTGAGGACTCCAAAATTGTCACAATAAATTTAGCAGTGAAGGGGTTAACGTAAGCTGTCAAAACGTACAGTTGTTCTTATTCCATGACATTTTAAAAAGTTGCTTATAAAAATGAAGTTCCTCAGTCTTCTACATTCCTGGGATAGTGCAGAAGCTCAAGACCTTATACAAATGAATGACACCTTGACTGCCAAAACACAAATGTATTCAAGTGTTGTTGACAAAACGTCTGTGACTGCAGTCATACAAAATGTTGATTCTCATGATGGGATACGCTAAGGAAATATAGTGACTTGATAAAACCCAGAAAAGCACCTTCTTTCCCGCACCCCCATTAATACAATTTCATGCTGTGAAACAAGATTTTCAACCAAACGCCATGTCACGAACACGCTTCAGCTGCCGTGACTTTCGGGTGTTTGCTGTATGAGGTACACGCGATTCCAGCCCGCAGTCTATCTCTACCCATCACACAGGTTATAGACCTACTGAATCGTCCCACACAGCGCTCTCACACCCCAACAATCTTCAGGTTTGCCACCACCTACTGAATACGGGCAATAGGACCCCAATATTCTGTCCCACACTGGCAGACAAGGCTTCTGGCTAGCAAAGCCCACACCAGCAAACAAAGGGTTAACTCTTCACACCTCCAAACTGTTACACAAATGTAACTGCAAGCGCACACTAGGCTTGTTAGTTAAATGTATCAAAAAAAATCACACACCGGCATTCAAAGGGTTAACTTGGTCGAGCTATATTCTTCTTAACAGGCTTATGGATTCGTTAGAGTATCAAGGATGCCACTTATTAAATTTATAGATTTAATATACAAAGGTACAGGGCATTCAAATATAAAAAAATAAATAATAATTTAATAACAATTGACATAAGATACACAAGCAAAGCAGTTTAAAATAAAAGGGGTTACATTCAGTATAACTTACATGAGTTGTATAATCTGTGCCATGGGAAATTGGCTAGGAAGACTGACAATTTGCCCCTTCCCAACACAGGTTTTTTAAGCAAAATGAAATGGGACAGTCTTCACAGGGGCAGTGTTAATGCCAACAGGGGGGCAGGGATGGTCCCTGGGTGTCATTATAGTTTGCTCACAAATATTCCCAAAGTTTTGACCTTTGGGTAATTCTTCACAGATAAATCCCAGAGACCCTGCCCCTTCAATAAACCAGACATAATCTCCCGCAAATTTAAATAACAAACTTGATGAAATCATGATAATGTGACATACCTTTCCCAAAGATATGTGATTATAGCTGTTCCGAAATACCGCCAGTACCTGTCATTCACAACCCTGGTGTGATATCTGCTCCTCAGTATGGAGTGGCACCCAGATTTCGTAAAATAAGAACTATGAAGACATTTTCCATTGAAGCTCATATTTCTATATACCAGTATAGGCCTTCAAATGCTGCCTTTGGCTGCAAGGATGTCAAGCTGTGACCGGCCCCACAAAGTATATTCAGGTGTACAAAAACTAACTTGTGTCAGGATATAGCTCATAGCAAGGGGCCTTTGAAGCTCCTAGAGGTGACACTGCTATCTTCTAACACTGGGATGTACAGAGCCATCAAATACACAGACAACAGACTTTCTGATTTTACACTGTGGTAGCTCAACTTATCAATGGATTCAATTGATATACCCGATTTACACTGCAGTTATGATTTAGGCCTTATTCCTAACAATTATTATTATCCAAAATTGAGATTTTCAGATATGAACCACAGGGAGCAAACATATTGTTCAGTGTTAACCTCACTTTCCACTGCAGCTCTGTTAAAAACTAAAATATTACTTTATTGATCAAGTACAGACAACTGAAGCTCCACCCACATTTTGAGTCATTATCCTGATAGGATCTTAAACAGATTTGATTTACTGCAGGCAATTTGAGTTGCTGTAACATCACTGGCCCTAACCTTGTATTTGAATCCAAAAAACCCACACAGATAATTACTGCACAAGAACTCTACATTATAGATATCTAGTCAAGTATAAAAGCTCCTCTTATGGGGGTGTGGCCTGACTGTCATCTGTGCCGGACGCATGCAGACTGGGCTCCTGCTTATAGACCAGCAATATCTTCCTGGGGCGGCTTCCTGAGAGCCTCATTAAAAAGTTATTAGACCGCATCGGATTCCCCGAGGTCTGGCCCGAGAATAGAGCCTAATTTCACCTGGGCACTGCTATCTACTCGGGCTCCAGGACTGCGGCCTAGCTTCCTAAACACCACCATGTGCAGAGCTACAACATAAGCACCCCAGGGTGGGCGGATCGTTTATCTCCCACTGGACCAGGGACCTCTCTCCCTCGAAACATACCCTGCATTTGGAGACCCAGGGTTCCACCTTCCGCTGTTTGGCCGAGGCTCTCTTTCCTTCTGGGTGATTCTTCCTGCAGCTCAGACCGGAAGTCACGGCTCTCCGCACTTCCGGTGCCCCACGAATACCTCTGAAGTGCTGTTGATCGTCTCCCAGTCTGAAGACCACCTGGCCAAGCAAATTCCACATCACTGAAGATTATGTATGTGTAGGCAGCTGGTGAGGTGCTCCGTGGCTATCACCAGTCAAGATGCCCACATTTGTCCTGCTGCTCTGCGAAAGGTGGTGTCTGATCTGGAGGATCCCTGCAAGTAGCTGGTGTTCTGCCTTTTGAACAGGTCAGTGTCTGCCTAAATCGCTTTTTATGTGACCACCTCTGGCCCAGCTACCTATCACATTTTTTTTTGGTGAGCTGCTGTCACCTTGTGGAAAATAAGGAACAGTGCAAACAACACTCCTGTTCAGTTCATAAACCTGTCCAGTCTCACTATAATCCATTACAAGCGAATGGATCTCGAAGCTTGACGAGATTTTCATCATATAATACGTTGGCCCAGCAGATCCTACAATTATTACTCCGAACCATGTAACTGTAGACCCGGTCTGTGCTCCAGCAGCATGGCCTTCTAGGTAACTTTGTGGGGAGCGTGACTAAAGGTAACTACATCCTTCACTCCATGCATGTAACCTACGGCTGATCGCTTCAACTTACCTATGGTGCTGAGCCTCCTCGTGGCCAAGGACAGGAAAAGTACTGTCAAGCGGGGTTCCACAAAAACGGTTGATACACCCCAACGTTCTGATCTCAGACAGTTTCTCAGGTGTCCCCCACCTTCCGCTGCCACAGTCAACTCACCAGTGGCCTCTTACCCTCACTCCACAGCCTCCGACATCTCCTCTCAGACTGAAATGGCGACCTCAAACTCAACCTCAATTTGGCCAAGATCCGAGTACCATTCTGCAACTTACTAAGTTGCTTCCCACAAAGGACGAACTCCCAACGAGAAAAAAAATAAATTCAAATCACTGAGTCTAGACTTCATGAAGTGATTCGTAAGGAAGTTGCCCATCTCCAAGCGGACTTTTCACAACTCGCCTCGAGGATTACCATTGTGGAGGCACACAGGAGGAATCAGAAGATCATCAGGATAGATTTCAGGAAGCGCTGGAGAGACAAGTTCAGGAAGCGCTGGAGAGACAAGCTCAGGAGCTCCATTTACTCCAGACTAGAGTGGACGATCTTGACAACAGGGGTCGCAGAAATAATTTACGGATCCGGGGCATCCCGGAAAACATCTCACTCCCGAAACTGGTCCCATTCCTGACTAAAATCTTTAACGAAATTCTAGCTCAGGACCAATCCACACTCATCCCTTTTGACAGAGCACACAGGGCCCTGAAACCATGGGGAGCTCAATTAGATCAACCAAGAGATGTTGTCTGTCACCTCCATTGTCACCTCCATTATTACACCCAGAAAGAGGCAATTATTCAAAAGGTAAGAATTCTTGATGGAATTGATTATAATGGACATAAAATTCAAATCTTTCAGGACCTCTCTTGGCATACTCTCCAAACTTAGACATATACTTAAGCCTTTAACCGATACCCTCCGCAATAAGCATTAAATATAGATGGATCTTTCCTTTCGGCTTTCAGGCTACCTTAAATGGCCAAACCGAATCGGTACGAGTTCTCTCAGATATGGCCCTCTTCTGCTCAGCCCTGGAAATCCAAACCATCCAGCTTCCGGAATGGCATTTTTGCTAGAATTCACCGCCCGCCAACGGAGAGGTGACAGAAAGCCGTCAATCAGAGACCTGCATCCAAGCGTAGACAGACTCCTCCTAGAGACCCAGACACCTGAATAAAGCACTTGGCTTTTCTTCAACCTGGGTCACCAAGTTTTCCGGACCCTCGCCTGGGTCTGGCTCTCAAGGCTCTCTTATTAATACTGTCATTATATTATGTTGTTGTGGTTTGTTGCCCTTTTGTTCTTCTCTCTACAGGCTCTCTGGTTCATCCATAAGACCGTTTCTACCAGACCCAAAGTCATTGAACTGTGTTGAATCGATTGTCTTTGATGTCCCTGAATGACTATTTATCCAACTAAGGTCTTCCAATGGTTGCTCGTATTAGACAAAGTCCTTGCCCTCCCCTCCACAGGTGGACTACATTAGTCAACTTTGGGTCCATCCAAAAGTTCCGCTAATACCCACCTTAATTCATATTTCGTTTTTAGGAGCCACTGTTGGGGGCGATTGCTCCGTTGTGTTCTCATTATCTTACCTGTTTTTGTTATACTCAGCCAAGATTGATTTGCAGGCTAATCTTCTAGTTACTTCTTTAATATTTTTGTGTCAGTGGTTGCCTTGGTCGCTCTCCCCCGGCAACCCCCACCGCAGTGTGTTTTTCTACTCTTTTCCAGAAGAGGAGAGGGGTCCTCTCCCCTCCCCTCTGTCTGGAGCGGTGAATATTATGTTCTTTTTACATTGTATGTAAGATTGCTGTTCTTTCTCTCTGTCTTTCCTCTACATCTCTCCTTTCTTTTCTTTTACCTGCTCTACCCACCCCCATCACCCCCGAAGCCTCCCTGGTTAAGAAATAGTTATCGTGTTCTGTATAATGGTGCACACATTTCTTACCCAATCATATGACTAGCACCATTAAAGTTGTCTAGGTGGATGCCAAGGGCTTGAACCTCCCGGAGAAATGTTTACATGCTCTGCGTGAATTTCATGGAGAAGGCGCTGATGTGGTTTTCGTTCAGGAGACACACTTTAACGTTGGTTCTTCCCCGGTCTTCCGAAATCGCCACTATTCTACTACCTGCCCTAACAACAATAGCGCTGGTAAAACTCTTGGCGTGGCTATTCTATTCTCGAATAGACACCCTCTCACCATATTACAGAAAACTAGACTGATTGAAGGTAGAGCCCTCTTAGTTAAATGTAGATATATGATACCATCTATAACTTTGTTAACCTCTATTCTTCAAACCAGGGGCAGCCAGCTTTTCTGGCTTCAGTCCTGGAGAAGGTTGGGGACATGGTGGAAGGAGTTCTGGAGGTGGGGGTGATCTCAATTGGGCTCTACACCCAGAATGAGATTCTTCTAGCGGAGCCTCTAGATTGTGCAGAGCTCTACATGCGAAGGTAAGGCACACCTTGCACAGTTCTAAGCTGGTCGACACGTGGAGACAACACCCTACAGTTAGGAACTACACATTCTTTTCCCACCCACAGAGTCTACTCACGCATCGACTATTTCCTTCTTTCACACAGGCACCTTCATTTAGCTTACTCCACATCCATAGGCCAGGCGATCTGAACTGATCATGCTTCCATATTCCTTACTCTGCACCTGGCCCAATCTAGTTTAAAAAGCTGCTCATGGAAACTTAATGAACCCCTCCTACAAGATCCATATTGCAGATCCCTAGACGATTACGAAGAATTTAACTCCACCTTGGAGGTCTCAGTGGTGACAATCTGGAAGGATCATAAATTTGTTCTTTGTGGGGAAACTAATTTAATTGGGCTCCTATATGAAAAAAGAAAGGGAAGCCCTTAAAACTCAGTTTCTCCAAAAAATTATAGAGCTGGACTCTTGGAATTGACGGAAGCTAAGTCAGTCCTAAACAAAATCTTATATGATAGAATAAAATTAAGACTATCGCAAATGCCGTAACCAATATTTTCAATGGGGCAATAAGCACGGTTCGATGCTAGCGAAGGCCATTAGATCACAAAGAGCCAAATCTTACATTGCGGGGATTAAAAATGACAGAGGTTTGGGTTTTCAGGTTACGTCAGAAATAGCGTACTCATTCCACTCCTACTATTCAGGCCTCTATAACATTTCAGAGAAAGCTCCTTGGACTGACTTTTAAGACAAGTTCCCTCAGACATCTGCCTATCTTCAGGAGGTCGGGTTCCCCACTCTTTCGGACACAGATATTCCACTACCGGAGAAACCTTTTACACATGAAGCAACTAATCCCCCTGCTGGTGTCAGCCTTCAATGGGGCTCGGAAGATGTCCCGTTTTCCTCACAATCTTTAGAGGCTCATATTACTGTGATACCCAAAGATGGCAAAGACCCATCCCAGTGCTCAAGCTACCCCCCGATTTCCTTACTTAATGTCGATATTAAGCTTTATGCAAAACTTACTGCCAATCGATTGAAGATTCTTCTGCCGGTTCTGATTCATACTGACCAGGTTGGATTTGTTCCCGGTCGTGAGCTCAGGGACAATACGACTAAGGTCATCGACTTGATTCACGCGGCTTTGTCCTCGAGCCTTGCTTTTATCCACGGATGTGGAAAAGACATTTTTGATCATATCGATTGCTCATTTTTACGGTGTATGCCTGCTCATTTGGGTCTAGGTCCTCTGGCGCTTCACAGAATTTTGGCCCTATACCGCTCGCCTTCAGCTCGCATTAAGATTAACAAGACGCTTTCGGACCTGGAATGGATTGGCAATGGCACCAGACAGGGCAGCCCACTCTCACTCCTTATTTTCGTGCTGTGTATGGAATCGCTGGCTAGGTCCAATAGAGCAAACCCTGACATTTCAGGATTAAAGGTGGGGGGGGACTGGAGGGAGTAGAATACAAATTAGCTCTATTTGCGGATGACCTTCTAGTCACAGTAACGAATCCGATTATTTCAATTCCAAATTTAGTCAAGGAGTTCCAGCGTTTTGGCTCTTTGTCAAATTTTAAGATCAATTACTCAAAATCAGTGACTCTTAACATTTCAGTGCCTTCTCTTGTAGCTGAGGGTATCCAACAAGTGTTTCCTTTCCAATGGCATCCCCATCATATTAAGTATTTAGGCATGCTGATCTCTAGTAACCAGTTACATCTCTTTGACCTTAATTTCGGCCCTCTATCATCACGGCTCCGATCAGACCTGAGAGAGTGGCGGGGTAAGACCTTTTCATGGATAGGTTGGGTCAACATAATAAAGATGAATATCCTTCCGTGGGTTCTCTATCTCTTACAGACCCTCCCAAAACATATACTAGACAAATGGTTCTCTGACTTCAGCGAGTGGTGAGGGACTTTGTGTGGGCCTGGAAAAGACCCCGTTTCAAACATGAAGCACTATACCGACGTAGACATTTGGGGGGCCTACAACCCCACACTTTCCCTCTTACCACAATGCATTTCTGCTGGGGAGGATCGCGGAATGGACGGCCTGTAGTGGCGAGAAACAGTGGAATAATATAGAAGGTGCGAGCTTGCCCTCTGCAGCCCCGGTTCACCCTGTGGTTGAACAAACTACCTGCTATTAAACATCCTATAATTGGTCCTACCATTTCAAGGTGGACAAGACTCAGAAAATGAACTCATATTCCCTCACCCATATCTCCTTTCTCTCCCATCTTTGATAATCCGCTGTTTCCGCCAGGGGAGGGGTTCGGTCCATTTAAATCCTGGGTCCAAGCAGGGGTTACACGTGTCGGACAGCTAATTGACTCCACAGGTGTGTCATCTTTCGCTGTAATTCAAGCTGTGTGGGATCTACCGAACTCAGAAATCTGGAGATTTCTCCAAATTAAACATGTTTTGACTTCAGGTCTTCCCCGTAAGGATGTCTCCAGGGATCTTACGACATACAAATCGTTATGTCAAGCCTCCAACTGCCCTCCTCATCTTTTGTTATTTACACCCTCCTTATTGAGAATTTGTATAACTCTCTACCCAGTTTAACAAGAGATTGGGAAATCCGTCAGTCAGCGGATTGAATAAACATCTTTGAATCCACACATGCATGCTCCACTAGTGTAGCCGTTTTGGAAACACACTATAAAGTTATTTCGAGATGGTGTAAATGTTCGATCCAGTTAGCTAAAATGTTCCCAGGATTTTCAAATGTCTGCTGGAGATGCCAGGAAGCTCCGGGAACTCCCCTTCATATCTGGTGGGACTGTACTGTACATAAACCCTTTTGGATTCAGGTCATAGCAGTCTTTTCAGATATATTAGGAGATGAAGTCCCTGATAACCCATCCCTTTGGTTATTGAACAAAACCAACTGGCGTATCCCTGGTGGATCGCCGGGTCCCCCCCCCCTCCCTTTTCTTCTTTTTCGTGGTCATCCCCCCCTTGTTACTTATGGGTTTTTTTTTTGTTTTCTATGGTTAAAATGTATCTCCGATATCTTTTGTAGAAACATGTACGCATTCAGCTGGCTTGATTTGAAAATGTGCTCAACTGTGTACCAAATCATATAACTCAATAAAGAGATATTACACTAAAAGCTCCAGTTATTTAATTTATATTACTCAGCAATACATATATTTATAACCAATACATCAATTAAATAACTTTTTCTAGATACACATGTATATGCAGTGTTAAGAAGAAACGCCGCCAAAAACTGTATAATATCATATATAATATTATATACACGTACGTACACACACACACACACCATATACACATACATACAAAAAGGATTGGCCAGAATGGGAAAACTTTGGTGTGAAAACAGAGTAGCCATGTTTTTTGTTATACAATGTGGACAACCCTCTTAGATGTGATCTCAGCAGTGTGTGTGAACGGACAATTTAGTTGATTCTAAACTAAAAGGTTTGGCTATAACAGACACATTAATGGAACATATATTGGACCCAAAAACATTTTCCTCACACAAAATATTTGGATGTAGTTTTTTTTTTTTTAAGATTTCAGTTATGAAATGCAAATGATGATTTAAAGTATATATGTGTCAGCATGCTCAAAATGCAGTTGACTAAGCATAAAAAGCTTTATTTTCAATTACATTCAAATATAATCTGTATTTAACCATGGGAAATACAAAATAGTAGATCAATTCAATGCATTAAGCCACAATGGGGCAGCATTACCTCACTTGTCTCAGGGATGGAGTTTAAAAAAAAAAAAAAAAAGTAATGAATACAACATATATATATATATATATATATATATATATATCACATATATACACACACACACCACACACATAAGTGGCCATATTTTAAAATAGATAAGAGCATGTTACTTGTTGCTACACTGAGCACGTATTAAATTATAATAAGACTCACAGCAGCTTATCAGTTACATACTGCACTGCAACAAATTATAGGAACATTAGCAAAAGGTAAAAAACAAGCACTAATGTCTGGATTATGTATGGCCTTAATTGTGTTAATATTGCTTTTAAATTGTTTATTATAAGATGTTCTAGTACAAAATAATAACACAAAAGTTCACAATTAAAATTCTGGATATGAAAACAATTTAAACTAAACAAAACTATGTGTCATAGTTATTCCTGTTATAAAAAAAGTAAAAAATGTTATGACTTATGAATATTAGATAACATTTTGAATAAAATAAATGATGTTCACATATTTGTCTCTCCTGTTTGTCTAATCTGTCATCTGTAAAATTACTATGGCTACCATGCATAAGACTATTCCTGCAGCAAATATTTAGAAGCTTCCTTCAGCTCTCTGTCTGGCAGCTCAGCTGTGCATTCACTTACCACACCAATCCAACTAATCATCCTGCAATTTATGAATGGTGCTATTGTCTTTATAAACCTCTTTCGGTCTTCATACCAATGCTGGCGATAGTCCTGTTTGAACCATTGTGCCTTTGTATCGTGACCTGATTCTGTCTTTCTGTATCTGTCCCAGCCTGTTTAAAAGGATTCTGCTGTCCTGGCCACTCCTGACCTTTTGTTTTGTTAAACTGATCTGCACCTATATATCTATCTGCACTGACCTCTGGCTGGTATGAACTCTGCATTAACCCTTGCCTGTCTGATTGTCAGTTTGCAATACCACCCCATTTAGTTACGCACAACCAGCTATTGTGTGCTGTCCACTCCACCTGGCAAATGCCAATCTGATTCTCAGTTTACTTCACAATACCATTAAGGTTACTCACTACCTCATAATGTTCTGTCCACTCCTCGAGGAAATTGTAAATCAACAACTACTACTATCCGAGTACTGGTGGCAACCGAGTACAGTGGAACATATCTAGTTTCCCGGAAAGGGGGCTGTTAAAGGCGAACATCTCGAGAGGCGATTCTAGTAGTTGAGGAATAGATACACCTTGCCTTTAGCTAAGATAAATAAAATTACATACACACACACACACATTATATATATATATATATATATATATATATATATATATATATATATATATATACACATATATATATACACTGCAAGTAGTTTTAAATTGTACCAAGAAGTAGGCTAAAAAGGAGACTTAAGGGTATCATTTGCAGGGGCGGATCCAGACTATTGCTATACCCCGGGCGATTTAGGCCCCGCCCCCTTTCTCATTTCTACGGCTGCACAGTATGTGCAGGTCCACTCGGCAGTGACAGTGTGCTGCCCCGCTGCTCTGATTGTGTTTAAAACACAATCAGAGCAGCCGGGCAGCACACTGTCACTGCTGAACAGACCTGCACAGTGTGCAGCCGCCGGCAGCAAGCCCCTGCTAGGGGGGGGCGATCGCCCCGATCGCCCCCCCTGGATCCGCCAATGATCATTTGTATGTGGGGCCAGTGTGTGGAAATGGTAACCACGTCTCAAAAATTTATGCTAAATTTTTCTTTATTGGTAATAGTTTCTACCCAATCCATACAGAAAAGAGAAGAAATTTGGCTTGTCAGTGCACCATCCAAGGCAAATTGCCTATCTTTATCTCATTTCTTGCAATTACTTATTAATGTAACTCATTACTTGGAAATACATAAACAGTGGTATTACTATGTCTGGAAAGTGGGTAGTCAACTGATTTAAAAGATATGGATTAAGTGTATTGACGTCTAAGAATTGATAACGTTGGCATAGACCATGGGTGATCGAATTGTGTATCCCAGACGACTGCCCTTTTTTTAAATCTGGACTAGAAACAAACAGGACAAAAAGGAAATAAGGTGGAGAGAATTTTAATTTTAAATGTATCTGTCTTCACGCCCTGCACACGAAATATATTAGAGGATTATCTCTAACAATAATCCAGAAATATACAGGATTGGTATGTAATAAGACTATTAGATGTATATTTGAACTACGGTTATATATGTGTTTGTGCCTCTTATCCAGTCTATGGCATATCTGTAATTTTCAGCTAGATTGTATTCTTTAATGTTTGGTAGGTTAATCCTTCTAGGAGTGGAAGGTAGTTGTAATCTAAGCAATGATATTCTTGGGCGCATGTTAGCCCATATAATTTTTTATAAAAACCTTTTTTTTAAATTTTAAGATCAAATTTACGACTGTAAAGTATGACTGGAAGCATCTGAACACGTTATAATAAATGGAGGAATCTTAATAAGATGACACCTTCCCAAAAAAAAGATATAAGAAGGTTTGTCCAGGAGTGAAATTCTAATATTGTTCTATTAATTAACTTTGGAATGTTTTCAACATATAGTTTTGAAAGATGAGATACGAGATGAGGTACGTTTAAACCAAAATGTGTCCCTCTAATCCATTTATAAATGGGAAAACATCCCTCCAACCACGCTTCGCTTCTGGAAAGAGATCAATGCCTCCGCCTTATTAGCATTTACTAGAAATCTTGAAATGGCTTTATATTCTGTTACTTTCTGTAATAAGGGGTACGGCTACCCTCAAGTTATGCAAATTTAGCAGAATATCATCTGCAAAAGCAGAAATCTTAAACTCAATCGTGCCTCTTTTTATTCCCTGCTAGTTAGCTATTTTGTCTACATGTCTTAAAAGTGGATCCAAAGCTATATTAAAGAGCAGAGGCGATAAAAGGCATCCCTATCTAGTGCCCCTACTCAGAGAGAAGGTTGGTGTATTTCTATTGTTAAAGGTCATAAAAGCCTAAGGATGATTATGTAACTTTCTGAAAATATGTGTTTGAATGCTTTATCTGCATCCACTTATCAGAATGGTAGTTTTTTCTTTATGTTGGTGTGTTTGAATAATTGCAGCAATTAAGTGTCTTTTATAGTGCATGGAGTGCCTGCCTTTGGTGAATCCTGTTTCTGTGACTGTGATGCTCCAGGGACTGATCAGGTAAACAGGAGGCACAATATTGAAAAGGCCGCTGTTTGTAACACTTGTAGTGCACCAAGTCACACCCTGACGCTTTTTGTCATAGAGACTTCATCAGAAGGAGCGATTCCCTCTGATGATATCTCGAAAATAAAACATGCCAGAGTGTGGCTTAGTGCACTACAAGTTTTACAAGCAGTGATCTTCTTGGTGAAGTGTCTCTAGTTTACCTGATCGGTCTCTAGAGGATCACATTGATTTGATAATCAAGTACAGTATATTGTTCAGGTATGCATCTAGTTTGTTTTTAATTAAAGCTGCTGAATGAAAGGTTGTTTTACACTAAGGAACACACTTTTTTCTCAGTTTTCCTTTCAACAGAACCCACCCATTTTTTTTAATTAATATTCCCGAATTAAGAAAGTTGCTACCATTTAAACTGCCTCATACTGGAAATAAGACATACTAATGCAGTTCTGACACAGTCATCTGCAAGAGAATCCAGACAAAACCTTAATTCTGGGAATTTACATAAAACCTCCCTTCTTGTAACTGTGACTAAATGCTGTCAGATAAGTGTTTTTGAATACTGCAAAGTAAAATGGGATTAACAAGCTCGTTCACCAGCAAACCAATGGAAACTGGAGAGGCTGAATACCTATAACACAAGATCATACCTTCTTGTACAGTGTATGGGTTTTCATACAAGGTATTCAGCTTTTTCAGTGAAAGTTTGTCAGTAAATAAACGAATATGACTGGGAACTTAGAAACCTACTTTAAATTTTGGGGAACATGGAGATACCCATTAATAAATTTTTGTAAGTATGGTTTGTTATTCTAGAAGTGTAAAATAAATACTGCATGTTGCTTAAAAAGTGGTAAACCTAAAAAAAACTTCACAATAAGCTGATCCTTAATTAAGCTATGCATATATAAATAAATAAACATAACCTCTAAAATTAACTTTTAACTGGGGCACAAATAATCTGAATGCAATTGCAATGTTGTTTCTTTTCTTCTGAATATTTAGCACATGCAGAAACAGAATCTCAAAATTACTCGGCTGTAAACAAACAAGTGCTCTTTGTTAAATAGTTAATATTTTGGGATGTTTCTTTTTAGTTCCTGCAGATATTAAGAGATTATGTTTACTGAAGCTAAACTGAAGATTTTTATATCAGGATGCAAGCTAGTTAAATTAGTAAAACTGATAGAGCTTGCAGCCCACAGATATATAGAACTCCTCAATTTGAAATTACCGTATATACTCGAGTATAAGTCGACCCGAATATAAGCCAAGGCACCTAATTTTACCACAAAAAACTGGGAAAACTTATTGACTCGAGTATAAGCCTAGGGTGGGAAATGCAGCAGCTACTGGTAAATTTCATTGTATTTTGTAACGAGGGTGAAACCCAAACTTTGCAGTTATTCCTGAGCTAGTGTGAAATGTTCCATCAGGAATCTTTACAATTGGATGGAAAGAGCACTTGTGATCTTTCATAACATACAGTAGCTTTGTACATACCGGTAGTTTACTACATTCCAGACCAGTCAATATTCATTGTTGAACTCCATTTACTGTAGCCCTCAGCCAGTGTCTAATCTTCCTTGTCATTGTAATATTATTTTATTATGATGGCTCCATTATCAGGCTGAATTCATGGACATGGTTATCTACTTTGCTCCTCACTTATCATGGTTTTGGTAACGCTCTATGACACAGAAATACACATTTATCTCTCCCTGTTCATCTTCTTATAAGTGATTTATATAAACTTTTGAATAGGACTGCACTGCTATATTCGTTTTGTTTTTGTATTTTTTTTGTATTTATTTTTTTTCAGACACTTTGGGCAAATAAGTATTAACTGACTAGAGTTTGGTGAGAAAAAAATCAACTTACAAGAGTTTGGTAATGTAATTGTTAAACCGCTAATGTGGCGCCTCACTAGGTATGCAGCCAATTATATATCAATGGAGATCCACTAACCTCCAGCATGAACACATACAGCAAAACTGTCAGGCGCCGCTCGGCGGCCGCCCGCCCATCCATACAAGAACGTCTGGTTGCCTAGCAACCAGACGCGTCATTTCCCCTTCCTCCCGGCCGACCAGCCAGACCCAGAAGCGTCTCCGTTGCTAGGCAACGGGACGCTGCAGATAGAGAGCGCTCGGCGCTGCCCTATGACTAGCGCTACGGCGCTACAGCTATTACAGCACCACTAGTGCTGAGGGCATTGGTTAGCAGCCCTATTTAAGTGCCTCTGACCTCACCTCCTGTGCAAGAGTTTCAGGTCCTTTCCTGTCCTCCAGCGTTCCAGTGTTCCTGTGTCTATCTGTTTCCTGACCCTTGTCTTCCTCCAGTTTATTGCCGTTTGCCTGTGACCATTGTGACCCGGATTGTCTTGACTACCCCTTTGGATCTCCCTTTGTACCTCGCTGTCAGATCGTTATCGACCCGGCTTGACTCACACCCCGTTTGAATCCTCCTTGTGTACCTGCATTACCCGCATCATTGCTGAACCCGCCTGTCTGATATCCCTCTCGTGCTTCGCTATCTGACTCGTGGAAGGGCCGCGACCTGCGTGTTTCCTGCAGCCAAGTCCATACCTCCTTGCGGGGGTCCCTGGTGAACACCAGGGGCACGTTAGACTCCGCGCCTTCCTCCGAGTAGTGCCAACGATAGCAGGTACGCTAGACTAGTCGTGACAAAAACAAGTTTGATACATACATATGGCGCTGCCTGTACGCCCACTCGGTGTAGAGTTGTATGTGGACATATGCAATAGATCCCTCCGGACAAGTTTCTAGACTATACAATCATCAAACATATGAGGAAATAATAGTGTAGTATGTCCAACAAAGATGATTGTCAATCAAGCTTCCAAATAACGCCCGTGCATGAATAATCTACTGAACACCCGTGTCTTCACTCTGTGTATAAACCCCATAGGGTATATGCTTACTAAAACGTACATGACAAAACGCCCTTAGCAGGAATGGTAGATGTAGATTCAACTCCCGCCATCATATGGACATTTCCCACTCAAGAAGAAAAGATAAAAAGAGATCTAGCGCATTATCTTTTTAATAAAATATACAAGAGCCGGCAAACATGGGATTTATACCAGATATCAGCGTAAGTAAAGCAAGGTAAGTGTGGACAACCAATCTCCTCACCACAGCCTGTCACGTCTGCACTCGTTAGAATCCTCAGTCCCTGTCTCAAGATGAAAATAATTGTGTGCAATGATGTATTTTTCAGGGGGCGTGGTATTGACTGGAGCCAGGTTGCCCCCCTCTCTCCCTGAATGTCTGTAAGGCTGTCTGTGTAGTTCCGCAGTTCATGCATTGCAAGTGCCGAGCTTCCTGTCTGTGGAACGCACATGCGTTCCACTGCGGAACTAACAGCAAGCACCAAACTCTTGTGAGTTGATTTTTTTTTCCACCAAACTCTTTTCAGTTAATATTTTCCTTCTCTTTCTCTTCAGCCCTTAAGCGGGCTGAAGCTATGGAGGCAGGCACCACCCTCCTTACAGCCGTGCATTGTGGTCTTGAAGCATCACTCGAGTATAAGCCGAGGGGGGCTTTTTCAGCACAAAAAATGTGCTGAAAAACTCGGCTTATACTCGAGTATATACGGTAACAAGGTCCGTTTTAAAAACCACTAGGATGATGCCGCATTGGAGTGCTGCAATGCTACGTTTTTTCCAACTAGAAAGGAAGCCTTCTCATAAGTGCTCAATTGTTTCTGTGCTAACAAGTTGCAGAAAAGTAGAAAACGCTCATCTCAGTTCAGGAAACGTTGCATGCATTGTCTGCAGAGTTTAATTCCACCCATTTGAAATCAGAGGAGCGCTGATTTGTCACTAGGGAAGCAATTCATTGCTTATGAATGCTGTGAATTCCTAGCTGAAAAAGCACTTCTCTGTGGCACTATGCCACAATGAGGGGGCGGTCACACCTTGGGTCATGCTTAGGATTTATGAAGCGCTAAGCTGCACTGTACTCTCCTCCCTTCCAAACACCTTCATTGCCATGCGACCTGCTCTGTCATACAGAGCAGCAGTGAACAGAAAATTTCCCAAATTCTCCATCCGCGAGACAAAATTGTCCCTATGGGAATGACAGTACAGAGCATTCAAATCAGGACTGTCGCGCGTTTATTGGGACGGTTACAAGCTATGCCCTACTTAACCTTTACAATATGATTAAGCCTTTTTGTGTCCGGGTCCAGTGTTCTGTCCGCCACACAACGTTAATTCACTAGCACAGAGTGTAAAATAGTTGTTTAAATGAGAGTTGCAGTGAAGGTAAAACAGCACTGGCGCCGCTGCATTCAGTGAAGAATGTGTTTTTAAACATAGTGAATGAGTGTATTTAACATATGTGCGCTGTGGCATGAAACGTCAGAGGGTTAAGTACTGGCGCTGGGTGTGTAAATGTATTTATTTTCATATTGTTCATTTTTTGATTTATGAAGTAATATGCCATGTTTCAGGAAACATGTTTTTGTAAGAAAGGAAGAAAGGAAATCCCATCCGGTTACACCTTCATAGGCCGTATTAGCCAGTGCAGTGTGTATCTGTTTTAAGTGTGGTTTGCGACAAGTGTGTATTCAGATTTATATAGCAAAGAGTTACACAAGGGTTGAACAGGAACATTCTACCTGGAAACACAGCTACAGGAGGATAACATCCAACACTTTGTTTTGAGTTCCAGTTATCCTTCACTTCATGCACCTACTTTGTACATGGTGTGGACACTCCCTGCTGAATGATTTCAAAATCGTGCCTCTTATAGCTGCTTTTTGAGTATAATTTGTATTGTTTATATTTGCTGCAGTGTGTTTTTCTCATGATTGGGAGAGAAAGTGAGTTCCAGAGGAGCGGAGTAGCACAAGAGAATTCTTGGCGGCAGGAGAGAAGCTAATGATTGAAGAGTAGAGGCAGCAGTGATTGGCAGAACAGAAAGGGGGAAGAAATATGAGGCTGGAGATGTTGGGTGGGCTCGGTATTGTAAAGGAAGTCTGTGTGCGAATGGCAGAGAGGAGAGGCAGATGCAGAGCAGCGTGAAAAAATAAATAAGAGGAGTAGCAAAATTAAGAATGTATTTGAGTTGGGAGAGGCAGGAGGAAGGAAGGCCAGAGAGAAGGAGGTTACAGTAGTCCAGATGAGAGATGACAAAGGAGTGGATTCGACTTTTACCTGCCTCCAGCTTCTGAAAAAGTCTGATCCTGGGGCGGTTTCAAAAGTGGAAGTGACATGCTTGGGAAAGTGATTGAATGTGCGCAGTGAAAGGAAGGCAGTGAACTTGTGGGACTGAGAAAATGGTAATGTTGTTGACGGATATAGAGAGGAGAGCGGGAAGACGACAAGTTCAGTTCATGACAATTTGCGCCCACCTCCTCAAATGATCCCGCTCCTCCAGTACTTTCCCCTCCTTCTTTAAACATGGTTTCAAATCCCCATGCTCCAAAATTCATTCCTTGACCCTGTCTCCCTCTAATTACTGCCCTATCTCTTTCCTTCCCTTTGCCTCCAAACTTCAAGCAAACTGTTTACAATCGTCTCACCTCCTTCCTCTTCTCTCACTCTGTCCTTGATCCATATCAATCTAGCTTTTGCTCCCTTCACTCCACCAAAACCGCCCTCATTAAAGCCACTAACAACCTTCTCTCCGCTAAATTTAAAGTGCTCTTCTCCCTTTTCATCTTTCTTGACCACTCTGCTTCCTTCAATACCATTGCCCACCCTATCTTTTTGCAAACTATATATAATCTATAGGCCTCCGTAACACACACACTTCTCCTGGTTTTCCTCTTACCTTACCTAGCTCAATCCCTTCTTCCCTTACTTATCAGAGCTCCCCAAGGATCCATTCTTGGCCACCTGCTTTTCTACACCTACACATAATCCTTTTGTGATCTCATCAGCTCCTGTACCATCTGTATAATGATGACACCCAAATCTATCTATGCTCCCTGACCTCTCCCTTTCCTTCATTTCTTGTGTCACTTTTTTTTCTCCCAATGCCCTGTCTGCCAGTTGGTACTCTGGCTCCCTGTGTCCTAAGAATTAAAATTAAACTCCTTAATTATCTTATTTTCAAAATGTCTCTGAAATGTGGAACGTATGGTTGCCAGTTACGTAGACACAGGCTCAAAGCATGATAGGTGGGTGCGGAAAAGACTGCCACATTCATTAGCTGTGTATTCAGGTTGCTGGGTTGATTGGGCAACCCACTTGTAGCTGATCTACTTAAGCAATGTGATCACACTGCAACTAATCACTAGAGAGGACTCAACTCTGCTGAGGCCTACGCTCATCCGTTTCCTAGACTTCTTTCTAAATACTGATCACAGCTTCTTCGACTGTTGCCTGGACTTCTGCCTGCCTCTGCTTTAGTTGGACCACTGCCTATATTTTGACTCCTGGTTGACCTTAGACATTTTGGTATTCTACCTATCCTGTTCTCAGCTCGATATTATACCCTGCATTGCCAGCTGAGCCACCTGGCTACATGTGAAGGAGTTGGACGCCCTTTTAAACTACTGTCTTGTGCCTAGGGCAGCCATGGAACTTCTACTGAATCTGGACAGGACAGTCTCCCCACGGTCTTACTCCATTTACAGTACATATTAGACCTATGAATGCATGTTTTAGCTAAACTGGAGAAATAGAAATCTCCCTATTTTACAAAAAGACGGTGCATAACAGTTATGAATAACGTAGAGAAGAATGCATACACAGTACGGAGGGAAGGCACAGAAATTGGCCTAAATAAAAGCATAGAGAATAGATGTATGAGGGACTGCAAAGGAAAACAGAAAGATCACACACTTTCCAAAGCATAGTATTATGTGATAATACTGCATTCAAATATTTACAATAGTTAAGCTCAAAATGTAAATACAACATACATTTTTAAAATACCACAGCTTATTTTAAAATGACATTTCAAAGTCTGGTTTACCTTGAGCGATTTTGCTACTACCACATGGTTATCATACACCAAAATGTCTATGGTTATGCTCTGTAGCCGATTGATAGAAGCCCTGTCTCCTTCAAGGGCATCATCTTCGACACAAACTTTCCATGTTAAGGAAGCACATTTGGTACCATCCCATACCTGAAAGAAAAGGAGGTCATTAAAACCATTCACGCCTTCAGCATAATTCCTAATAACTATCAAAATACATACAAGACATTGATTTCTAAACTAAAATAAATATTTCTAATTACAGGTATGTGTTTACTCAACTTTATCGCTCTGAAATAAACTGTTCAATACAGTATTTTATACAAAATATACAGATTACAAATGTTGTGCTACATCATAGTTGCTAGTGGTTATAAGCTATTGTAATAATGGACAGTAAAACTTTTTAAAAATAAGCTACATTATTTTGATTATATAGAACATTTGCTATAAACGTATCTATTCCATACAATTACAAGTATCACATATCTTCGGCTATGTACATAGTGGCAGTTGCAATGGATTTTTTTATTGCATGTTAAAACGAAACCAAAATTATAATAATAAACAAAACAAAAACACACATTAAGTTTATATATGCATATTCACTGTGTTAAACCTACATTTATTTAATGCGTCTGTGACACAAAAGGAAGTTATTTTGTTCAAGCCACTGCACCATTGGTAAGTTTAACTGCATGGAACCACATCAAACGCACAAAACAAAAAAATTAACCATACGAAAAATAAAAAAAGCAAGTGTATATGATCTTATTTGGTGTAATGATTTCTAATTTTAAATCTGCATCTTAAAATGTAGAATTTGAATGCAATTGTATACGTGGGCTAAAGGTTTACCAAAGTCTAATGTATTTTTAGCCAAATTAAAGTCTAAAGAAGATAAAAAAGGTGAAATCTTACATGTATATATAAATATCACACACACAGCTATATCTGTGACATCCGCTGAGGCCGCTAATCTGAGTGAAGTGTTATACAGTCAGTGTATGTAATATTATATTTTTACACCACAGGACTATTATTTTTAATCCTTATTTATAGGGCGCCACAAGATTTCCGCAGCGCCAGGTAGAAAACAGACAGTGCACCATACAGGGTAAAACAGTAAAGAACAATAAACAAAAATGTCAGTACTCCAGTAGCGCCAAACATAGCTTTCACAGTGAAGTTGGAGGAGAAGAATAGGTAGAGAGACAGCAGAGGAGGGCCACGCTCGTAAGAGCTTACATCCTAAAAAATTATCAAAGTAATCTAAAGATTTGCAATTCTATGATGTAATGAAAGAGCCTCTAGTGGCGAAATGAAGAGCCAACTCAAACACCTTGAGAATTGAAGTGGGCTCACAAGAGTATAAAATAGCTGTATACACCAATGTTATCTTGCTTTCATTTACCTGCATGAAAATATTCCTCTCTAAGCTTTTCACCAAATTCCAAATTTACATCTCTATCTTAGAATATAAAATTAATATGGACAAAACTGAAATTTTAGATTCATCTAAATAATAATTAAAAACTTACTCAAGAAATAGTTCAACTGAACTTAAATTTTAAGTAGCAGCCTTCCACATTGAAAAACCAAGGCGTATCCATTACTTAAACTTGTGAGCAACTATTAACAGCCTATTTCACCCCCTTGCTGGAGACCATTAAATTAACTCAGACTGGAAGGAACTCTTGATCTCAGACAGGTTGAATCGCCTATAATAAAATTAATCTACCACAATTCCTATATTTGTTCTAAACTACTTTGGTCATTATTCCAGAGATTCTTGAAAGACTTAGATTAAGAGGATATATCGCACCAATTATCATTGGTATCTAGTCCCCTCTCCTTCCACCACATGAAGGCAGTGCTGTCACATAAGGACCTAATATCCCAAGTTGAAACCCCTACAATCTGAAGTACAGTGTCTGATACAAACCGCTACAGGAGTCATTGTTCCCAGTTCCTCACATTTTTCCTTCTTTCACCGCTGCTTCCAGGTGTTCCCAAGCACGTTAGAAAATTAATTAGACATATATGCTGCGCTACACACTGTTTAATAGCTGCCTCCTGGAAGGATCCAGACCCCATGTGCTTGCATCGCTTATCAGCAGGTTATGGAAAATTGATTGCATTATATTTACAAACATTCTCCATGAAACAGAACATGATTTTACTAAAACATGGTTGCTGTGAAAAGTCAATTTGAACGCGTCCCAGTTATTTTGACCAACGCATATCCTAATCATGCCAGACTTTACAAGATTTTTTACTATCATCACCATTTATTTTTATAGCGCCACTGATTCTGCAGCGTTGTAGAAAACTCATTCACATCAGTCCCTGACCCATTGGAGCTTACAGTCTAAATTCCCTAACATACACACACACAGACAGACACATACTATGAGACCTAAATGCGAATACTGTATTATGTAGACTTGAGTTACTGGTGCAAGTGGGGTCCAACTATATACAGATTCTACCCATCCACCACCAACTTTTCCCTTACACCACCCTTTCTCCCTACTCTTATTGCAAATTAATCTGAGCTGAATTTCTGTATTTCATTGTAAGATTTCACCTATACTGTAGTCAGATGTCATGTTTGCATATATTGTGGTTAGCACTTCTGCCTCACAGCGCTGGGGTCATGAGTTCAATTCCCGACCATGGCCTTATCTGTGCGGGGTTTGTATGTTCTCCCTGTGTTTACGTGGGTTTCCTCCCACACTCCAAAAACATACTAGTAGGTTAATTGGCTGCTATTAAAATTGACCCTAGTCTCTCTTTCTCTCTGTGTGTGTATGTTAGGGAATTTAGACTGTAAGCTCCAATGGGGGAGGGACTGATATGAATGAGTTCTCTGTACAGCGTTGCGGAATCAATGCATTTACCCCTCCCTACATTCAAATGCAGTCCTCATTGTCCAAGTCATTTGTAAGTAAGTGTTTAACTGCAGAATTTGTTTTCTATAATAATATTAAGGACAGAAAAAAAAACAGTAAATCAAAAAAACAGACTAGCCTGCAGCAACATTCTGTTTTATGATTTTCATCTATATTAAAAAGGCAAATGGTTTCAATGATTACCCACTGTGCTAAGAACTCACAACAGAAAAGATTCAAATGTTTGAATAGTATGTATGACCTATTGCAGCATAGCGTCGGATAGACTTTGTTGTAGCATATTGAGAACTTTCATGCATTTCAATTTTTAGTTTTTTGTGTGCTACCATTGGAGGAACTATTTTGAAATTGATTACATCTAAAATCATAGTGACAATTGTAAAGTAGTGTCATTGCATGCTGGCTATTTCCATGCTTATTTGTTAGGGTCTCGAACAGCTTCATGATTTGTCACCTGATATTTAAAAAGCCTCAATCATATCTTCACAGAGAGGTGAAGGCTACATATCACAGATCTGTTCTTGTTATACATATTGTGCCCTTTAATTTACTTGTCCTTTTAAACGATAGCTCATACCCACATGTTAAACAGTGAAGGAACTTAAAAGTTATGATCATAAAATTACATTTTAAACAAAAATCAAAATATTCAGGAAAATAATAGTGAAACAAGATAAAGTAAATGGTAAACAGGAATCCAACTAAATGCAAAATAATTAAATTGCTACAGTTCTTTTATTGATTAACGGCTAGGTCCCACATGTTACTTTGTGTTGCATGGTGTTTGCAGCAGCACGGTTTCTCCAAAGGCAAAATACGTAGCTGCAGCATTTCATATTTAACACAAAGTCACATGCAATAGAAAAAAAGCCTGTGCAACAGTCCTCCTATAAATCAATGGTAGATGACCACGTGACTTAATTCCAAGTGTTACAGATAATTCTTTTTTTGGCATTCAAAAAATAACTTTTTTTTTTCTTTTTTTAAAAGTATAGGTATTAATTTACCTTAAGCAGATATGATGCCTTATCAACCTCGGCTTTCCCAACAAGATGACAGATCAAATTAAAATACTGTCCCGGCTGAATATCGGACAGTTTCAGTCTAGATCCAGAGAGGTTCTCTTGACCCGTTTGCCAATCTCGTAAGGATTCTAAGTTTTTCTGATCTTCTGTAGTAAAGCTGTAACATTTACTATAAGTTCTTGGTACTATTGGAGCACCAACTGCGCCATCGAACACTAAAGCTGAGAAGCCACTACTGCTAATGCCTTGAAAATCACTATTGAAATTTTGGATCTAGAAACAAAATGGAAAAACAAAAATCAACACATTTCCAAACTCTACAAAGAAAGCGAACAATAAAATTAAGAGACAAGGCAAGATATTAGTGCTAAATACAAATTTGCTTTTCTCAGAAATTACACAATTCTCTTTTTAGACTTACAATAATTGCGGCAGCTAGCGCAAAAAATAACATATCTAAGAGACATAAATTGGGTATGCTCATACTTAGTATTTTTGTTAGGCAGTGCAATTAAAAGACTGCTACATTTAAAAATACAAATTATTTTATATGAAAGGGTTACTAATAACATGCAATAATGTTTGACTATATCATACCCAACACTGTGCATTTCTGGAAGTTTTCAATATCAATGTTTCCATAGATTAACAGAATTAGAAATATTTAAGTCATGTGTTTAATCACGAGAGAGGTCTTCTGTCTTCTTAGAGGCTGAAACTGCTGATAACCGATGAAAGTAGCTTCAATTCAAATAACTGCCAAGCTTATATACAATGTCAAATTTCTTATGGTAAAGAATATAAAATATGGATTTGTCAACATTGTAAGACGTTTTTCATATTAAAATTCAAACTGTATTTTAGATTCAAGGCCTCACTAAATTTGCGCTAAATAAAAACATTAAATGCGTATTGAAAATCAACATGAGAGTCTTTATTTGTGCATTTTTAAAAACAGTCACAAACAGCAGTTCTGCACATCAGACTTTGATAAAAAAATACAAACACAATAAAGGGAATTAATTGACTCTTTTTTCTATCTTTAATAGGAGGTAAAATGGGAAAATTTATTTTCTTTTTATTATTTTTATATGAAACTCAAGTGAGAAAGAAAAATTTCATAACTATTGCACAAGAACTGTCCCAGAATATCACATAATTGCTTTCAGATCTGCTGATTGAGAAAGCTATGATATACTGATAACATAAGTGAAATGCTCACCAAACTACTGAGCAACTACATATGGTCTGTGTAAGAGGCACTCTCACCCTGGAAGACTATCAGGAAAGAAATGGGGAAACATTGGGTGAAGATGATCACTCATCATTATTAGATAGCAAATGGCATTGACCTTGCCATCTTGGGGTATCACTACACCTAAACTATGCCAGGAAAACGTGCCCCACAATATTATGGTACTAACAAATCACTTCAATGTTAGAAGCAAGCACACAGACCTATAGAGTCCTTAAAACTGGCACCACACATGCAATCGTCCATTTGTGAAGAAAATGTTGATTGATGATATATCTGGCCATATCCCCTTTCTCCACTGCTTGGTAGTCTATTACCCGTGCTCTTCACTGAACTTGTAAACATGCATTGTCTGGCATGTTAAGCAGTTTATATACTGCACCCAAACTATGATATCCTGTGGAGTTCTTGTCAAACAGTTTTTACTGAAACTGCTTGTTTGTGCCACGGGATGAAATTTATAGTCAATAGATCTGCAGTTGCTCGACTATTTTACCACTTTGAAATAATATATAAGTTAAAAGTATGTGCTTCTGTCCACAGTTGCCCTTTTCTGATGACATTTTGCCCTCTGAGTTCCATGAGGATATCACCAAAGACACTGTAGCTCATGGAACATTAACTAGTTGAGCATTCTTGGTTACTGAAACTCCTGAAGCTCTTGACAGAAATGCCCCAACAATCACCCACTTTCAAAATCACTGAGGCCTCCTTTTGCGGTAATCCAAGCTGTACCTATAGACATCTAAGTCAGTCTAGCATTTTTACACACAACCGTGACCATACTAGGCGCAACTTGCTTAATTAATATAGGCGTTTTAAAAATGGGACAAATTAATACTATTTCATAGGCAACTAACAATTTTTTAATTAAAAAAAACAACTTTCCATTTAAGAATTTTCAACTTTAAATTAGGTTTCTATTAAATCACTGAATGACCCCAATACTAGTACCTTTTTGGCATTTCTCAGTTCTCTCCATAGCAGGAAAGATCTGACACAGCATCTCTTCATTTAAGCTAGCTGCTGATTGGGGGAGCACTGGCTCAGCCAATCAGCAGCCAATATCTAAAAAGAGTTATTGCTTCAAAACCTATTCTGCTACGGAGAGTGCAAGGCAATACCTAAGGTAATCAGCACAGGTCTCAGCTACATGTAAGTGCCTGCTAAATATAGTGAATGGTAAAGATTACATTTCCATGGTTTAACATAGTTTGAAAAAAATACCTTTATCCTGTGAAATCGCACAATATCACCAACTTTAAAGATTTTAGGAAGTGCATCCGGATTTCCATTGAAAAATGTGCATTTTAGCTTCATATTGGATTGATCCACTATGGTAACAATAGAGCAAAAATCTGTAACAAAAAATGGAAGGTACAGCAATTTAACTCTACTTTCTATTGTACCGACAGGTTAATCATTAATACACAAAACATGCCAACAATTTAAATGTTTCTTTATAAATCTAAAACACACAACAAAACACAGAAATATTTGCAGGATAATGAAAAAGAAAAATGAAAGAAAGAAAAAAGTTATGGGTTACATTGCACTGATTTCCATCCTTTGCCCCTCATTTGTACCTATTTTCCTCCCATATTAGATACAATTATTATTAATAATAATTTATATAGTGCCAGCATATTCCATAGCGCTTTACAATTGGAAACACAGTAATAAAACGAGAATGGGTATTACAGACACAGAGAAAAGAGGGCCCCTGCTCGCGAGCTTACAATCTGTAGGACAATAGGGCTTGATAAATGAGGTTAAGTGCTATATATCGCATACTGGTCCAGCCAGATTGCAAAACGTAGAAAGTGCTTAGTGAGCTATATGGTCCAGTTACAGAGGGATGTTGGTCATGGGGTCAGAGAGATTACCGAGTATAGAAAGTCTTATGTGACCTGTGTAGAGGACGGTAATAGGATACTATAGGGGGGTTAGGTGGGTGGTTGAAAAATTTCACAAGCTAGCCTGAATAGGTGGGTTTTTAGATAAGGTTTGAAGACTGGCGGAAAGTCAACAAGTGGGTGTAGCCAGTCCTGTAACTGGGAATAGGAGCAAGTAATAAGAGTGGATGAGAGACACAGATCTTGTGAAGAACGGAGGTGTCTAGTTGGGAGATATTTTGAGACAATGTAGACATGTACATTAGTGCAGTTTTGTTGATGGCCTTATATGTTAGAAGTATTTTATATTGGATTCAATGAAAAACAGAAAACTAATGTAGAGAGTGAGATTGGATCAGCAGTGGAAAGACTCCAAAGGAGTCTTTCTTGGACCTTGAGATAGACTCGAAAGGAGTTAAAACGCATCAGGGTTGACAGTTGGGAGAGCAGGACTATCTGATAGACTGAGAGGTCTGGATTCTACTGATTTTGCATCCTTATGAGGCTCTATCCCGGGTGTGAGCGGATTTGATATAAGAATGCTTATCTTTTAGATTTGCGATTTGTGAGGAGACATGCTGACGCTGAGCTAGTGGTGGAAGCGATCTGTGCCAGCGTGACTAATACAAGCTGTGAGGAGACAAGCAGATTCTAACTACGCAGTGGAGATTACCAGTGCATGGCAGTGTATTTGGATTCTATATGGGAGATCGAGTTTAAAGTTCTATTGGTCCGGTCTTCATTTGTTTGCTTTCTAGTAAGTACAACTACATGTGGCCAGTATTGGAGGAATACTTGCGCCCTTAGGATTTTGTCTTATTTAGACTGTTACAGACTGTTTATTGCTTATCTCTTAGTGGGACCAGAAGAGCTTGTCAGTTATTATTATTATTATTATTATCGTTTATTTGTTAGGCGCCACAAGGTTTCCGCAGCGCCGAACATGGTACAAACAGTAGACTATACAGGGTAAAACAGTACAGGACAATAAACACAAAGTACCAGTACTTCAGAAACTCCAAGCAGGCAGATACAGTAGAGACGGAGCAGAAGAACAGGTATGGAGACAGGAGGGAAGAGGGCCCTGCTCATTCGAGCTTACATCCTAAGGGAGGGTAAACAAAGTCAGGCACAAAAGGGAGCCAGTGAAGCAACGGGGAGAGAGGAAAGGAGCCAGGGGAGAAACAGAAGGGTGAGTGGTTAAGTGGATGGTTGGTAGGCCTTAAGGAACAGGTGAGTTTTAAGTTCCCCTTAAAGTTTATTTCATTTAGATACATTTGGGCAATTCAGGTGTAATGCCCCTGGGGTAGCTACAAGCGACATCTCTTTTTGAGCACTCGTTGATTCTGTTTTGCTTTTCTGTTTGAGGTCTAAAGCAGTGATATGTAACCTAATACACTTTAGGAACATTTAATGAAAGAAATAATACATTTTTCCAAACCATAAAAAAAAAAAAAATCTAACAATCAATTAGGAAGGAGCTGGGGGCCACAGGTAAACGTTTGGAGGGCCGCCAGTTGCCATTCAGTGATCTAAAGAGATCACTTCAATCTAAACTCAAAACACAAGCCCCAGTTTGGTGGACAAGGGACTTAACTAACATTCAAGAAATATGCAAACATCATGAAAGTAATATGCTAGAGAAAATGTAAAATACTCAAAGGAATCTAATGAATGTGCAAATGAAGGCTGAAGAGGCAACAATCAGAGAGGCTAACAGAAAGCCTAGAAATAGCTGAGCAGCCTAACAGAGGAGATGCGATTTGTTATAATTATCCAGGGAAGGGATACATTCCCTAGGATTGCAAAAAGCTCAAGAGGCAAAGAAAGTCCAAGACTATGAGGAACGATGTGATGCAGTGACCCCAGTGTATCATCCACAAACACAAATTTCCTCTTACAAACAAATCAATTATGGCTATGGGTATGCCCAGTTACAATGTCTATCACTGAACCACTGACTGTCCCCTCTCTAACACACACTAAATTCTGTTGTCTGCAGGTGCCCCTGTCAGCTTATTAGATAGAGACTTATCATGCAAATTAGGCTGTACTATCTATTGTACACTTGATGGGGTCTAGCTTGAGGTGCCAAAAAGAAACCACTTTGGCATTGTGCCTTTGGGAACCACCCAGTGGTAAGCCAATGTTACTCACCCAGCCTGAACTTGCCTGGCTATCCCAAAGAGCTGAGAAACTGTGGACAACAGACTCTTCATGAAATCAGATGAATCAGTCCATATTACCCTTAAGCCACATGAAAATGCCCCAAAACTGCCCCCATATCCATTAAAACCAGTAGCAGAAATTGGTTTTTCAGCTGTCAGAAAAAACAAAAACAAAAAACTTTTAGTTCAAGGGGTGGTTATTAAAACTAGTAAAACTAAGAATTCACACCCTCACAATATCACCCATCAACAAAAGTGGTGGCAGAGGGTGGAGATTTATTTAAGAACTCCCTGCAACCCCTATAACTATTCTCATGCATATACCACCAGATATTTCATACTTTTTAGTGATTGATTTGTGTTCTGTATTCTTGTCCACACAAACAGCTAGTAGAGGTCCCCCAAGGCTCTGTTCTCAGACCCCTACTGTTCTCTCTTTACACCTCTTCCCTGGGCAAACTCATCAGCTCCTTTGGTCTCAAGTACCACCTTTTTGCGGATGACACCCAACTCTACCTTTCCTCTCCTGATCTCTCTCCCTCCTCTCCAGGGCGTCCGCTTGCCTCTCTGCCATCTCCTCCTGGATGCCCTCTAAATTTCTCAAACTTAATCTTGCGAAAACCGAACTCATTGTCTTTCCTCCCGCTCATTCCCCCTCCCCTTCCGACCTCTCTATCACTGTACTCAACTCCTCTCTTTCCCCTGTTCCTCAACTTCGCTGCCTCGGTGTCATCCTGGACTCCTCACTCTCCTTTGCCCCTCACTTTCTCTCTCTTGCAAAATCTTGCCGTTTCCAGCTGCGCAACATCGCACGCATTCAGTCCTTCCTCTCCCAAGATGCCACTAAAGCTCTTGTCCACTCTCTTATTATCTCCCGCTTGGATTACTGCAACCTCCTCCTTACTGGCCTCCCCCGCTATCATCTCGCTCCCCTTCACTACGTACTCAATGCTGCCGCTCGGCTCATTTTCCTTTCTCGCCGCTCCTCCTCTGTCTCTCCCCTCTACCAGTCCCTTCACTGGCTCCCCTTCCCCTACAGAATCGTGTTCAAGCTCCTTACACTTACCTTCAAGGCCCTCTCCAACTTCACTGCTCCCTACACCTCCAGCCTCATCTCCATTCATGCTCCATCCCGCCCTCTGCTTTCGGCCAATGACCGTCGCCTCTCTTCCTCCCTGGTCACCTCCTCCCACGCTCGCATCCAAGACTTCTCCCGTGCTGCCCCCCTCCACTGGAACCAGCTCCCCTGCTCCATCAAAACTTCACCCAACTTGTCTAGCTTCAAACGGGCCTTAAAAACCCACCTCTTCCTTATAGCCTTCCAGTCTCCCACCTACCTCCCTCCTCGTCGCTCTCCCCCTTTCCTCCTCCTACCCTTGCATTTCTGTCCGTCTTACCCTCCCCTTAGATTGTATGCTCCTTCCAGCAGGGCCTCCTCTCCTCCACCACCTTAACTCTGCTCTCCAGCTCCTTGTCTCTTCCGTGAGGCCCTTCTACCCCTCTCTCTACCTCGGGGGCTCTCACCTTTCATCTAGCTGTACTTTGAGCTTCCGAGTTACTGTGCTTTTTGTTAACTGTTCCGTGCTGTCTCACCCTGTACCGTGTTTCTGTCTGTCCCTGTACGGCGCTATGGATACCTAGTGGCGCCCTATAAATAAATATTAATAATAATAATAGTACCTTTTTGCTTTCACATATAGAGATATAAACTGGACCAGATTGTCACAATGCTATACAGATATACCCACTATTTATAGCCATGCCCTAAGCAAGGATTTGAGTCACTTTATACCATCAGGTGGATCTAATCTCATCCAATATGTAGATGAACTTTTACTTTGTTCACCCTCACTGAACACCCAGATTCACCCAAACTCTTCCAATCAGTTATAATTGAACAAATGGGGCAGATTCTTGATACACAGATCTGTGTGCTTCCCATAAAAATAAGCAAACTTTCAACATTATAGACGCATGGCATCACAGAACATTATATGCACATTTAGTTCTAGTGTAATCATGGCCTGTTTTGAATTTTTCAAGACAATCAGTGGCTTACCTCAGATTGGCGGAAGCATAAGAAAGTCGCTAAGATTAGCTAGCCACATATAGACTGCTTGTACCACTTGAAATTTATAAAAGTTAATGTACAAAATATGAGGGATCTATTCACGACTAGCCAATCAGAGGCAAGCTGCCATTATTGACTAGTCACGGACAGATGGCCCTTTTCATGGAGCATGGTATTTGTCGTCTATCAGGGCTTTTTTTTCCCTATTGGATTTTTCTTGGATCCCTATAGGACTGAAGACAAAAATAAATAAAGAATTTAGAGTACAATAAGTGACTGAAGACAAGGTTTGGACTAGTATGTATTTATAATAAAGATTTGAGGTTCTTTTTATTTTATTAGTTATTTAAAACATTTTACTTAAACATGCATAGATTTGATGACTGGTGTATCTTATTCACATCTTAAGATCATAATTATTGTTTATTTAAATGGCACCAGTTTCCGTAATGTCTGACCTAATCATAAAAATAGGACATACAGTAACCATAGCAATGGGTACACAGTTAAACAGTATAATATTTGCATGTATGCAATCAACATGCTATACAGAAACAATTCAAGGAAGACGGAGAGTGGACAGACATGAGACATAGGCAAAAGTAGTGAGACCTTAAATTCTAAAAGGGAGGGGTAATGAGTGCCAACAGGAGCAAACAAAAGGCTTAGTGGGGGTCCACTAATATAAAATGCAACTCAAAATGCACACATTATGCTGCAATTTTCAAACCATATGATGCTCTGAGAAAGCACCTAAAAGCTACATCCAGGGATCTACAGGCCTCTGGCTACATAGTAAATGTTAAATCCATGACTATCATCCGAAAAAGACAATTATGGAGAACTACCCTCCTTTTCAAAAGAAACTTTGCAGTACAACTTATGCAATAATGTCCTATAGACAGACAGGACTAAGGGCTAGATTTACTAAGCTGCGGGTTTGAAAAAGTGGGGATGTTGCCTATAGCAACCAGAGTCTAGCTGTCATTTTGTAGAAAGCACTAAATAAATGAGAGCTAGAATCTGATTGGTTGCTATAGGCAACATCCCCACTTCTTCAAACCCGCAGCTTAGTAAATCTAGCCCTAAGTGTAGTTATTTAATCTTAATTCACAACACTATGATTGGAAAAAAAACAAACAGCATACCACCACAAGAACCTCATATCACCATCAAACATGGTGGTGGACGGGAGATTTTTGGTTGTTTTGCAGCAACATGACCAAGGCACACTGCAATGATTGAATCCACTATAAACTGTTTCTGGAAAATGTGAGGTCATCTGTATAAGTGAAGATTGGCTAATACAACTGGACAATGATCCTAAGCACACCATCAAATCTACAAATCACTGGCTGAAAAAGAAGAGTTGGGCATAAAAAGTCACGCCTTTAAACATCAATGAACTAAATCATTGCATTGTTGTAAAGATATGTGGACAAAAAATGCTCAAACACTATCAAACAGTTTTATAATAGACAGATAATAGTTATTTCAAGTTATGCCTGCTTAAAGTGGTTCTATAATCATGGGATGTACCTACTTTTTCATTCATACCTATTTTGTATTGGCTTATATTTTGTTGAACAAATAACATGCAATGTGTTATTTTGTCAAGACTAGATGATTGTTTCTTATCTTCTGATATGGAAAAAATAGATTTGAAAGATGGAATGCTTTCTTTGTTACAACTGTATACACACACAATTTACTGCCCCTGTATTTAGAAAGCCGTCTAGAGATTGTCGTTTACACACAAGATCCAACAACGTACAACCATTGGGCAAGGATTTAGAATTGGAGTAATTGATTTTGCAATTGAGATAATGGATATTTATGCACAGCAAAAAATTGATTGACTGAGTGGAGGGATTAAAATCCAGGCAAAGTGCTCGTCACACTCATAAGTGATGATAAATTCGAGCAAAAATCAGCTGTATTTTAGGTACCGTAATATCCAGAAACAGGCAAATCAAGCGGTGCTCCTACAGAACCTCATGCTGAATTAAATCACCCTTGTTATTTTTATAGTACACTTGAATATTAAAGTTAGTCTGTCCGGTTGCTACACCACATTTTTGTGTGCACCAGTTTTCATAAATGGTCGCAATATCTTCAGAGGCAGAGTTCCGAGAGAGGAACAAAAAGTCACTCTGGCATCTCTCAAAAAGCATATTCAAACAAATATGAATTTCCTACCTTTTTTCAAGTAACATTCGCTTTCTTTTTTTTCATATCATATACAGTTTTCTTAAAATTCTTCCAGTTTTAAATATACTTAAATGCTTTTTAATGATAACTTATTATGCTCCAGTGAAGCTCTCATTATTTTGTAGCTTCAAGGTAAAGCTAGATAATTTGGAATATTTAATTAGCTTTGCATTATTACCATTTTATTGAATGTAGTATTGGGCAAAGCTCAGGCTAACAAGATTCTTATTGCAAGGCAAAATGATCTAGCCTAATTCTCTTATTTGAAGATTATATATATATATATATATATATATATATATATATATATATATATATATATATATATTGCTTAATTTAGTAACTTAACATAAGTTTAATAAGACAACAAAAGAAGCACACACAAAGGTACATTAGCCATTTGTTTTATTTAAAAAATAATAAAAATAATTATGGGAGCAGAAAACATACGGCTAGTAATATTAATTAAAGTTTCTTTATCCATAGCTCAGATACCTAGTACCTGGAAGTGCTCTGAAGGACAGTACTGTATGTAAAATCAGGTGCTGATATGTTTAAAAGGGCCTCTCCACTTTTTTTTTTAAATAAACATTTTTCATATAGAGTAGATCCAAAGGGTAATATTTAAAAATAAGAATTGCAACCTTTAGATCAATGATTGGCAACAAGCATCCCTCTGAACCTTCACCTGCAACTCTCAGCTCCTTTCTGCTGTATTGTCAGATATGTTTGCTATTGCTTGTAACCCTTGTTTTAAATATATTGCTTTTTACTTATTACTGCAATTAAAGGTAAAGTGCAGCATTTTGAAGGTTAGAGGGCAGCTCCTTCGACTCTTGAAAATTATTCTGGTTGCCCATCACTGCATTAGATAGAATATCAAGAAGTGTAGCTAATGTCTTCTGCACCATCACTAGTAGGACGTTATACTATTAAGTTAGATTAGGAGCTGGTATATGTTCATGCAACACTCAGCGTCATTTTTTGACATCGCAGTTGGTTTCAAAGATAAGAATTGCTTTCATATTAAGTAACTGAAACCCCAAATGGGGTGGGCATTTATGAAAAATTAAGGGAGCTCAGCTGTTATTAGTGTATCTAACCTATACATGTAGGCAGGTAAGTTTTTCTTTATGTAAATGACCTCAGAGTCTAAACTTTTTTAAAATATGTTATTAAAAAAGTGGCCTCAGGCTGAAGCTAGGATAGCAGGAGGTGCTCCTTATCCCCAATAGTTGACATGCCGGATTATGTAAAAATATGTAAAAAAAGCAGCAGAAGAAAAATGTATAATATATATATATATATATATATATATATATATATATATATTAGTATACAGGTGCTTCCTCAGTACTTCATTTGTATGGATAGTACAATAAATAGATTGCAGGTGAGGCAGCACTCAAGGATTTAAGAAAAATTGCACTTTCAAAAGGGTGTATATAATCCATTATAACGTCTCAGTATAGTTCTTTCCTCCATCATCCACATGATGTCCCTTAAGAAAGTACTATACTGAAACGTTGAGTGGTGCCTCACCTGTGCTATATATATATATATATATATATATATATATATATATATATACACACACACACACACACACAGTGGTTGAAGTGGGGGTGTGTATGTTGGTATGTCATACCACCACTACTCCTTCTGTCTGCTTTAGTTGTAGAACTATCAAATTACATTCACTTACTTTCCCATTGCAATTTCCATATCATCACTCCCATGTCAACCACTATATATATATCCGTGTTCTCCCCCAGAAAATGTTGTCAGCCGGATGGCATTAAGAAGTAGCCAGGTGGGGCTGTGTAATAATTTTCATCAATAATAAAAATAATGAAAAAAGTGTCTGGCTGGACTGGACAAATTTATTTATTTTTTACAATCATTGTTTTCATGAATGGCAGCTGAACCGGACTGCCTGGACTGGTCAGACGGGTCAGTGGTCTAACACACTCTGCTGGCTGCAGTGCTTATTATGACAGGATAAACTGTGCTATTATAATAAAACTCCTTTGGACTCCAAGAACTGGGTGGTGTGGCAAATAAAAACAGCCGGGAAATAGGTCCTGGGGTGAACACTGTATATCATACACCATCACATATACCTGTACACATTGACCACTGCATAAGTGATATATATATATATATATTTCCATGGGGAAAAAAATGACACTACATGAATCATTGGTTAATAATAATAATAATAATAATTGGTTAACATAAGCTCTGTTGGTAATTGTATTTCCCTAATCAGTACATTTTACAGAACTCGCTCAAATCACTAAAATAAAATGTGCTTATCATGAGTTAATATAATACAACTGTAGAGCACATACCAGTTCCTTTGCTGCGATATGGAGGTTTGAAAAATGCAACAACTCCAAACAAGTTAGCTACCATGCCTTCTTTTAGCTGATCAAGGGGAGTATAAATGTATTTTTGTGCGGGAACCTACAAATATAAACGTACACCGATTAGCAGAACGATACGAAACAATATGTACATTTACAGTCAGCGCTATCATGCAGAGACCTACATTCATTTTGCCGGAGACTGAACACATTACTAGAACGAACTGTGAGCCTACGGGTTTAAAAACTAGCAGAGCCCGTTTTCCGCCAGTACCAAGTATATATTAGTTAGATCCACTCCATCAAAAGGACCTTCTAACGTCACGAGGTCATGTGACTGCTGTAGTCACATGGTACACAGGGGAGGAGGCTACTGCTGCAAATGTTCTTGTGCTGAAAGTAATGGAGAGCAGTGTTCTGGCAACAAACATTGCAATATTTCTACTGAATTCAGATCGATAAAAACATTTCCCAGTTAGACTCACGTGTCTGGTGCTTTTAAGGCAGTAATTAATCACAGAGAAGAGTCTTATAAACAGGACATATTGAAGTGCATTAGCTAGTTTACATGTCACCAATCTGAATATTACAACATTATATGAATGAGTATTTCTACAATTGCATTTCGTATCTTATGTTTTATTTCTGTGCTAACACTAAATGAGATATAATTAATAATGGCCAGTGTTTGATCCTAATTGTGCTTTGCCTTTGCTGTAGTCCTCTTATGAATCCCATAGTGAATTACACAGTGGAACCTGTTCGAGCAATGGAGGGGGGCAAATTTACTTAACGCTTTCAGATTGCAGTACTTTCAAGGCAATACAATAAAGGTTAGGAGGGGAAGAAGTGAGGAAAAATTGAAGTGCTTTCTGACAGCTTTGAGGGGTTTTTACAAACCGATCATATGTGAGTGCTGCTTATTTTTCATGCTGACCAAAAAGTATACATTTGGTATACATTTTCCTCGAAACATATTTTTTTGTTGTCCAACCTTTACCTGTCAAGTAAAGGTCGGACTGAAAAAAATATGTGTTGTGGAAAAATAACTGCTATGGGGTAAATTTACATTCTAAAAATGTATAAATGGAGGATTTAGATGTAAAGGATGTTAATATATGCATTGACGGTAATTATTATTATTATTATCCTTTATTTGTTAGGCGCCACAAGAGTTCCGCAGCACCGTACAATGCACAAACAGTAGACAGTACAGGGTATTACATTACTGAACAGTAAACAAAAAAATACTGACACCTCAGGAGCTCTAAGCAGGCTAATGCGGTAGAGATGGAGCAGAAGAGCTGGTAAGGACACAAGAGGGAGGAGGGCCCTGCTCAATGAGCTTACATCCTAAGGGCGGGTGAACAAAACACAAGTACAGAGGGAGTGAGTTGGCGTATAAAGGAGGGGAGGCAGGGTTAGGTGGAAGGTGGGTAGGCTTTGAGGAACAGGTGGGTTTTTAGTGCCCGTTTGAAGGAGCTAAGAGTGGGAGAGAGACGGATGGAGCGAGGCAGGTCATTCCAGTGAAGGGGGGCAGCGCGGGAGAAGTCTTGGATTCTGGAGTGGGAAGAGGTAATCAGAGTGGAGGAGAGGCGATGGTCATTGGCCGAGCGCAGAGAGCGGGCAGGAGTGTGAATGGAGAGGAGGTCAGTGATATAGGGGGCAGTGGACTGGGAGATCGCCTTGTACGTTGTGGTCAGGAGTTTGAAAAGGATTCTGTAGGGTATGGGGAGCCAGTGTAGGGCAAGGCAGAGAGGGGATGCGGAGGAGGAGCGGCGAGATAGGAAGATGAGTCTAGCAGCCACGTTAAGAATAGAGCAGAGGGGGGCAAGATGGGAGAGGGGGAGGCCGGAGAGGAGGAGGTTGCAGTAGTCCAGGCGGGAGATAATGAGTGCATGGATGATAGTTTTGGTGGCATCCTGAGAGAGGAAAGGTCGGATGCGGGCAATGTTGCGAAGTTGGAAGCAACAGGCTTGGGCAAGGGATTGAATGTGGTGGGTGAAGGAGAGAGAAGAGTCGAAGGTAACGCCTAGGCAGCGAAGTTGGGTGACAGAAGAGATGGAGGTGTTATTAACAGTGATAGAGAGGTCGTGGTGGGAGGGGAGCCTGGGGGGAGGAAAGACAATGAGCTCCGTTTTGGAGATGTTGATCTTGAGAAATCGCGAGGACATCCAGGAGGAGATGGCAGAGAGGCAGTCGGATACACGAGAGAGAAGGGAGGGGGAGAGGTCAGGCGAGGAGATGTAGAGTTGAATGTCGTCAGCGTAGAGGTGATACTGAAGACCGAAGGAGGAGATGAGAGCGCCAAGGGAGGAGGTATATAATGGATAACATTAGATTTTCACAGAAAGAATGTCTCCCATGCTTTGAAGAAATGTAAATTACTTTGGTAACAGCCATAGTGGTTTATAACAGGAAAACTCATTAGAGAAAAGAAGTAAGAAAATCTTGTCCTGTTAGCACTTAATGGATAATATATCCTCCATTGGATTTCATTCCATTCAAGGGGATGCAGACAGACATTGCATAACAAAGGTTTGCCATCCAGAGCTCTAATGAGCTTTTTGTGGTCTCTGCTTTCCTGTAGTTCACTGGATGGCATGTTTAGGAGCCTGCAAACATAGATGTGACCTGTCCATGAAAATCATTGAACCTCCTGGTGAAAAATAATGGAGTTTCTTTTGTTCATTAAATGGAAACCACACCACTTTCTTAGAGTTTGGGTATAGACTCTATATGCCAACTTTTTTTTTTGAGGTAGGATAACAACTGGGGGGAAGGGGGTAAAGAATGGTTAGGAGGATCGGTAACAGATCTTCGTAAAACATGGAGATGTGCTTCTGCGTATTCTGTAACCACTGCAGAAAAGTTGTTTACATCAATAAATCCAACAGGCCTTATTTTGAGAATTCATGGCTAAGATACAAGCAGGATTGGGATGCCACAGGTCTTCAGCTAGTAAACAGTGATGTTCCAGAAGTGAAGTGTACCTTTCCCTGTCACATAAAACCATGTTGCAACCAAAGCACTTAATACCTGATGCTGAAAGTTCTTGTTTGTGATTGAACCAGCATTCTCCAAAGTAATGGGCAATTGGTGAAGTGCTTTTTACATTTGTAACACCCATGTGCTAAGGTCATTACTGCTCCAGAACATGTGGAATAATTACTGGTTCAATCAAATACAGCAGTTCATCTTTGCATTACAAAAAAAAAAAAAATTTGGTCTGGTGGTGGTACTTGAGGAAGGGTGAATATACTGTGATTTACAGCACCACTACCTACAACACCATTAACTTAGAAGACCATGAGAGAATACACAATTCAGGAAGAGGAAACAACTTTATCCCTCCAACACAGAACCAGCCTGGTCTTATATTTTTGGGTTTAAAATCATTGTAATTTCTTTCTTTATTTGTCTTACTGATTCTGAGTGACACAGTGTCACAAATGAGAGCAAGAAGTATGTAAATCCATGTTGGCTCTTACAAAGCTGTGATATTAGAGACAACAACAACTGAAACAGTCATTCAGCTGCTTCCAGCTGTCCATTACAGTAATAGTTAAGTTGTTGGAACCCAACACTTGTTGATGAACTGATAAAGTACATGGCAAGACTATGAACTGCTGACACTGACATACACATAAACCTGTATTTCTGTTTTTCTGACAGGGATGGCCTATGATCTGTGTAGTGTTTAGCTTGTCAAGTTGCAGGAGGCCCTATATTGAACCAAATTAAGGTTATGAAGAACAGAGCATTAGGGTAACCCCTATACCTTGCTCTGAGGCTCAGGATAACAATAGGGAAATAAGAATATACCACATATATAAAAAACATTGTATAAAAACATACCATATATACAGTCAAGTCCATAAATATTGGGACATCTACACAATTCTCATATTTTGGGCTCTATACACCACCACAATGGATTTGAAATGAAACAAACAAGATGTGCTTTAACTGCAGACTTTCAGCTTTAATTTGAGGGAATGTACATCCAAATCAGGTGAACAGTGTAGGAATTACAATGGTTTCTATATGTGCCTCACACTTTTAAGGGACCAATAGTAATGGGACAAACTAAACAATCCTACATCAAACTTTCACTTTTTAATACTTTGTTGCAAATCCTCTGCAGTCTATTACAGCCTGAAGTCTGGAAGGCATAGACATCACCAGACAATGGGTTTCATCTCTGGTGATGCTCTGCCAGGCCTCTACTGCAAATGTCTTCAGTTCCTGCTTGTTCTTGGGGCATTTTCCCTTCAGTATTGTCTTCATCAAGTGAAATGCATGCTCAATCGGTTTCAGATCAGGTGATTGACTTGGCCATTGCATAACATTCCACTTGTTAGACTTAAAAAACTCTTTGGTTGTTTTTGCAGTATGCTTCGGGTCATCTATCTATCTATCTATCTATCTATCTATCTATCTATCTGTCTGTCTGTCTATCTATATTTCTCTATTTATTTACACACACATTAGAGGTGGGGTGGGGAGCGGCAAGATGGGACGGCAACCGTTGTATTAGCCTAGAGCAGCTGTGACCCTTAATCAGGCCCTGGGGATGTTAGAGTCACCTAGAATGATACAGGGGATGTCTGACAAGAGTTAATAAGGAAGCTAAGCAGCAAAATTATCAAGAAATTGGGAAGTGGGACCAGGGCGGCGGTAGATGACTTGGATTTGGATGGGGTACAAGAAACAAATAGAGTGGACTTCAAAGGAGGTGAATGAAAGGGAGTTTTCAGGGGATTTGACATAAAAGGTACATTTAGGGGATCGGAGGATGCCCACCTCACCACCTGGGTGGTCATTATGTCTGACGGAGTGGGTGAAAGAGAGTCCCTCATAGGGGAGAAGGGGAAGCAGTATCAGTGGATGAGATCCAGGTTTCTGGCAAGAAGGTGAGAGTTGGAGAGGAAGTGGTGGATGGATAGAGGGCAGTTTGTTGTGGATGGATCTGGAATTCCAGAAATCACAGGAGAAAAGGAGAGTTGGAAATAGGGACATATGGATGACAATGTCGGGGGTGGGCTGAATCTCGGACGGAGATGAGAGCAGGGGGTGAGGATTAGTATTGGAAGGGAGCAAGGAGACTTGGTGGAAGACTAAGGGAGTAGAGAGAGGAAGGATAGAAGGGGAGAAGATGGTCTGACAAATGAGTGAGCAAAGGGTGCAGAGGTACTAGAAAGGTGATTAAGGAGAGAAAAAAGACAGCAATGTGACTGATGTGCGTGAGACTAACTGATGTGCGTGAGACTGACTGACAAATGTGTGTGAGACTAACTGATGTGCGTGAGACTAACTGATGTATATGAGACTGACTGACAAATGTGTGTGAGACTAACTGATATGTTTGAGACTGATTGAAATGTGTGTAACTGACTGACGTGTATAACTGACTAACTGATATGTATGTGTGTCTACTAAACAGCATTAATAATGTATTTGAGTGCAGAGTATCAAATATCTTTTTGTTTACAAAATGTGGTCGCAGCTCAGTTTTCAGTTCCTTTCATTCATTAAATTCTTTGGGTACAGCACAATACCTTGAGTCCAGTCATAGACCTGATTTAGTTATGACATGAAAGTGAAAGTGAAAGTTTTATCTTATAGGCTTACAACTTCCACCATCTCTGGTTGATGTTTTGATTACTTCTTAGCAGCATGAGGTCAGAGCCATTTATGACATCGCAGCAGATGACACAGTTTCCATGGAGACGAGGATATTGTGATGAAATGATGATGAGACTGATATAAGGACCAGAAAGTGCTCCAGTCACTCAGTTGGGAGGTTGAATCCCTAGAGCATTGGCGGGAATCATTACATCTATGACATTATAACAACTTCACAAATGCAGATATGTCTTAAGTCAATGGAGCATGATAATCCCTCCTTAAATTTGCTGTAATAATATCTAGATTCTCCTCCGTAAATAATTTCCACTTCATGTTTGTATTTTGATGATATTCTGTGGTTGCTAATGTACAGGTAAGTAGAAGCCGGAAGTGAGATACAGGTAAGTGTATATGTTTAGCTTATAATTGATTGGAAGCGCTTATCAGCATTTCCTTTGCATGTTTTCATTCTTGATCTTCAAATGCAAAAGTTTGATCATAATATTATATTATAAAATCAATGAACACTAATTAGCAGTATTTAATTTACCCAGTCGTCTGTTTTAGCAGGGTTCTGGGTGAAAGTGTGTATGAACATAGTAACTCTCTCTGTATTATGCCTTGTATTGTTAAAGGAGTGTAAGCTGTGATTACAGAATTGTTTCTGCAGGATTGTGTAAGCTCTACAGAAAAGATCTAATCATATATTTATCTCACTTTTGGGCATATTTAACAAAGACCGCAAAACATGATAAAATGGTGTTCAATCCTTATCGCATTGATAATATTATAATATTTCTCATATTTATGAAAAAGCCTACACAGGAACAACAGATAAACTGCTGTTCCTGTGAGAAAAAAAAATAGACTTACCACAGCGTCTTCAGAATGCAATCCTGGCTGGCCTATTCCTTTCACTTTCTGTGCGAATGTGCCAATCGAAGCTACCGGGCATGCGCACAGAGCATAGTAGAGACAGGGAGGGATCACATGATCCCTCCACACATGCACTGTCCATCTCTGCTCTTCGGAGCAGAGCTGGACAGAAAGGAAAAGGTATGTAAAGCTTCACATACAAATATGTACGCCAGCTTCATAGCAAGATTCCGAAAATTTGTCTCTTTCGGGTCTTGCGATAAGAAGCAGTCCCCATATCTATGATATTGCTGTGATGCAACGTTCATATATTTGAAGTATACTTATGTTTGCAGTGGATTCACAGTAAGGGTACTTTTGTGCCATTGTATTGCTTCATAAATAGGCCCCATTGTATCTACTTATAATATAGGGATGTTATTCTTTGGTTAGTAGTGTACAGATAATTGATATTAGGTGACTGAGAAGTAGTTACATGTATCTGTATAAGTGAATCAATTGTAAGCCCTAATGTGCAATATTCATCTCATTAGATTGTAAGCTCATACTAGCAGGGCTACCCTCCCTCTTATAATTTTGCGAGGCAGTATGCATTTATGTATATGTAATCCATCTTAAATGAAGGTATAAATTCAATAAATACAAATTAGCAGTATTTAACTCATTCAATTGTAATTTGTTTTAGCAGTGTTCTGATTGAAAGTTTGCATATACATTCTTACCCTATCTGTATTGTACCTTGTATTGGTAATGGAGTGTAAGTGGTGATGACAGAATTCTATCTGCAGGATTGTGTAAGATCTACAGGGTAGAAATAATGTGGTAGAGGGGTACTATTGGGGCAGTGTGGGGAGAGGGGTGGTATTGGGAAGTGTGAGGAGAGGGGTGGTATTGGGGCAGTGTGGGGTGAGGGATTGTATTTGGGCAGTGTGGGGAGAGGGATGGTTTTTGGGCAGTGTGGAGAGAGGAGTGTTATTGCTGCAGTGTGGCTAGCAGGGTGGTATTGGGGCAGTGTGGGGCGAGGGGTGGTATTGGGCATTGTGGAGGGAGAGAGGTGGTATTAGGGCAGTGTGGGGAGAGGGGTGGTATTTGTGCAGTGTGACTAGCAGGGTGATATTGAGGCAGTGTGGCTAGCAGGGTGGTATTGGGGCAGTGTGGGGAGAGGGGTGGTATTGGGCATTGTGGGGGGAGAAAGGTAGTATTGGGACAGTGTGGGGAGAGGGGTGGTATGTGTGCAGTGTGGCTAGCAGGGTGATATTGAGGCAGTGTGGGGAGAGGGGTGGTATGTGTGCAGTGTGGCTAGCAGGGTGATATTGAGGCAGTGTGGGGAGAGGGGTGGTATTGGTACAGTATGGGCAGCAGAGTGGTATTGGGGCAATTTGGGGAGAGGGGTGGTATTGGTGCAGTATGGGCAGCAGGTTGTTATTGGGGCAGTTTGGGGAGAGGGGTGGTATTGGTGCAGTATGGGCAGCAGGTGGTATTGGGGCAGTGTAAGGAGAAGGGTGGTATTGGTGCAATGTGGCTAGCAGGGTGGTATTGGGGCAGTGTGGGGCGAGGGGTGGTATTGGGCATTGTGGGGGGAGAGAGGTGGTATTGGGGCAGTGTGGGGAGAGGGGTGGTATTTGTGCAGTGTGACTAGCAGGTGATATTGAGGCAGTGTGGCTAGCAGGGTGGTATTGGTACAGTATGGACAGCAGAGTGGTATTGGGGAAATTTGGGGAGAGGGGTGGTATTGGTGCAGTATGGGCAGCAGGTTGTTATTGGGGCAGTTTGGGGAGAGGGGTGGTATTGGTGCAGTATGGGCAGCAGGGTGGTATTGGGGCAGTGTGGGGAGAGGGGTGGTATTGGTGCAGTATGGGCAGCAGGGTGGTATTGGGGCAGTGTGGGGAGAGAGAACATCAGGTAGTCTGCACTGCAAGATCAGGTAAGAGATGAAGTGCAGAATGAAGTGTGTTTATGTATTAATTAATATTTTACAATTTTGTTTATTTATCTATTTATCTATATTTCTATATTTATTTACACACACATTGCAGGTGGGGTGGGAACGGCAAGATGGAGGGGGGGCGGCAACCGTTGTATTAGCCCAAGGCCGCTGTGACCCTTAATATAGCCCTGGGGATGTTAGAGTCATCTAGAATGATACAGGGGATGTCTGACGAGAGGTAGTAAGGAAACTAAGCAGAAAAATTATCAAGAAATTGGGAAGTGGGACCATGGGGGAGGTAGATGACTGAGACAATGAATTGGATGGGGTAGAAGAAACGGAAAGAGTAGACTTCAAAGGAGGTGAATGAAAGGGAGGTTTCAGAAGATTTGACATAAAAGGTATATTTAGGGGATAGAAGGATGCCCACCTCATCGCCTGGGTGGTCATCATGTATGAGGGAGTGGGTGAAAGAGAGGCCCCCATAGGGGAGAAGGGTAAGCAGTATCAGTGGAGGAAAGCCAGTTTTTTTGCAAAAAGGTGAGAGTTGGAGATGAAGAGGTGGATGGATAGAGGGCAGTTTGTTGCGGATGGATCTGGAATTCCAGAAATCACAGAAGAAAAGGAGAATTGGAAATGGGGACATATGGACGACATTGGCGGGGGTGGGCTGAATCTTGGACGGAGATGAGATCAGGGGGTGAGAATTAGTTTTGGAAGGGAGCAAGGAGACTTGGTGGAAGACTAAGGGAGTAGAGAGAGGTTGGACTAGCAAATGAGTGGGCGACGGGTGCAGAGGTACTGGGAAGGTGATTGAGGAGAGAAAAAAGACAGCAATGTGTGACTGACTTATGTGCGTGAGACTGACTAACTGATGTGCCTGAGACTGACTAACTGATGTGCAAGAGACTGACTGACTGATGTGTGTGAGACTGATTGACATGTGTGTAACTGACTGACATGTATAACTGACTGACATGTGTATAACTGATTGACATGTGTATAACTGATTGACATGTATAACTGACTAACTGATATGTATGTATGTGTTTCTACTGAACAGCATTAATAGTGTATTTGAGTGCAGAGAATCAAATATCTTTTTGTTTACAAAATGTGGTCACAGCTCAGTTTTCCGTTCCTTTCATTCATTAAATTCTTTGGGTACAGCACAATACTTTATAGCCAATTTGTGTGTGTTATTCTGCCTTGCATTGATATGACTCCACCTACCACTGTGTGTTACAGTAACCTCACCTAACCTCAACCCTTGAGTCCAGTCATAGACCTGATTTAGTTATGACATGAAAGTGATTTTATTTTTATCTTATAGGCTTACAACTTCCACCATCTCTGGTTGATGTTTTGATTACTTCTTAGCAACATGAGGTCAGAGCCATTTATGACATCGCAGCAGATTAGATAGTTTCTATGGAAACGAGGATATTGTGAGGAAATGATGATGAGACTGATATAAGGACCAAAAAGTGGTCCAGTCAGTCAGTTGGGAGGTTGAATCCCTAGAGCATTGGTGGGAATCTTTACATCTATGGAATTATAACAACTTCACAAATGCAGATATGTCTTAAATTAATGGAGCATGATAATCCCTCCTCAAATTTTCTGGAATAATATCTCATAATTTCACGTCATGTTTGTATTTTGATGATATTCTGTGGTTGCTAATATACAAGTAAGTACAAGCCGGTAAGTGAGAACCAGGTAAGTGTATATGTTTAGCTTATAATTGATTGGAAGCGCTTATCTGCATTTCCTTTGCATGTTTTAATTCTTAATCTTCAAATGCAAACGTAAGTTTCATCATAATATTATATTATAAAATCAATGAACACTAATTAGCAATATTTAATTCACCCAGTCGTAATCTGTTTTAGCGGGGTTCTGGGTGAAAGTGTGTATGAATATAGTAATTCTCTCTGTATTGTGCCTTGTATTGTTAAAGGAGTGTAAGCTGTGATGACAGAATTGTTTCTGCAGGATTGTGTATGCTATACAGAGAAGATCTAATAATATATTTATCTCACTTTGGGGCATATTTAACAAGGACCACAAAACATGAAAAAATGGTTTTCAATCCTTATCGTATTGTAAGCCCTAATGGGCAATATTCATCTCATTAGATTGTAAGCTCATACTAGCAGGACTACCCTCCCTCTTATAATTTTGCGAGGCTGTATTCATTTATGTACATTTAATTCATCTTAAATGAAGGTATAAATTCAATAAATACAAATTAGCAGTATTTAACTCATTCAATTGTAATTTGTTTTAGCAGTGTTCTGATTGAAAGTTTGCATATACATTCTTACCCTATCTGTATTGTACCTTGTATTGGTAATGGAGTTTACGTGGTGATGACAGAATTCTATCTGCAGGATTGTGTAATATCTACAGGGTATAAATAATGTGGTAGAGGGGTACTATTGGGGCAGTGTGGGGAGAGTGGTGGTATTGGTGCAATGTGGGCACCAGGGTAGAATTGGTGCAGTGTGCGGAGAGGGGTGGTATTGGGCAGTGGGGGCAGCAGGGTGGTATTGGGGCAGTGTGGGAGAGGGGTGGGGAGTGGGGGATATTTGGGCAGTGTGGGGAGTGGTGGGTATTGGGGCAGTGTGGGGATATTGGTGGTATTGGGGCACTGTGGAGAGAGGGGTGGTATTGGGGCAGTGTGGGGAGAGGTGTGGTATTGAGGCAGTGTGAGCAGAGAGATGGTATTGGAGCAGTATGGGTAGCAGAGTTGTATTGGGACAGTTTGGGGAGAGGGGTAGTATTGGGCCAGTGTGGGGACAGGGGTGGTATTGGTGCAGTGTGGGTATCACGGTGGTATTGGTACAGTGTGGAAAGAGGGATAGTATTGGAGCAGTGTGGGTAGAGGGGTGGTATTGTGCAGTGTGGGCAGAAGGGTGGTATTGTGCAGTGTGGGGAGAAGGGTGGTATTAGGGCAGTGTGGGGAGAGGGATGGTATTGGGCAGTGTGGGGAGAGGGATGGTATTGAGGCAGTGTGAGGAGAGGGGTGGTATCGGGGCAGTGTGTGGAGTGTGGTGGTATTGGGTAGTGTGGGGAGAGGAGTGGTAGTGGGCAGTATGGGGAGAGGGGTGGTATTGAGGCAGTGTGGGTAGAGGGAGAAGGGTAGTATTGGGGCAGTGTGGTGAGAGGGGTGCTAATGGGCAGTATGGGGAGACGGGTGGTATTGGGGCAGTGTGGAGAGAGGGGTGGTATTGGGGCAGTGTGGAAAGGGGAAAATTATTGGGGCAGTGTGGGGAGAGTGGTGGTATTGGAGCAGTTTGCAGCAAGAGTCGGGGTGATATTGCTATAGTGTGGGATCGGTATAGCCGATTATTGTAATCTGGGAGTGGTGTCACTGTAATTTCGACCTTTATTTTCTTGTGTTTTCTTCTCTTCCTCTTTTTTCTTTCTTCTGTCTTTTGACCCCTCACTATGCTGCTCCTCACAGTGTCGGGACGTGGTGATGTCACATGCAACAGTCAGTGAGAAGGAAGCAGGGAATAGGGCGTTGCCACTATATATTGCACCAAGTATGTATTTACTGGGCCGTTGGACAATCAGGGAAGGCGAGTGGAGCGCCTTACAGACCTGGGGGTAAATGTATGAATCTCCGGATTCTTCATCTCCGGCGTGTTCAGCCTCTTCAGAGCTTAAATTTAAAGCGGCGCTGCATTGTAAAGGGAAACTTCCCTTTACAATGCAGCGCCGCTTTAAATTTAAGCGCTGAAGAGGCTGAACACGCCGAAGATGGAGATTCATACATTTACCCCTTGGTGTCATAAGGCACATATCACCCCACTTCGATCACTGCTTGTAGTATTTTAGTTACAACCAAAGTATGAGACAATGAGATACACTCTGATCCCCAATTGATAATGAAAGGGTGGTGAAAGGCAGCAAGTTGTGAAGGTTAACAAGTTGAAGTGAGTATGCATACATGTTAAATTCATAAAAGAAAAAACATTTAAAAGGCTTTGTAAGTACCAATAAGAATTCAGAAAACAATGTTAATGTGAAAACATTAAAATAAGACAAAATCAAGTAAAATTATTTAAAATGAAAAATAATTATGATAACAGATGCAATTAAATATATTTAAATAAAAACAATTTCAAATATAAAATTCAGCCATGTGTTTATGGCAAGGTATTAAGCACAGATAAGGCTTATAAAAGCTAAAATTGTTTTTATTACATTGATAATATGCTAAATTCATATGCAAGGGAGCCTATTTAAGTATCCCTTTTGCTGCTGCACAGCATATACTAAAAATGTGATGTTTTCTTAAGATGATAAATTATAGATTGTGTTCAAATCAAAGTTGTAGAAGTCTTTAAGTGTTTCAATCCAAATACACTATATAAACTGCCTAAATCTCTTAGTATAATCCCTGTAATTTGAAGCATTTGGCAGCGCAGAAACTTTAAATTGCTTTAATAGCTTTAAGCACCACAGACTGTGTGCTCACTCATCTACAAATGTGTGCTATGTTATTATATGTATTATGAATAGCCTTGCTATCACTCCATAAGTATGGTACTGCATAGATGTTAGTATCACAATCGCCTGTCTTGGAAATGATCTTTGCAAATACCAAAATATTACAGAACGTAAAGACTCCATAGCAAGATGCCTGCTGAAACCGTGACATCACACTACTTGTAAAGTATGTGTGTTTCACCAAACAGCAGACCTACCAGTTCACACTTTTCCACTGTGTGACACACAGTTTAGGACTAATGCACACGGTGAGGTGATAACATGACAGCACTAAGCAGCAGCAGCCCACGGGTAAGTAATGCTAGGCACAGCGAGGGTTGAATAGACAACTTTACATCACTATACAGTATGATGCACACAGGCCATATTCTGGTCAGGGGATTATATGATGGTCATATGATGTGTACAGTTATGAGATGCCCATATAAGGGCTCATATTGAGTTGGATGCATATGCTCTCAGAACATAGACAGGTAAAAGATGTGTTCAGCTTAAAAACAGTGGTATTTGCACGATGCATATGTCAGGCATAGCAAGTGTATATATTTAGACCACATGATAGCATAGAGATAGCATGGAAATGGGGCTTAACAATATTGACAGTATATACTACGGCCGCTTTACCCTATTTGTATACAATATAATAATGTAATAAAGTGACATATATACAAAGAGAATACAGGGTGTCTTGAAAGTAATTAAATGCGAAAGTCGTATTTTCTATATAAAATGTAAATTAAATACAAATTAGATTAAATGCAAGCATCCGTTGTTTTGCCATTTAAAAATGAAATGTCAATCTTCTTTTCTGCCATAGTCCAAATGGAAATGACAATTAAAGTAGTGCAAATAGACAGCCACAACTTTACGCAATATAATCTTCACATTAATGAATTAAGTAATATAAGATGTAGGGTGCAGTACGCAATTAGCTAATCAGCCAATCATAAACAACTAGATAGTGCTGATGATAGTCATCATCCCCATTGCGTAACATTGTACCAGTCCTTCAACACCTGCAAGAGTTACGCCCCCTGACAGGCGTATCTGCATTGAAGTCCATCTCTAGTTGTCGCATTTATGTGAACATGCAATCCCTTCCCCCATTTCCTTCCCCATTCCGCCAACCCAAGTATGTACTAAATGTGTCCTTTTTCACAAACTCAGGGGCATATTCAATTAGGCTTCCAGTCCGCGGTAACACGCCGGAACGGGCCGCGAAGGCAATCCACAGTACCGCAATAATGTGGGAGGTGCGAAGGAAAATCTGCGTTATTGTGGTACCGTATTACGGTCAATACTGAGCACTTTTCACGGTAACTTGCGTTATCGTGAACGGGAAAGATAATTGAATATGCCCCTTAAAGTACTTTTACTTAACGAGCTCTGGAATACCAATAACAGAGTCAGTTTTTTTAGGAGTTAATTTACAAAGATTAAAAGTTCCACTAGGCAGTGCAAAAACTGCCCTGGACCCGATGTGTGCCTTTTAATGATACCTACCTCAAGGCCTTTGCACTTATCTGGGGTTTTCCCAGTAGGTCGTTGGCCTCATAGGGCATCTGGAGGCCGACTGATGTCTTTCAAATTTAAATCAGTGATTTAAGATCGGTGCAGTATCTTAAATAACTTAATCCATTCAATTTTCAATATGTAGATAGCTCAGTGTGTAAAAAAATTATCTTTCAGTTAGGGGACTGCAGTCCTGTTTTGTGTGCATATAAGCCCCTCCAAATGAGTGATTTTAGGTTTCTAATCCTAGTTTTAATTAAGCTTAACAGTGCTTGCCGAGTTCAAATCCTTAAACATTTAATTTCATTTCTGTAAACGAAAATGACTATTATTGAAAATATTGTATATTTTGGTGTGTTGAATTAAGTTGAAATCAGAAATGTATGAATAAGCAATTTTGCAAGAAATAATTAAATTAAATTAAATGGCAAAAATGCATAATTAGTTTTTAAACAAAATGTGTGTATAAATAAATTGTGGATATGTCACAGATAATAAATCAAACACCTCATTTCATATTTTCTACTACTGAATGCCCAAGGAAAAATTGACTGCAACGTCTGAAGGATCATATCTCAGCATTAGAGGCAGATGCTGCACATCCTTCCATACAATAGCAAGGATATTATTTCTCTTAGATGACATTGGGTGGATACAATAACTAGAGATTGTCACTGACCCCCGTGTTCTGGTTTTGGTTTTGGTTTTGGATCTGGATTAACTTTGTGTTTTGGTTTTGGCAAAACCGCCCTTGTGTGTTTTAGTTTTAGTTTTGGTTTTGGATCTGTATTTTTTAGAAAAATTGCTAAAATATGCTAAAATCACATAATTTTGCTCCTTTTATGTTCCTACATTGTCATTAAGCTCAAAAACACTAATTTCAAGTAATTTGCAGTCAATTTTAACCACCTAACAGGTCACAATATTATTTTCATACACTTTCAGACAAATACTGCAGCGACCTGGCTGGATACTAAGCGACTGAGCAATGACTCAAACACACGGCAGTTCCTAGCACATCTAGGAAACATTGGCACACAGCAGTGGCGGAAAAGAAAAGTGGTGCAAGATGGAATTGTCCTTGGATCATGAAACCAGTTATGGTTCATTTAATCGCTCCACACGTTTCTTGGATAACTGTGGTAATTCTACAGCTCATACATGGCAACGAGCACTGTCCCCCCCGGGATGCATGCTTTTTTCAGACCCAGACCAATCCAGGGTGCCAGACAATGCACTAAAAGAGCCATTGTAATTCCCAGCAAAAAGCAAGTTCATTACTGAGCTTCGAATCAGCCCCAATTCCCACAAAATTGTATTATAGTTAATATAGTTAGGTACCTTTGATGTGCAGATTACAAACACTTGATGAAACAGCAGCAAACTGGAAGGTAATGCATATACACGTCTATGATGCTGATAGTTGATAGTAGGATCAGGTGGATTTACAGCAGAGGTGTCACTACTTCTGGTCAATTATTTTACAGTAGACTAGACCAGATGTCAAAATGTTCTGCTGAGTCATCAATGGGTCTCTAATTGGCGGGAAAGGCCTTCCTTGTGGAACTTGAAGTTCATTTTTATGAACACCATCTTTTCCACATTTTGAGGAAGTAGTCTCCTACGCCGACCACTGTCAAGGTTCCCGGCTGTGTTGAAAACACTTTCCGAGTACACACTGGAGGATGGGCAGCTTAGGCAGTGCAAAGCGAGATGGTACATGGGTTTCCAAATTCCCTTTTTTTCCTCCCAGTATGTAAAGGGACTGTCTGATGTGTCTATTTCTATGCTGTCATGAAAATAATCCTCCACCATCCTTTGGATGTTGATAGTAGGATCAGGTGGAGTTACGGCAGAGGTGTCACGTTTTTTGGTCAATTCTTTTAGACCAGATCAGATGTCAAAATTTTAGGCTGAGTCATCTGCATCATCCCTGGGTCTCTTGGGAAAGCTAAGTTTTTTCCTAGCAGCAGTTGAGTGAGAAACTGAAGGAGGAGACGCCGACTTGTCACGTAACACTTGAGCTGTCATCTTGCTCACCAGGAGCTCCTTGCATCTCTTCAGATCTGGGTCAGTTGGAAACAAAGAGAAGACATAGCTGTTTAAACCTAGGATCAAGCACAGTCGCCAAAATGTAGTGATCCAATTTCAAGATTTTGATAACTCTTGGATCCTGGCGAAGTGTATAAAGTACTTGATCTACAAGTCCGACATACTTTGTGTAATTGCTTTGTTTAATCTCCTCCTTCAGTTTCTCAAGCTGCTTTTCCAAAGGTCTTATTAAGGGAATCACTTGACTCAAGCATGCAGTGTCTGAACTCACTTCACAGGTGACTACTTCGATTGGTTTCAGCACCTTGCACAACATGGAAAGTATTCTCCACTGCGCTTGAGTAAAATACATCCCGCCTCCTTTCCCAATATCATGGCTTGTATACATGCTGTTGTTTTCCCTGCTGGTGAAGGCGAATCACCAACCCAGTGGGATGGAACCTTCTGGTGAGGTGAGGAATTGCTTTTCTAGTAAAATGGTATCGTGATGGAATTTGGTAACGGGGACAAGGATCTTAATTAGCTGTCTAAAACCAGCTGCATTAATTGTGGATATTAGACGCAGATCTAATGCAAGCATAGTCCCCCTGTGATCCACTTTGCGACTGGGTGACAGCTTTCATACTTGCTTCCTCTTGCAAAGGATTGTTTAACAGTCTATTGTTGTAAGCTACTAGTAGTCTTATTCTTGGTCTGCTTCTGGGTTGAAGATCCACCCCCAGCAGCAGGAGCAGCAGCAGTGGGCATAATGCTGTAGGATTCTCCTGAGGAGTTCTGGATAGGGGAGGAGTTATCTCGCCTTAGAAACTTGGATGCAGGACTAACTCCGATCACTTGTGAGGAAATTGATGATGAAGGTGTTGGGGGTGTAGATTGCAGATGCTTGGATCTAGCTGAGAGAAGAGAGGTAGCTGATGCTGGACTGCTTTTACGGTTCTCAGGAGTTTCTATCAGTTAATGTTAGCGCTGGTCTTCCTCAGGCGCGGAGTCTAACGAACCTCCCGGTCTTCACAAGGAATTGCTGCAAGGTGGGATGGATCTTGCTGTCGGGAGTCCGCAGGTTGCGGCCCTTAGGTTTGCCCACTAACGTGATAGGTGACAGACGTTTGGTAAGAGGTCCGGCTGAATAAAGGAGAATAGACAGTGTAGAGATAATGTAGCACGGCACAGAAGAGCAGGATCTGTTAGCTGAAGAAGCACAGAGCATGCAGAAAAATTCATACAGTGGAACTTCGGGTCGGATACACTGAGTACACACCGTATTCAGGAGAATTGGATACACAGGTGAGCAGGCAGAATGGTAGTCCATAAGGATAGCTGGGTCAGATACACAGGTTCACAGGCAGCAGAGTAGTCAATAAGGATAACCGGGTCAGATACACAGGTTCACAGGCAGCAGAGTAGTCAATAAGGATATCCGGGTCGGATACACAGGAAAACAGCAGAATGCAGCACAGGATACACAGGGAGAGCCAGATGCTAAGTGGCAACTTGTTGCTCTTACATGGCTGCAGTGTCCAGGTGAGCTTTATATAGTCTGCAGATAGTAAATGCCATTTCCCAGCCACAATCATGTGACCGCCCAAAACAGGAAATGCTACTGTAAACAGAGGCAGGGAAATCAGCAGCACGGGAGTAAGTAAGTTTGTGACAGTACCCCCTCCCTTAAGACTGGACACTGGACACCCTAAGAAGTCTGTGTGGAAATATTTTATGATTTTTTTTTTAAAGATCTGGGGCATGAAGATCTTTAGCTGGAATCCATGAACGTTCCTCTGGTCCATAACCCTTCCAGTTAAGTAGAAATTGAAGAGAGAGCCCCTTGGTCTTGTACAGAGACAACCATGGGAGGCTTTTTAGAGGAAGAAAATGTGTTAATAACAAGTGGCTTTAGAAGGGAGACATGAAACACATTAGGTATCCTCAAGGTGAGAGGTAATTCCAATTTAAACGCCACAGGGTTAATGACCAATGAGATCTTAAACGGAACAATGAAGCAGGGAGCAAATTTTCTGGAAGGTACCTGGAGGCGAAGGTTGTGAGTGGATAACCACATTTTATCACCTGTAGAAAGGATAGGAGCAGGTCGTCTCTTTTGATAAGAAGAGAAAGAAAAAAGACATCTTGCTTAGGGTAGAGGTTTGAAACAGTTTCTGCTTGATTTGGGCCCACCGGGATGAAAAATTATGCAAAGCTTGGGGTGGAATCCCTGAAGGACAAAGAAGGGAGAGACTGAAGTTGAGCCATTACAATGGTTTTTATAGGCAAATTCTGCACAAGGTAATAGGTCGACCCAGCTATCGTGCTTGGCAGAGATATAGAACCTGAAAAATTTCTCCAGCTCTTGATTGGTTCTTTCAGTCAGATGGTTGGTCTGGGGATGGCAAGCGGACGAGAAATTTAACTTGATCCCACATACACGCAACAGAAAGCTCTCCAAAATTTTGCCACAAACTGAGTTCCATGGTCAGAGACTATCACGTCCGGACAATTGTGGAGACAAAAGATATCTTTGATGAACAACTGAGAAAGGGTGTAGGCCGAGGGTAAACCTTTCAAAGGAAGAAAATGAGCTGCACGAGAAAGGCAGTCAGTGATAACCCACACCAGAGAGTACCCTTTGGAACAGGGCAAATTGGTTATGAAATCCATAGAGAGATGACTCCAAGGACGATCAGGAATGGAAAGTGTATGTAGAAATCCATAAGGAGATTGTCGCGGGACTTTGTTCTGTGCACAGATGGAACATGAAGAGACAAAATCTTCAACGTCAGACTGTAAGGAAGGCCACCAGTAACTTCGGAACATTAGTTCCTTGGTCTTCTTGTTACCGTTATGGTCCACAAAGCGTGAAGCATGAGCCCGTCTGAGGAGTTTGGACACAGATGTATAGGAACCAGGGTTTTCCCATTAGTTACAATGCATGGTTATATTTGTGGCATAGAGTAGGAGGGTGTAGGGACATCCTCCAACTCCAGGGGGAGCTCTCACATGATTCTAATCTGTCATTTATATTTTCATACATGTTCCTGATTTATGATATGACCTATGCTAGTTCTAAGCTAGTAATTAATTAGAAGCCTTCTGAGGCTGATTGTCAGCCCTGTCCTCCTCCTTTCTGATTTGTCCATCAAAGTATTTAAGACAGTCAGGACTGGGCCTCACTGCTGGTTATAGTCCCTGCTTGCTAGCATACTTCTCCTGCTGTTGTTGTACTTGCTGTCTTCTGTGTTACCATTGCTGACCCCTGGCCTGGATTTTGACATTGCTGATTTGCCTTTGACCCTGACCGCTTGCTTGGATATTGACGCTGCTGATTCGCCTGTGACCCTGACCCCTGGCTTGAATACTGACTTCGCTGATTTGCTCATGACCCTGAAACCTTTGCCTGGATACCTGATTCCTCTTCTTTGTAATACCGGAGCTACGATCTCAGGTTATCAGCTCTTCCTACTAGAGAACAAGAACAGGTGGCATCTGAGTACCTGTGAGCGTGTCTAGCTCTATGGGAAAGGCGGCTGCTATAGGCAAAAACCTCTGAAGCGGTTCTAGGAGTTGATACCTGGGGCGTGAGCCATAGCAAAACTTGGACCAGCTCTCCTCTTATCGTAGGATTCCTTGGAACGAATGGTTGCTCTCTTTAAATTTATCTTGGTCTGCTCCCAGATGAAAGAGAAGTTACGAAATAATGAGTCAGCTAGAACTTCAGTAGGTGCAATTTGAGAGAAGGTGGGTAGTTTAGGGTGGCAGCCATAAAGGACCAAAAAGGGGGAGTTAGAAATAGCCTCGTGGAAATGATTGTTATGGGCGAACTCAGCCCATGGGAGAAGATTCACCCAGTTATCTTGTTTGCTTGAGACAAATATTCTTAAAAATTTCTCTAACTCCGGGTTAGTTCTCTCCGTAGAACCACTGGACTGGGGAATGATATGCGGAGGAAAAATCGAGTTTAATTCCAGACTTACTGCAAAAGGCCCTCCAAAATTTGGATATGAACTGGGATCCTTGATCGGAAACAATATGTTGAGGACAACCAAGGAGGCAAAATATCTCCTTAGTAAAGATATCGACTAAGGAGGAGGAAGATGGAAGGCCTCTAAGAGGAATAAAGTGGGCTGTTTTAGAGAAGCGATCCGTGGCCACCAGAACCACCGTACAGGATTTGGAAGAGGGAAGGTCCGTGATGAAATCCATGGAAATCTGCGACCAAGGATATTCAGGAATTGGTAATGGAAGCAAACATCCATAGGGTCTCCTCCTGGGGGGTCTTGTGTTGAGTGCATTCAGATCAAGCAGAAACAAATTTCCTTACATCTTCCAGTAATGAGGCCACCAGTAGCTTCGGGATACCAAGTCCCAGGTTTTGCGGATGCAGGCATGCCCGGAGAAGAGAGAGCGATGAGCCCATTGTAGGAGTTGGGTGCGCAGATGAGGAAAGATGAATGTCTTGCCCGGAGGGCAACCTTTATTAAGGTGTGTAGCCGCCAGACCTCGGCTAGGGTCCAGAATTTATTCTCCTCTAAAGGTTCCATGTCAGCTGGATCAAAAGAACGAGATAAGGCATCCGCCTTAGTATTCTTAGATCCAGAATGTAAGGTGATGTTGAAATCAAAGCGCGATAAAAATAAGGACCATCTTGCTTGCCGAGGATTCAGACAGCGGGCAATACGGAAGTATAGTACATTCTTGTGATCTGTATAGATAGTAATAAGGAATTGTGCCCCCTCTAGGAGATGCCTCCATTCGGAGAGAGCCAACTTGATGGCCCGGAGCTCCTTATCGCCAATTCCATAATTCCTCTCAGCGGGTAACAGGCGAATCTGCAAGGACAAAGTTTGCCAGAAGAATTCCGTTGTGAAAGTACCGCTCCTGTACCTACGGAAGATGCATCCACTTCCAGGACAAAGGGACGTGAGCAAACGGGCTGTTGGAGGATGGGTGCTGAGGAGAAGAGAGACTCCAGTAGAACAAAGGCTTGAGTAGCTTCAGCAGACCATATTTTAGCATTAGCAGACTTACGGTGAAATGCAGTGATGGGAGCCACCAACGAAGAGTAACCCTTGATGAACTGGTGGTAATAATTGGAGAATGCTAGGAAGCGTTGCGTAGCCTTAAGGCATGAAGGTTGAGGCCAGTCAAGTATGGCCTTCAATTTGGTAGGATCCATTTGCAGCCTGGTCCCAGAAATGATATATCCTAAGAAAGGAACTTGCCTCTGCTCGAAGGTACATTTCTCTAATTTACAAAATAGATGATTCTTCCTGATGCGGGACAGAACCTCCAGTACATGTCTGCGATGAGATACCAGATCTTTGGAAAAGATGAGGATGTCATCTAAGTAGATGACTACAGATTGATACAAGAGGTCTTGGAAGAGTTCATTCATAAAGCATTGAAAGATAGCTGGGGCATTGCATAACCCAAAGGGCATGACCAAATATTCAAAATGACCGTCCTGGGTGTTAAACGCACACCATGGAGGAAACCCAAATGGTTTGAAATGTATTGCTCTCACCCAAATCAAACCAGATTGGAGGAGGGGGGGTGACCATATCAGAAAGTTGAATAATAACTTTAGCGCCTAGAGGGATAAACATTGATTTTGAGATCAATACTCTACTATAAGATGATATGGGAAGTATCTATTATCCATTATCCTTACCAATATGCAAGATGTAAATTGGTGGGAGCTCACATCTTTGTACAAAATGTTTTTAGTTAAGTCAATAAATATATGTTGCAGGGATATTGACATGCTAGAACAATAATATCTGATAATATCATGAAAGAATGAGGTTTACCTTGTTTTTATTTATATTTTTATTTTACATTTATTTTAAATGTATTTATTTTTCATTTTTATATATGATTACTATTATATATAATAATATTCAATTAATAACATGGTATATTGTAGTAAGGGAATTTAGAAGGAAAGTACAATTATCATGCCCAGTTTTATATAATGTGAATCTATTTGATAGATAACTAACATAGATTCAATACAATATTATGTGATTTTAAACAATCTTCAAAGCTTTTATTATTATTATTATTATTATTATCTTTTTTTATTATTTTGTTATTCTCATTTGGAACCGTTTTTTATATATTTTAATAATTTGATAGGATGTATAAATAGATGATAAGGACACACTCTTTATAAGGACACACTCTTTGTAAGGATTGAGTGACTAAAGAGTTAAACAGTAAGATTTTGGTATTGGCTGAAATTGATCAATGAATACAACACAATAGATATATAGGGCATCTGGATTTGTAATTGTTCACACTTGATAAAGTTCCACATGGGAACGAAACGCGTTGAGGAGATAATTACGAATATATTGACAATTACCAAAGTGTAAGTACTGATGTACTTTTGTATGGCACAATAAAGTTTGTTGATATTTATTGATTATTCTGGTCTTCCTTGGGTGCTGATACACGAATCGGAGGGCACTGCCGGCGACTGGAATCAATCAACGCTTTGCTGAAAGATCTACATTACCACAGGAGATACAATCCTTAAACACCCAGAATCTTTTTGGATGTGTCACGCTATTGGAAATTGAGTCTCTCTTGGCGCTTTACATCGGGCGGTCCACTCAATTCCCGGGAGGTTATTTCTGACCATCTGGTACATTTCTCATGCACAAGTCTACAGCTTCTGGAGGATTGCATTCACCCAGATCATTACGTTATTAATCAGATTGAACCTACAACGGTACTTTTAAATGTATATTATTGCTTAGCAAATATTCTCTTGAATACAATAGAGGGCGTGTAAAGGTGGAAAACAGAGAGTTCTGTGGTCAAGTTTATTCAACAATGTGCAGATATAGCTTATTTAAATAGAACGTGCAATTTCTCTATTGCATTTAACAGCTAGAGCTATGTTGTGTGGTTTATGTCCTGGCATTTTGAGCGCTGTAGAATTGTACTGTCACGGCACTAGGAGTTCTGCCCAGGATCTCACCAGATGACTTTGCTTACCAGAGGGGCGGAGTTTGCACAGCGGTCCTCTGGCAGTAGGGTGAATAGTGGAACGTATATAACAGCAGATGGAGTACAGATGCCAATGAAGCAGATGAATAGTCTGTGACTTGCAGCGATATAGGTAGATGAGTCAGCGACTTGCAGCTATATAGGTAGATGAGTCAGCGACTTGCAGCTATAGTGGAAAGGCAGGTTTAACCACGGAGACCAGAGTGGACGTGCACAGGTGAAGGAAGGTAGCGGGAGAGTCAGTGGTCTACGGATAGCAAGTTGTACCACTGCTGTGATGGGAAGACTTGTCCAGGTGCAGGTAGGTAGCGGGGAAGTCAGTGGTCTGCGTATAGCAAGTTGTAACACTGCTGTGGTGAGAAGACTTGTCCAGGTGCAGGTAGGTAGCGGGTAGTCAGTGGTCTGCGTACAGCAAGTTGTACCACTGCTAGTAAGTGAGGACTTGTACTGGTGCTGATAAGTGAATACAGGGAAAGAGTCAATAACTGAATGAGGACAATGAAAGCACAGAGGAACTTCTCCAAGCGGATAGGCAGAGTATCAGCCAAAAGTCTATAGCGTGTATGGATACCGCTGTTGAGAAGGGAACTTGTCCTAAGCGGATATGCAAGGTAACAGTGGATAATCAATAACGAGTGAGCATACTGCTGATGAGTAGCGAAGCTTGTCCATGAGAATATGAAGATACAGCAGGAGCGCTGAACAGCTGTAGCGGGTATGGGAGCTGCAGGTGAGCTGAGTAGGTAATCCAACAGACAGCTGAGGACACGAGCAGAATGCAGGAGTCAGTAGCGGGTATGAGAACCGCTGATGAGCGGAGCAGGTGATCCAGCAGACAGCTGAGGACATGAGCAGGATACAGGAGTTGGTAGCGGGTATGGGATCCACCGATGAGTAGAGCAGGTAATCAGCAGGGAGCTGGAGACACTAGCAGAACACAGGAGACACCTTCAGAGACTCACAGGGAATGAGACTCAAGATCAGGCAACGATGTAATGAGCACAGGTGCCTTAAATAGAGAGAGGTGCCTGATCCACCAATTAGGTTAAAAGCAAAAGGTCATAAGTTCTTGGATGCTGCGCATGCGCAGTCCATCAAGATGGCGGACGGCCGCGGCTCGGGACAGGCGCCGGCAGGAAGGCTAGAGAACCACGCACCAGTGCAGAGGCACTCACGGTCCGGTGAGTGACAGTACCCCCCCTTTTAAAGGTGGGCACAGAACACTTGGACCCGGGTTTGCCCGGATACTTGGAGTAGAATCTTTTTAAAAGAGCTGGAGCGTTGAGATCATCTGCGCGGATCCAAGAACGCTCTTCTGGGCCAAAGCCCTTCCAATGCACGAGGAAGCGAAGAACTCCTCGCGAAATATTAGCATCTAAAATATGAGTAATCTCAAACTCCTCCTCTTGATGAACTTGTACTGGCCGAGGTGCTGAAGGAGGAACAGAGAAACGGTTGATGATAAGAGGCTTGAGTAATGACACATGGAAGGCGTTGGAGATACGAAGATTCTTAGGTAATAGTAGTTTGAAGCACATCGGATTTATCACCTGAGTGATTTTATATGGACCAATGAAACGGGGAGCAAACTTCATGGACGGAACCTTCAAGCGAATATTTTTGGTAGAAAGCCATACGCGGTCTCCAATTTTAAGTGGTGGAATAGCTCGCCTCTTTTTATCAGCAAAACACTTGTATCTGGCAGATGTTTTCTTCAGGCAGGTTTTAACCTGAGACCAGATATTTTTGAAACTCTGACAAACACTCTCCACTGCAGGAATTTGGGTGGGAGGGAGGGCAGGAAATTCTGGGAAGACGGATGGTGACCGTATACCACAAAGAATGGACTTTTTGAAGACGATTCGTGATACATGTTGTTATGGGCGAATTCAGCCCATGGAAGTAAAGCTACCCAGTTGTCTTGGTTGGCTGAAGAGAACATCCTTATGAAAGTCTCGAGATCTTGGTTGACTCTCTCGGTCTGTCCATTTGATTGAGGATGGTAGGAGGATGATAGTGACAAACGGATACCCAAGGTCTTGCAAAGGGCTCACCAGAATCTGGAGACGAATTGCACTCCTCTATCCGAAACAATCTCAGATGGACATCCATGAATACGGAAGATCTCCTTGATAAAATGATCAGCCAGAGTAGATGATGAAGGTAAACCGGTCAAAGGAACGAAATGTGCCATTTTCGAAATTCTATCCACCACTACCCAGATGGTATTGCACTTTTTACTCAGAGGAAGATCGGTGACAAAGTCCATACTAATATGGGTCCAAGGTTTGGATGGAATGGGTAGTGGTTGAAGTAATCCCGCCGGTGTTCTGCGGGGAATTTTAAACTGGGAACACACCTCACACGCGGCCACAAATTCTTTGACATCTCTCCTCATAGAGGACCACCAGTAGCTTCGAGAAAGGACTTCTAACGTCTTGCATTCACCCGAATGTCCAGAAAAGCGTGAGGAATGATACCACGATAATATTTTTTTCCGAAGAGATGGAGGCACGAGGGATCTCCCAAATGGTAGCACCTTGGTGGAAGAAGTGGCCAGAGACACACATTTGGGATCCAATATAGGATGATTAGGACAATCATCCACGTCTGAGGGCGCCTCAAACACCCGAGATAATGCGTCTGCTTTCCTATTTTTGGAAGCTGGTTTAAAGGTTATGATGAGCTCAAAACGGGAAAAGAAAAGTGACCTTCTTGCTTGATGAGGATTCAAACATTGGGCTGAGTGCAAATATGACAGGTTTTTCTGATCCGTAAAAATAGTTAGAGGATGACGAGCTCCTTCCAGTAGATATCTCCACTCCTCTAATGCTGCTTTTATGGCCAGCAACTCCTTGTCCCCGATAGTGTAATTTTTCTCCGCAGGTAGAAGACCCCGAGAGTAGAAGGCACAAGGATGGAATTTTTGTTGCTCCGACCTTTGAGATAGTATAGCCCCAAGGCCAACATTAGAGGCGTCAACTTCCAAAAAGAAAGGAAGAGTAACGTCACGCTGTCGAAGAACAGGAGCAGAAGAGAAGGACTTCTTGAGGAACTGGAAAGCTTGAAGGGCCTCGGAGGACCATTGTTTAGTGTTAGCTCCTTTCCGGGTCAGAGCTACTAAAGGAGAAGCGATGGAAGAAAAACCTTGAATAAAACATCTGTAGTAGTTTGCAAAACCTAAAAAACATTGAATTGCTCTGAGAGTAGTTGGCTGGGGCCAACGTAGTACAGCATTCACTTTTTCGGGATCCATCTTGAGACAAACACCGGACACAATGTATCCCAAGAATGGAATCTGGGATAACTCAAAGGAACATTTTTCTAACTTGCAGATTAAAGAGTTTCTCCGGAGTCTGGAAAGGACCTCTGCCACATGTTGATGATGAGTGGGCAGATCCTGAGAAAAGATTAATATGTCGTCCAGATAGACGACAACACAGACATACAACAAGTCCCGGAAGATCTCATTCACGAAACCCTGGAAGACAGCGGGGGCGTTACACAACCCGAAGGGCATAACTAGATATTCATAATGGCCATCCCTGGTGTTAAAAGCTGTCTTCCATTTGTCTCCAGACTTGATCCGGATTAAGTTGTAAGCGCCCCGAAGATCAAGTTTGGTGAATACCCGGGCTCCTTTAATGCGATCAAAGAGTTCGGTAATTAGTGGAATAGGGTACCGATTTTTGATGGTAATGGCATTGAGACCACGATAATCTATGCAGGGGCGTAATGATCAATCCTTTTTCTTCACAAAAAAGAACCCCGCTCCAGCGGGAGAAGTGGAAGGTCGGATAAATCCTCGCTGGAGGTTCTCCTTGATATACTCAGATGTTGCTTGAGTCTCAGGTAACGAGAGTGGATACACACGACCCCTAGGAGGATTCTTGCCAGGTTGCAAGTCAATCGGACAATCCCATGCCCAATGAGGAGGAAGGCGTTCGGACTGGATCTTATCGAACACATCCGAGAAGGAAGCATACTGTGGAGGAAGACCCGGTGGACAGGGTGTAATGGAAGACTTATTTACTTTGAGAGGAACGACTTGAGACAAACATCTATGATGACAATCCGGGCCCCAGGAAGTGACTTGAGGAGTGTTCCAGTCAATCTGAGGTGAATGAAGTTGAAGCCATGGAAGGCCAAGTACAATGGGACTGGTGGTAACAGGAAGGACTAGCAAGGAAATTTTCTCCTGGTGTAAAGCTCCGATTTGAAGGGTCAATGGAGCCGTACATTGAGTGATAAGTCCATTAATTATGCGTGAACCATCGATAGCAGTGACTGCTATAGGTGCTTTTAAAGGAATCACTGGGAGGAACCATTGATTCACTAGAGAACTAGAGATAAAGTTTCCAGCAGCTCCAGAATCTAGAAGTGCTTGAGACAAAAACGAGTTGGTAGCAAAGGAAACAGTAACATCAAAAGTACAGATTTTAGCATCCATAGAAGTTGGAGAGAACTCCAGGGACCCTAACCTTACCTCCCCAGAACTGGTTAGGGCCTGGCATTTCCCAACTTCCTAGGGCATGAGTTCAGCATGTGAGTAGAGTCAGCGCAATAGATACAGAGTCTATTCTTCACTCGTCGCTCCCTCTCTTCAGATGTTAGTTTAGAGCGTCCTACCTCCATGGGTTCTACTGGAGGTGGAAGATGACGAACTTGGGATGCTGAGCGAACAGGCGCTTTGGAGGAAGTTACTCTTTCGGAATCTCTCTCACGAAACCTCATGTCTACACGATGGCATAGAGAAATCAAATCATACAAGGAGGAGGGTAACTCTTGTGAGGTCAGTGCGTCTTTGATCTTGTCGGCAAGCCACTGCCAGAAGGCGGCTATCAGCGCCTCAGTGTTCCACTGGAGCTCGGAGGCAAGGATCCGAAATTGGATGACTTACTGAGCACCAGACCGAGATCCTTGGCGTAGTCGGAGAATACGGGAAGCTGCAGAGATAACACGACCAGGTTCATCAAAAATTCTTCGAAACGTGGAAATAAACATGACACTATCTTCCAGCAAGGGGTCATTTATTTCCCACAGAGGGGAGGCCCATGCAAGAGCCTGTCCGGAAAACAAAGAGATGAGATAGGCCACTTTGGAACGATGAGTAGGAAAGTTATGAGGTTGGAGTTCAAAGTGAATGGAACATTGGTTAAGAAATCCCCTGCAGGTTTTGGGGTCTCCATCATATTTAGAAGGCGTAGGCAGGTGTAGCTTGGAAGCGGTAGACACCTGGGATGGCACTGGGGAAGAAGACGGAGGTACTGGAGGGTCAACAGTTGATGCTACATTTTGCTCAGGGATTTCTCCCGAGGCTAGAGCCTGACAACATTGAAACAACTGTTGCTGTCGAACATCTTGTTGTTCAATTCGAGTAACCAGGTACTGCAGCATCTCTTTAGCTGTTGGTTCCGATCCTGGGTCTGTCATGGCCTGATCTTACTGTCACGGGCACTAGGAGTTCTGCCCAGGATCTCACCAGATGACTTTGCTTACCAGAGGGGCGGAGTTTGCACAGCGGTCCTCTGGCAGTAGGGTGAATAGTGGAACGTATATAACAGCAGATGGAGTATGGATGCCAATGAAGCAGATGAATAGTCAGTGACTTGCAGCGATATAGGTAGATGAGTCAGCGACTTGCAGCTATATAGGTAGATGAGTCAGCGACTTGCAGCTATAGTGGAAAGGCAGGTTTAACCACGGAGACCAGAGTGGACGTGCACAGGTGAAGGAAGGTAGCGGGAGAGTCAGTGGTCTATGGATAGCAAGTTGTACCACTGCTGTGATGGGAAGACTTGTCCAGGTGCAGGTAGGTAGCGGGGAAGTCAGTGGTCTGCGTATAGCAAGTTGTACCACTGCTGTGGTGAGAAGACTTGTCCAGGTGCAGGTAGGTAGCGGGTAGTCAGTGGTCTGCGTACAGCAAGTTGTACCACTGCTAGTAAGTGAGGACTTGTACTGGTGCTGATAAGTGAATACAGGGAAAGAGTCAATAACTGAATGAGGACAATGAGAGCACAGAGGAACTTCTCCAAACGGGTAGGCAGCGTTATCGCTAATAGTCTATGGTGATATGTATACCACTGCTCAGTAGAGAGGCTTGTATCAAGCGGATAGGCAGAGTATCAGCTAAAAGTCTATAGCGGGTATGGATACCGCTGTTGAGAAGGGAACTTGTCCTAAGCGGATATGCAAGGTAACAGTGGATAATCAATAACGAGTGAGCATACCGCTGATGAGTAGCGAAGCTTGTCCTCGAGAATATGTAGATACAGCAGGAGCGCTGAACGGCTGTAGCGGGTATGGGAGCTGCAGGTGAGCTGAGTAGGTAATCCAACAGACAGCTGAGGACACGAGCAGAATGCAGGAGTCAGTAGCGGGTATGAGAACCGCTGATGAGCGGAGCAGGTGATCCAGCAGACAGCTGAGGACACGTGCAGGATACAGGAGTTGGTAGCGGGTATCGGATCCACCAATGAGTAGAGCAGGTAATCAGCAGGGAGCTGGAGACACTAGCAGAACACAGGAGACACCTTCAGAGACTCACAGGGAATGAGACTCAAGATCAGGCAACGATGTAATGAGCACAGGTGCCTTAAATAGGGAGAGGTGCCTGATCCACCAATTAGGTTAAAAGCAAAAGGTCATAAGTTCTTGGATGCTGCGCATGCACACTCCATCAAGATGGTGGACGGCCGCGGCTCAGGACAGGCACCGGCAGGAAGGCTAGAGAACCACGCACCAGCGCAGAGGCCCTCACGGTCCGGTGAGTGACATGTACGGTTAAAGGCTGTTTTCCATTCATCCCCCTCCTTTATGCGTATGAGGTTGTACGCTCCTCTGAGGTCGAGCTTAGAGAAGATGGTGGTGCCGTTAATGCGGTCGAACAATTCTGAAATCAATGGCAGTGGATACCGATTATTAATGGTAATAGCATTTAGGCCTCTATAATCTATGCAAGGACGAAGACCCCCATCTTTCTTTTTTTCAAAGAAGAAGACAGCATCAGCTGGGGAGGCAGACTTACAGATGAAGCCCCTTCTTAAGTTTTCTTGAACATACTCCTTCATGGCCTTAGATTCAGGAATGGAAATGGGATATACACGGCCTCGAGGAACAGGTTTACCAGGCACAAGGTCAATACCACAATCCCAGATTCTGTAAGGAGGGAGTCTCGTGGCTTCTTGTTCACAAAAGACGTCCGAGAAGGCTTGATTTGGCTCAGGTGGGAGTGTCAGGGGGAATATTTTGGAGCGTTTGGAAACATCTTGGGGAACCACCCTTTGGAGACAGTGTGTGAAGCAGAATTGTCTCCAAGACAGGATATGACCAGACTGCCAGTCTAAGGTGGGAGAATGGAGACGGAGCCAGGGAAGACAGAGTATGACTTGACTGGTAGATATTTGGATGACTAGGAAGGAGATGCTCTCCCGATGTAGTGCCCCTACTTGGAGCAAAAGAGGAATGGTATGAACCAGGATAGAGTTTTCAGGGATCTTTCCCCCATCGATGGCCAAGAGGGAGATATGTTGTTCCAGGGCTTGAGTAGGGATGGAGAGTTGTTTCACCAGAGCGGCTGAAATGAAATTACCCACAGCTCCGGAGTCATGGAGTGTGGCTAGAGAAAGGATAGTCGATCTCAGCTGTAAAGAAACTGAAATGGTGAGGCAATCGTTAGTCTGACAGGTAGAGGGAGACTGACTAAAGAGGCCCAACGAAATCCCTCCTGAACACGTTAGGCCTGGCGTTTCCCGGACGTTTAGTACAAAAGCTCAGAAGGTGACCACTCTCCCCACAGTACAAACATAGCCTATTACAAAATCTTCTCTGTCTCTTTCTTTGGCTGAAATGCGAGTCCTTTCCAGTTGCATCGGCTCCTCGGGGGGAAGAACAGGCGTTTGAAAATTGGGAGCTAGGCGAACAATGCTGCGACGGGATTTCTCCCTCTCAGCACTACGTTCCTTGAAACAAAGGTCTATCTTAACACAGAGAGAAATTAGATCATCCAGGGATGTGGGAAGTTCCTGGGATACCATCTCATCTTTAATACGGTCAGAGAGGCCCTGCCAGAAGGTAGCCACGAGAGCCTCATTTTTCTAGCAGAGTTCAGAGGCCATAGTTTTCAATTGAACCGCATACTGACCCACAGACTGCGTTCTCTGGCGCAGACGTAATAAGCCGGTGGCAGCGTTAGATACCCTTCCAGGTTCTTCAAAGATCTTTTTGAAGGTGAATAAGAAGGTGGAAAAATTGTGCAAAGTAGGATCATTTCTCTCCCATAAAGGTGAACCCCAAGCCAAGGCCTGGCCAAAGAGTAGCGATATCACATAGGCCACTTTGGATTTTTCAGAAGGAAGGTTCCCCGGCAGAAGCTCAAACTGAATGGAGCATTGGTTCAGGAACCCTCTACACAGTTTAGGATCCTCATAAAATTTAGGAGGACTAGGAATACGCAACTGGGAGCTAGAAGCGACCACAGAGGCTGGAGGGTCAGGTGCAGACACCACGGGCGCAGGGGTCCGGTGGCTACTAATGTATTCTGGATGGTATCCATCCGAGCGTATAGGCTCTGAAGGAATTTTTAAAGTTGCTCCTGATTTACCTCTTGTTTCTCTACCCTTCCCACTAAATGCTCCAGGAGGTCCCTCGCCGTAGAATCCATGGTCAGAGCAAACTGTAACGGATTTACTGGATAATACTACTAATCTTGATTAGCGCTGGCTTACCTGAAATGCGGAGTCTAACGAGGCGGGATGGGCTTCGCTGCCAGCAGTCGCAGGTCACTGTCAGGTTTGCCTCAAGATGTAGTACAGCGGGAGTAGGAGCAGGAGAAGCGTAGTCAGACAGGCCGGGTCAATACACAGGAAGGCAATGCAGATAGAATCAGCAGGCAGGCTCGGAGTCAACAGGCCGGGTCGGTACACGGGTCACAAGAATAGAAGAGTAGCCAACATGCCGGGTCGGTACACAGGGGCTGGAGAGGCAGAATAGTCAGAATAGTCAGACAGGCAGAATAGTGTCGAAGTCAGCATATTGGATAAAGTCATTTCAATTAAAATCGAGCAAACTTGGTTGTCTTTGTTTGTAAAGATGCGAAAGGGCACGCTACGGCGTGGAAGGGCGTACGCAACTGCAACATGTGGCAACAACAGTATTTAGTCTTTTACATACATTCGCACAAACACGCACACTTGTAAAATAGTACACATTAATGGTAGTTGCAACACATAGTCATTTATGTCGAAAATAGAGTAGTATTTATATGTAATATTATAAGTTATAGGCATATCAGTAAAACATATGGTACACGTTGAAAGAATCTAGTCATGTGTGGTATCATACTAATCCTCTTCGCATTTGCAACTGTCAGGTTCACTCTGCAAAGGAATCGCAGAGTGCATACGCAAGTTATTAATGTTAAGGAATTATGGACTATTATGATGAGTAATCTTGGCGGGAAGATCAGAGCTCATCCCCTGGAGAGATGACCCCCTCCTTTGGATTCCTGAGCTTAAACTAGCCTATGATCTGCAACCCCCTGGACCCTCCTGATGCCTGGACCAATAGAAGCAAGCCACACCTTTGCATTGTTTTACTGTATCTCTGTTTGCATATAAGCAGCAGCTCCTCATCCAGAGTTCAGTCACCTAGACCACAGACTTCAGGACTGAATGACTGTTCACTGGATCCAGAGCGCCTGCGATAAGTAACGGCTGTACTTGCTATTATTTTGCTAATATATATATATACTGCTACTTTTTGAGAATAAATCTTTGTGCGTTGGAAACACAAATCGAGATTCGACAATCGTTATTGGATAGCGACAAAACGCTCATAATAATTTGGGCGCTCGAAGGTGAGTTACGTTATCGGCAGGTATGCAACGCTTACGGTATTCAGTTCCTCAACAAAGGGTGGATTGACGGACGCGTCGCATACGGGAAAGAACGCAATGTGTTTAAGACCTGTGGTTCACTTTGTGTTGCGAAACCGAATGTCCGTTGTTGCATAGACTGAAGGAACGCTAATTTGAATCTAGGGACAAGAAAGAAAAACGTTTCTTTTTATTGTCGTTTTGCGTTTTAAAAAGATATTGCATTGCATAGGGTATGCGTATTTCCTGCTCAGCATATGCTAACTTCCGGTATTGTTGCCACGTGGTTAAACAATTGTGTATAATGTCTATTATATATGCATACTGTAAGCACTTGGTAAAGTCTCTGAAAAGATAGTGCCATTGTTTGGGAAAGTCATTTTCTGTGCAGAAAACTAAGGTGTATGTGTTTGGTGATTGTATGATTTTGAAGTGAAAGTTGATTTACTGTTGAAAAGACAGGGATATCGGTTGCCGCTTGACGAGGCGGGCTGGACAACCGAGGTAGTATACAAGGCTGGTATACTGGCAGCAAAAGTCCAACTTGAAAAGAGAACAGTTAAAAAGCTTTTGGAAACTTTCTCACCAAGAGTAATAGCAAAGTTTAGCGATAGTTAGTATTGCTAAGCGGTGCGATCGGACCGCATGGTTTATTGTGCAACCGTGCTTGTGACTTAGGTTGAACGGCTGGAGGAATTACGCTGGTACAAACGGGTAAACTCCGGTACTACCAGTTCAGTAATACTCAACAGAATTTTGTGGAGAGCCAGGATATCGAGGAGCTGACATTTCTGTTGTCCATAGTGATATTTCTGTGTTAGGAGGTGTGTGGGCGTAGCCTGTGAAACCGTCCATGCATATAAATCTCTAGTAGGTTCTGTTTGAAAGGAGAACAGGTAAAAAGTCTTTTTGCGTAGCGTTGAGAAATAGTTTGTTTTCACAATGGGTGCTAAGCAAATGCTAGAGATGGTTGATGTTGTGCTGCTTAAGGAAGGACCGTTGGGGTCAGCTAGGTACCTTATGTTTAAGAAATATGGTGCATACGCAACTGCGTATTGCGACACGTGGGTCAAGATGACCAAAGAGTGTATTAGGCCTTTCCCAACAATAGGAAGTTTTAATTCAGAGGTACTAAATAACGTAAAAGATAAAGTGTGGTTGATTAGGTCAACAAAAGTGAGAAATAGTGGCAGAGGAGCGAGTGCACAGGGGAAGAAGGTGTGGCGAAAAGCGCGCGCACAACGGAAGTAACCGTTGCGAAGCATGGAGAACTCAGCGCAAGCGCGCCCCCGCCACCTTATGTGGCGGGAAGAGTAAGTACAGCCGTTATTAAAAATGAAAAAAAGGAAATTGCTAAGTTATATCCTGTTTTAAGTCAGTTTAAAGCAAGTGTTTCTGAAGAAGAGGATGAACCCACGGTAATTTCAGCCATTGCCCATGCTGTTAATATGTTAGAGGTTCAGCGTAAGTATGGAAAGGGGGCAATGGCTGAGATAGGTGAGAGTAGTGTGACCACTAGGAGGGATAACATTCAAAATACTGACACAGCAAATCCTGTAGATACTTCTGAAGATAGTAAACCAGTGGGTACGTATCCAGTCCGCACAATATCAGTTCCCAATGGGAAGGCGGACAAGGATGGTGTAGTTCCTTTAAAAACTGTTACAATGCATTGTCCCTGGACTAGATCAGAATTACGTTCCATTATGACCGAATTTCCAGATCCTAGAAAGGAGTTGGCCAAGTGTCAGAAATTTGTTAAAGACGTAGGAAATGCACATGAACCAACCAATAAGGATTGGCGTGTAGTGTTGAGGGCGTATCTTCCTCCCAATACTGACATACAAAAATGTATTAAAGATTGTTTGTTGGATGAAGATGACACCTTGACGGATGAGATTAACCAAGAGAATATAGAACAAATTGTCAAACATTTAGCCATCTATTTTCCAGTAGTGGTAAATTGGAGTAAAATTTTCATCATTAAGCAAACACGCACACTTGTGAAACAGCAGCGGACTATTTTTCTAGGGCTCTAGCATCGATGACACACTTTACCGGAGTAACTAACATAAGAGAGGATCCACATCACAGGGAAGTAGCTGTAGGGGTGTTAATGGATGGTCTTAGGGAAAATTTAAAAACCAGAGTACAAACCTCATTACCTAATTGGAGAGGTATCACAGTAGACTCTCTTAGGGAGTCTGCTGTGGAACATGACAAAAATATCTTTAGAAAGAAAGAAGAGAAAGGTGATAGGTTGATGACGGTGAGTATTCAGGCTTTAGAGGGAATACGCACACAACCACAAACATACCAAGCATACGACACAGGTAAGAAGGTAATGGTATGTTTTCGCCGTCATAAAGAGGGACACATAAGGAGATTCTGTCCAGAAGCAAGGAAAGAAACATCAAGGGGGGAATCATATAGGTATCCTCCACGGAGAAACACACATAGGCAAGAGAACACACAGCTACCTGCGCAAGTTATAGCAGCAAATATTGCGCGGGAAAATAATAGTCAGCGCTAGGGGTCAGGTCATACCTGTATTCTACAGCCAGTGAGGTTAACTGAGAGTCTGAGAGAAGAACCAAAAATGATAGTTGACATAGCTGGTAGGAAACAAACTTTTCTTGTAGATACAGGGGCGGCCAGATCTGTGATAACCTCTCCTTTTAATCTACAGGTGACCATTAAAACTGTTCCAGCTATGGGGGTAACGGGAAGAGTGTTACATTATCCTTTAACTAAACCCGCTGAAGTTACTATCGGGCCTCTGCATACTAAGCATTCGTTTCTCTTGGCTGCAGCGGCTCCTACTAACTTACTAGGGAGAGACTTGTTATGTAAAATGGGATGTGTCATATACTGTACTTCAGATGGTGTGTTCCTAGATATACCGGAGAGGGTCGCTCATGAGGTACAGGATATATTGGACACCCCTCAAAGGTTAATGTTACACTCTACTGTTATAGAACAAAGTCCATCTCAAGTAAAGGGGATGTTGCTGGAAATACCGGGTTCACTATGGACCAGAGATGGACAGGACAGTGGACTGATGGCAAACGTAGCCCCTGTCATGGTAAATCTAAAAAGTGGTAGGATAGCTCCAAAAATCCCACAGTATCCATTAAAACCAGAGGTGGAACTAGGGATATATCCTGTTATTGAAAGGCTGTTGCAACAGGGGATTTTAATTCGTACATCAAGCACAGCAAAATAGTCCCATTTTCCCTGTGAAGAAGAGTGGGGGGAGGGGCTATAGATTAGTCCAGGACTTAAGGGGAATTAATAAAGTTGTTGAGAGCCAAATTCCTGTAGTGCCAAATCCAGCTGTCGTCCTCATGCAGATTCCACCGTCTGCTAGTCATTTTACTGTCATTGACCTATGTTCTGCTTTCTTCTCAATCCCTCTTCACCTTGACTGTCAATACCTATTTGCATTCTCCTACAGGGGATTGCAATACACATGGACCAGACTGCCCCAGGGGTTCATTGACAGCCCCAGTATTTTCTCCCAAGCCTTACATGACTGTTTGCAATCCTTTCAACCCCACAATGGGTCTGTTCTAATTCAATATGTGGACGATTTGTTGCTGTGCTCTGATTCTTTTATGTCATGTTTACATGATACTAAATTGTTGTTGCTTCATCTCTCACAAACAGGGCACAAGGTGACAAAGGATAAATTACAGCCATGTCAGACTAAGGTCAAATACTTAGGACACTGCCTCACCAAGGGGCTAAGACACCTGACAACCGACAGGATTGAGGCCATAAAACACATGACTGCCGCAGAGCCAGAAGCAGATTCATACTTTCCTGGGGATGTATGGATACTGTAGATCCTGGATCCCAGGTTTTTCTATTCTGCCATTACCATAGCAGGAACTAGTCTCTTCCTCGAAACCAGAATGTGTCGTACACACAGAAGAGTCAGAGCAAGCGTTCTTTCATCTTAAAGATAGTCTGACTAGAGCACCTGCATTGGGAATACCTGATTATGAAAAACCTTTTGAGCTATACTGTACGGAAGCTGATGGTTGTGCAGCAGGTGTCCTCACACAGAAACATGGTGACGCTAGCAGACCGGTAGCATACTACAGTGCACAATTGGACACTGTGGCTAGATCACTCCCAACATGTCTCAGAAGCGTAGCAGCGACTGCTCTTCTGGTAAGTAAAAGCGAGGACGTAGTATTAGGACATAATTCAACTGTCTATACGCCCCATGCGGTATCAGCTCTGCTAAATTCAGCCCAAACCAGACATGTTTCTTCAGCTAGATTCACAAAGTGGGAACTAGTCCTGATGGCACCCTCAAACATCGCCATCAAATGATGTAGCACCTTAAATCCAGCTACATACCTTCCATTTGTGTCTCTAGAGACACAAAGGGTGGGAGGTGAGGAGACCCTGGTTGATGATGAGTTAGGCAAGAGTACTGACACGCATGATTGTATGGAACACCTGAACCAGACCTCTACTGCAAGGCCCGACATACGTGACATCCCCTTAGAAAAGGTAGATTTTACGTTTTATACAGACGGGAGTTGTCATAGATAGACAGAGACGGGAGAGCTATGTACTGGTTACGCTGTGGTAGACGATCAGGATGTGGTAGAAGCTGAACCCCTTGGCCCACCTCACTCAGCCCAAGTGGCGGAACTAGTAGCATTAAGGAGAGCGTGTGTGTTGACAGAGGGTAAATCAGACTCTAGGTACGCCTTCGGGGTAGTGCACGATTTTGGGGCCCTTTGGCGTCTTAGAAACTTTACGACAGCAGCAGGTACGCCAGTGGCACACTCACAACACATAAAAGGACTTCTGACAGCGATACAGTTACCCAGAACAGTAGCCGTCATAAAGTGCAAAGCCCATACCTTTGAAGAAGACCCAGTGTCATTGGGCAACAACAGGGCAGACGAAGCTGCTAAATGGGCAGCAGGGCAACCTATGACTGTATCGACCGAGACTATGATGGTTTTTCAGACATTAGACATGCAGAAATTAATTGAAATGCAAGATTTGTGTTCCCTGCAGGAAAAGGCGGTCTGGAAGGCGAAGGGATGTGGTCAAGAGTCCTCAGGACTCTGGAGGGATGGACAAGGTAAGCCTGTAGCTCCCCGAATATACTATCCAAGCCTGGCTGAAGCAGCACACGGTCTGACTCACCTGGGTAAAGAAGATATGTGCAAACTGGTGAGAGCATACTGGTGTGCTCCTGGATTTTCCTCTCAGGCTGGTAAGAAAGGCAATGTCATGTCTTACTTGTTTGAGGAAAAATGTTGGGAAAACTGTTCCAACTGAGCCATCCCACATCCCTCCTACAGACGGACCTTTTCAGGTAATACAAATTGACTATATCCAATTACCACCGTGCAGGAATCTAAAGTATGTGTTAGTGTGTATTGATGTGTTTTCCGGTTGGGTAGTAGCATATCCGGCAGCCACTAATACTGCTGTGTTCACTGCAAAGAAAATTGTACAAGATTTTGTGTGTAGGTTCGGTATCCCTAGAATCATTGAAAGTGATAGAGGTACCCACTTTACTGGTGATATCTTCCAGAATATGTGTAAGCTCATGGGAATCAGTAGCAGACTTCACATCTCTTACCGACCACAAGCCAGTGGTAAGGTGGAGAGAGTAAATGGTACTATAAAGAACAAGCTTGGTAAAATAATGGCTGAAACTGGGTTGGCATGGCCTGAAGCTTTGCCACTAGTCCTCCATAGCATTTAAACTACTCCTAGACCTCCTCTTAATCTGCCCCCCTTTGAGATACTGTTCGGACGACAACCTCACTTGATCGTGAGTCCGCAAGATGACTTAAAGTGTAATAATGAAGTGACTGTGCAATATCTTATAAAAATGAGCAGACAGCTGAAACAACAAAAACTCAAAATACTGTCACCTGGTATGCCAGAAACGAATTGTCATGATGTTGAACCTGGGGACTATGTTATGATCCGCAATTTCTTACGTTCAGGTTGTTTAACAGACCGTTGGGAAGGCCCGTACCAAGTGCTGCTGACCAGTACTACATCACTGAAGGTTGCAGAGAGAGACACTTGGGTCCATTCCACCCACTGCAGGAGAGTCAATAACCCGGAGAAAGTGCGAGATAAAACTGAGACCGACGACACAGATCTGTCACTCGTAAATCTGTTCCGGGAGACCTAAAGCCCGCAGCCAAGACACCTGAGCCAGAGACGTTGCATCAGAACTATCTTTCCAGCTTTTCTTTTGTTCCAGGATTTTTCTTGTTTTTACTTTTTCTAGGACATTCTATTTTTGTGAAGGAGGATGGAGGATAGAGGAAGGTTCTGGCAGTGATACGGATGAAATGGAGGTTGAGGAAAAGTTATTAGAATACCCAGAACAGTCCATCATCAAGCTTGGTCCAGGGGTTATGAAAAGGTCTGCTAGCTCGGGAACTCGGAGGCAGTGTGAGGGCTATTGTCTGATGAATATTGTATCTGCAAGTTCTGTGACTCCCTAGTTGAAGAGAGATGCATCCAGCGATGTCAGTCCACTGGTAATCTGAATGTGGGCGGGCATCCTTTGGAGGATTATCACTCCCTGGTTGGTAAGGTGCTAAACCAAACCGAGTGCTGGGTGTGCTCTCATGTGCCACAGGGGCAGCATAGGACTAGTGCCATTCCCTCTAAACATCTCCAAAGTACTCAAATTGAGGGGTGGGAGGCCCATAGAGGGGAGGTACAATAACACTAGGACCCCTAGTCTAACGCTTCGACAATACTCTGTAGACAGATCTTTGCTGTGTCTAAATATCTCTCATGCAAAGCCTTTGGAGAATTGGGAAGCTGACCTATCAGATCAGACAATGGCTCGCCACGCTCATTTTGGAGGGAGACTGAGGCCACCAATAAGCAGGAATGTTGACAGAAGTCACAAATTAGGACGTGTAACCAAACATAAGAAAGTATCCATTGGAAAAGTCTCTATAGATAATTGTAAAAATGTCATCCATGCTGACAGGTGTCTTGAGCAAATGGAGACACTAGGCATGGGTAGTTTTATCGAAACTCTGTGTGATATAATTAATGGACATACTGTTCCTTATGTTCTCCCTGATGATGTGTACTTTGTTTGTGGGAGGAAAGCTTATCCCTGGGTGACTCTGAGTTCCAAGGGCTTGTGTTTCTTAGCTAAACTGGTTCCTGAAATCATGACTATTACTCATGAAGAAATGGTTGGTATTCACAAGACTACATCACCACCATACATACACACACAGTATGAACACCGTGGCATGAGAAATATGATTCCTGGTGAGGAGCCCATAGCTACAAAATTGATTAGTGAAACCGCTGGGTTTCAAGTTATGGTTGCTCTAGATCTCACTAGGACCGCTCGGGGAACGTTAAACTTTAAATATATCCAAGACCTAGCTAAATTAATAGACAATATCACCGAGATGTATGATGACACTTTCAGGTATACTGGAAGGGAGCTACAAGAGTACAAGAAGGAGTTGGTGCAACATAGACTGGTACTAAATTATCTCACCTCTATTACTGGTGGGTACTGTGTGACACTGGCCACCCAGTTCAGTGTAAAATGTTGCATGTACATCACCAATAATACGGATGACCCAAAGGAGGTTTTAGACCGGAAGATGGATGAAATTCTGCAACTGAAATGGGAATTTCGAAGGAACCATAATTCTTCGTTATATAAGATTGGGGAAAAGGTGGCAGGTTGGTTTTCATGGTTGAACCCTGTGAAATGGTTCTCTGGTCTGGGGAAGTGGGTACAGGCAATGGTTGCGAGTGTAGGTAAGCTCCTTCTCCTTATACTGGGTGTCATCTTAACAATTGGTTTGTGTGTCAAATGTGTTCCTACTGTATTGAAGTGTGGAAAACAGTCTTCTGGGAGTAACACTGAGAAAGAGACTGAAAGGGTGGTGCAAGACACCGAGATCTTGGTATGTGAAGAAGTGTTGTATAACCCTGAACTTGAAACTGTGATTAGGTGATAGTTTATTATACTATCAAAGGGTGGAGCTGTCGAAGTCAGCATATTGGATAAAGTCATTTCAATTAAAATCGAGCAAACTTGGTTGTCTTTGTTTGAAAAGATGCGTATGGTACGCTACGGCGTGAAAGGGCACGCTACGGCGTGGAAGGGCGTACGCAACTGCAACATGTGGCAACAACAGTATTTAGTCTTTTACATACATTCGCACAAACACGCACACTTGTAAAATAGTACACATTAATGGTAGTTGCAACACATAGTCATTTATGTTGAAAATAGAGTAGTATTTATATGTAATATTATAAGTTATAGGCATATCAGTAAAACATATGGTACACGTTGAAAGAATCTAGTCATGTGTGGTATCATACTAATCCTCTTCGCATTTGCAACTGTCAGGTTCACTCTGCAAAGGAATCGCAGATTGCATACGCAAGTTATTAATGTTAAGGAATTATGGACTATTATGATGAGTAATCTTGGCGGGAAGATCAGAGCTCATCCCCTGGAGAGATGACCCCCTCCTTTGGATTCCTGAGCTTAAACTAGCCTATGATCTGCAACCCCCTGGACCCTCCTGATGCCTGGACCAATAGAAGCAAGCCACACCTTTGCATTGTTTTACTGTATCTCTGTTTGCATATAAGCAGCAGCTCCTCATCCAGAGTTCAGTCACCTAGACCACAGACTTCAGGACTGAATGACTGTTCACTGGATCCAGAGCGCCTGCCATAAGTAACCGCAGTACTTGCTATTATTTTGCTAATATATACTGCTACTTTTTGAGAATAAATCTTTGTGCATTGGAAACACAAATCGAGATTCGACAATCGTTATTGGATAGCGACAAAACGCTCATAACAATAGATACACAAGAAGCAAACAGGAGGCTTGGAAGCACAGGAATCCACGAGGGAAGCAGGAGCCAGGAACAGGTAAGGTTGCTCTGACACTCACCGAGTGTCAAAGTGAATGTTATATACAGACGGGGATTCAAAATCCCTGTTTCCGGGTTGCGGTCATGTGACCGCCGAACCCGGAAGTGCTGCTTCCGGACAGAGCGGCGGGGAACAGGTAAGTTCGTAACACATATTGATTTAAAAACCCACTGCAAACTTTAGGATCTCCGTCAAACTTAGGAGGATTTGGAGCCTGTAGCTGAGAGATTGTCTATGCGGGAGTAAGTTTGTGACAACTGCCTGTTGTTATTTTATAGTATAATTTTCTGATTTTCACAAAAGCTTTCCATGAAGTCGCTTCAAATGGCGTAACATGGATGAGGTTCCTAAATGTTTAAGGTCTTTACCTCTACTGACTGTGGCTTTACAATGCAACAAATGGCTAGAAACTGTTGTCAGGATTTGTGTAAAAATAATTCCACACATAAGAGGTGGCTTATTTGATCTTGTGCCCAAGCATGACAATGGCTTTTTTCTTATCACTGGCAAGAACAGCTTCCACTGGTACATGACTTGCCACAGTAGAGTACATTAACAGCACTGTTTGCTTAGGTGCCTTAAGCCCATTGTTAGATTATTTTATTGGGGCCCAAACAAACCAAGCACTTCAGCCACAGAAGTGGCACTGCTTGTTGCTGGAGTGCATGCTTTGTTAAACTGTACATGTCCTTTTCAATAGCTTACATAAGGGTGGGTGGGACAATTCCATCTTGCACCACTTTTCTTTTCTGCCACTGCTGTGTAGCAATGTTTCCTAGATGTGCTATGAACTGCTGTGTGTTTGTGTCATTGCTCTGTCGCTTAGCATCCAGCCAGGTCGCTGCAGTCTTTGTTTGAAAGTGTATGAAAATAATATTGTGATCTGTGAGGTGGTCAAAATTGACTGGAAATGACTTGAAATTAGTGTTATTGAAGTTAATAATAATGTAGGTGGAAAAAAAGCAAAATTATGTGATTTTAGCACAAAAAAATAGGGATGCACAACCAAAACCAAAACACGCAAGGGCTGTTTTGCCAAAACCAAAGCACAAAGGTAATCCAGATTCAAAACCAAAACCAGAACACAGCTGTGAGCGAACGGGGTGCTACTGGACTGAGAACTTTGTATTCATCACCCGTTTCTCACGGTTTAAAGTACTTTTTAATCCTTGGACCAGTATAAGTACCCTATTTGCTGGCGTATAAGACTACTTTTTTGCCCTGAAAAACATGCCTCCAAGTGGGGGGGTCGTCTTATACACCGGGTCCAGTATCGCGCGGTATCCAGTGCGGCCGCAGCGGGTCATCAGCGTGGCTGCGGCGAGCATCAGCAGCGATATAGGGGTGCCAGCCTTTTTGGCGTGACCGGCCCGTTCTGCTGACAGGGAGGGCAGACAGGGAGCAGGGACCAATCCAATCAGGCTTTGTATACAGCCAACAGCCAACCACAGTACTGCACCATTGTACAGTACAATACAGCATAGAAAATGTCCAGCAGTCAAACCCCTATCATGGCACCAGCAAAAAGAAAGAAATATGATGCAAGTTTTAAACTTAAAGTTGTAAACTTTGCCATGGAACATAATAATTGTGCTGCTGCAAGACAATATGGAGTAACAGAAAAGATGGTTCGGGACTGAAAATCAAATGAAAAAGCATTAAAGATTATGCCAAGGGGTAAGTGTGCACTTGCTCTCTCCCTCTATTTGTTATCTTCCTTCTATCATTGACTAGTGAATTACGTTTAATAAACTTGCACTGTTTTATGTTTACTGTACATGTTTGATAACATACAGCCTTGTTACAGTTTTCCTGCATGTCATAGGCATTCGAATATAAATTAACATGTTGAAATCAAATCTGATGTTCTTTTATGTTTTATTTGGTGTGTGAAAGGTGTGCGGAAGAGGGGGTAGTCTTATACGGCGAGTATATAACAAACTTTATATTTTGAGTGGAAATGTTGGGGGTCGTCTTATACGCCCAGTCGTCTTATACGCCGGCAAATACGGTATATACACCAGAGATATGTGAATTATTATTTCATGTTGTTCGGTACATTTTGCCCTCGCTATTACCTGTAATATTGTATGTAGTATAAATATAAAGAATATTTCCATACTGTGTGAAAATAACCGGACAGCAGCAGCCATTTTGCTTGTGTTAACTAATGTCATTACCATTTGTCTCAAATGTCCATTGTTATGAGGGGCAGCTTAGATTTGGTTTGTAATCAGAACAATGTCTGAGTTAACTAGCTGGGAGCCCATGTTAATTAGCTGAGTCAACAGGTAATCTGAGAGGTAATGAGGTAAGAACTTCTAAATGATATACAATGTGCCTCCACAGTAATATATTGGGTGAAATAGCATTAAGAAATGTATCAATATGTATCAATATAAATATAAAATCACCGAAAATATGTATCCATAAACACTTACTACACTTTGGTTGCCAAGTAAACTGAAATTGATTAACATATAAATACAAGTATTTTCAGTCCGTAGTCAGTGCTACAATTTATGTAATTGCAGTTGAGGGATTGAGATGATAGGATTGGTTGTTGTCCTTAAAACATTGTCTGCAAGTAAGTTTAGCATACACTTATTACCATTAACAAAACATCTTGAATTTTATTATCATCTCTAATAGCTTCCTCCATGAATTCTATTGCTATCGATAAAAACAATGGGGATTAATGGCACCCTTGTCTAACTCAACATAAGATAACTAAAAAAAAAAAACCGTAAAATACTCACTATCTGTAATTAAACAAAAAGAAAATTCAAACGCACTGTATCAAAGGCCTTACAAATGTCTAATGACAAAAGAAACATCTGCTGTTTAAATACTTTTGCTGTATGAATAATACTAAAAACATTCCTAATATTAGGTGAAGAATTTCCATTCTTAACAAAACATACTTGGTCTTTGTGCAATAAAATGTTACTTAATCTTGTGTCAAATATCTTGGATAGAATATTAGATGTATGTTTGGAATGCTAAAAGGACAGTAGTTTCCACAATTCTAAAGGTCCTTATCAGTTTTGGAAATTATCATTAGATTAGAGCAATGGTTCCCAAACTTTTTCAGTTTGGGGTATTCTTATTCCTAATTTTTTCAAGGCACCCCTCTCCAAAATAATTACCAAGCAGTCACTTTTTATAAGTAGTTGGGTCAAAATAGCGTAGTAAGTATTTTAGGTCACGACAGAAATACTTATTAAGCTGTTTGCAAAAATAATACACATAAATCCAACGTAAAAGAATATTTTTTTTATTTTTTTTTCAATTATATTTGTATCAAATAATAATTTACAGCTAACATTAAGAGGAATAAGATCAAACAAAATAAAACATGTACAAAAATCACTCTGTGCCCTCCTTCATCCTCACACTCTGTGCCCCCCTTCATTCTTTTGCCCCTCCATTGCTATTTGCTATCACAATTTCCCCTCCGTTTCTTTACTTAGCATACTTGGCCTTCTTTCTTGTATGTCTTCTTTCTTCCAGCTCCTCTCTCCTGTCGATGCTCACTGAATATGTTGGACGTGATGACGTCACGCCCGACATTCAGTGAGAAGCGAGAAGGATGCTGGGTCCCGGGCACATCCGGATTGGTAAGTGTTTTGTTTTTTTCTTCCCCTGGCCACAGCACCTCTGTGACACTTTAGGAACTGCTGGATTAGAGTAAAGAAGGTCTTCTGGAAGAGAAAACAGGGACTTCATCAATGAATTAGCTAACTGGGTAAGGGGCAAAACCAATAGAAGAAGATTTTTTTTAATGATAAGATCGACTTCCTAATGTCCTCTTAGTTAAGATGTAATTTTATTCCAAGTGTAATTTATGCAATCCTGTCTTGCAGTTTTGCTTGGAGTATATAATTAGTAAAGAAGCACCAGCATACACAAGCAGTTTATGGTTGCCAGGGCTTGGTGGGACCAGTAGTACAACATATCATCATCGTCACCACCACCATTTATTTAACTAGTGCCACCAATACCAAGGGGTGTAGGGATGAGCCCTAATGCTTTTGGCAATGGGCTGTTTTTTCTATTTTCCCCCTATAACATTCAGCCCTGTGTTGAGCAGGCTGGGGTTATGTATTTTATTCTTTCCTTTGACTGCAAACCACCAAAGGTTGAGCATTTGCGAAAGACTGCTAATGTGTCCAACTCTGATTTAATTACAATTATGTGAACATGCCCTTACTGAACATGGCTTGCCCCTCCTTTCCCCATTCCACTGTTCTAAGCGCAAGTCGTAAGTGTTGGCTGCATGTGATTCTCCATACAGATACATGCGTATGCATCTTTGGTGCACATGCGCAGTTTGGATATGTGTGTTTTCAAAACAAAAGGCCAAAATCTCCACATTAGGCCCAAAGTTTTAAAATTATATATATAAGGCTCAATGATTCATTTTCTTTTGCACAAAAGAAAATTTCATCCATCTAGGCTTTCAATCTGTTCATGATAATAAATTTTCCCTTAGGCGTGAGCCTTGAGTTCAAGTTGTGTGTTTTGTTCTAGGTGGGAGGGCGTCACACATAAGAGTCTTAGCCACACTTACCATATCTGTCGCTGTCATATCACGGCTACCAGGGCCCCGTGTGCCTGGTTTCAAGTGCCGGGATTGAGTTCCCACGAACAGTTCCAAAGTGTTATTACAGCGAATTACAGGTCCCTACTCTGACGCAAACTCCGGCCCTAGACTCCCATTGTCAGGATTCCCAATATAAGTCCACAGAGAGAGTGTAGTGAACAAAGGGTTTATTATTAAACACCGATTACACAAGTTTCAGGATGCAGTGCGGTAGGGTATGGCAGAAATAGCAAGAGAACTCAGTAAACAACAGATGCAGAATGTGATGGTCTGCAGGACTTTACCACGAAGTAGTGGAGATAACACAAGGTGCAACGGTCTTGCGGAGCAAAGCACTGAAGGTAACAGACACATGATGTGATGATCTGCAGGATAGATAGCGAACAGAAGCACTGGTGAGCAGGAGGTAGAGACTGCTAGCAACAATCTACAGGTTAGTCCTCCGTAACACTGGAGAGCTGAAAGCAGGTATTGGTGGTAATAATCTGCAGCAGGATGATACTGAACACTGGAGAGCTAAAAGCAGGTATTGGTGGTAATACTCTGCAGCTGGATAATACTGAAACACTGTAGAGCTGCAAGCAGGTACAGAGTCACAGACAAGTCGAGTACAGAGTCAGGGGTACAGGGGTACAGGAAGAGGTGCAAAACAGATTGACAAACAGAAGTCAATACCAGGAGAACAATCAGGATAGCACACAGGAAAAACAACACAGGTAAAGGCAACAGATGATCTGGCAGAGGCTGCTGGGACAAGCCGGCTTTTACAGGTCAGAGACAGGTGTTAAACATCCTGGAGTAACGGGCCAGATCTGGCAGGTAAGAGAGCAGTCTAAGTACCACAGTGGCCTCCTTGGTGAAACAGTGGTACTACAAGCAGGATATATATATATATATATATATATATATATATATACACAAAGGTCCAACATAGTTCCCGGCAAATAGGAGCTGCAGGATGCCCATATTGCAAGTTCTACTCAGAGTACTGTAGATGAACAGAGAGCTCATTATGGCCTCAGGTTTCGTTTCACTCATACTTTATCCAGACCCAAGGGTCCAGAATTAGATTAAGAAATACATACGACAGTGATGGAGGGTATTTGATAATTAACTTGCAAATTAGACCGATGTACTCTCTGGTGGTTCATCTGTTCAGGAATTGTGTAAAATTTCTCCCTACCTGATGGCATGAAACTAGAGGTGTTGTTTTAGTCTCAGTGATATCACTTATCTGATAGATATTAGCCTCAAACTGACATGGCTTAGTTCTTGTTATCCTGACGCAATGTCCTCAAGATGATTGACTTGGTGTTCCTAGGATGTGTCTGGTAATCTGTTCTGTAGTCTCTGTTCCTTGGTGACAAGCATGATTATCATCCACTACTGTTAGTCTTTCTGTGTTATATCCTACTCTCTCCTATCACACAGTACTACGCCTGTCACTATGTCTGACTCAGCTTTCTTTTTTTGTGCTATTTGGTATGTTTTCACTATGCTTGGCTAAAATTGCACTTGAAAATGTAATAAAAAGCCCTCTAAAATATATTATCTTAATGTAGAGCTTCAAACAATGTAATTTTATTCAAATACTATCTTTCTGTACTAGCTTTTCCTATAGAATTTTTCTGTAGATTAATGTATATGTAAAATCATTGCTAAACTACTGGCTGTTGCTGTAAGTCTATCATTGCATATCATATATGTATATATATATATATATATATATATATATATATATATATAACAAAAATGTACAATAAGTGTTGGCGCTCAAACCAGTATTGTCAATAACTTAGTAGTCCATTAACACCATAGACACTCCCCTCAAACAAGGTGGCAGCCTTCCTTCAGTGGTATGATTGGTATGCCCAAATAAACGATATCTACAAAATACAAGGAGAAGGAAAAAGGGCGCCTAATAGTGTGGTAGTTAAGGGAAATATCCCAAGAACCAAGTGGGTGTATTATATATGCGTACCAGATGTAATTATGGTAAGGGCTCATCAATCACCAAAGTGCTAGATGTTTCAGCTTCACGCCTCATACATTTTCTCCAGTCATATGAAAAAATAGAAGCAAAAGAGGAAAACCAAATATTGTAATTGAGTCACCAGTGAATTATATTGTGCTAAAATCACTATGAATCTGCGTAACAGAAAGAATATTCAAAAAGGCTTATCTGTAACAGGTTCTTATTCAGTCAGCTCTGCTATATATACTATATGGACAAAAGTATTTGGCCCCACCTGTTAATTATTGAATAGAGGTATTTCAATCAGACCCATTGCCAGAGGTGTATAAAATCAAGCACCTAGCCATGCAGTCTCCATTTGCAAACATTTGTGATACAAAATGGGTTGTTCTGAAGAGCTCAGCGACTTCAAGCATGGTACTTTGATAGGATTCCACCTTTGCAATAAGACGGTTCATGAAATTTCATCCCTGCTGGATATTCCACAGTCAACTGTGGTGATATTATTAGAAAGTGGAAATGTTTAGGAACAACAGCAACTCAGCCAAGAAGAGGAAGACCACGCAAAATCACAGAGCGGGGTCAACGACTTCTAAGGCGCATGGTGCGTAAAATTCACCCACACTCTAATGATTCCATAGCTGAAGAGTTCTGAACTTCCAATAACATTGGACTGTGGAGCAGTGGAAATGTGTTCTGTGGAGTGACGAATCAAACTTCTCTATTTGGCAGTCAGATGGGTGAGTCTGGGTTTGACGGATGCCAGGAGAACGTTACCTGCGTGACTGCATTATGCCAACTGTGAAGTTTGGTGGAGAAGGGATAATGGTATGGGGCTGTTTTTCAGGGTTTGGGCTAGGCCCCTTATCTCCAGTGAAGGGCAATCTTAATGCTTCAGCATACCAAGTAATTTTGGACAATGTTATGCTTCCAACTTTGTGGCAAAAGTTTGGGGAAGGCCCTTTTCTTTTCCAACTTGACTGTGCCCAAGTGCACAAAGCAAGGACTACAAAGACATGGTTTGATGGGTTTAGTGTGGAAGAACTTGACTAGCCCGCACAGAGTCCTGACCTCAACCCCTTTGGGATGAACTGGAACGGAGATTGCGAGCCAGGCCTTCTTGTCCAACATCAGTGCTTGACCTCATAAATGCTCTACAGCATGAATGAGCACAAATTCTCACAGAAACACTCCAACATCGTGTGGAAGGCATTCCAAGAAGAGTGGAAGCTGTTATTGCTGCAAAAGGGGGACCAACTCCATATTAAAGTATATGTATATGTATCTGAATACAATGTCATTATAGTCCCTGTTGGTGTCATGTAGTGCTCTTCTAAGACTTTCTCCTACCTCGCTTTATGCCTCATCTACACTCTCCCGGGAAGCAATATGCCTCCCTTATCAGTCCCAGCACCCCCTCTACTCCTACTCTCTATATCCTCCCTCTTACAGAAAACAAGCAATACAGAAAAAAATCTACCAGTCACCCACCACTCACACAAATAGCACAAGACTGTAAAAAAGCATACCACACAATAAATATAACAAACAAATAGCAAAAAAGCTTTTAGAAATCACTATGTGAAAGCTAGTTACTTATCTGCTTTTTACTCTCCTCTCCTATCCCAACTCTCCTTTAGCTATTGTCAAGTGTAATGAGAAAAGTGCCTACCTATATATACATTTTCTGAGGTCACAATTGTACATGTTTTGATGAGCCAATTTAAAACCACACATTAAAACAGCATGTTTCTGTTGCGAGCAGCGGGTCATGTCCACCCGCTCTTACCTGCGTCCCAGCTGTCATGAGAACAGCCAGGACATCACTTTCGGTATCATTGTTCTGGCCATCACCAAGGCAACGGCCGCGTCACCTTTGCATTCAGTGCTGCATCCCGGCATCTGTGGCAGCCAGGCGCGTGCGCAAACCAGTATAATTAATTAGACATATTCTAGAGGGGCAATTAGTACCATCTGAACCCCTAACCGTTGATTGTATTTAAGGCAGGGAGGGCTTAGCCTCCCTCCTGGTGATATTGTCTGTGTGCTGCACAATTGCTGACCAATTCTGTCCTGTTCTATCCTGTGGATACTCTGCATTTGATATGATTCCTATTGGGACCTTTGGCTTTGACTTTGACCCCGCTTGAACCCTGACTACCCCTGACCTCTGCCTATTTTCTGGATTACTCCTGTTTGCTCCCTGCCCTGATATCTGGCCTTTTTCCTGGTTATCCTGCTTGTTACTGACCCAGAACCTCTGACCTGTCCCCGGTACCTGCCTCCAGTATTCCGGCTTCCTCCACACTGTGCTACGGTTATACTGATAAGCCTTTATTACCCTAGAGCTAAAGTCCTGGGGGCATCTGAGTACCTCAGGACAATATCAGTTATATAGGACGGTAGCTGCTAAAGGTGAAGACCTCTATTAGCCCAGTTCTAAAGGTTTATCTAATAGCCATAGCCCAAACAGTTTAATAAACAAAAGCATTTCACGTAAGTTTTGGTTTGAAAACCAGCGGTTTGATCCCTTCAGCTTACTTTAAACTGATATTAGTTTATATCTTTTTAAACGTCCATCCATTGCAGGGGCGCACGGAGGATTGTCGGGGGGGGGGGGGGTTTCTCCCCGCCGACCCAAAAAACCCCCCCCAAAAAAAAACCCAGAGAGAGAGCTGCTCCGTTTCGCCAGCGCTGTCCTAAACAGCAGCCACGGCGCTGTCTAAGAAGCGTCTGCGGTGGTGCTGTATACACTACAGCACCGCTGCGGACGCTTTTTTGACAGCGCCGCGGCTGCTGTATAGGACAGTGGCCACTTAGTTAGCGCAGGGGGGGTTTCTAGAGACTCAGAAACCCCCCCTGCGTGCGCCACTGCATTGGACATGAGCTATAGCAAATTGCAGGTTAATGTATACTGTGGTTTTAAAGCCACATTCGATTTATGATGTTTCAATAACTGGATACCAAACCGTTGCTTTGTAAATCCGCCTTATAACACCTTGATAAACAAGGTATGGTTTGTTTTTATTAAAAGCTGCACTGAAACATGTTTGTATTTTTTTTACATACATTTATATTACACTGATTAAATATTATACTGATACTTTAGCACACATTTTTCTATTATATTCAGCAAAACACATTTTAAACTAAAGTAGGAGACAGCTTTGCCATGAACTAGGGCTTACTTTCTCTGGTATTTTGTCCAAAATTAGTTTCATTTCCTGTCTCAGCTATTGATCGTCTTAACACTAGTATGGAGAACATATGTTTTCTTTTTTCTGAATTACAGTTTGTGAGTTTTTTTTCTCTGTGGACTTTGCTTCCAGGTCTGAGAACTGATGACAATAAGACTGCAGTCTCAGGCCTTTAGCTAAAAGGAACAATTGATTCTTGGAAAAGGGTTTTGATAGGAGTTAAGGATAGCTGAGGAAGCTCTACACATATGTGATAGATCATTTTAAATGTCTCAAGACTGCTAGATACATTTTGAAAACCCTGGGTGGAGAAACCAAAGAGCATATTTGTAGAGTTGAGCAAAGTTTTACAGCAAATTTTAGTGATTTGCAAGGAGTGATTCTGGTTGCAAATGTTGAGCCACAAATGTGTTTGCAAAATGCTTGAAAAGCTTTGGAATGTGTAGAATGCATGATTCAATACTTGGTCTTTGTCTTCAATAACAATCTAGTATCTTGGCGGTATTTTTCATTTCAGTGTGTATTATTAACAACTTACTATACTAGTGTTGTCCTCTTACAGCCTGGGGCAGAAATGTGTTATTAGGCTTAATAGGCTGCAGGGATTATAGATACATGAATCTGCTCAAACCCTTTACCATGGCAATGATAGTAATAAACTAATTAACTGTAGACTCAGACAGATTCCCAATGCATGATCCCAAGGGATGCCAATGTTGGACTCTCTACGATAATGAATAGGAAGCTTCTGGCCAAAAAGAATGAGAACAAGTAAATCTTTTGCTACACATCTACAATGTGAGAAACAGATAAACTGATGCATTTAAAACCAACAAGTAATTATTCTTAACACTCACAAAGCAACCATTTTAATTTAAAAATGGAAGAAAAAATTGACCAAATGGATTCTCTCCAAATTATTTGCTAACTTAAACTTTCAATTCATTCCAACTGTGTAAACAAAAAAAAAATCACATTGTTAATTAAGGAAGAAAGAACCTAACAAGAATAACACTAATTGATAAAATATACAGTAATAGTGTTTTTAAATACCAGTACTCACTAAAGGAAAGTATCGTAGTAGATAAAAGATTGAATAAACAGATCAGGTTTTGACAAAGGCATGCTTTGAGGCACTTTCTTCCCTCATCTCTTTGAGGATGGAAAATCCTTCAGATCTGATATTTTATATAGGAGATTTATTGATAATCTGCATTATCCTTATGTTAGAATGACTGTTTTATTTGGATTATATGAATATAAGGATTCATTTATTACATTTATCCTTTCATGTAAATACTGTATGGTTTTTATTTGTGACTCTATTTGGGGATTATCTGGCAATGCGGTTATTGTTTTGTATTTTAAGCCAATGGAGGCACTTTAGGTTTTGGATGCCATCAGTTGTCATCCAAGACATTAAAAGCATTCCTGTCGACAACCAACAACAACTGAGACACTTGGACATCGGCACCTTAATCCTTTATTTTCCATCTCATACAATAATTATAATTTCCACATACGATAATTTTCAATCCCAACTATACATTTATATTGTTTTATCCTTTGCACTTTATTGCAGAAAATGTTATTTGTCTGAAGTATGTTTCCATACATTTACAACAAGATAATTACAGTCATGCAGAATTATATTGGAAGTGGACTCTTGCGCTACTGTCATCACATACACCTCATCATGGATATGTGAATCAATGAATACTGGAAGAAAGAATAAATGGCTATTATACTGCGATGAGTAAAAGTGGCTGGCTGAACTATTACATCCACTAGCTGTGGATGTCTAAGACTCCTTTGAAGTCCAGACTATTAGATAAAACATTCTCTTCCTTCCACTGTCTACCTCCTCAATAGGAGAGTAAGACATGCTTTCTTTGCCTCCCAAATTTATATTTGACAACATTTTGAAGTAGTGCTAGACCTTGAGAGTCTTGTAAAGGTAGAATGTAATATGTGTACTCAGTTAATATACTCTTATCTTCTATGTCCTGTGGCATTTTTGCTGTTCAAACAGCTTTCACTTACACTAGAATTCCGCTTAACGGAGTCTGACATTTTTAAAGGTTAATTACTATGCTCAAAATATAGGTATCAATTATTTCAGTTTTTATTATGTTGGTAGAATTGCGCCTATAGATGTGTTTTCCAAAATAAACTGTGCCTGGTTGGTTCAAAATGCATCCATTGAAAGTATATGATGTACAATTACTGACACCTCCAAGGATATGTAAAAATAAGTTAATTTTGCAAGGGGAAAGAGGTTCTGTGACCACCTGCTAAACCAATAATTCTCCCCCAAAAATGTCTCTACACATTGAGGTACATTTAAATACCTTAACCCCAATACAAAGTTTAATTTTCACTGTGTAATTAGGGAATCATCATCATCATCATCATTTATTTATATAGCGCCAGCAAATTCCGTAGCGCTTTACAATTGGGAACAAACATTAATAAAACAATACTGGGTAATACATACAGACAGAGAGGTAAGAGAACCCTGCTCGCAATCTATAGGAATGTTGAATTAGTGCAAATAATTGATCTTTGTGACACTAATATTTTCCATTTTTCTCATCCACAGACGTTGCTAAAAAAAGAAATACCTAGATGGCCTACGGTAACCGATCAAAAATACAAATGATTGCCAGTGCCATATGATTGATTATATTGATTTATTAACAAATACAATTAATATTTTGCTGAAAATGTAAAAAAAAAAAGTTGAAAAAAATATATACATAAATATTTGCTGTTTCATTGCACATAATTTGGTTGGTTTTATTCAAATAATGTAAATGAATTATTTGTAAACAGTGTGATTAATGTGAGCTTTTTGTGTTGCAGTGACAGCATGTATCGCCCTGTCACTATGTGTGTCATACTGGGGTGTATGGGTGGGTAAAGCACTTTCCTCTGCCCCGGCTAGCTATCTGGCATGGGTATAAATGTCCAGAAAGTCCCCGCACATGCAGGTGTACAGCACTGTCTCTTTAAGGTGTGGGAGACAGGTGTGGGAACTTTGGGTGTAGTGTAAACAGATTTTCTCAGTGATTTAGGAGCCAGACCATCCTTATAAAATTAAACACTTTATTTAAACTACATTACACTCGAAAATTATACTCGAGTTGCAAATAAGACTAAAAACAATATGTACATCTTCTTTCTCAGGAAGAAAAGGCCATGCTGAATGTATCTCACCAGACCCAATAATAAATTAATATAACAGTTTAAAAAGCCAGCATATGTTAACAAAATAGCAATTTGTTCAACTTCAAAGTGACTGTTAAAATCAACACAGGATTGGTTTTTTAAATATTTAATTGATTATTATTATAAAAAATACATTAATACAAATAATAGGAAATCAGCTGTGACAATACAGAGTGGACAAGATACCAAAGTGATTTGAGGTTCTTTTTTACTCCAGATGCTTGTTGTGCTCTCTCTGTCCGTTCACTGGAATTTGCGCAGGCTCTGATACCCTCTCCTACCAAGCACTTGGGCTATAACACCCTCTCTGGTGTTCCCTCTGCCTCTCTGGGTTACATTAAGTATTGGCAGCACTGTGGCTTAGTAGTTAGCAGTCTGCCTCACAGCACTTGGGTCATGAGTTCCATTCCCAACCATGGCCTGTGTGGAGTTTATATGTTCTCCAGGTGTTTGCGTGGGTTTCCTCCCAAAACTCCATAAACATACTAGTAGGTTAATTGGCTGCTATTAAATTGTCCTTAGTATCTCTTGATCTGTGTGCGCAATTTAGGGAGTTTAAACTGTAAGATACAATTGGGCAGGGGCTGATGTGAATGTGTTCTCCGTACAGCGCTCTGGAATTAATGGCGCTATATAAATATGATGATATTGATTAAGTTCTGCTACACTGCATTTTGCAGCAACTCTCTCCATAGGGTCTCTTTACATGCTCTCCCCTCTCTAGACATGGGGACTCTTTATGGCAGATCCTCAATGCAGCCGTTATTTTTGTCTCCAAACTGCTTTGGCAGCAACCCCCTACTTTATTTCTCCCCCTTTTTTTCTACTCTCAGAGGCTCTTCTTTATTATTATGCGAACTGGCAAATGTGGTGATAGCCATTTAATAATGGGGATGTAAATGTACATCAAAAATATGCAGTTTTAATATAACATTACTGTATTAGTTTAGAAAATGCTGTAAGGTCTCATTTGTTAACTGTGAGCCATGTTAATTCAGAAATTCATCATATGCTGTACTCTGTGTGCTGTGGTTGTATATTTAAAATAATCCAAATAAAACCTGCCCATATGCTACTGGTGCAGAACTATGCAAAGGTGTCATCATCATATTGGAGCAAACATGCTACTTTTACATCTGTCTTTGTTGAGAGTACATTTCTATGCATAGACATCCAACTCAGTATCAGGCCCTAAGTCTGTATCAGAAGCAGATGACAAAACACTTTACTCACTTACTTGGAAACATTCCTGATGCCCACAAAAGTTGTGGCACTCTGCTCTGTGCATCACCCCAATTTAAGAAGCTACCTTGATCAACACAGAGGGAGAAGATTTATTCTATCGTCAAACCTCTTTAAAGCATGCAAGTAAGAATATACTTTTAGCGCTAAATAACGTACTGTACCCACCTTTACCCCAGAGATTCCCTTTACTCCTTGTCTGAAAAGATAGGCTTTAATTCCTATTTTTTTCTCACATATAGGTTTCAAATGACCAAATATAACTATATAACTAAAACATCACCCTAGGCTTATCACGAGTAAGCCCCCCAGTCAGTGTTTTAAGGAAAAACATTATGTGCCCTCAAAGACTTTGCTTGTCTCCTTACGCATCCATTACAAGATATAATCTCTGATGATCTTTCAAACTGCCATAAACCAGAAAAATACTCACCTTTAATGTAAATTACCTCAACTTTCCAAATGTACAATAGTCATACAATTTTTCAAACAACAACAGGCCAATATAATTATGCTCCAAGAAACACACTGACAACATATTAATCCTTATTCAGCAAAAAGAAAAGAAAATGACCTTAAGGGGCACTCATGAATGGAAATAAACAACATATATATTTGCATTATATTGATATGTTGGTGATATTAAAATCACTCTTTATTGTGTATAAATTTCGAACATACTTCTAATAGCGAAATATTTAAAATTTGTAATTGGAAACATACATTGATATATACATAAATCAGTTAAAATAGACAATATTTTATTGTCTAGCCGCGAGGCTACTCTGGTATTCTTGTGTGATAATTGATAAATGTTTTCATACAACCGCTCTCACGGTGTAACACTCAACTCCAATTGAATACTGACACTAAATATGTATCTCCTATATATAATCTGGAGATTAGCACCCCTAATAGTGGGCTGTTAATAGGTTAAATCTGACGGGGATTGATTACCCTCTCATAAACCCTAAAGCCCTTTTATTTAAAACGGTATTGCTACAAATAGAAAGTGAGCCTCAATTCTCTGATGTAATGCTGTTGTGGACTCCTATGGTCTGGAATCTAGCCTATCTCTGATACCACTCCTGAACAGGTCTATGGAGATGGTAACATGATTCTCAAATCTCTACAGTACTGCAGTCTAGCTATCTGCTGCAGTACTTGGAACTACTGAGATAGTGGGCACCGCTAGCTAATACCTAAAGCCGTGATAGAACTTACTAACTAATATTGTAAGAGGTGATAATAAATATAATAGCAATTGGAGTTGCAGAGTAGCGAGCGCGGCGTCCGCCGACGCGCGTTTCGCTAGTAGCTTTAACAAGGCAAGACGAGGTTTCAGCTCAACAGGATATTTAAGGAGAAGAGCCCTCCCCCTTAATGACGCTTTGCCTAGCAACGTTTATAGCAACCATCAGGTTGCGAGGTTGAACTCCGGATACTGGAGTTAAAGAAACTCCCCCTTATGACAGCTTCCTTGGCAACGTTATAGCAACCACTCGGTTGCTGCTTGCCATCTCATTAAGGTGATAAATCGTCAGATATAGAATACCTTTTCCTGCATAAGTACAATAGAATTACCGGGTATAGTATATGACAATTGATTTGGATAATGATTTTAATAGTATAACACGTCAATCACGTATTTATTATAATAATATTAAATATATATATAAAACGCTGGACTTGTGAATAACAGCTTTTGTGCTCAAGGTTAAAGGTAAGTAATGGTATTTAATTATTGAAATTAGTCACTACTATACTTGATTATTGCATCTACTAATCTTATAATCCATGATAATAAAATAAATAAATGTTTGTCACTTAGTTATAATGATATTAAGTTCATGGTGTATTTGAAACCTAGGGAATCCTTGATCCAATCTTAAAATCAGAAGAATATTGGGATCACCAATTTTATTCCCCAACCACCTGGTGTGAACCTCAACAAAGTAGGATATGACAGTCAAATCGATTAAATTAAACTTGGGACAGATTGACTGCAACTTATTCCTATATTTATTACTCTAAATTTGTAACTACGCTTTAAACAGATTGACTGTAATACATTCTTATATTTTCTTACACTGGAAAAGTGATTAAATTGTGACTGATGATTTCTTATGGAAATTTAAGATGTGCAAATGTGACATTTGTCACAAATTGTGCACCTAAGAGAAACTCTCGGATAAAAACAATTATAAGATTAAATCAAATGTAGATCATTCCATATAGGAGTGAATTAAATGTGAGGTGAAATATGCATAGCGACATTTTAATGAAAACAGAGCATGTCCACTCTTAATAAATTTAGTGCGTCTATGATTTTACCATTTAGTAAATAAGTGAGAAATTTAAGACGGTCGGATAACCTGACCGATTAATGAGGCAACAGTGAGCCTTTATAACTAACAAAGTGAAACATTAATAAGATGGAATCATTTATATAATTAAAATGTAAGAAAAAGGTATTACATATTAATTACATTAGTCAATATGTAAGGAATATAGGGAATATAAGTTTACTTGGCCAAATTGTATTTGATAATTTGTAAATATCCCCTGGATTTGGAATATAAATAAAAAATCGACATTGACTTAGTTCAAAAAGACTGAATAATTACTATGATCATTCAAACCATGTGGTACCATACTATTCATCAGGAAAATCTGTTTAGTTTCTTCACGCAATAATTCACTGTTAATATCTCCACCTCTTAGGCCTAAATTGACCTGTTTCATAGCAAAGGCCATTAGGTCCTTCGGATCACATCTATGATACTTTAAAAAATGTTTGGCTACCACAGTTAGCTGTTTTAGATTAGCTTTATCATTGGCAGCTCTCCTTATGTTACCTAGATGTTCTAAGACCCTTTTCTTAAAGGGTCTGCCCGTCATTCCTATATAAATCAAATTGCAAGGACATACCGATATGTTTAGGAAAGCAACTGCTACAAATAGCTTATTGCATGCCTCCAGCTCTCACTTTCCATCTGTGATTTCTGGAATTCCAAAAGCTGAACTTTTAAGAACAAAGAGGAATTGTTCAGATGAACTAACCTTCAAACAAAGATCAATGGAATTGAAAAGCAGATTAAGTAAAAGGGGTTATAATGCTAATACTATAAAATCAGCAGAGAGTAGTGCGTCTAAATTCTCAAGAGACGCTCTGGTGCATCAGAAAAAGAACAAAGGGCCACTGGATAGTAAAGATACTAAGCTAAGAGTAATAGGAACCTTTTGCTCAGAGTGGAGAACTATCACACGAATACTACAAAAACATTGGCATGTTTTACAACTAGATGAAGATCTGAGACAAACATTGGAGAATAGAGTTTCCATAACGTGGAGACGATCAAAAAATCTAAGAGACCAATTGGTACATAGCTTCCTAACGTCGAAGAAAAAAACTCTTAGTAGTATTCCTAAAGGCTTTTTCAAGTGTGGATCTTGTAAAGCATGTCCCAATATGCAGCAGACTAAGGAGTACAGGGATAAATTTGGCAAAACATGGAAAATTGCAAAATACCTCAACTGCAACTCGGTCAATGTTATTTATTGTCTCTCATGTCCTTGCAATTTGATTTATATAGGAATGACGGGCAGACCCTTTAAGAAAAGGGTCTTAGAACATCTAGGTAACATAAGGAGAGCTGCCAATGATAAAGCTAATCTAAAACAGCTAACTGTGGTAGCCAAACATTTTTTAAAGTATCATAGATGTGATCCGAAGGACCTAATGGCCTTTGCTATGAAACAGGTCAATTTAGGCCTAAGAGGTGGAGATATTAACAGTGAATTATTGCGTGAAGAAACTAAACAGATTTTCCTGATGAATAGTATGGTACCACATGGTTTGAATGATCATAGTAATTATTCAGTCTTTTTGAACTAAGTCAATGTCGATTTTTTATTTATATTCCAAATCCAGGGGATATTTACAAATTATCAAATACAATTTGGCCAAGTAAACTTATATTCCCTATATTCCTTACATATTGACTAATGTAATTAATATGTAATACCTTTTTCTTACATTTTAATTATATAAATGATTCCATCTTATTAATGTTTCACTTTGTTAGTTATAAAGGCTCACTGTTGCCTCATTAATCGGTCAGGTTATCCGACCGTCTTAAATTTCTCACTTATTTACTAAATAGTAAAATCATAGACGCACTAAATTTATTAAGAGTGGACATGCTCTGTTTTCATTAAAATGTCGCTATGCATATTTCACCTCACATTTAATTCACTCCTATATGGAATGATCTACATTTGATTTAATCTTATAATTGTTTTTATCCGAGAGTTTCTCTTAGGTGCACAATTTGTGACAAATGTCACATTTGCACATCTTAAATTTCCATAAGAAATCATCAGTCACAATTTAATCACTTTTCCAGTGTAAGAAAATATAAGAATGTATTACAGTCAATCTGTTTAAAGCGTAGTTACAAATTTAGAGTAATAAATATAGGAATAAGTTGCAGTCAATCTGTCCCAAGTTTAATTTAATCGATTTGACTGTCATATCCTACTTTGTTGAGGTTCACACCAGGTGGTTGGGGAATAAAATTGGTGATCCCAATATTCTTCTGATTTTAAGATTGGATCAAGGATTCCCTAGGTTTCAAATACACCATGAACTTAATATCATTATAACTAAGTGACAAACATTTATTTATTTTATTATCATGGATTATAAGATTAGTAGATGCAATAATCAAGTATAGTAGTGACTAATTTCAATAATTAAATACCATTACTTACCTTTAACCTTGAGCACAAAAGCTGTTATTCACAAGTCCAGCGTTTTATATATATATTTAATATTATTATAATAAATACGTGATTGACGTGTTATACTATTAAAATCATTATCCAAATCAATTGTCATATACTATACCCGGTAATTCTATTGTACTTATGCAGGAAAAGGTATTCTATATCTGACGATTTATCACCTTAATGAGATGGCAAGCAGCAACCGAGTGGTTGCTATAACGTTGCCAAGGAAGCTGTCATAAGGGGGAGTTTCTTTAACTCCAGTATCCGGAGTTCAACCTCGCAACCTGATGGTTGCTATAAACGTTGCTAGGCAAAGCGTCATTAAGGGGGAGGGCTCTTCTCCTTAAATATCCTGTTGAGCTGAAACCTCGTCTTGCCTTGTTAAAGCTACTAGCGAAACGCGCGTCGGCGGACGCCGCGCTCGCTACTCTGCAACTCCAATTGCTATTATATTTATTATCACCTCTTACAATATTAGTTAGTAAGTTCTATCACGGCTTTAGGTATTAGCTAGCGGTGCCCACTATCTCAGTAGTTCCAAGTACTGCAGCAGATAGCTAGACTGCAGTACTGTAGAGATTTGAGAATCATGTTACCATCTCCATAGACCTGTTCAGGAGTGGTATCAGAGATAGGCTAGATTCCAGACCATAGGAGTCCACAACAGCATTACATCAGAGAATTGAGGCTCACTTTCTATTTGTAGCAATACCGTTTTAAATAAAAGGGCTTTAGGGTTTATGAGAGGGTAATCAATCCCCGTCAGATTTAACCTATTAACAGCCCACTATTAGGGGTGCTAATCTCCAGATTATATATAGGAGATACATATTTAGTGTCAGTATTCAATTGGAGTTGAGTGTTACACCGTGAGAGCGGTTGTATGAAAACATTTATCAATTATCACACAAGAATACCAGAGTAGCCTCGCGGCTAGACAATAAAATATTGTCTATTTTAACTGATTTATGTATATATCAATGTATGTTTCCAATTACAAATTTTAAATATTTCGCTATTAGAAGTATGTTCGAAATTTATACACAATAAAGAGTGATTTTAATATCACCAACATATCAATATAATGCAAATATATATGTTGTTTATTTCCATTCATGAGTGCCCCTTAAGGTCATTTTCTTTTCTTTTTGCTGAATAAGGTTACCCAATTATATGACCGGGTGCACCCCTCCTCAATAAATATCTATACCAAGTTGGAGTTAGGGGGAACTATATAAGTGGAGGAGGTTATGAGTGGTACACTTGGTGCAGTTATACATTCTCTCTGACTGAACATATTAATCCTACCTTATCCTCAAACTCATATTCAAAGTTTATTAGTCCACTGCAGAAATTAAAAGCAGGGAACTTCTATATTGATACACCATAGAACTTCTTTGACAATAGAAACCTTGGTAGAGTACTCACAAAGATGTTAAATCATTCTACTAGACAAATATAATCAGTGTGCTTTCTTTGCATGATTTTTCAAGCAATTGAACTAAAATCTCCCAGACAATTGAGGACTAAGTCATATGCAATACTGCTCCAAAAATTCCTCAATCAATTTTATGCCAGGCACTTAAAGTAACAACCGCATTGTTCAGTTTTTCGGGTGCACAGTATTAAAACAATAAATATTACCCTAATGGCTAATCACCAGCGTTTCCCTAATCAAGCAGCATATGTTCAACTTATGTCTCTCAAGGACCTGCCCAATCAATTACTTTCTACTGCGGTTGCTAAAATGCTTCAGTTGTGTATGCAAAGGTACTATCAAAACTGTGGCAGGGCAATGCATTAATGGCACAAAGACTTACAACAACGCATACTCGCAACTGAATAATGCCAATTGCCAGTTACTTTATGACCCTAGCTAAATCGCTCATTGTCTTTGCGATTTGCCTGCCTTTATGACCACGCCCCAGAATTACTGGGCACTAAGCAAATAAAAATGAAAACACAATATTATTAAAACTCCTGTTACATTCCTTATCTACCCCAATCTCAAATAGTAATGCAGATATCTCGGCAGAGGTTATTACTGCAGCTAGAAAATGATTGCAGTGATCGGCAACTCCAGTACCAAGTAGTTTTTCCTTTACTATAAAATGTTCACAACAGCCCTTGCCCTCATGCTACTCAAGTTATTTCGTAAAGATTTTAACCACTAAACTTGGCTTGGTGATATCTTCCCTGGTCCACCGAGTAGGTTTTATACCAGGCCACCAAGCATCTGATAATATAAAGACATATTTGATCTCATCTGGTTTTCAAAATAACAATCACTCTCAGCTTTGGTTGTTGGCTTAGACACAGAAAATGCCTTTGAAGGAATTGCTTTGTGCTATTTGCTGCAAACTCCAAGCAGCATGGGCAACACGGTTGCTTTTTGCCAGGGAGAAGTGGTGTTATATCATAATTCTACAGCTTTGGTTTTTGACAACTTTTTCTCATCATCCACTTTTCATTTTAAAAATTGAACTAGCCATAACTGTTCCCTGGCTTTCTTAATCTTTGCACTGATCATAGAGCCGCTGGCTTTCACAATTAGAGAATAAACCAATCATGTGGGAATTAGAGCTGGCTTGCTGGAACACAAAATCTAGCTGTACATGAATGATATCCTGCTAATGTAATTATTTTCCATATTTCATGTATATTTTCCAGACAGGTCCCAACATTCCAGGATCTAGACAAGAATCCAGTACCAGGCTGTGAAAGCCACAATAACAGGTAGCAGCACCATTTTAATACCATTTTAATACATATCGGGGGGAATTCAATTGTCGGAGATGTGGCATGCTGACATTGCGTCGTACACATTGCTGGTAATTACGGTAGAAATTTCTGCAAACAGATCCACTGCGAAGTGTCTCACAGACGTTCCAGAGACACTCTGCGGCTAATTGAATTCCCCCCATAATGTCATGTATAAAGAGGCACAGCCCATGTTAATCACGTCCCTTTCAGCGGCTGCATCCCTTCTCCTGCTATGTGTGGAGGGCGGCCCAGAAGGTTGCTGTACCGGGGCCCCAAATTCCCCTTGACGTCCCTGTATCAGAGCTCATATACTGTCTATGATAAATAAAACTTAAAAGACCAGTACAAAGATGCAGTATAATACAATTACTTTTTTAACTTTAAATGGAAAAATCATGATCGAAAGTAGACATTTGCATGATGCATACTGATGTCAAGCTTTAATAAAATGAGGATTTATGTTTATCCATGTAAAAGGCATGGTACAATAAATTGCAATTTTATCATATGTCTCTCAAATTACTAGAAAAGAAAAAAATGCTTTAGTAAAGGCACATTACATTGCATTGCAAATTTTTGTTTGCATTCAACAGGTTGGATGACACTATAGATGTGTTAAATATTCCATGAAAGATAAAAAGATTTGAAGGACTCATACCTAAATATTTTATATGCAGATTGTCAACTTTTATGCAGAAGAAGCAGTATTAAAGTCAGATTGGTTACATTGCAAGACAAGGATTTAGAATACGGATGTTTACAGCTAGATTGAGAAACAGCATAAATATGAGCTATAGAAGAATTTCAACCCAACAATGTAATAAGTCATGTTACAGAATTGTCAGCAAACCATTTCATTGTTTATTAAAACATATTTTATTTAGTAAAAGGAAACATAATAAATATAGGCACTTGATAAATAACTTTGCCTTGAGCTGGAAAGTGTGTCAAAGTTGGTATATATGTATTATTGATCTTGTATGTTATTTTTTACTGTGTTGCTAAAATATGACACTACAATGTAGGTATTCAAAATATCATTACTTTAATACAAGCTTACGATACAGACCTATTTTAACCATTGTCATATTTACATGTCAATCTCATTAACATCGTCACCAATATATGGCCTGATTATCCAAAAGGCTGACTAGGCTGCAGTCAAGGGTGCAAAGTTATTGGGGGGAGTGCAAGATTTTTTGTTGTGCAAATTTGTGAAAGGGAGAGGAATAAACTGAAATTATTTTTAAAATATAAGATAATAGTTTCTCACCATATTAAAAAGTAAATGTGAAAGACAAATGTAATATGGTTTTAATATTGATGTATACCCATGGTAAAGGCTGAAGACATGCTTAGATGGGCACTTGAGGAAAGATGAGTAGGAGAGGCAATGACTGTGATAGGAACATATGTTAGAGCCCCCCCTATTCCTTCATGTCATCACCCCCAGTAGGGCTTGATCATCCCTCAATTACACTATATAGTTCTGATTTTAATCAAAACTAAATGAATGATAAAAGTTGCAGTGATCCGTTTAAAAAAAACAAATGGAGTTTTGAAAACGCCATAGTTAACATTGGTGGACGGTGAAGGAAGCAAAGTTCATTTGTGCCTACCGCTTATTTAACTGGCATGGAAGGCAAGTGGCCACTGCAAGCATATTAATCTAGGGTGACCTGAACCCTTATTTGGGACCTGACCATATACAATATGGTGCTGCAGCTCTCAAGAAAGATTCACCTGACATAACAGACACATCACAAAATTGTCAAAATAGTCTTATGAAGGGACAAACCTCCTATTATCATTAAATGGTGAAAGGATATTTCAGCAAAAACTGAAAATGATGTGTTCCATACTGTAGACTCCCAGAGGTTTTCAATAAAAATTTAACTGTAGCTATATCTGGGCAGCTAGGATGACTCCTCTTCCTGTCCTCCAGAATAATAGCACACACATGTATATAAGCAAATGAGTTTTATTGTTCTGGAACAGGTTTTTACTACAAGTAAGACATTGCACAAAAAAATAAAATAAACTGACTGATCTGCAAAATTGCAGCTCTGTAGCTCAATGCTGATTGCTGACATCATGCATCTATATTTGAGTGATTTGATTCATATTTATATATGAATAAGGTCAAGCTGATGGTGACATTACAGGTGATATTATGGGGTTGTAGCATTAGCTTCTGTATAGTGGAAGGATCTGAGTGTTTCTTGCTGAATCTGAGCTAGGTACAGGAAAGATCCATACTCTGCACCCATATGCAAAAACAAGATTTTGTTGCAGAATGAGAAACTTAAAGGGATGGACACTGCACATATAGAGGAGTGTTCCCACTGATAGGAGATTTCATTTTTACATGTTCTTGAAAGTGGCAGAGATTAGGTGTCTGCCTATATTTTAAAAGGAACACCTTTTGCAGCAAGCAGGTACACTATTCATGAAACCACATTTTTATGCGCATCAATACCAATATTATAATAACACTACACTGTACAAGTTTGACATATGAAGTAAATATAATCATAATTTACCTCTACTTTTAGGACTTCATTAACATATAAAAATACTTTAATGGGCACATTTTACAATAAAGTGATAGTATGCAGGACTTTGAAGCAGCCTTCTTTCTAGAGCACCATGGCCACAACCTTAAATGTATAGCAAAGAGGCACTTCCCAACAATGGAATGGTGACATAAATCTATGACAAACAAGTTCACTTGCACAAAAAAAATGCCCTACCCATACTCAATTTTGAAGCTTAGTAGTTGCCACAAAAATGGTGCATTTATATGGTTTTGTTGAGTTGCACATATCTTAAGATATGTGCAACTCAGTATAGTGTGTTATATGTGTAAAGCCCTGTTCAGCATATAGTAGCCACACCCCCTTGTGCCTGCAGGACAGTTGCATTACTGAGGTAGGTGTTGCCAATGGGCCCAATGTGAAAATCACCTATTCAATAAGCTGGTCTCAAGGTGACATGAGTCTATAAAAGACTCACTTTCCTAAGTTAGGGGGGTCCAGTATGGTGGAAAGGAGGTCTCAGACCCCAGGTGTCTACTATGGGCAGGCTTGATATTACAAATCTGGGGCCCTCCTGGCTGAAGATAAGAAGACTTCAAGCAACAAGGGGGCTCTCCTGGCCAAGAAAAAATGAAGACTACAAACAACAAGGGGGGCTTTTTGCCCAAGAAGAAGAGAAGACATTTCAAGCAGGGACTTTTGATTTACAAATTAATTTTGGACATTTCAAGCCGGAAATCACAAATTTATTTTGGACTTGTTTAAGCTGGACTATTGGCTACAAATTTAATGGGACTTGGTTTACAGCCATTTTAGGATTAAAAGCTGCTGACAACAGATGAAAACAGTGGTGAGTATATTGGGGATTTATTATTTTTAATAAAAATATGTGGGATAAATGAGGGTGTTTAGTAGAGATGCTCACTGACCCCCGTGTTTTGGTTTTGGATCTGGATTAGCTTTGGGTTTTAGTTTTGGTTTTGCCAAAAACGCCCTTGCGTGTTTTGGCTTTGTTTCATTTTTTGGGGTAAAATCACATAATTTCATTATTATTTTGTACCTACATTATTATTAACCTCACTAACACTAATTTCCAGTGATTTCCATTCAATTTTAGGAGAGGTAGCATGTACAATTGATCAAGCCAAGAGGTTCATGCACAAGGAGTGGCAATTTTGAGGCTGAAGTGCTTATTTTCTTTCGGCTGAAGTGCTTGGTTTGTTTGGGCCCCCACTAAGCCAGCTATCAATGCCATAAAGGCAGGTTAGACAAACAGTGCTGTAAAATTAATTCTACACTGTCAAGATGTTGTCATCATCATCTTCAGCATTATCCTCACCCTCATCAGTGTGTACATCATCATTACAAACTATTAATTAATCTCCGCTGGAATCCGCCATTAGAGAAGTGTCGGTACTTGGATGTATTTGGCGGTAAAGGCCTTCCTCGTGGAAGATGTAGTTCATTTTGATGAACATCATCTTTTCCACATTTTTAGGAAGTAACCTCCTACGTCGATCACTGACAAGGTTCCCGCTGTGCTGAAAGCTCTTTCTGAGTACACACTGGAGGGTGGGCAGCTTAGGTATTGCAAAGCAAGTTTGTACATGGGTTTCCAAATGGCTTGTTTTTCCTCCCAGTATGGACAGGGACTGTCTGACATATCGATTTCAATGAACTCTTGAAAATAATCCTCCACCATCCTTTGCATGTTAATACTAGGATCGGATGGAGTTATGGCCGAGGTCACACTATTTTTGGTAAAATCTTTCAAACCAGACCAGATGTCAAACTTTTGTGGTCTGCCACCTGCATCATCCCTGCTTCTCTTTGGAAAGTGCAATTTCTTACGAGCAGTAGCTGCCCGAGTAACTGAAGGAGGAGACGTCGTTAAACCAAGGAGCAGTTCAGAGGTCAACTTACTGACCAAGATCTCCTTGCATCTGTTCAGATCTTGGTCATTTGGAAGCAAAGAATCGATGTAGGTCTTAAACCTAAAATCAAGCACAGTCGCCAAACCATAGTGATCCGACTTCAAGATTTTAATAACTCTTGGATCATTGTGAAGCGAATTAAGTACTTGATCTACAAGGACAACATACTTTGCGGAATTGCTTTCTTTCATCTCCTCCTTTAGTTTGTCAATCTGCTTTTCCAAAAGTCGAATTAAGGGAATGACTTGGCTCAAGCTAGCAGAGTCTGAACTCACTTCACATGTCACAACTTCAAATGGTTTCAGCACCTTGCACAGCACTGAAAGGATTCCCCACTGTGCAAGACTGAAATACATTCCCCCTCCTTTCCCAATGTCATGGCTTGTGCAATACGCTTGTATGGCTTTGCGCTGTTGCTCTATTCTCTGAAGCATGTACAGGGTGCAATTCCACCTTGTTAACACCTCTTGCTTAAATTGGTGGCAGGGCAAATTAAATTGTTCTTTGAGCTGCTGCAATCTCTTACATGCTGTGGCAGAATGCCGGAAATATCGCAGAATTTTACGGGCCACCGAAAGCTTCTCCTGCACCTCACGGTTATTTTTTAAGAAGCTCTGCACCACCAAGTTTATTGTGTGAGCAAAACAGGGAATGTGATGGAATTCACCCAGCAGTAATGCTCGCACAATATTGGTGGCATTATCAGAAATATCCTGGGGAGAGTCCAGGTGGCATAAGCCTTGTATCAATGACATCCTTTAGTTTTCGTAACAAATTATCAGCTGTATGCCTGTTAGTGAAGCCGGTGATACAAAGAGAAACCTGCCTGTGAGAAATGTTACGTAGTGGTGTACATGCTGTTGCTGTTCCTGCTTGTGAAGGCGAATGACCAACCCAGTAGGCTGTCACAGTTATATCATCTTTTGTTTGCCCACTTCCAGTTGTCCACATATCTGTGGTTAAGTGTACAGTGGGTAGAATGGCATTTTTGAGCCCAATTAGTACATTTTTACGAACGTTTTGGTACAGTTGAGGAATAGCTTTTCTTGAAAAATGGTGTTGCGATGGAATTTTGTAATGGGGACACAAAACCTCAATTAACTGTGAAAAAACAGCTGCTTTTATAGTGGATATTGGACACAGATCTAACACTAGCATAGTCGCCATGGCGTCTGTGATCTGCTTTGCAACTGGGTGACTGCTGTCATACTTGCTTTCTCTAGCAAAAGATTGTTTCACAGTTAATTGTTGTAAAGTACATAGTGGTCTTCTTCTTGGGCTGCTTATGGGAGAAAGATTCACCCCCAGCAGCAGCAGTGGGACTAATGCTCAAGAAGTTTTCAGAGGAATCAAGGATAGTGCAGGAGCCATCAAGCCTTACCAACTTGGATGCAGGACTAACTCCAATCTCTACTGAGGATATTGATGAGGACGGTGCTGTGGGTGTAGATTGCAGGCGTCGGGATGTAGGTGGGAGAAGGGTCCTAACTGATGTTTGAACTGCTTGTTGTTATTTTTTTACCATAACTTTCAGCTTTTCCCAACACCTTGCCATGAACTCGCGTCAAATGGCATAACATGGATGAGGTTTCATGATGGTTAAGGTCCCTCCCTCGACTGACAGTGGCTTTACATACATTACAAATGGCTAGACAACTGTTGTCAGGATTTGGGTAGAAATAATTCCACACATAAGAAGTGGCTTTTTTGGTCTTATGTCCAGGCATGACAATGGCCTTCTTTTTTATCACGTGCCAGAACTGCTTCCACTGGTGCAGGACTTATACAAACAACCTCATCCTCATCAACATCCTCATTAACCCCCTTGTCGGCTACACAAATATCCCCCTCATCCTCTTCCAGTTCCAAAGTGGCAGGCTGACGGTCTTATCACCAACTCACAAAACAAGATGGAGCTTAGAGCTTAGAGCTTGAGATGCTCACCGGTACTCAGATGCCCCCAGGACTTAACTTTAGGCGTAGTGTGAGTTGGTAATACAGGCATGTAGCGGCAGGCCAGGAGGCTGGATAAAAGGCAGCAGATAGTCAGATGGTAGCTGAGGTCAAGGATCACAGGCAAGCAGAGTAGTCAGTAAACACGCCAAGGGTCAGCGTCACAGGCTAAGTAGCAGAGTCCAAGGTACAGGCCAAAGGGTCAGAGTCACGAGCAAACAGATAGAGTCCAAAGTCCAGACAGAGGTCATACACAAAAAATCCAACAGAGTATCCACAGGACAGGGTACAACAGACAGGAGCAGGTCAGCAAGACTGGGTCAGAAACGCTATAACCGGCAGGGAGGCTAAGCCCTTCCTGCCTTAAATACTAGAATCCACCATTCAGGGCTTTGCCCTGTAATAACCCTCAGGGCCGGACTAATGGGCACTACATTAATTAATCAGCCCGCAGGCTGGGACAAGGTCAGCACATGCGCCCGGCTGTACTGCCTGACAGGGCGCGCTGTCGGGGATGCACGGCATTTGGCAACAGTCAGACTGGCTGGAGGAAGGGACGTCCCGGTCGTCAAGGAGACGGTCGGGACACCAGGTGGGGCTGGACCTGAGTCGCGGCGGTGCCCGTGGCCGCTGCGGCTCCTAACACACTGGGGCTGTTCAGGCACACATCAGCAGAAATGCTGAAAGGGGCCTTCTTTATGGGTACACTATCAGAATGGTGACGATTACACATACCACTCGTGGATGGACTCTCCTCAGGGATTGGTGTAATTTCTGATTCTGAGCATACATGTTCCTCTAATACCTTACTGTTTTCTTCTAGCTTGGCTTTTACAGGTAACAGTATTTGTGCACCACTTTTGGACTCCGAATTACTTGGTCTTGCTTGGTCACGAGTGACCTACAAGAAGAAGCCTTAGTAACATTTTTAGATCTCGCACTCATTCCTTCTTTGCCAATGCATGTGTAGAATGGCATGTTGGCAATTTTTTTTTTTATCGGCAATTAACTTTTACTGGATTACAGCTCTTTTTCTCTTCACGGTAAAAGGTGTTTTTTTGTTTGTTTTTTTCCCTGACTTCAAAAGACTATGTACTTTTACATTGGCTTTACCAGATGACGTACAGGGATAACTACCATCAGGACTGATGGCAACAGCTGCTTGCTGCTCCTGCTCATCTGTATTCTGCTGTGAATCCATTTTGATAACACCGTACACTTTGTAGTGCAAATTCAGAAAAAAAGAGTGCAATGATTGATATATTAGGATTTCAGCAATGACCAACGTAGCTCTTCTACAGACTTCACCAGACTTCATCCTCCAGCTTCAGCTTTGGTCCTAGAACTTAAAGTAAATTTACAAGACCATTTTAATGGAAACTGCAATTTTAGTTTTACAGATGATTTTTATTTGAATCATAAAACTTACAATAATACATGACACTAGTGTTACAAAAGTAATTTTGAGTTTACAAAAGCTACACAAATTTTTAGAGTATTTTTCAGTTATTTCTAGGTTAACAAATATAAAATGTTTAATTCATTTTTAATAGAAACTGTAAACTGGTTTGTGAGTTTTTGTGAGAGTTAGAAACGCTACTTTAAACTATGTCCCAGGTGTTCTAGTACTATAAGTGAAGCACACATGTAGCCAGGGCCTGATCAACCACTAGGCTAACCAGGCTGCAGCCTGGGGCGCTGAGTCCTGGGGGGCGCAGTGCAGCACACTAGCAAGCTGTTTGTTTTTTTTTTTTTGTTTTTTTTTTATTCAAATGCCGGCGATCGGCTTCTTTCTCCTCTGATGGGGCCGCCCCTGTCCACAAGGGGGCGGTCCCGCATGTTCCTATACCCAATCACGCAGCTAACAGCATCTGATGTTGTTAGCTGCTGCTGTTAGTCAGTGTATTGCTTAGTGTGGTCACGTGAGATCTCACATCTCACGTGACCACACTAATCACAGAGAGCGTGCCCACAGTGACAGTGCAGCTAACAGCGTCGGATGCTGTTAGCTGCGTGTGAAGATGACAGAAGCGCCGGCTGGTGAGAGGAGGAACAGAAGACAGCAAAGTAAGTGCAGCTTGTTAAATATCAGGGGGGGGGAGACACATCGGATGTGGAGGGGGGGAGATGACTGGGGGGGACTAATGAACTGGCTAATGTGGCTAACGAGGGGGGTCTTATAAATTGGATATGGGGGGATTAATGAACTGGCTAGTATGGATTGGATAGGGGGGATTAATGGAGTGAAAATGGGGAGGTAATGAACTGGTTAGAGGGGGGTTTATGAATTGGATGGGGGGATTAATGGAATGGCTAGGGGGGATTAATGAAGTGCAAATGGGGATGTAATGAACTGGCTAGAGGGGGTTAATGAATTGGATAGGGGGGATTAATGAAATGGCAATAGGGAGGTAATGAACTGGCTACAAGGGGGGGGTTAATGAATTGGATAGGGGGAACATACACTGTCTGTTGCGGGTCGATAGGGGGGATGAATTAGTTGGTGGCGGAGGTGATAAAATAGCTTGTGGGGGAAGGATCTCTGTATTGTGTGGCGGTGATGTGGATGCTGACTGTGGTTTCAGCGGTCACTAGAATACTAAATACTAGATAGACAGGGCTGGTAAATGTTACTATATGAGTGTAAATAAATTTCATATATTTTATTGTCTATGTCTGTACTAGGGGGTTGTTTTGTATCATTCAGGGTTTGTTAAAATTTGGCACTATAATACAATTTTTGCACATTTTAAATACAGGACTCCCAAGTTTTCAGAAGCCAGGCAACGGACAACGCTCCAAGAACAAGCAAAAGAGAACACCAGGTAGTCTACGCTGCAAGATCAGGTAAGAGAGGAAGGGCATAATGAAGTGTGTTTTATGTAGTAATTAATGTTTTACAATTTTGTTTACATATATCTATATATATATATATATATATATATATATATATATATATATATATATTTTTATTTTTTTTTATTTTATTTACCCACACATTGGTGGGGGGGGGGGCGGTAACCAGTGTAGTAGCCTAGGGCGGCTGTGACCCTTAATCAAGCCCTCAGGCCCTGCATGTAGCCTGGCATTCTGTGTTTACAGGAAGTGCTCAAGTATAACAATTACTACTTTATGATCCATACGTTCACTCTAAGCCAAACAAATCTGATAGAGATCCTGACTCTGGGCAGTTGAGCGACAAATCACCTTGTTAATCTGAACCTTTACAATAGATTTTTTTCTGGTAGCAGTTTAGATAATTTGGTGGGTTAGAAAATAATTCTACATTACATATCTCACAGTATTCCATTAGAATGTGACTACACTTGTATATTGGTTTTTATTACTTTGTTATTGTTTGCATATTTGTTTGGCAGCTATAACTCCTAGGCTGAATATTAATTACTATGTGGAAATGTAGAACTTCTAGTAACTTGATTTGTTTGTTGCTCAGTAGGTAGAATCAAATCTGCTAATATATAACGTGCATAAAAACACTGTGGCTGACTTTTCACATTACTAGATATAATTTAGCGGGCCATTATTACCATGTAAATTGTGAAAATATAATGCACCGCTAAGCATAAATAGTACAGTAATTATGCCTATAAAATAGCTGTATTTATAATTGACAATAACTTGGCAGACAACCAGAGAAAACCTATAGAGCACCTGAATGTTAAACCATATGTAAATCCATGTTTTCATTGAAACATTATCAGCTGTGAGAAAACAGCACCAACTGTTATAGAAGCATAAAACGATTCAACCAAAAAGGCAAAATGGCTTCTACTGTACTTCCATCTGTTTCCCTGAGTTTTAAATAGATGCTCTGATATATGTTACCTCGGAAAAAAACACAGACATCTCTTTAGTAATACAACAATAACAGTTTTAACTAGCCTAAAGCTGTACTGGTGCCTTGCATGAGCGTTTTTATTTTACACTACTTTAGTTCATGGCATATTCTCTAGAAAAGCAGTTAAACAAAATGCGTTTGTGGAGTCATTTCGTTGTTAAACTTACTTTCTGTAAGAAAAACAGTGTGTTTATGAAAAATAGAAATGTACTTAGGGAAAATTATAGCTACAATACAAGAAATTACTATATTATCCCTTGTCACAGAGGCGTATCATGGAATTTATTTGTGGAAAGCATACGGCTATAACTGTTATGCTGTTGAACTGGGTAGGTTCAGAGAAGAGATGGCAGGCAGAAGGCATTGCACTCATTACATGTTATAACAAAGTAAGTACAGATAGTGTTTCCCTGGTAGGATGAGCAGTGAATACGTTGAATGCAAAATATTTAGTAATGTGGACTATATTAATTTCATTAAAATGAATGACATTTATAGATTGAGATTGCCCTTCACTGGCAAATTGCTATTTCCTTAATATTAAAGGTGTTAAAATATCGGAATACAATACTGTAATTGCATTCCAACTTCAATTTATTTGGAAAATTGAAAATACATTCCTACCTAATGTTACAAATTAATATAAAGCTTATGGTGCTAAGGTGTTGACCCAAAACAAATTGTGATTTGTGAATATAAATATATATATAAAAACAGATATATAACATATATATATATATATATATATATATATATATATATATATAGTAAGGCTGCTTCTTTCTTATGCATCTGTCTGGAAGTGCAATACGTAAAATGCATTAAAAAACAAACGCGCCATACATAGTGTAGGAAATATGAAACAATAACTCTTTTTCAAACATCATTTAACAAGTGGCCGTGTACCAAAGAATAGATCAAGAAAAGAGCTTGTCTGATTTATGAGATTTTGAGGTAAGGAAATCCTCTTTAATCCTTTGAAGATGTATCCATAAATGGAGTTCAATCTTAAGGGAGGTGCTGAAACGTCAAAAATAGAAACAATATAGTGTTTTATGTTCTAAAAATGGGGGGAAGTTAAAGGAGACAAAATTGTGCTTACCAGAAAGGTAAATACTCCACATCTACAAACACTTCATATATTTTTCAAGGAGAACTGCCAAATAAAATTCTTTCAAAACTTTAATTCAAAGTAAAAAGGTGTATACATTGCTTGTACATTTAATGAAAACATGATGATGTCCACATTTTGGGGGTAAAGTCTCTGGCAAGGAAAAAAAGTCCCACAATCACTGGAGAGATTCAGCTTTGTATCAGGTCCCAAAAGGAACTCCTATGCATTTTGTCTAAAAGATTTCATCAAGGTGTATCTGATCTGTTTGACACTGCATTCATAAATGATTTAAATCTGATGGTAGCTTTGGCAATTCCCAGGTTTAAAGATAATCTGTCAATTTAGTGTAAAAGTACCTTTACCATATTAGCCTCCGCACTACATATATGGGTAACACACAATGCCTCCTTTGCCAGACAAAGAGTTTACCATATTATCATGTGCATTATGTAGATATTCATGGCCATATAATAAATATATATAAAAAAATCTAAATTAACATGAACAAAAATCGCAAATCGCAAAAGCGAACCTTAAACAGAGAACCACAAATGGTGAACACTAGCCATAAAATGGAAATGGTTCTAATGTGCAGAAATTAATATTTTCATTTAGTGTGATGTTAAATAATTTACCTCTTGACATAGCAATAGCAAGAAATGAATCACCTATGACAATTGAACCTTATATAGACAAGACAAGTACAGAAACAATGGGTTTTGGATTTATTACACTACTAAAGGAAATAAGCATAGCAGGGAAGTGAAGATATGGGCAATTTATACAATGGAAAAACAAACATATACAAATGTATTGGATTCCCAAAGATTGTGAGTTAGTATACGGCTAACTAACATGATGCTAAATAGAAAATACGCAAATCAGACAATGAGGCTTATGTATTCAGGCAGCTATGAACCAAGTGCAGGAGGACATTTATGTGTTGCATTTGATTTGCACCACAAATAGTCTTAATTTTGCATTGTGCACCCACATGGTTCGCCCACTGCACTTCAAGGACCACACTTACTCCTCACAGTGGGGGACTGCTTCTGTAAACCGGAAGTGCCCACTAGGTTTGCAGGTAGGCTAAAATAACTGAAGATGCACATTGTGTAAATATCAAAATCATTCAAAATCCAATCTCTACCACTTTAGAACCAACCAATTTAATAGCCCATTAGTGCCTGTGTAATGTCTTTTACCTTTGGTGGATACAGGCTTTAACTGTAAAGACATAGTGCATAATAACAATAATAAATAAATAAATCTGACCATATAACCTTCCTCCACTTGTTGGTATTCAATTAACTGTGCTTTTTACACCATTCAACTCTCAAATGTCCATTTCCATGTGTGAAGGGTTTGGCTTATGATATTCCCAGATCTCTCTATGGACTACTTCCTCAAAACTTCTTCTTATTCTTTTTTTTACAACCCCAGTCAGTTCTTATAAAGAGATGTTTCAAATATTTTTCATGGGGGATATTGGTCACTCGACATGTCATGGGCTTATCTGAAACTGATATATGCTTGAAATGTGGTTCTTCTGGAGCCTCCCTCATACATTCTATGTGGGTGTGCCCTTGAATTAAATATTTTTGGAGACAGGCTCAACAATATGCTTATGATTATCTCTTGAATTATAGCCCACTCATTCCTGAGTGGGCGCTACTTTGATTGATTGATTCTTCTATAAAAATGTCTAAAGCTAGCAGGAAGATATTTCTGCAGTGGCTAGAAAATGGATTTGGGTACACCAATGGATTTGGGAACAATCACCTACTTTAACTTTATTTAAAAATAAATATTTTTTTTGTGTTTAGGATGGGTTGGCTGGAGGCATTGTTACATAAAGGCACTCATACTGAAAAGTTCTTTCTGGAAATCTTTATATGTAGTTTGCTGATTACCATACAAGGTCTTATGGATTGAATTGATAGTCATGTCTGGATGGAATGCCTCCAGCCTCTCCATCTTATGAGTAGTTAATTTTTTCTGCAAAATTTTTGGATATTCCTCCTTGGGCTGTGTTCTTTGTTGGGGTGGCTTTAGTGCATTCCTATGTCGATTCACAAGATATTGGCCACGTCTGGAAAGCCAATAGCGATTGTGAAGGGCTTAAGCCAAATAAGGAGAATGTTAGATGTTCTCTTTGCTGTTTCACTCTGTGGCTTTATTGTAATTTGTTTCTTTTTGTTTAGGTTTTCTGTTTTTCAATGTTCTGGGTAGTTGCTTGTAAAAGAAATTGATTTTGTAATGTTTTTGTTATTATATTTTTTTGTGTCATTGTACTGTTGCATGATGCTCCAACAATGAAATGATTTAAATACGGTTTATACACTACAACTCCACTATGATATACTGCCCTGTTGAGTTCTTGTCTGAAGATTTTTGATTAAACTGTCTGCTTGCACCACAGTTTGAATTTTGGAGTCAATTGATCTGGCTTTTACTTGCCTTCTTTTCCTTGCACTTCAAATAAATGCACAATATCACTATCCTTAAGTATGTATGTTTTGGTGATATTTTTCCATAGTCACTGTGGATACCATTGACCATGCAGTTTTAACAAATTTAGCTGTCTTGGTTACTAAAGCTCTTGACCCAACAATCACCTCTCGTTGACAGTCACAGAGGTCTTCTGTTGCAACCATGCTAGTGATAAATTGTTCAGCATTTTTACACAAGACCCTGACTATACTGCGATGTTATTTTCTTGATTAATGCTTTACCCATCTGCAAGAATCCAGAAAGAATGAGTACCGGATAGACAGTAAAGTCTGTTTAAAAGGCTATTGTCATGGTCAGATGCAGAAATATAGGATCCCCGGTTCTGCCTAACTTGGCACTACTCTACCGTGAGACGTGGAGTCTAACAGGATAGGTTGTCTTCCCCAAGAACCCCCCGCAAGGAAGTATGGGCTTTACAGCCACTGCCCTGCAGGTCGCGGTCCTCAGAGAGAGCATTAGATGAGATCCATATAAAGAACATAGGATTGGGAGAAACTCTGCAGAGAGATGATGCAGAGTGTCACTGAACAGCTACCAGGGAATCACTGGAACAGCAAACTGACCACCAGGTGGTGATGATTGTGGATGAGTGGCACTGAACAGCAACCATAAAATCACAGGAACAGTAAGCTGAACACAAGGAAGAAATGGTTGTGGATGACAGGCACTGAACAGCAGCCAGGGAATCAGTGGAACAGCTAGCTGAAGCAACAGGATTAACCTCTGTGCACTGTTAAAAGCTTGACATACAAAGAACAGGAACCTGACTGCAGGTTCAGGTGCCTGAAGTACCCTGCTAATTAGAGAGGCACCAATAGTAAAGAATAGGAGGATTTAAAAGAGATCGGGTCTGTACATGAACAGACCCAAATCCAAGATGGCCACCATCATCGGACGGATGTGGCGCTCAGTGCACAGAGGGACACCTGCATGGAGCAGGTAAGTGTGTCGGGACCTGAATGCGAGCCTGGCGTTTGATAGCTATATAAATGTGAAATCTATTGATGCTTGCTGATTGGCTTCTTTACATTCCATGTACTGTGATTGACGCATAAGGAAATTTTGACTAACTTAGAGGGAAATGTCACAATCGCTTGAATAATTTTGCTCCTTTCTAGCATGAATACCACATTTGTGCATCCCTTGCTGATTACATAGGTATCCTAGGGGTGGTATAGTTGTCACCTCTGTGGTTGTAATTTTTACCTTAGCCACCAACCTCAACATTGATGGCTAGGTAGACCCCTTGTGCTTTTCAACCTTCTTGTGATTTATAAGGAGGGTCACTCTTTTCTTTGGCTCACACACTATTAGCAACCAGCCGTGTCCTAAGCAGCCCATTGACTGTTTGCAACAATTCGGGGTAAATTCAATGATGTAGATATTTTTACAATTCAATGGATAGTTATATAAATCATCCATTTTTGTTTACTTAAAGTACATAAATAAATATACTTCTAAATTAAGTTCATTCATCCAGTTTTCTTTTGTGTGTCACTGAAATTATCACTGTTTTTAATTATTTAGTATAAACTTTCATTTAGAAGAGGTGCATGAACATTTAATTCCCAATACTTGTTTCATTTGGGGAATTTTGGAAAGTTTACCGGTTTACTAAAATGTGTGTGTGTAATTTATTACTGATACAATAACTAGAAAAACAATTAAATAAGCAACAAAAACAACTTTTCCCACAATACAACAATTATTGCATTCATTTCTTGAAATAGAGATTTATGATTGCAAAAGCTTTGTAAACTTTTTCCCTGAAACCAAGATAATAAACGTTTAATGTATTCTAAAGTGACATAACCTTTTCTAACTTGCCACTTCTGAGTCTAATGTTTGCTGACAGACTATTTTGTCAATTAGTTTTTAAAGGTCTGTTATTTTAATTTTCTTTGTGCACCGTAAAAGATGATTTTCCTGGCATCTAATTTATAAATTAAATGCTGTAGTGTTTACTGAACTGAAATAAATAACAAGACACTTATTTGGTTTGATAAAGAGAAACAACTAAAGGCTATTTAAAGACAAAATAAAATAACATTTTAAGTGTGTTTTACCATTGACAAGAAGTTTGTTTTGTTCTGATCTGATTCTGATAGACTAGTGACAGTTCAGTGCGTTTGTGCCAGAAAAATGTGACATAATAAATAAGGATGAGCGGGCTCGGATTTCTCTAATCCGAGCCCACCCGCACAGTGCGGATCCGACGGGATCCGAGCACTGTTCTGGTATTTCCAGTGCCAAAAAAATGAAACTGAGGCTCTGACATCCGAGTTTCACGTCGGATCTCGCGAGACTCGGATTGCATAAATTCCCCGCTCGCACCCGACATCTTCAGTCGGGCTCAGATCATTGAAGAGGGAGGTTATAGGTTTAGGGGTGCTCCGTCCTGTGTCCTGTTTCCTGTCACTCTGTCCTGCTTAATATCCAGTGGTTACTTGGTCCTGTGCTCTGTCCTGCTGATCAGTCCAGTGGTTATTTTTTCCAGTGCTCTGTCCTGAGTGCAGTGGTGCTTTTGTCCTGTGCTCTGTCCTGCTGAATCCAGTGGTGCTGTGTCCTGTGCTCTGTCCTGCTGAGTCCAGTGGTGCTGCCTGTGGAACGGAACAGTAGTTGTGCACCACTTTTTCACTCCGAATTACTTGGTCTTGCTTGGTCACGAGTGACCTTACAAGAAGACGGCTCAGTAACATTTTTAGATCTCACACTAATAGAGAAAGGCGAAGGCCTCATTCTTTCTTTGCCACTGCGTGTGTAGAATGGCATGTTGGCAATTTTTTTTTTCTCGGCAGTTAACTTTTAATCAGTTACACCTCTTTTTCTCTTCAACACGGTAAAAGGTTTTTTTTTGTGTGTTTTTTTCCCTGACTTAAAAACATTATGTACTTTTACATAGGCTTTACCAGGTGACGTACATGGAAGACTACCATCAGGTCTGGTGCCAGCAGCTGCTTGCTGATCCTGCTCATATGTGAATCAATTTTAATGAGACCCAAAGCACTTGTGGTGCAAATTCAGAAGGATATAGCGCTAGTATATAATAATTTCAGCACCAGAAAAATAGTTTTTTTCAAAGAGGGGAATATCTGACACCCCAAGCACTTGTAGGGCAAATTCAGAAATATATACTGCTGGTATATAGTAATTTCAACACCTGCTCGGCTCGGTACTCGGATAACTAAAGTTCGGGCGGGTTTGGTTCTCGGGGAACTGAGCCCGCCCATGTCTAGTTAAAACATTAACAAATTTGCAAGTGCACATTGATCGAATATATAGGCTTAAAGACTCATTGAGTCGTTAAGGAAAGGAAGGCAAAAGAAAAGGAGTAAATGTTCTCCAGGACAAAACATGTTACAATGCTAGGGTTGCAAATTAGTTTATTATTTTGAACATAAGTTAAATACTGGCTGTTTTTTTCATGTAGCACACAAATACTTGCTACCTTTATTTTTACACTGATATTTAAAGTTGATCTAGGACATGCCCTACCCCAACTATAAATCTGTTCAAACATTTTAAATTTAACTTACAAATTTAAACTTTAATGAGAAAAGTGCACAGCTGAGACAAGAGAAGCAAGTGACACAGAGTGGAGATTGGGACAGTTGAAAGGGTGTACCAGAGTGAGTAGTATAGGTGGGAGTAGGATCAGCTCTAATAAAGATATAGGTTTCAAAGATTTAAAGGCCGTGGGAAAGTCTGATTGGGTAGCATGGGAGAAGGCTTGTAGGCTTGAGTGAAAGGTTGCTATCAGAGAAAAGGCAATGTGCTGGTCACTGGTAGTATTAGTAGGCATGAGGGAGAGTATTTTGAAATGAGATTTATGATGTATAAAGTGATAAGGGCTTTGAAGTTTAGGGTAAGTAATTTGAATTGAATTCTGGATGACATGGAAAGCAAGGATTTGCAGAGTGGTGGAGAGTCCAGATGAGAGATTCAGTTTAGCTGCTGAATTTAGGATGGACTGAAGTGGTTATGTATGGGTGAAAGGAATGCCAAATGTGTCAAGGTTGCAGTATTCCACTTGTCCCCCTTACCGTATTAATTTCTGAACTGGAAGAGCAGATCCCCTCTTCTGTGTGAATGGTCCAAGAGGAAACTCAGTGGCGCACGCAGGGGGGGTTTCTGGTTCCCCAGAAACCTCTCCCCTCCGGGAACCAACGGTACTCCACAGCAGCCGCGGCGCTGTCAAAGAAGCGTCTGCGGCAGTGCTGTATTGTAGTATAATACAGCACTGCCGCGGATGCTTCTTGACATCGCCACGGCTGCTGTAGAATTCAGACTCGCAGCAGCTCTCTCTCTCTCGCTCTTTTTATTTTTTTCCCCTTCTAAATCCTACGTTCGCCTCTGAAACTGTATTATGAACATTTGTAGTAGTCTGAAGTATTAAGTTATATTTTGTGGGATGATGGTAGATGGCGAATGTGTCTCTACTTCTGGAGACAATGTTGCTAACCCCAACGTAGAGAGGTGAGATTCCCAACAAGATCAAAATGCCAAAGAACACTATAAAGGGTAAACATTTATTTTGGGAGCCTGTTGAAAAATAGGATATATATATTTTTTTTAAATATACAAGAAATTGGTTAACATCACACTAGTTAAATTACTCTACAAATGTTTAATGTATTAACTAATGTATTATCTAATAATTGAAATGTAATATAAGAATATAATACATTAAGATAAAATATGAAATCAAGCTAAATTAAAATTGTTGCATTTAAAAAACAGCCTATAAACATGAATAAAATGATTATGTATACACCTCAGTTTTCTCTTATAACAGTCTGAATCTTAATAATTAAATGTATAAAACTTATGTTACTTCTTTAGTAGTAATTTTGATTGGTTCAGCATGCATATCCGAAGACCCAAATTTATGTTCCCGAGCTTTCCTCTAGTTAATGCAGTTCCTCTCTACTGAGGAATGCCTGTGAGTTAAAGTAGCAATCCCTATTCCTGAGTCAAGTAGTTACTGAAGGAGTTAAACTATAAAAGTTGTTATCTTATGTGTGAAAGAGTTGTATCTTGTACTTTGTTTCATGTAATTGTTTTTGTTACCTGTCCCTTCTTCCTGTGTGTGTGTATATGTATGTATATATATATACATATATATATATATACAAGTTAACCCGTGCATGATACTCATGCATTCTAGTCAAATCAAGCTACTTAAGGTGTTAAAAAGGTTCTTGTCATGCATTTGGGCCATAGCCCAGGCCTCAACCACCAACCACTCCCCACTGTCACCCCCGCAACCACCAACCACTCCCAACTGTCACTTCTCCTTCAAGAAATATATATATATATTTTTTAAATCTTTATAAACACTTTTAACAATTAACAAATTAAATTAACAAATTAAAAACATCTTAGTATACCAAATTTCAGCTCTTTCTGAATTTTTTTTTCCACACACACTAAGAATTTAGTAGGTCAGTGTATAACTCCGCCCAGCAGGTGGCGCTGCAGCTTGGTTTTATTTTTTCCACACACAGACAGACTAACACACGCCACTAGACATTTATATTATAGATATATATATATATATATATTTATATTTACATACATATATATATATATATATATTGTAACAGAAGACAGGCAGGGCGCCTCAATGTGTATTACCACTTAAATAGCATCAATGGATGTAATATCATGCGTACCATGAGGTATTGGTAGGTCGTCTAATCAGGGAAGGAAGATCCTCTTCATAAATTATTCCTCCCAGTTGGTAAAATAATGGACAATGCAGAAAATAGAACACAACATAGAGTAGTATTGTCAGGATGTGCAATCACACCACCTGTGAAATATACACCACCTATAGGGCTTCCTTATCGTGCAAAAACACATATGCCCAAAGATCAACAATTATGATATATAGGACACCCGTGTGTACCAGCCCAAAAGGGGTATAAAAATATAAACTGCGTACCAGATGGTCTCTTCAAATTGGCAGAAAATCAATCCTTAGGAGGATCAGTTATGTAATCCCTCTCTTCAAATCTCAGTCATTGGCAGCAATAATGACAAGAAAGGAGGTGTAAAAAATACAATAGCGCTTTATTAAAAAATAAATATATGCACTTACATCAAGGAGTGCAGATAGATGTTTAAGGTAGTAGGCTCAACGCGTTTCGTCCCGGTAAAACGGGACTTCTTTTGCTCCTGATGAGGTCTTCAGCTATAGCAGCCGCCTTTCCCATATAAACTGATTATGCTCTGAGGCACTTGGATGCCCCCAGGGCTTTGCACTATGGTTATCACTGGTAAGCTTTTATTACTCTAGAGCAAAATGAAGGGTAACTGGAACACTGGAGGCAGGTACCATAGATAGTCCAAAGGCCATGGGTCAGTAGCAAGCTGGTTAGCCGAGGGACCGGCCACAGGTCAGGGCAGGTTGCAACCACAGGTAACCAGATCAAAGATAGCAGGGTTCCACAGGAACAGAAAGCTGGACAGCAATTAGTGCAGCACACAGAATGCTATAACTGGCAAGGAGGCTAAGCCCTCCCTGCGTTAAATAGTAATAGTCACCAACAAAACGTTAGGCCAACAGCCCAATCTAATCAAGTCAGGGCTGATTAATTGATTAATTAGTATTTGCTGGGACACGACACTGCTATACAAAGCGCGGAGAATGCCGGACAAGGAGGAAGTAACATCCCGGTCATCATATTGACAGCCGGGATAACCGGGACACATGTAAACAACGAGCCACTGTGGTTCATGACAATCAATCAAAATCTTGTTCTAGCTTTGGTTGACTCTGGAGTGAGGTTTCCATCTCTGCCCTGCCTGAAACCATAACTACTCGGTAACCCAAGTATAAGATCCTTTGCATACATGGAATGACTGAGGAACATGAGAGAACTCTTCTGCCAGTCACAAAAAACAAACTGTTTCCATGGTGGCTGCCATAGTGCCTAACATGCTGTATCTGCTTATTCTGGGGCAAGACTTCCAACTGTTTAAAGAGGCCCTAATCGAGTAAGTACGGCTGGACATGTCGGCAACTGATTCAACGGTCGGAAGCCTGATCTTAAAGGATCTGCCCAAAATTGTCACCGTTCGAGGAAGCCTGGAGAGCTGAAAGCAGTGCTGGCTGGTGACGTCGCAGATGAGCCCTCCCCGTCTGTCAGTGATGATACAGAATGCTCCTCAATAACAACTTTGTTTACTTTGCTTGCGACCAGCTTACTGGTGCAACTTTGGAAAATGCATTTAAAAATGTGATTGAGGTAAATGGTATAGCAAATGTCACCCAGCCTACAGAAGGTACACCATATTTTGCTTTTAAAAATATTTTTCTTTATAGAATTGCTATTGTACAAGGAGAAAATGTAGCACAGTCAATGGTTCCTCAGGGGAAGATGAAACGTGGGAACAATTTTTGCTCAGGTTTCATTGGCCCGGTGTATATATGGCAGTGATAAGGTATTGACGGTCTAGTCCCATTTGTCAGAGAACCTGTCCTAAACCTATGTATAGGGCAGCACTCATATCAATACCTGTAGTCCAAGTTCCCTTTGAACGTAGGTATGGACCTTGTGGGGCCACTAAAGAAATCTGCTCGTGGTCCCAATTGTATGTTTGTGGTTCTTTACTATGCAACTTGATATCCAGAGACAGTTTCCCTATGGAATATAAAGTTCAGCATCATAGCTAAAGAGCATGTGTTGATTTTTACATTTTTGGAAATTCCCAAGTAAATTCTCACTGACCAGGACACCCCATTCATGTCAAAGTTGACAAAGGACATGTGTCAGTTGTTAGGGATGATGGCTCATCAGACTACTCTGTACCATCCACAAATGGACGGCGTGGTGAAGAGATTTAACCGCAAATTAAAGAACATGATGAAGAAAGCAGTGGCTCAAGAGAAAAAGATTGGGACACTTCTCCCATATTTGTTGTTTGCCATCTGTGAGGTACCTCAAGCCTCAACAGGGTTTAGTTCTTTTGAGTTATTATTTGGGAGACAACGAAGTGGTATCTTGGATATGTTGGAAGAAGAGTGGGAGCAGCAAAGCGCCAGAGAGACAAATCTGGTACAATTTGTGGCCCAAGTGCATGAGATGTTGGGAAAGATATCTATGTCTCGATCAATTAGTCACAATACTGCAATACTGGCCTAATACCATGTGTTGGTTCCCTTCATGCCATTGTGCTGCCAAAGCAGGTTTGACCCATCAAGGCCTGTACTCCACAAGATCTCTGAAGGTGTCCTGTGGTATCGAATACCAAACTATTAGCCTTTTAGTCCTGTAAATTGCTAGGTGGAGCCTCCATGGCTAGGACATGTTTTCCAAGCATATCCCACAGAAACTGGATCTTAGAGATATGGGGATTTTGGACTCTGTCATGTTCCTCAAACCATTCCTGCACAATTTTTGCAGTGTTGCAGGACGCATTATGCTGCTGAAAGAGGCCACTGCCATCATGAATACCATTGCCATGAAGTGGTGTACTTGCTTTACAACAAAGTTTAGGTAGGTGGTATGTGTTAAAGTACCATCAGTATAAATGCTAGGATCCAAGGTTTCCCAGCAGAACATTGCCCAGACCATCAAACTTTTTCCCCTGGCTTGTCTTCTTCCCACAGTGGATCCTGGTGCCAACTCTTCCACACGTAAAAGACACACATGCACCAGGCCAATCACATGATGTGAAAGAAAGCGTGATTCATCAGACCAGGCCACCGTCTTCTATTGCTCCATCGTCAAGTTCTGGTGCTTACGTGCCCATTGTAGGCACTTTGGCCAGTGGACAGTGGTCAACATGGGCACTCTGACTGGTCTGCAGCTATGCAGTCCCATATGCAGCAAGTTGCGATGCACTGTTTGCCATGACACCTTTTTATCATAGCCAGCATTAACTTTTTCAGCAATTTGTGCTACAGTAGCTCTTCTGTGGGATTAGACCAGACGGGATAGCCCTCACTCCCCATGCGGATCAATGACCCTGTCGCCAGTTCACAGGTTGTTCTTCCTTGGACTACTTTTAGTAGGTACTAACCACTGCATACTGGGAACACCTCACAAGGCCTGCCTTTTTGGAGATGTTCTGACCCAATCTACTTGTCAATTTGGCCTTTGTTAAGTTACTCAGATCCTTACGTTTGCCCATTGTTCCTACTTCCAACAAATCAGCTTCAAGATATGACAGGCGCCATTGTAACAAAATAATCAGTGATATTCACTTGTCAGTGGTTTTAATGTTGTGTCTGATTGGTGTATATTTGCATTGAATTTGTGTAATTTATATTGTCTTGACTGGAGTGTGAATGTGAAAATCATGTGGGTAATTAACAAGACCAATTCTCCTTTTACAAATCATAATAATTAGAGATGTTCACTGACTCCTGTGTTTTGGATTTGTATTAAGTTCGTGTTTTGGTTTTGGCAAAACTGCCCTCGTGTTTTGGTTGTGGATTTGTATTTTTTAGAAAAATTGCTAAAATATGCTAAAATCACATAATTTTGCTCTTTTTTTGTTACTACATTATTAGTAACCTCAACAACCCTAATTTCCAGTCAATTTTGACTACCTCACAGGTCACAATGTTATTTTCATATACTTTCGGACAAAGACTGCAGCGAGATGGCTGGATGTTAAGCGACAGAGCAATGACACAAACACACACAAGACCATAGCACATCTAGGAAACATTACCACACAGCAGTGGCAGAAAAGAAAAGTGGTGCAAGATGGAATTGTCCTTGGGACCTCAGAACCACCCGTATGTTAAAAACCTTTAACAAACTCACACAGAAACAGTAGGGGTAGCAGGTACAGTTTAACAAAGCAAGCACTTCAGCGACAAGGAGTGCCACTTTTGTGTCTGAAGTGCTTTGTTTGGGACCCCCACAAAACAAGCTAACAATGGGCTTAAGACAGCTAAGGTAACAGTGCTCTCAATGAACTCTAGAGTGGCAAGATGTAGTTGTCATCTTCAGCCTGATCCTCACCCTCATCATCCTGTACATCATCCTCACCCTGTACATCATGCTCACACAATATTAATTAATTCCCACAGGAAACCACCATTGCAGAAGTCTCTGTAACATAAATGTAAAAAAAACAAAAAATGTAAAAAAAGCTTTTCCATTTTTAAAGAAAAAAACACATCTTTAATAAAGGTCAAACTTTACTGTAGAAAAACATAAACTTGCCAACATGCCATTATAATCAAAATATTAATAAGACTTCCATCATCAGCTAGTTTCCTTCTCTCAGCTAGCTCCCACCACCTCCAATCTAGACTGTAATCCTCCTCACCCTCATTAGTGTGTACATCATCCTCACACAATACTAATTCATCCCAGCCGGAAGTCACCATTACAGAAGTCTCTGTAGTTTGTTGTTATTGCCAGTAAAGGCCTTCCTCATGGAATTTGCAGTTCATTTTGATGAACATCATCTTTTCCTCATTTTTAGGAAGTAGTCTCCCACGCCAATCGCTGAAAATGTTCCCGGCTGTGCTGAAAACTCTTTCCTAGTACACACTGGAGGGTGAGCAGCTTAGGTATTGCAAAGCGAGTTTATACATGGGGCTCCAAGTTGACTTTTTTCCTCCCAGTAAGTAAAGGGACTGTCTGACATGTCAATTTGTACGCTTTCATTAAAATAATCCTCCACCATTCTTTGGATGCTGATAGTAGGAGAAGGTGGAGTTACAGCAGAGGTGCCATGATTTTTGGGGAATTCTTTTATACCCAACCAGATGTCAAAATGTTCTGCTAAATCATCTGCATCATCCTTGGGTCTCTTGGAAAAACTTAGTTTTTTCCTAGAAACAGTAGCCTGAGAAACTGAAGGAGGGGACGTCATTGTAACATTTCAGCTGCACCATTTCAACTGTCAACTTGCTCACCAGGAGCTCATTGCATCTCTTGAGAACTGGGACAGTTGGAAATAAAGAGAAGACATAGTTTTTTAAACTAGGATCAAGCATAGTCGCCAAAATGTAGTGATCCGATTTCAAGATGGTGATAACTCTTTGATCCCGGCGAAGCAATTAAAGTACTTCATCTACAAGTCCGACATACTTAGCGTGATGGCTTTGTTTCATGTTCTCCTTCAATTTCTCAAACTGCTTTTCCAAAAGTCTAATTAAGGGAATTGCTTTGCTCAAGCTAGCAGTGTCTGAACTCATTTCACAGGTGACTACTTCAAGTGGTTTCAGCACCTTGCACAACACGGAAAGTATTCTCCACTGTGCTGGACTAAAAAACATTCCCCCTCCTTTTCCAATGTCATGCTTGTGGATTAAGCGTGGATGGCTTTTTCGCTGTTTCTCCATCCTCTAAAACATGTAAAGTATGGAATTCCACCTTGTTGCCACCTCTTGCTTCAGTTTGTGGCAGAGTAAAATAAATTGCTCTTGCAGCTGCTGCTATTTCCTACATGCTGTTGCAGAATGCCGAAAATGTCCCAAATTTTTTGGGGCTACAGACAGCATCTCCTGCACGTCCCTGTCATTTTTAAAAAAGCTCTATACCACCAAGTAGATTATGTGAACAAAACAGGCAATGTGATGGATTACACCCAGCTGTAATGCTCTTACAATATTGGTGGCGTTATCATAAATGACATCCTCAAGGGAGTCCAAACGGGATAAGCCATGTTGCAATGACATCCCTTAGTTTTTCAAACAGGTTGTCATCGGTATGCCTCTTAGTGTAGCCGGTGATACACAAATGTAGGATACCACTTTGTATTTGCAACAGGATGAGGGGGATATTTGTGTAGCTGACGACAGCACTAATGAGGATGTTGCTAAAAAAACGAATCTGTCTCTTTAAACATTGGTAGGTCCTGGATCAAGGGGTTGGAGTGGGGAGTGGAGATGAGCTGTGCTTCCACAGAAGCCCCCTATTGGGACGCTGAAAAACATCTGGACTAGCCCTATGGAGAACAATTGATACTAATTGGCTTCCCCAGCTCCAAAGATAAGGCAGCAGTCAGCCCCTCCTAAAATTAACCCCTTACACTACTTTGTGATGTCACAGGGTCCCCGCATTTGTTCCATGCTGTCTGTAAAGGATGGAGGGGGGAGAATGAATGCAGCTCCAGCCCCCTCATCTGTATCCTGGACACCACCTGATCTTTACCCATAGTTCACCCGGCTTCACTTTAAGGACAATGAATAACAACCTCACTGCTACATCATCAATATACAATACACAATATACATATGTAGAATGAGCTACAATGTCCCCTTATCCACATGTAATTAGATACTGCAGTTGTAGTCTGTTGAGCTGGGAAACAAGAGCTATAAAAAATACTTGCTAAAATTCACAGAAATTAAATGAGAAACAGGATGGTTACAGTGTTATCACACTTGCTTTGTCACAGTTTTTTTTTTAAAAAAGATACAAGACAGGAACCTAGAAATTGACATTTGGCTGAAATGTGTTTTGTTGCAGTGTAATAAGCAGCGTATTAATTCATTCATTAAGAAAAAGAAAACAAAAAAAAAGGTTTGCACAGGTGTCAAATAGATGTGCATCTTGAAGTTTGCTGCATTTACTTTCTAGGCAGACCAATGCAAAACCAAAATGATTTTTAGTGTGCATTAAGAGAGCTTAGTAAATGTGGTCTAGCAAGTTACCCTGTACATTGCTCTAAAAGTGCTTAAGACCCAGCTGCCAAGCTGCCTGATCACTGTATAGTCATGCAAATCTGAAAGACCTGGACTTTGCAATTGGGCTGAACAGCCAGATCTGGCAGGGCACCACCACTGTTACAAAGTGACTACATGCATTGTCAGATATGGCCTCATCCACTTTTCCCATCCATCATCACTGGCATCTGGTAGATTCAGATCAGATGTTGAAGTGGACAAGTGGTCTTTTTGGGTCCATGCAGGATGCTATTTTCAGCTAAATAAGTTTGAAAGACATTTTTGGCCATTAAAATCACAGTATGAATATACACCTTTAAAATATAAAGATTTTAGTACTAATATTATTATTAACCTTTATTTATATAGCACAATTATATTCCATAGCTCTTTACAATTGGGAACATCACAGTAATAAAATGAGACTGTGTATTACAGACAGAGAGGTAAGAGGGCCCTGCTTGCAACCTTACAATCTATAAGACAATAGGGGTTTGATACATGAGGTTGAGATATTGCATATTGCATATTGGTCCAGCCAGATTGCAAAGTTAGAAAGTGCTATGTGGCTATATAATCCAATCACACAGTAATGTTGGTCAGGGAGACAAGAGTCAGATGGTTTAATGAGTACAGAAAGAACAATTGCAAGTCTTATGCGAACTGTGTAGAGAGTGGTAATAGGGTACCTTAGGGAGGTTAAGATGGTGATTGAGGATATTGATAAGCTTACCTAAAGAGGTGGTGAGAGTCTGAATCGAGAAAGACCAGTAAGGTTTGTAATGCAATAGTCAGGAGATGAGGAGAGCATGAATTAAATATTTTGCAGAGTCTTGAGTGAGATATGTGTATATTCTGAAAATGTTTTTTAAATGTATGTAACAGGAATTAGATACAGATTGGATGTGGGGAGCAAAAGATAGTTCTGAGTCAAGGATCACACCTAGTCAGCAAGCTTGAGGGATAAGATTTATTGTCATGTTGTTAACAGAAATAGAAATGTCATGTAGGTAACTTCGGTTGGCTGGTGGATATACTGTATTATAAGCTCTGTTTCTGAAATATTGCGCTGGAGTTGGCGAGAGACCATCCAAGATCAAATGGCAGAAAGAAAGTCAGTAGCATGGGCCAACATGGATGGTGAGATATCAGGAGAGCACAGATAAATTTGGGTATCCTCTGCATAGAGATAATACTGACATCCAAAGGAGCTTATTAGATTACAAATAAGAAATGGTATAGACAGAGAAGAGCAGGGGGCTTAGGACTGGGCCTTATGGGACTCTAACTGATAAAGGAAGCAGAGAGGAGGTAGATCCAGAGAAACAAACACTGAAAAGTGATCAGATAGGTAGGATGAGAACCAGGATAGGACAGTGTCCTGAACACCAAGAGATTGGTTCATTTGTATGAGAAGAGAGTAGTCAACAGTGTGAAACGCAGCAAAGAGAGATCCAGGAATCAGAAGCAAGTAATGGCCTTTAGATTTAGCAGTGATAACATCATTGAAAATCTTAGTGCATTCTCAGTGGAGTTTTGGGAATGAAAACCTGAGTGAAGTTGTCTCATGAAGGAAAGCATGTGAGGTGAGCGTAGGCAATTCTCTCAAGAAACTTGTAGGGGATGGGAGCTTAAAAATGGTAATTTGAGAGGAAGTTTGTTTTTCAGGATAGGAGAGACTAGTTTGTGAGGGCATAGGATCAAGAGGAGACGTAGTAGAGTAGGAAGATAATAAGAGAGCAGATACTTCATCTTCATTTGTAGGTTAAAATGAAGAGAAGATGCCATGGTGTAGTGAAAGAATTGGGCTGATTGCTTGTTGAGGAAGAGTATACCTGTTCTTGTCAGATCTTATCAATAGTTGTTGGAGGGTTTGGGGAGGCAGGTTTGAGCGGATATTTAAATTTATTAAAAAGGAATTTGGAGTTAGAGGCTTGACTCGGGATGGAAGATTTGAAGTATGTTTGTTTGGCAGTGTCTATAGCATTTCAATAGGAGAGATAGATAGCAGTATATGTGAGGAAATCATTAGAGGTACAAGATTTACACCAGTGATGTTCTGGTTTGAGAGAAAGTTTATGAAGATGATGTGTTCCTTTGATGTGCCTCTGCTGACATTTTAGTCAACATGGAGTGTGAAGAGTGTCTGGAGCCACTTGTCTAAGGGCTGGTTCAAAAGTTTTGTTTACTGTCAGGTCAGAAGAAGATAATGTAGAAATTGGGGAGAGAAAGTGTGGAAAGCTTTTGAAAATTAATAGAGTTAAGATTTCTAGGGGTATGAGGTGGCTTGGTAGAGTTTTGACAGCAGAGAGGTTAAAGTAACAGCTGTAAGCTTGTAGCTGATAAGATGATGATCCCAGAGGAGAAAATAAGTGTTTAAGGGATAAGAAACTGAGCATAGTCTAGAGTAAACAAGAGCAATCCAATGTGACAGGCTGAGGGAGGAAGTTGAAAAGAGTAATTTGGAAGCACAAATATAATGTGGATTATCATTGGGGATGTTGAAATCACCCATAATGGTAATGGGGAAGTCAGAGTATAACAAATGAGGGAACCAGGCAGAGAAGTGTTCAAGACATTGTTGGTGTGGCCAGGGGGACAATAGATCACAGCAACACGTATATACAATGGTTTGAAAATCCAAATAGCATGTACTTCAAAAGTAGAGATGTTCAATGACCCCCGTGTTGTGTTTTTGGTTTTGGATCTGGATTAACTTCGTGTTTTGGTTTTGGTTTTGGCGAAACCGCCCTTGCGTGTTTTGATTTTGGTTTCCAATTTTTTTCTAAAATCCCTATTTTTTTTTGCTAAAATCACATATTCTTATGCTTTTTTCCCCCCTACATTATTATTAACTTCAATAACACTTATTTCAAGTCATTTGCAGTCAATTTTGACCACCTCACAGGTCACAATATTATTTTCATACACTTTCAAACAAAGACTACATATTTAGAAGACCAAGCTATCCTCTTTGTGTGTAACCTATATAACACAGTACAATTTGACTGCAGATTTACACCAAGCCTGCCAGCCCTAGTATTTGTATTTCAGCAATGACAATTAGCAATGGAGCAATGGAGCTCTCCTCTTTGTATGTTACCTATATAACACAGTACAATGTGACTGCAGATTTAGAAGACCAAGCCTGCCAGACCTATTATTTATATTTCAGCAATGACAATTAGCAATGGAGCAATGGACCTTTCCTTAATGTCACTGGAGACTTTAAAGAACACTGCTACCCCTCTTCTTTCTTTTCCACGTATGACGCTGCCCAACTGCACTAGAGACTGCCAAGAACTGTGCTACCCCCTTCTGTGTCCCTCTGTGAAATGGCACTGGATCGCTGTGGAGGGCGGTACTTATAGAATCCAAAGCTCACGAGATCCGAGGATGTACAAATGATGTTTTGCCTCGTTTTCAATTTCGACGGCGCGCGTACTCGGATCTGCTAAGTTCGGGTTTGTTTGGTTCTCGGGGAACCGAGCCTGAGCATCTCTATTCAAAAGATGTTGTTGAAGTCGTATAATTGGATGAACGAAAGTATATTGGTTAATATTGTTTTACCGTGCGATTGCATTCAGTATGCCACGTAACACGTGGCATGGCGCGATCACGCGGTAAAATACGCAAGCACACACTCGCAAATTTAGTTATTTATATATTTCATATTTATAATGGTTCCATTCCACAGTGATTTATGAGCAGATGGTATTTAGTTTATATATATATATATATATATATATATATATATATATATATATTAAAGTTATATGTACACTTTAGTGATACTTGAGGTTCAGGTTACAGGAAATATGACATGTTTAGTATTATTTTAATCCCCTATTCATCCGCAGTTGTCCGGTTCATTCGCCGAAGAGATCACACATTGCATACTCTAGTTTGTGATGTTAGGGAATATATGTTTAAAATGTTACTGACTGTGTATTGTGAACAGACTAGCTTAAACTGGTTTCTGGGTGGGAGAATCATCTGGAATGTTGACCCTTACCCTTGGAGGGGGTTGTTTGAACTGGCCTACGACCTGTTTACACTGGGCTCTCCTGAAGTCTGGACCTATAGAAGCAAGCCACGTCATCTGTATTGTTTTCTCTGTAACACTTAGTGTATATATACAAGCTCCCTGGGACCAGCTAGGCCAGTCATTCTCTGACCACGGTATTCTGGAATGAAGCACTGTTCTAGCTGGATCCAGCAGAGCGTGCAGCAATCGCGGTGGTATGTATGTATCTTTGGTATCGGCTGTACTGTATTATAATTATGTACTGAACTGCTAACTTTTGCATCTGCTAAATAAATTATTTTGTGCTTTGGAAACACAAGAAATCGCTTAGACAATGCTTATTGTAAAACGATAAAATCATTTTAATAATGTGAACATGAGTGATGGTAGAACTGTAATTGTGCAATATGGGGAAGATGCTATGTGAATAATGTAATATTTATCCAGAGTAAAAACAACATAAAATGTGTTTTTTTGTACAGTAAATAAATGCGAATTATTTCACTTTACACAGCTTATCAAATATATTAAAATCAGTCTGATCATTAAGTTACAAAAAACCTCCTGTCATTATGACATTAAGAAGTTTTGATGGTATTTGAGTTCCCAGCTATATTCACAATATCAAGTTTGCATCTTTGTCCAAAGATTTATTCACACACTCAAATGTTAAATGGAGATTTCTAGCATCTACATGAAAACTCTGAGATGAACTGATAAAAACAAAGTAAAGTGAAATAATTTAGGCTGTTTCCACTTTTGTAGTCATATGCATCTAAAGGACATCTTTGACGTAGATATGCTACGGTTTTCTTAGACACAGGAATCTACTTGAAGTACTCATTAAATCTGCCTGAGAAAAGCATTAATCTAAATGAAAGTCCACATGAAAAAAATCATTATTTCTGTTTGAAAAAAGTCTATTACCGATGTATATTTACTGCATTTTTCTTGCATGAACAAAACACTCTCCAAGAACATTCTCAACGGAAATCGGTTCTTCTGTACTGCAGAAGAACCTTCGCTTTATCCATTGCTAATCATTACTAACCAGCTTCCAAGGGGATTACTGTGTTCCTACATCATCTGGCAAATTGTGCTTGTATATGTGGACCACAGGCCTGTACTAAGTGCTTTCTTTGACTCCTATATTTCTACTCTCAGTTTTATAGTCATAGCGAAAAGGAAACTGTCCTGCTGAGTCTGTGAACACAGATATTGATTTAAATGCACAGTAATAACATCAATTGTTATAATCCTAATAACAAAATGAACACAATACTAATATTAATCATAATCAAATACATTATACTTTATCAACCAAATTGCAGTTTGTTTTTCAATTTTGAACTTGGCGAGGTAAAAATGATCTTCATTTGTCATTGCTAATGTGAGACAGGCTGCCTGCTTTGCTAACACATTTTAGACTTTCATTCATCAAGGGAATATTGACTGAACTGGAGTGTGGAGAAAAAGGGACTGTCTGCATGTTTCAGAACACTATTAGCAATTACATAGTGAAATAAATTCACTAAAAGGAGTTCTATTTTATTTCAAACCACATAGGTCTTATCTCACATTAAAATAGCAAGTCCGGCAATCATTTAAAAACATTCAGCTTTTTGGTTGCTCTAAAAAAAGAAATATTTAATTTGATAGAAAGAGCAATAAATAAGCATTTCTTAATTTAAACTTGGCATAGTTAAACTTAATAATGGTCATGTCAGATGTAATTTGCATATTGTTGCTACTGATTTAGGTTATATGATGCATTCGATTTATGGCTTGCTACAATCTCCTTTTGTTACACAATCAATAGGAGTTTTATATGTTGGCTGACATGTACTTGAACATTTATAGTCATGTTAGTGTACTGGACAGATAGATAGTTAGATAGATAGACAATATAAGTCAATGGTGTTCAACTTATCTGTATAAGTAGAGAAAGTTCATAAACAAAGCTCTTTTGAAGTGCACTTCTTTTTATTCAGGTGGCAGCTCTTTATCAGATATCCCTGTTCCACAAGGATTCTAAAATCATGACTTCTTCAGGGGATAAGTGATAATATTTAAAAAGAAGGAAATGCATTAGGAATTTGCTGCTTATCTATCTCCCTTTCAAAAGTCTTCATATTGTTCCTGTGCAGTCATATGCTATCTTGGAGGATCAGATAAGTACTTAATCAGATTGTTTTTGATGTACGTGCAATGATTGTTTTTAATATAGGGATAAATACTTTTCAAGGGTAATACACTATGATTTATTTTTTATATAATTGCTAATGAAACTATTATACATGCTCTTTAACTCTTGGGAGAAAACTCCTGGGGTAAATGTATTAACAAGTGAGTTCTGCAACTCACAGATATTTGGTGACTTTGACAGCTAAATTTAAAACGGCAAGTTTAGAGCAAGTTTGCTCTTAAAGACATTGCCGTTTTAAATTTAGCTTTTAAAGTCACCGAATATCGGCGATTTGCATAACTATCAGATTAATACATTTACCCCCTGCACTGTAAAGAGATCGAGGCTTAAGAGATACACTTTTGAATCTGAATTTGAATGTTGGCACATAGGATACCTGTATTTATTATTCTCTGGTGGATTACGAATTTGGAGAGATTTATTTTTTACGGTGCTATGTACATCTTTGAAGTTCTGATATGTAGGAATTTAATATGTCAGTGTCTGGTGTAAAGATATATAGAAAAATATATAGAAATTCTCTAAAAATAGGTTGTGGACTATTCATGATATAAGTGTTTTGTGCTTTTGTGCTAGCTGCGTTCTTCATCGATGCGCGAGTGTGTCAAAGAAAAAATAATATTGTACTATTGTGTTTCTTTTTACTATTTTCAGGTCATCCTTTTAGATATCTGGATTTGAGGAGCTAAAAGACACAGTGAATCATACTATATGGTGGAGTAGAATTTTATTATTTTTATGGTATGTGATTTTCTCTAGAGTTGAAAACATAAAGAATGACAATATAGTACTAGGAGGCAGTTTTTCTTCTTCTTTCTTTTAGATAGTTCCAGTATAACCTGGATTAAGCATAGTGTCTACTATTAGATCCAGATTTGGTTAGTCCTGGTGATGCCACAGGATTTCCTGATCAGACGAGGAAGTAGCACATAATGTTAATTTTGTGCTGTAATCAGGGTTCCAGGGATTGAATGAAACCGTATCCGGAACATTCTCTTGATTCCCTGGCTACTATTAACCGAAGAGCGCATATGTCATTTTCTTCAGGCTGTTCTAAAATGTCAGTGCAGGGTTAAGCAGCTGGCACTTCTCAATTTAAAGTTGACAAGTTTTTGGTAAGTGGTTAATTTCCATTGTTTGATAAAAAAACAAACAACAAAATTTCAACACTTTTACCAAAATTCAATTTTGAATGCCTCAAATATCATTTGAAAGGGTATCTGCCAATACAATGCAGTTTGTATTCTACTGATAAATACTTGACCTTTAGAAGCAAAATGTTTTTATATTGCTGTAAGTGATAACATTAGTGATCAGTACGAAAAAGGTTGAAACTCAGATAGTGTCTTGTTTTTCAACTGTAAACAGTTATTAAAAATAAAGTTTATAAACAATGATTTTAAGCAGAACTGTATGAAATATTATCTTACTTGTAGTGTGCAATATAAACTGTAGCTAATGCAAAACACATTTCTTATTGCATCTCCTGTTTTTTTCTACATTACAACCATATACTAATTAATTTTTTGCTTTTTAAATTTGCTACTTGTTGCTAATACATTTAGGCTTGGAATTTATATTATGTCTGAATTTATAGTTCAGTAATACCTATGTCTTTGCATTGAGTTTGTCTTTATCAATCGATTTTATATCTTATACAGATAGATTTTTCTTCATGTGTTTAAATGCATTAAAAAAATACTTTCTTACTTGTGTTTAATTTTCCAAATGTTATGACTTCCCTCACTACCTGCTTTATTTACATAGGCCTTTAAAAAGCTCTTTAACCACATTATATTTAATTCCTTATTGTATTTTACCTGTTCCTTCTCACCTGCTTATTCTTATTTAACTTTGTCAATTTAGATAATATTTTCTTGACAATTATGCTCATTCCAATATTTTTATTTATAATATAAACACATTACTATTGTGACCAAGAAACTTCTCTGGAACCACCATTTCTTAGAGTGGATTGTTGCACACAGCTGAAGTCGCACAAAACCCAAAAAATGCATATATGCAGATGGCAATGACTTTTATGTGTAAATATGCCTGTTTGACATGTTTGCACATACATTAGTACATACCCACCTTTCAAAAATGGCAAGAAAGTGTGCTATATTGATGGAGAGCCACTAGATGGCAGGGTAATCCCAGTCACAGATCAATTAAAGTAAAAAACCAAACAGAACAAACATGTACCTTTTAGTGTCAGTAAATTAAAAAAGGCAAACTAACTCTTTGTCTGTTAGTACTCCAACTGATGTGAAGTGACTGATACTGGAGGCTCCAGAAAGCTGTGTTTTGGGCTTATACTTCCCTGCACTGAAGTGATATGATAAAGACAAAAGAGCTTTAGGGGTAACAACCAGAGCACTGGTCAGCAGGGTGGAACCACTTGGCGTCCTGAAGTGAGGGGATCCCAATCAAGAGGAAAAATATGATCCCAGAGGCTAGTTAATAGTTGCCACCTGAATATAACGGAGAACATCTAAGACCAAAGATACGGGTACTTGCTACTAGGGAGACGGTGGGAAAGAAAATGTGAACTTTGGGATGGGGAGACCCTGATGCAAAAAGGCAGGTTGGATGAGCAGAGCTCCGGTGACATGGAGCTGTTCAGTATGGCCGTCAAGAGAAATTGTAGACAATATTAGGAATTTACATGGATGTGCGCTACACAATATGAAGACATCAAAAATGTCTTTCCAATGAGAGAAGTACTTCAAAGAAAGTACTCTAGAAGAAGAATCAATTTTATCTCACCAAAAGAAAACTCACCAAAAAAAGTTCATATGAAAGTCAAAGTTCTGTGTTATTTTTTTTTTTCCACGTCGGTGTGTGGTCACATTCAAAGATCAGTCTCAAGAACATGTGAAATAGGAAAGAAACAGACAAATAAAATATATAGTGTAGTAAGTTCAAAAATAAAATTAATAACAAAAATATTGATCAATGCTTCAACATAGTTAGAGTGTTGAGGTATATTTTAACCAAATCATCCCTTTTTGAAAGTGCTTACAATAAATAGGTTTGCATTAAACCATCAATCACCACATGTGATATCATTATTTTTTGAAGGTCTCCCCCTTCGTGGGTCTGCTTGATATAGGATATATATGACATGTCAATACAGTCTGACAATCATCTCAGAGTGTAGAGGGTTTTCAATTAATTCAATTTAATCAATGCACATAGTGCATTACCTCTTTGTTATTTATCAATATAAACAATAAAAATCAATATAATATGAAACAGGCATATTTTCTCCGAATGTGCACAATAGAGTCTATCTGCCTATCAGAACTTCAAGATGTTAGCGCTTTGAGCAGGTTCTTTAATGAGCCCTGTCACAGGATGAACCTCCTATGAGGATAGTTACATGCTAGTTTGAGGTACTAGTGTCGAGAAGTTACAGATGTAATGAGACATTACATGGTCAAACAGAGCTCTTTTTTACAGATTCTGACACATATTGGCAGGGGGTAACCCCACCCCCTGATCCTAGATGGCGCTGCAAAGACTGAGAGGTTACATCTGATGTTTAACATTAGGATGTGATATGTCTTCTAAACTTGGAGTGTAACACAATTTTAAACTTTAACAAAATGTACATCAATGATCTCCTAAATCATTTGGCGACAGGTTCCATATCACTCTCAGACACATTCCAATGCATTCAGGTTAAAAGGATGTGTTGTGCTACTGAGATGAAAAGGTCTAATTAACTTAATTAGCATGCGATTAACCTGCCTTTAGAAGTTACAAAACAAAGACAAATTTCCTCCCCTGACATACTGTCTCAAAAGAAAGGGGGGTAAACCAATCCGCTCCAAGGTAAGGACAAACCTCAATTAGATATGGTTAATTATAATATATAATATGAGGTGGTGCTCTCATGACTAGATGAATCTAGAAAATGAAAAAGTACAGGTGATAATAGATATCGGCTGAACAAAGTAGTGTGTGAGGCATTCCTGTCCAAGAAGAAATGTAAATATAAAATCAACTTTATTGATGATTACTTAAAAAAGGGGGGTAGACAAATAACCAAATCCCACCTGAGTCTGTGAATTTTAAAATATACAAGTGAACAGAATAGAAACAAAGTGTAAAGAGAAATAAAAATTGACCCGAAAAAGGAAGCTGGTCAATATTATTAAATGTCAGATTTGTATTATAGTGTAACTTAATACGTGAACATAGGTCTAGTCTTCTAATTGCATTGTTTGATTTAACAGTTCATAGGACCATTTTAAACTGGTATATTGTATCTATTGTATAACTTTAAACATAAGCAATCACCTCTATGACTAACAAAGGGTTAATGTAAATCCCACAAAAAGTGACATGTAATAATATATATGTGTATGAAACACTTGCATGTGTTATTTGTATATCCCTTATTATATAGGGAAAGAAGGGGAATATTAAGATATGTTACAAAAATGATGGTGGCAAAAAGCTCTTGTCATCAATTATTACACCACGAGGGCACTATGTGTGATAGAGTACCAATAGGTATAAGTGGTTACTCCACATAGAATCCTAACCGGGATGTAAATAAACAGACAGTTTTATCTGTATCCTATGTTGGTCCACATTCCAAAATTGGAACTATCACCCCCGTTGTAGAAAAATAATTAATCTGATCCCCTGAACAATAATTGCGAGATTATATTGTAGGGTCAATATTGGCCAGAGTGCTGTGCATATGTTCACTCTGAGATATATCCCATCATGAAATGATGTTACAAGATATTTAACCAATATTGTGATTCCCAATAAATTATGCAAAACCCTATTACACAGGGGAGATTGTTTCACTGCAGACTGATAGCAGCAGAAAAATCTGTTGTAAGTAGTTATTATATACAGGGCACTATATGTACATATATAAGTGTCCAGGGGTGTAGATGGACTGCCTGTCAGATGTCCTGCTCGTGGTATATATCTACAGATAGATCAGACTGAGCCACCTATTATAAACATCGGAAATGACCGACAAAAGTAATATTACCCTTTCTTTAAAAACCCTAAAGTTAGTGCTACACAGAGGTGTTGCCTGCTATTTATGCATTAAAATAGTAACCTGGGTTTCTACAACGGGGGTGATCGTTCCGATTTTGGAATGTGGACCAACATAGGATACAGATAAAACTGTCTGTTTATTTACATCCTGGTTAGGATTCTATGTGGAGTAACCACTTATACCTATTGGTACTCTATCACACATAGTGCCCTCGTGGTGTAATAATTGATGACATGAGCTTTTTGCCACCATCATTTTTGTAACATATCTTAATATTCCCTATATAATAAGGGATATACAAATAACACATGCAAGTGTTTCATACTCATATATATTATTACATCTCACTTTTTGTGGGATTTACATTAACCCTTTGTTAGTCACAGAGCTGATTGCTTATGTTTAAAGTTATACTCTGGTGAGACACAATATACCAGTTTAAAATGGTCTTATGAACTGTTAAATCAAACAATGCAATTAGAAGACTAGACCTATGTTCACGTATTAAGTTACACTATAATACGAATCTGATATTTAATAATATTGACCAGCCCCCCTTTTTGGGTCAATTTTTTTTGCTATGGGGCCCACAAAAATCTAGTTATGCTGTTGAGAGAATAATTTTCTTACACATGCTCAGTTAACAGATAAATGTACATTTTGCATATTTGAAAAGTAAATATGAGAATTTGCAAGAAACATTTGTCCTTAGTGGTCAGGTCATAGTTTCTTTCACTTTGCATTAGTTGTCCCTGCATTGTGGAAAGTCTTGAAAATAGGTTTAATTTAGATAATAGTAATAATTAATTTGACAGGATAACCTGTTACACAAAGGACAATACAAATAGGAAAAAAAACAAAAAACAAAAAAAGAATAATCTTTGGGGCAATGATCTATAAGCCATATTGACGCCATGTTTCCAGGGTGCTCTTGATGAGTAAATGATTATTTGATATTGTTAATTTAGTGACATAGGGCCTGATTCATTAAGGAAAGTTAAACAAAAGATTGAGTAAGTTTTCTTACTTAAGTTTTCTGGACAAAACCATGTTGCAATGCAAGGAGTGTAAATGAGTTCATTATTTTGCACATAAGGAAAATACTAGGGTGTTGCATTGTAACATGGTTTTGTCCAGAAAAATTAAAGTAAGAAAATTTACTCAATTTATTGTTTAAGCTCCTTAATGAATCAGGCCCATAGTTAATTGGTCCATATTGCTAATATTTTTCAGAAATAAATATTCTTAATTTTTTTAAAAAAACAAGGGTGTTAGGCAATTCAAGGCAAGATAGAGGCAGGACAGAAGTACACAGAGAAGTTTAAACAAAAGTGAATTTATTTTGAATATGTTGAAAACATCCAGAGTAGCCAATGATAAGATACAGAATAAACACAGTTTGCAACTGATTAATGAGCACAGATCAAAGTCTGTCTGTAGTAATGGTTGTATCTGACAGCTGTAGTAACTAAAGATCTTCAGAGAAATTTGCAGTTTGTACTATTTAAAACTGTATAATAATGGTTCTGATAGTAGACAATAGTATTCACAAATGCAGTCTTGGTAATGGAATCCAATATTCCAGATCAGCAAAAGTCCAAGCACAAATGAGAGGAGCCCCTCAGTGCAGTGTCAGCAGACAAAGTGAAAATGTTTCTTTTGTAGCCAGCACACAATTGTTTCATATAAGCAGTTATACAGGGTGATTCAAAAGTCGCAATACACCCTTTTATTTCATAAACTCTACAGGAATTGGACCGATTGGCCAATTTCAAGATGGCGCCCATGTTCGGTACATACCGTAAAAGATAGACCACGTCACCCATACCTTACTGGACTATTCAGGTTTCCCAATTTTCTGTAGAGTTTTTGAAATAAAAGGGTGTACTGCGACTTTTGAATCACCCTGTATATTAAAATGCAGTGCTCACATAATCAGCAGGCAGAATGACGTTGAAATATTTCCTTCCTAGCCAGCAGACAATTATTTCACATTAGCAGTTCCACGTTCAAGCTGCAGCACTCACAGAATAATTCAAAGTCAACTGGATGCCAAAAATCTGAGTTGGGGTAGTAATGCTGTTTGCCAAGATATAGAGTCAGAGTTGAAGCAGAAACTGGTAACTGAAGAATCACTGAGAGCAGGCTGTTCAGGAGTCCAAATTCCAAAGTAAATTCTATCACTGACAAAGGTTTAATAGAGCAGAATGGGGTCTTATACTCCAAAGGTCCAATCAGGTCCGGAGAGAAACGCAACCTAAAATATTGAGACCGGTGTACAATGACTCATGCTCACCACAGCTGAAGAGGAAATTACAACATACCCAATCAGTAATTCATGCTCACCAGAATTAAAGAGGTAGTCCCAATATCTTAACAAAGGGATATAGACATGGGAAAGGGGGAGTAATAAGATAAACATAGATATACTATGTAAAACAATATTCTGATATATAGATCGATATACTGTGTATACAGTGATCAAAGTGGGGGTGTATACAGTGGTATGCCAGACCGTCACATATCCTAATGCCTTCATTATAAAATTATCAAATTTCATTCACTTACCTTCCCTCTACATTTTCCATACTGTCGCTCTAAATTTCCATACCGCCTCATCTAAATGTCCACTTTGACCATGGTATGTTTATGTGTATATTTAGTATGTCACAGGATTTAGGCACTGGTGAATGCCTTCTGGTGTTGGCACTGCTCTAGAGGGAAGTGCAGAGTCTAACGTGCCTCTGGTCTTCATCAGGAACCCCTGCAAGGTTTCACTGCGGGAGACGCGCAGGTCATGGTCCTCCAATTGAGTCACCAGTAAGGTAACTGTTACGATCTTGATGCCTTAGTCAGTATTAGCACAGGCTTACCTAGGGCGCGGAGTCTAACGGCCTTCCGGTCTTCACCAAGAACCACCGCAAGGTAGTGTGGGCTTAGCTGCCGAAGAACCGCAGGTCGCGGCCCCCAGATTAGCCTACTGACGTAAGGGAGAAAGTTCTAAGTGATGGCAGGCAGACAAGAAAATAGACAATGCGGTGCAAGTACAGGCACTAACCGTGAATTCCAGGCGTAGTAGGTCTGGAACAGAAACCGGTAGATCCACGGAGGCAATGGGTGCGTGGCAGGATCCAGAGAATAGTCGGTAACACAGCCGGGTCGGTACACAGAAGGTATCAGGTATACGGTGCCAGAGGGAGATCCAGAGAATAGTCGGTCACACAGCCGGGTCGGTACACAGAAGGTATCAGGTATACGGTGCCAGAGGGAGATCCAGAGAATAGTCGGTCACACAGCCGGGTCGGTACACAGGAGGTATCAGGGATACGGTGCCAGAGGGAGATCCAGAGAATAGTCGGTCACACAGCCAGGTAGGTACACAGGAGTAGGAGGAATAGAGGGGTTAACAGGGAGCAGGATCACAGGAGTCAGGACACAGGAACTGTAGCCAGGAACAGGAAACACATTGCTCTGACACAGGCAGCGTGTCAGAGCAGGGAAGATATAGGAGTTTGAATTCCCCGCCCAGGAGTCACATGATCAGCAGCAGAGAGAAGCAGGAAGTGCGGCAGCGCTAACGGAAGCAGCGCTGAAGACATGGACACCGCTGTCAGCTCCCGCTGACAGCGCAGTGGAACGGGGAAGGTAAGTTCCTAACAGTACCCCCTCCTTCAGGGGTGGCCTCCGGACAACCTATAAGGCTTTAGAGGGAACTTGGTATGGAAATTCTTCAACAAACTCGGAGCATGAAGGTCTCGTGCAGGAATCCAAGAACGCTCTTCAGGACCGTAACCTTTCCAGTCAACCAGGAACTGCAAGGAACCTCTGGAAATCCGAGAATCTAGAATCTCCTTCACCTCAAATTCCTGATCTGGTGCAGAAATAGCAGCAGGAGGTCTTTTAGAAGAGAAGAATTTGTTAACAACAAGTGGTTTGAGAAGGGAAATGTGGAAGACATTGGGAATCCTCAAGGTAGGGGGTAATTTTAATCTAAAGGCCACCGGATTAATGACCTCAATGATCTTGAAGGGACCGATAAATCGGGGAGCGAACTTCCTAGAAGGAACCAACAGGCGAAGATTCCTTGTAGACAACCACACTTTGTCACCAGGAGTGAGTAGTGGAGACGGTCTTCTTCTTTTGTCAAATGCTTTTTTACTGATGGCAGAGGTGTGGAGTAATTTGCGTTTGATAAGATCCCACCTAGACGAGAAGTCCGATAGAAGGGAATCCACTGCAGGAACCCCAGAAGCGGTTAACTCTTTGAAGGGTGGAACTTTAGGATGAAATCCCTGAAGAGCAAAAAAGGGAGAAATGGAGGTAGAGTCGTGTGAATTATTATTGTGGGCGAATTCTGCCCAAGGTAATAAATCAACCCAATCATCATGTTTAGCTGAAATGAAACATCTGAGGAATTTCTCCAATTCTTGATTCGTCCTTTCCGTGAGACCATTACTTTGCGGATGATATGCAGAAGAGAAATTTAACTTAATTCCACAAAGACGAGAAAAGGCCCTCCAAAATCTTGCCACAAACTGAGTTCCTCGATCAGAAACGATAATATCTGGACAGCCGTGTAGGCGGAAAATTTCTTTAATGAAGAGTTGAGCCAGAACAGGAGCAGAAGGGAGACCTTTTAATGCCACAAAATGAGCGGCTCGGGAAAGGCGATCGGTGACCACCCACACTACTGAGAACCCTCTGGAGGAGGGTAAATCTGTGATAAAATCCATGGAGAGATGACTCCAAGGTCGATCCGGAATTGGCAGAGGCTGCAGCAGACCGTATGGAGCCTGACGAGGGACTTTATTCTGAGCGCAAGTGGAACACGCCGTCACAAACTGTCGAACGTCCGAACGGATAGCCGGCCACCAATAACTACGGGAGATAAATTCCAAGGTCTTCTTTATACCGGCATGACCAGAAAAACGGGAGGCATGAGCCCATTTAAGGAGTTTAGTTTGGAGATGTGGAGGAACCAAAGTCTTCCCGTGAGGAATGATCACCCGAGTAGGAGTAGTAGCCAAAATACATTCTGGATCTAGAATAGACCTAACACTCTCTTCTTCGGTATCCATAGAATCAAAGGAACGAGAGAGGGCATCAGCCTTCTTGTTCTTGGACCCTGGTCTGAAGGTAATGATCATATTGAATCGTGAAAAAAATAACGACCATCTGGCCTGACGGGGATTGAGGCAGGATGCAGTTTGTAGATAAAGCAGATTCTTGTGATCCGTAAAAATAGTAACAGGAAATCTGGCTCCCTCCAAATGATGTCTCCAGGCCCCCAAGGCCAATCTGATAGCAAGTAGTTCTCTGTCTCCAATGCCGTAGTTTTTTTCGGTGGATGAGAATTTACGAGAAAAGAAGCCACAGGGAGAAAACTTTCCAGTAGAATTCTTCTGAGACAAAATAGCTCCTACTCCAGTGGAGGATGCGTCAACTTCGAGAAAAAAGGGGAAGGAAGAATCTGGCTGTTGAAGAATAGGTGCCGATATGAAGGCTTCTTTAAGATACTTGAAGGCCTCTACCGCCTCTGGTGGCCAGGTCTTAGCGTTGGCAGATTTCTTGGTCAGGGAAGTGATGGGAGCAATAACAGACGAAAACCCTTTAATAAAGTGGCGGTAATAATTAGAGAATCCAATAAACCGCTGGATGGCCTTAAGTCCAACCGGTTGGGGCCAATCAGAAATCGCCTTTAATTTCTCAGGGTCCATACGTAATCCGGAGCCAGAAACCACGTGACCAAGAAAAGGAAGATGCGTTTTTTCAAAGACACACTTGTCCACATTACAGTACAGATGATGCGACCGAAGGCGTTGGAGAATCAAGGAGACATGATGGCGATGAGTAATAATATCAGGTGAAAAAATAAGAATATCGTCAAGGTAGATGACAACAAATTGATACAGGAAATCCTGAAAGACTTCGTTAATAAAATTTTGAAAAACCGCAGGAGCGTTACAAAGTCCAAATGGCATGACAAGATACTCAAAATGCCCATCGTGCGTATTGAACGCCGTCTTCCATTCATCTCCTTGTTTAATACGGATAAGGTTGTAGGCCCCTTTCAAATCCAGCTTAGAAAAAATTGAAGCTCCCTTGATCCTATCAAAGAGTTCAGAGATTAATGGTAAGGGGTACCTATTCTTTTTCGTTATGGCGTTGAGGCCACGGTAGTCTATGCAAGGACGCAGTCCGCCGTCCTTCTTTTTACGAAAAAGAACCCTGCTCCTGCTGGTGACGAGGATTTCCGGATAAAACCCCTGTTTAGATTCTCCTTAATATATAGGGACATGGCCTCTGATTCGGGTAGAGATAATGGAAATACCCGTCCTCTAGGTGGTGTCTTATCCGGCAACAATTCAATGGAGCAATCCCAAGGTCTATGAGGGGGTAGCTTGGAAGCCTCCTTTTCACAAAAGACATCAGAAAACGAATGATATTGAGGGGGAATACCGGAGGGTGTTGGGAGACAGCCCATAGCGGGTCTATGAATCCTGGGAAGACATCGGGAATGACACTCTGAACCCCATGCAAGAACTTCCGGTTTCTGCCAATCTAAAGTGGGGGAGTGAAGTCTGAGCCAAGGTAGGCCTAAGATCAACGGGTTGATAGCCTTTGGAATGACTAAGAAGGAGATTTCCTCAGTGTGCAAGGCTCCAATGCGTAGAGACATGTTAACAGTTCTGTTCTTAATGGATCCTCCAATGATACGACTGCCATCTATAGCTGTAATGGCAATAGGTGGATCTAAGGGTTGCCTAGGCAATGATAACCGCTCTACAATGTCAGCTCGTAAAAAGTTCCCTGCTGCACCGGAGTCAATAAGCGCTGGAAGAGACAATTGTTTATCAGTATATTGCAGAATAACTTGGATAGAAAAACTAGAATCCATAGGAGAGAGAATGTTCATACCTAACTTAGTCTCTCCGTCATCAGTTAGGTCCGATCGTTTCCCGGGCGCTTCCCACATTGACTCAGGACATGACCGGGTTCCCCGCAATAAAGGCATAAACGATTCTTGAACCGCCTCTCTCTTTCCTCCTGGGATAAACGTGCTCTTCCCAACTGCATAGGCTCTTCCTCCGGTGTAATAGGACTTTGGAAGCGAGGAGCCAAACGGAAGGTAGATCGACGGGAACTCTCTCTTTCCTGAGTGCGTTCACGGAAACGTATATCAATCTGGTTACAGAGAGAGATCAAGGCATCCAGGTTAGTGGGTAACTCTCGGGCTGCTAGCTCGTCCTTAATACGATCGGACAAGCCTTGCCAAAAGGTGGCCACTAAAGCTTCATTGTTCCAACGAAGTTCGGCCGCCATAGTGCGAAATTGAAGGGCATACTGGCCCAGAGTAAGGGTACCCTGGCGCAGACGGAGGAGTCCAGAAGCTGCACTGGAGACTCGTCCGGGTTCATCAAAGATGCGTCTGAAGGTTTCCAAGAAAGTGGCACAATTATGGAGAATGGGGTCATCATGTTCCCAGAGAGGAGAAGCCCAGGCAAGCGCTTGACCAGACAATAAAGAAATAATATAGGCGACTTTAGTTTTCTGTGTGGGAAAGTTCCCGGGCAAGAGTTCGAATTGAATAGCACACTGGTTCAAGAAGCCTCGGCATTCCTTAGGATCCCCATTGAACTTGGGTGGGTTAGGTATGCGGAGTTGAGAGGTGGTGGGGGCAAATACAGCTGAACCGCTTGGAGCGGGGGCAGGCTGTGGGGCCGGAGCAGGTGGAGGATTAGGAGCTGCCACCTGAGCTGCTTGGAGCGTATCCAACCTGTTAGACAGAGTCTGCAGAATCTGTAATAACTGTTCTTGATTTTTCCCCTGTTCCTCAACCTGAGCCGCTAAGTTATCCAGTAGTACTCTCGCAGTGGGATTCCCTGTCGCTTCCATCAGTTAGATAATGGTCAGAGCAAACTGTTACGATCTTGATGCCTTAGTCAGTATTAGCACAGGCTTACCTAGGGCGCGGAGTCTAACGGCCTTCCGGTCTTCACCAAGAACCACCGCAAGGTAGTGTGGGCTTAGCTGCCGAAGAACCGCAGGTCGCGGCCCCCAGATTAGCCTACTGACGTAAGGGAGAAAGTTCTAAGTGATGGCAGGCAGACAAGAAAATAGACAATGCGGTGCAAGTACAGGCACTAACCGTGAATTCCAGGCGTAGTAGGTCTGGAACAGAAACCGGTAGATCCACGGAGGCAATGGGTGCGTGGCAGGATCCAGAGAATAGTCGGTAACACAGCCGGGTCGGTACACAGAAGGTATCAGGTATACGGTGCCAGAGGGAGATCCAGAGAATAGTCGGTCACACAGCCGGGTCGGTACACAGAAGGTATCAGGTATACGGTGCCAGAGGGAGATCCAGAGAATAGTCGGTCACACAGCCGGGTCGGTACACAGGAGGTATCAGGGATACGGTGCCAGAGGGAGATCCAGAGAATAGTCGGTCACACAGCCAGGTAGGTACACAGGAGTAGGAGGAATAGAGGGGTTAACAGGGAGCAGGATCACAGGAGTCAGGACACAGGAACTGTAGCCAGGAACAGGAAACACATTGCTCTGACACAGGCAGCGTGTCAGAGCAGGGAAGATATAGGAGTTTGAATTCCCCGCCCAGGAGTCACATGATCAGCAGCAGAGAGAAGCAGGAAGTGCGGCAGCGCTAACGGAAGCAGCGCTGAAGACATGGACACCGCTGTCAGCTCCCGCTGACAGCGCAGCGGAACGGGGAAGGTAAGTTCCTAACAGTAACAGAGAGAAGAGGGTAGGGGCGGATTGGGAACTTAAAGTGGCCCTGGAAAAAGTTCTGGAAGTGGCCACACATAGGAGGCAAAACAAACTGTGGGCGGGACCAACACAAAAGTAGGCGGAGTTAACTCAATTATCCATAACCACATCGGTCATCAGTGGAAGGTGAGGCTAATGCAACACGCAGTGGTAGGCGGAATCACAAATAAATAGACACAAAGAAAGGCTATAAAGAATTGTGCAATACCCAAGTATTTAATGAGGGGAATTAATTTCCCACCAAACAATGCAACGTTAAGCGTATTACCGTTAATACAGTAAATTGAACCCGGATTTCTGCTCGCGGCTCCCTGAGTAATTATGCACACTATTACCATGATAAAGGTAATAGTGCGCAGGCCGCGTTACTTTTCACAGTAACGCAGCCAATTGAATTCTCTCCAATGAATGTAAAGAACTGAAGACTGGGATGCAAGAGGAGTGTGACTACATTGTGTAAACAAAAAGACATTTGACACACCGCATAGGCAGGCCATGCCAGCCTACTATCTCATTCATTTTTGAGATCTCTCTCCACTTCCTATAGCCCCCCCCCCATCAAGTATTTAACACTGACTGAATTGCTTTTTATGTGTGCGAGTATGTGGTACGTAAATTATATTTTAATCTACATGGACTGACATGCATGAATAAAATGCTGGTGTTCCACATAGATGTACAACATGTTCGTAATATATAAATAAACAGTAATAATAATAAGTAAACGCTATGCAGAAGAGTAACACTGAGTTTCCAAATTTACAGGATAATCCATTCAATTCCTAATGAATTTACTTTCAATACCTGCTTAAAAGTGACCTGGTAAAAAAATTAAGAAAGAAGCCAGTGCTGGAATATTGCAAGGATAGCAGCACTGTCAGGTGTGAGAGTACCACTGTTCTGCAGTAGAATCAAATCATACACAAGTAACATGCTCTCATAATAAGAATAAAAACCTTAATGCTGCAAAATAATGAGGATGAAACACAATTTTGGATGTTAGAAGACACAGGAAGATGACGCAGTAGGCTGGCAAGCAGAACTGTTCCACAAGGAAATTTTGTTGCCAATGATTATCTGATATTAGCTCAGTACTCTCAGAGAGTGTTCAGTTCAGGTCACTTCCCCATAGGAGTGCGCAGAACCCTTCATTAGTGTGTGCACCCTGGGAAACCGAGGGACACTCTGTGCCGCAGCTCGCTGCCGGAAGGGTGTGTATAGCAATGTGTAGGGGGAAAGTGCCTAATAGGGTCCCTAGTTCATATAACGCCAAACAATAGTGTCTCCAGTTCATATAATGCTAAACACCAAACAACAGTACCCCCAAATTAATCACATTGCACCAAACAAGTTCCCCCAAATCGATCACATTGCACCAAACAAGTGCCCTCAGATCATATTATGCAAAACAATGGAGCCCCTGATCATATTATGCCAAACAATAGTGCTCCCAAATCATATTATGCCACACAGTAGTGCCACCAGATGATAATATGCCACACAGTAGTGCCCCAGATAATAATATGCCACACAGTAGTGCCCCAGATAATAATATACCACACAGTAGTGCCCCAGATGATAATATGTTACAGAGTAGTGCCCCAGATGATAATATTTCACACAGTAGTGCCCCCGGATGATAATATGTCACACAGTAGTGCCCCAGATAATAATATGCCACACAGTAGTGCCCCAGATAATAATATGCCACACAGTAGTGCCCCAGATAAAAATATGCCACACTGTAGTGACCCAGATGATAATATGTCACACAGTAGTGCCCCAGATGATAATATGTCACACAGTAGTGCCCCAGATGATAATATGCCACACAGTAGTGCCCCAGATGATAATATGTCACACAGTAGTGCCCCAGATAAAAATATGCCACACAGTAGTGACCCAGATGATAATATGTCACACAGTAGTGCCCCAGATGATAATATGCCACACAGCAATGCCCCAGATGATAATATGTCACACAGTAGTGCCCCAGATGATAATATGTCACACAGTAGTGCCCCCAGATGATATGCCACACAGTAGTGCCCTCAGACAATAATATGCCACACAGTAGTGCCCCAGATGATAATATGTCACACAGTAGTGACCCAGATGATAAAATGTCACACAGTAGTGCCCTCAGATGATAATATGCCACCCAGTAGTACCCCCAGATTATATTATGCCACCCAGTGGTGCCTCAGATGATATGCCACACAGTAGTGTCCCTAGATGATAATATGCCACACATTACTGACCCCAGATAATAATATGTCACACAGTAGTGCCCCCAGATGATAATATGCCAGACAGTAGTGCCCCCAGATGATAATATGTCAGTGGTGCCCCCAGATGATAATATGCCAGACAGTAGTGCCCCCGGATGATAATATGTCACACAGTAGTGCCCCAGATAATAATATGCCACACAGTAGTGACCCAGCTGATAATATGTCACACAGTAGTGCCCCAGATGATAATATGCCACACAGCAATGCCCCCAGATGATAATATGTCACACAGTAGTGCCCCAGATAAAAATATGCCACACAGTAGTGCCCCCAGATGATAAAATGTCACACAGTAGTGCCCTCAGATGATAATATACCACACAGTAGTGCCCCAGATGATAATATGTCACACAGTAGTGACCCAGATGATAATATGTCACACTGTAGTGCCCCCAGATGATAAAATGTCACACAGTAGTGCCCTCAGATGATAATATACCACACAGTAGTACCCCCAGATTATATTATGCCACCCAGTGGTGCCTCAGGTGATATGCCACACAGTAGTGTCCCTAGATGATAATATGCCATACATTACTGACCCCAGATGATAATATGCCACACAGTAGTTCCCCCAGATGATGATATGCCACACAGTAGTGCCCCCAGATGATAATATGCCACACAGTAGTGCCCCCAGATGATAATATGTCACACATTAGTGCCCCCAGATGATGATATGCCACACAGTAGTGCCCCCAGGTGATAATATACCACACAGTAGTGCCCTAGATGATAATATGTCACACAGTAGTGCCCCAGATGATAATATGCCACACAGTAGTGCCCCCAGATGATAATATGTCACACATTAGTGCCCCCAGATGATGATATGCCACACAGTAGTGCCCCTAGGTGATAATATGCCACACAGTAGTGCCCTAGATGATAATATGTCACACAGTAGTGCCCCAGATGATAATATGCCAAACAGTAGTGCCCCAGATGATAATATATTACACAGCAGTGCCCCAGATGATAATATGCCACACACTTTTATCCCAATTGAAATTGTGACACACACTTAAACACTAAACACAGCTCTGTTAGTATCTCCTTCCTGTGTGTGGTGACCCTGCAAGCTACAGCCCACCCTCAGTGGAAGGCAGTTTGGTGATTTACTTCAAGGACTGCTTCACTGTCGGCCGGCGGGGTGCCCCCTTGTGGTGAGATTAAAAAAAAAGAAGGAAAGAAAAAACGATGAATGAAAAGATCAAATAGCAGGCGGCCTCAAAAGTCCACTGACCTACCAGGAAAATTCCCGGTAGGGCCTATGGCCAATCCGCCCCTGGAAGAGGGTAGTCAGACAGGATGGGTTGGATTCATGCTGAGAGCAGAAGTACACTAAGAGGATCCAGGAGGAGTGGTCACAAACAAGCCGGGTCTGTAACATTCCAACAGCAGAGAAGAGATCCAAAAGAATGGTCAAGCAACAAGGTCAAACAATGGAAACCAGGTAGAGCCAAGCAATGAGAATACAGGAGAGATGTCAGAAGCTAACCAAGGTCCTTTACTGGAGATCAGGAAACATAAGAAACAATAGTAATGCTGGAGCTGGGGGACGTAATACTCTGGCACCTGCATGATGCCAGAGGCAGTGTTAAATAAGGAAGGTGGTCCAATGAATAGTGCCGGTAGCGCAGCGTTTCTGAACGCTGCCGGAAATTCCAATAGCATCACGTTGCCTAGCAACGAGAACATACGTGCACAGTAGAGCTGGTGTGAGGAGAGCCATGACCAGACGCAGTAGAGCGGGCAGAAGGCGGCTATCCAGGCACAGAAGAGGGCTGGCACCTGACATATATATATATATATATATATATATATATATATATACACACATGTATATATATATATCATCATCATCATCATTTATTTATATAGCGCCAACATATTCCATAGCGCTTTACAATTTGGGACAAACATAATAAACTAATAAACAAACTGGGTAAAACAGACAAAAAGGTGTTTGTATATATATATATATATATATATATATATATATATATAAAAACATGTGTATATGAATATATATACATATACATATCTTTATATATATATATATATATATATATATATATATATATATATATATATATATATACACATACGCTAATTAGTGTTAAAATCAGAAAAAAGTAAATTGTAGACTAATTTAGGTAAGTGGGTGGGAGGATTAGTAGATTAGTATGGGAGAGAGGAAATGGTAGCCAAAGGGGAACAAATCCATAATTTATTTATTATTTTTACTCATCTTTTCAGTCTATTCTAAGTCCATGAGCTTATTATAAACCTAGAATATAGCTTTGAAATGAATATGTTTTTACCACTGACAATTGAGATGATTGTGATTTCATTTGAGCTAGAGAGTAATTATATACTCTTGGATCTAAGATTTATAAAGAAAGTGGTGTTCTCATTTAGCAATACACCCAGTACTTTATCTCTGATAAATCACTTTTGTAGTTAAAACAAAATCTTGTTTGTTACAATGTTGGTAGGTTTATCTTATAATTCATATATGTATTAATTCAGTGAAGGCAGAATCTATCTTATCTCAGAGAAAAAAAAGCATTGTTTTAGAAATATATAGACCTCAGTTTTCATAAGTTATGTCTTTTAATAAAAGTAACATTATTTTTACAAGCATCTTCAGTCTTTTTTATTAAATTTATGGCTACAAAGTAGTTTTTTTGTACAAATTAACTTGGTTACTGCAAAAGAAATCATGAACACCTAATTACTGACATTTCTGAGCATGTTTTAAAATGAAATAATTGAAACTACACAAATTACACCCCTTGAAACTTATTTAAATTTATTTTCCCACAACACAAAATCACATTTTTGCATGTGGGTACATTAATCAAAAACAATATACTTGTTGTGCAGTCAGAGATGCTCATCTGCATACCACTGCTGTAATGCATTGTCATTTGAGGTACTGCCACCTTCCTGTCAAGTTGAACCAGTCTGGCCAATTGAACCTCTTGACCATGTCTGCATGCTTTTATGTTTTAAGTTGCTGCCACATGATTGGCTGAGTAGTTATTAAAGAAGAGGGACCTGATTCATTAAGGATCTTAAATTAAGAAGCATCTTATTTAAGTCTCCTGGACAAAACCATGTTACAATGCAAGGGGTGAAAACTAGTTTTCTGTTTTGCACATAAGTTAAATACTGACTGTTTTTAAATGTTTTTTCAATTTAAGATCCTTAATGAATCAGGCCCGAGGTGTATATGTGTACCTACTAAAATGGCCACTACTTATATATATAGGCAGTCAAGATTAATTAATTAATATCAAACTAGGGAAAAAATGCACTAGCAGCCATTGTCTGCTTAGGCATGCTTGTAGAACTACAGATGTCAGCATACCCATGACAGCTAAAGAATGCTGGAGTTTGCGTGTGATGCATCTTTGCTCCTGATGTATCCATATGCCAGTATCGTCAATACACTGTAGTACAATATTACAGTATGTTCTCTACCTGCATGCACTGTTATGTTATGCACTGTTATGCTATGCATACCTACTGGACCCAGCAGCTAAATGTCTCTCTCTGTAGCACAGGACTCCACTGATCAACTGTGTGGTGAAATCCAACTCTCAGTCAGATAGATCTCTTGTCTTTATCCAACTGGAAACCACAAAAACAAATGTGACAAAGCCACCCTAGACTAAGGACTTCAATATCCACTAATGTATTTGCTAAATCCACTTTAAGTTTATTTTTTGGAGACGGTACACCTATGAACATTGGCAAACATAAATTTCAGATTCAAAGAAGAAGAGGAAGAATGTTCTTAAACAGGGCACTCTGAAGTCCACTGAAAGATTATTTTCTATATTTAAAATCTATACATGAAACTAAATACTAACCCAAATACCCAATTCAGCGAAATATTAAAACTTACATAAATGATATTGTGAATGTCAATTAAATAAAAACTTTTCTACCCACTGGTTGCTGTTTGATATTTGTCATTCTAGTTTTTAAACATCAAATGGTATTTTCATGTATTGTTCGGCTAGTATCCAGCTATTTTTGGTTAGATAGATATTCCCTTGCAAATATTCCAATAGTGAAAGTGAGAGTAATTAGCTAGGATTACAGAGCTCTAACAGACATAGAAATATTCTCACCATTATCAGTTTATATTTATTTCAGTATTATGCACTCCAAGAAGTAAACTTAGAGATCCGGATTTGCCTCATTGCTCTACTTTAGAAAATGTGTCTCTATTGTCAGTTCAGATCACTCATTATTGTGTTCAATGTCTCAACATTATTGCATTTTATAGCTCTTATTCAATTATGTTTCAAATAGGTATTGAATAGTGGAAACATATAATACATGATGTTAAATCTTCAGAATAATTGTAATACTCCTTTTCCCAGACTGTCGTTGGGGAGAAGTGTGTTTACTTTCTTCCACTAAATAGCAATCTTCCCCATAATAACTTCTGCGCAGTGCCTCCACCTTTGTCAGGATTCAGTAGTGCCTTAATTGGGTAATGTTGAGTGAAACTGCAACACCAGAGGGAGACTAAGGGAACTCACTGCCTACCTATTTATGACCTCAAACACACAAATGAAATTTCAGTACTCCAGACTAGTCTTTAGAATTCACACCAGCATGTTTATTTTCAGAGGCGTGGGTCACTAAAGTTTTAATTTAGTTTTGCTATCAAAAATATATTTCAACATATAAAAAGGTTGATCTAGAGGTAGGTATTTAATAATGGAAACAAATTAAACATTGGACAAGAATTATCAGAGCAACAGTTTAAGATAGCAGCAAAATGTATAAAAATATGTAAACACAATTTGTACGTTTTCCACTTTCTATTCTCTATCACATTAAGAGGTACTTCTGGCCCACTAATCTATAATTTTCCTGAGAGCATAAACAAAGCTCTAATCACATAACGTTCCTTTAATAATACACTATTATCATGCTCAACCTTGTTTTAAGCAGAATAACATACAGGATGCAATATGGTTTGAAAAGCAGATATCAATGGTCACGTCTTTGGCATCAAGGAGCGACAAAGATGTTGATCCTTACTACTTGTTCCCAGACTTGATATGCACAGATACAACATGGATGAATAAACCAATAGCACAGTCCCACTGAGTCATTTAACTTGACAAAGCACACAGGATTTCCAGTACTAATACTTCTTATTATCTTTTCCTGACAGAATAATAGATCCTTCTCTTTCCCATAAGGTCTACAAAATATTGACGCAGAAACACATATAGTAAATTCAGGTTGTTCTCTCCTTTTTATTATGATGAAGCAACTCACTGTTTCCTTTACTTCAAACTGTGTCACAATTCACACTTGTCATGTTTTCCACTGAAAAGTATTAGCATTTATGGTTTTATACAGTCTCAATCCCAAAGTTCCTATCTCTCTCTCTCTGCACTGTACCCTAGTAATCAGCTATTACTTATCCCACTGGTCTCTAGCTTCCACTGGCAGCATGGCTCCTCTCAGACATGGAGTCTGGCAGCCGCATCCACTCCTAACCAAACGGTCTCTTCTTCTCTCTCCTAACTTACTCCTCCTCCAATCTCCTGTTCTCACTTCTTGGTACTTCAGTTACCAACTCTGCTTCTTGTCTCTGACAAGTCTTCTCTCTCTCTATCTACATTCCCTGTCTCTCCACCCGCTTCACAAATGATCCTCTCTCTGCTCTCAAGCTCTGTCTCCCTTCTTCCCAGCATTCCTCTCTCTGTTTCATGCTCTGGACCAAACTGGTGCGATTCTGGGCAAATCATCCGCAAGCATGCTGGTAGATGCAGTTCTTGGACATAACTTCCCTGTTCAATTGCGCGGTCCATTACGGATACCGGTGTTACATAATCAAAAATTGTTATATTCATTGGGCTCTGTGTGATGCTGTCTGCAACAATAACTAGCTGATAAATCACAATTAATTTCACACAGGGCGGCCATAGCCAATTCAGTCACTCATAATCACACCTTATAGATAGTCTCTAATTAATTCAAGTAGTGAGTAAAAACGTTTATTTGTAAAAAAAATTTTTTATCAGCAATCATTTTTATTAAAGTTTTGCAACATATGGGGTACAGAAAAGAAGAAGGAAGTCAAACAGAAGGGGTGGGGGGAGAGGGGCACACAGGGAGCCCGCTCGCAGAGAGGGGATAGTTGATCAGTGAGTGTTACAACATAAAAGAAACCGCAGGTTATAAAGATACAGAGAAAAAATTGGCAAAGCATTGTAAAGAGAAAGAAAATGTCAATGCACAATGTGATAATATAGATATTCTCAGGAACATCACCAAGAGGGCCACTAGTCATCCCGGAGGGGAGTCAGGAGAACCTAAAGACACCTGAGTAGGAGAGAGGCAAGAGGTTCCACTAGTTGCTTCAGGATATGACCTAGTAGGTATCAGTCATGTTTAGGGACAGAGGTGGGATAAAGGAGGAGCATCACCTCAACCGGGTCCATATCTATAGGTCCCTCTCAAAACGACGGATATGAAGTCAAATATCTCTCACCAGAGTGGTTGTATGACTGGGCATGTTCAAAAGACATGAAATATATCAGCTATTTGAGCACATTGACGCCAACAAGATTTCATTTGGGAGGACCAAATGACATGAATCCTGATTAGGGTACGGTAGAGCTTGTTAACTAGTTTAACATGCATCTTAGTATGATTAATTCACTTAGACATACATTGCAATATAGTGTAGATAATTTCCCACTGCGGGGGATAGAGGGTGAAGTTGATGACCCACTCCCATCTTATTTGGGAGGGGGCCTTGGGGGATGTGATGAGAGATTGGAGATACTGATTCCAGAAAGTTATTCCCCCCATATTGGAGCCTTTTGTCAGCCTGTCTAGCATTTGGGCAGGATGTAGAGTCAGGGAGTGAGGAGTCTTGGATGCCGAACCTATCTAGTGGCGTATTTGGGCGCACTTAAACATATCTTTGGTGGGGATGTTAATGCGCTCCTGGATAAGGGCAAAGGAGAGAAAAAGATCCTGAGCATAGAGATCTTTAAGGGAGGTCAATCCCTTAAATAGGACCTGAAGGGAGATGTAACAAGTAGGAAGCGATAGCTTGGTATGTCGGCTCATTAGTCTATCCCAAATCTGCAGAGCATCTGAAAGGGAGAGGAGACGGAAGGAGGGCAGTGGTCGAGCATTTCTAGGGGTCCACAACAAGTCTAACAGGTGTTAAGTCAGATAAAAGCCCCTTTTCAAGTCTACCCATGGTTTAGCATTGGGAGGGGGGGGGGGGACCAGTCCCTGAGGTGAGATAATATGCAGGCCTCTTGATAATAGGCTAGGTTGGGGAGGGATAAACCACCAGGCTGCTTAGAGAGGGTCATGCATTGATAAGCTAGGAGGTGGAGATTTTGTTTCTGGACATAGGTTGTCATTAGTTTATAAAGGAGGTCCGTGTATCATTTGGGGACAATATAGGGTATGGTGTGAAAGAGATACATTAATATCAGAAGAAGTATCATCTTAAAAGTAGCAATACGGCCAAGCCAGGAGATTTCGTAGCCGATCCAGCTCTTAGTCAATAACATAATATGCAGAAGTAACAGGGCAAACTTGACATCAAATATATGAGCGGTGGTAGAGAAATGCCAGGCAAAGTAGGGATTTCTGAACCAACATGAAAGGAAACTTCCGCTGCATAAATGCGAGGGAGGACGAGGGGATGTTAACAGGCAATGCTTCTGATTTGGTGATGTCAAATTTATAGAAAAAAACAGCACTATATCAGTCCAAAGTGAGCTGCAAGGCCATCAACGAGATCTCTGGGCTGGTAAAAAATTGCAATACATCTGCAAACAAACACAGTTTATGAGAGGATGAATGGAGAGTGATCCCTGGAAAGTTAGAGAAGGACCCATGTTAGTGCTTGAACCAGTTGAACGCGTGGTTTGTGACTTATCTAGTTTAGGGTCTAGAGTTAAGTTAAAGTCTCCCAACATAATCAGGTGGCCCTGTTGTACACTGGACAATTATATGCATAGTGATTTGAAAAAAGGGATCTGACGTGAGTTGGGGGAATATAATGAAACAATGGTCACCATCCTCTCATCCAAGAGTCCAACTAGGATCAAGTAGCGACCATATTTATCTTCTACTTTTATTTGGAGGGAGAAACTGACCCGCATGTTAAACAAAACACACACACACCATTCCTCTTAAGTGGCCTGTTAGCAGAATAGAAAGTTGGGATTCTCGAATCACGAAACATGGGGGGGGAAGAAAAGTGTCTCTCCTGTAATGCTACCACATCTGCTCTACGTTTGTGAAAGTTTGTAAGTGCGAGTCTATGCTTGTTGGGGAAGTTCACACACCTAATATTCAGATAGGAAAATTTAACCATTGTTCATACTATCAGGGGGATGCAGCTGTGGATGTAAGTGACTAGAAAGGTATAACCCAGGAGCAACCAGTGGCTGGGGGGAGGTCTGCGTGAGCGGGCCTCAGGTCTGCCACTTTATCCTTAAGGAATGAGACTTCACTTTGGAGATGGTCATGGATGTAAGCAGATCATTGTGGGATTCCTGAGTCATTAAGGAAAGCATGGCAGAAAAGCAGTAAATATGATCCTGGACAAAACCATGTTACAATGCAAGGGGTGCAAATTAGTTTTATTTTGCACTATTTTGCACATAAAGAAAATACTGACTTCTTAGTCATGTAGCACACAAATACTTCATAACGTTATATTTACACTGATATGTAGAGTTGATCTAGGACATTCTTTACCCCAACTATAAATCTGTATTTTAAATTTACCACCCCCTCCAATGAAACATGGTTTTGCCGAGGTGCAAAGTTACTCCTTTCTTTTTAATGACTCAGGCTCTTAATCTCTAGGTGATGTGTACAGTCTTCCATTTCCACAATGTCTGTTTTCAGACCACAGAGCGATGTCCAAAGTTCGTAAGACAGATCCAAACTAGGGACATTCAACATGTGATGCAGAGTAGGGGCAGTGAGCATTCAACTCTGAGTCGGAACCCAGAACAGGGAGAGATGAGGATGATGGAAAAAGCGACAGTCTCTTTAGCTAACGTAGGTTGAGATCCATCCTTACTGGAAGGAGGCGACTCCGTTTTAGAGGAGGCCTTTGGCAAGAAGCGATCAGGGGGATGGGGGAAAGAGTGTTAGGTTTTTGCTTCTTGGGTGGCATGGTGGCCTACAGGAATACTTCAGCAAGCAGAAAGATCAATGTTCCGTCTGGACACAATGACTGTAGATACAAAGATAGTCACATGGGTGATAGGACCTACATTACAAATCAGGCATACTCCATCAACTTAAAGAAGTAGATTAGTAGAATATGAGAATGGTGACAGGCAGAGGCCAGATGCAGTCGGTGAGATGGCACTCTGGACTGGTAACGTCCCGCTAAAACTTCAAGCACTGAAGGGGGTATGTTACAGACAAATGTCCTGGGTCAGAGAGATGTAATGTTGCAGGTGATGAAGGCGAGATGTGGAGCATGTCTCACAAAGAACAATGACAAATGGCAGGTACGCGACCTGTTGAGAGGGAAGCACTCTATACCTTTGATGGTGAGTGACTTGTAGGTCTTTATCTTGTTCAGATGTTTTGAGTTTGAATGCTTGTCTATTGGTGTAACAGATTTGTTTGTGTGAGTTGTAGTATTCTGAGTTGGTGGCTGTAAGAGAAGTAAGGCCATTTTTTCCTTTTATGATCTCTTTTGTATGGGTAATTGACTGTGTGGCAGCTGAAAGTTTTATAGTTGTGATGATAGGAAACGGCCATTATATGGTAGCAGAGCTGCAGCTGGAGAATATGGATCATAAACAGCCCAGCACAAGCGAAAAATGCAGATTGGCCCACAGAGCTTATTTCTTCCTTTTGTTTTTTTTCCACTCCTACGCTATTATTAACCTCAATAACATTCAATAACAATCATTTCCACTAATTTCCAGTCTATTTTGAACACCTCACACCTCACAATATTGTTTTTAGGCCAAAAGGTTGCACCAAAGTAGCTGAATGTCTAAGCTAAGCGACACAAGTGGGCGGCACAAACACGTGGCCCATCTAGTAGTGGTACTGCAGTGGCAGACAGAAGCGACACAAGTGGGCGGCACAAACACGTGGCCCATCTAGTAGTGGTACTGCAGTGGCAGACAGGATGGCAGTTTGAAAAACTAGGCCCCAAAGAGCACATAATGCCAAAAAAAGTGGTGCAAGATGGAATTGTCCTTGGGCCCTCCCTCCCACCCTTATGTTGTTGAAATAGGACATGCACACTTTAACAAACCAATCATTTCAGCCACAGGGCCTACAAAACTGTGGCTGATATGATTGGTTTGTTTGGACCCCCACAAAACGAGCTGGCAAAGAAAAAAAAGAGGTGCAAGATGGAATTGTCCTTGGGCCCTCTGGTGATCAGAGGTACTGCTGCTAACACATAAAATGAACACAATTAATAAAGTCTGATAGTCCAGGAGGCAGGAGCTGCCAGGCAAAGCAGTATGCACTGCAAGGGGCTTGCGGGCAGATCCTGGCAGGTGGTATGCGGACGAAAGACTGACTTTGATTTCAAGAAGGTTACAAAAGGATCTCCAGAACTGTGCTATAAACTGAGAACCACGATCCGACACGATATCAGTAGGATGTCCGTGGAGACGGAATATGTGCTGGATGATCAGGATAGCCAAATCCCGAGCACTAGGGAGCCTGGGTAACAGTATGAAGTGTGACATATTACTGAAACGGTCAACCACCACCCATATGGGGTTATGTCCTGCAGAGAGTGGCAGATCGACTATAAAGTCCATTGACAAGTGTGTCCAGGGTTTTGCAGGGATAAGCAATGGAACCAACTTGTCTGCAGGACGACTCCTGGGGACTTTATTCTTGGCACAACTCTCACAAGAGAGGACATAACTAGGGGTGTGCACCGGCCACTTTTAGTGTTTTGGGTTTTGGGTTCCGATTAGCTTGAGGTTTTGGGTTCGGATATGTTTTGCCAAAACACCCCACTCAAGGTTTTGGTTCTGATTTACGGTTTTGGGTTCTGATTTTTTTTTAAAAAAAGCATAAAAAGTGCTAAAAAACAGTTTTTTGTTTTTTTTTCACTCCTACGCTATTATTAACCTCAAACCCATTCAATAACAATCATTTCCACTAATTTCCAGTCTATTGTGAACACCTCACACCTCACAATATTGTTTTTAGGCCAAAAGGTTGCACCGAGGTAGCTGAATGTCTAAGCTAAGCGACACAAGTGGGCCGCACAAACACGTGGCCCATCTAGTAGTGGTACTGCAGTGGCAGACAGGATGGCAGTTTGAAAAACTAGGCCCCAAAGAACACATAATGCCAAAAAAAGTGGTGCAAGATGGAATTGTCCTTGGGCCCTCCCTCCCACCCTTATGTTGTTGAAATAGGATATGCGCACTTTACAAAAACCAATCATTTCAGCCACAGGGCCTACAAAACTGTGGCTGATATGATTGGTTTGTTTGGACCCCCACAAAACGAGCTGGCAAAGAAAAAAAAGAGGTGCAAGATGGAATTGTCCTTGGGCCCTCCCACCCACCCTTATGTTGTTGAAATAGGACATGCACACTTTAACAAACCAATCATTTCAGCAACAGGGCTTACCAAACAACTGTGGCTGAAATGATTGGTTTGTTTAGGCCCCCACACAAAAAAAGCTATTCATCTCTCCCTGTGCAAACTAAACTGGCTCTACTGAGGCAAGATGTCGTCCTCATCCTCATCCTCTGATTCCTCGCCCCCTTCAGTGTGTACTTCCTCATCCTCACACATTATCAATTCGTCCCCACTGGACTCCACAATCACAGGTCCCTCTGTAGTCTCTGGAGGCCAGTGCTAGTCTTGATTGAAGAATTGATAATTCATTTTTATGAACATCATCTTCTCAACGGTTTTGCAGAAGCAACCTCCTTCGCCGCTAACTGACCAGGTTCCCCGCTGCACTAAAAACTCTTTCGGAGTACACACTGGAGGGGGGACAACTCAGGTAAAATAGAGCCAGTTTGTACAGGGGCTTCCAAACTGCCTTTTTTTCCTGCCAGTAAGAATAAGGACTGTCTGGCATGTCTACTTGGATGGTGTCAGCAAAGTAATCCTCCACCATTTTTTCAATGGTGACAGCATCCAATGCAGCAACAGTAGACATGTCTGCAATGGTTGGCAGGTCCTTCAGTCCGGACCAGATGTTCTCAGCATCCCCGCCAGCGGGTCATTTATGAAATCTCAGCTGTTTCCTCACAGCAACAGGTGCGGAAGAAAGTGAAGGAGGAGCTGTTGGCATGTCACGGTCCTCTTCAGAGGACAATCTCCTGATAAGCAGGTCTTTGCACCGCTGTAGACTTGTGTACGCCGGAAACAGAGACACAACATACTCTTTAAACCGAGGATCGAGCACGGTGGCCAGAATGTATTCCTCTGACTTTAAAAGAGTGACCACCCTCGGATCCTGGCAAAGCGTACAAAGGGCTTCATCCACAAGTGCTACATGCTTTGTGAGATCGCAATGCTTTAACAGCTCCTCCCTCACTTTCTCCAGCTGCTTCTGCAACAGCCTGATCACGGGAATCACCTGACTCAAGCTGGCAGTGTCGTAACTGACTTCTCGTGTGGCAAGTTCAAACGGCTGGAGAACCTTGCACAACACGGAAATCAGTCTCCACTGCGCTTGACTCAGGCGCATCCCCACTCCTTTGCCTATGTCGTAGGTGGCTGTGTAGGCTTGAATGGCCTTTTTGCTGCTCCTCCATCCTCTGCAGCATATAGAGGGTGGAGTTCCAGCGCGTCACAACCTTTTGTTTGAGGTAAAGGCAGGGCAGGTTCAGGCTATTTTGATGTTGCTCGAGTCTGCGGTAGGCACTGGCAGAATGCCGAAAGTGTCCAGCAATTTTGCGGGCCACCGCAAGCATATCCTGCACACCCCTGTCACTTTTAAGATAATGCTGCACCACCAAATTTATTGTGTGGGCAAAACATGGCACGTGCTAAAAATTGGCCATATGTAATGCCCGTACAATGTTACTGGCTTTTTCCGACACCACAAATCCCCAGGAGAGTGTAAGTGGGGTAAGCCACTGCGAGATAATTTTCCTCAGTTTCTCTAAGAGGCTGTCAGCGTTGTGCCTCTTATTAAAAACGGTGATACACAACGTTGCCTGCTTTGGAACGAGCAGGCGTTTTGTAGATACTGCTACTGATGGTGCTACTGCTGTTGCTGCGGAAGGCGATGCATCTACCCAGTGGGCTGTCACAGTCATATAGTCCTTAGTTTGCCCTGAACCACTTGTCCACATGTCCGTGGTTAAGTGGACAGTGGGTACAACCGCATTTTTCAGAGCACTTAGGACACTTTTTCTTACTTCTCTGTACATCCCGGGTATCGCCTGCCTAGTGAAGTGGAATCTCGATGGGATTTGGTACCAGGGACACAATACCTCCATCAACCGTCTAAATCCCACTCCACTGATGGCGGACACCGGATGCACGTCTAACACCAACATAGCTGTTACGGCCGCAGTTATCCGCTTTGCCATAGGATGACTACTGTCGTACTTCGTACTCATGGCAAACGACTGTTGTACGGTCAACTGTTTAGTGAAAGACGTACCGTTCTTACGACTTCCCCTCTGGGAAGATGACCGACTACCAGCAGCAACAGCAGCAGCGGCAGTATTAGGCGTAGCTCTGCAGGATCCTCCGGAAGAATCCCGGATTGAAGAGGACTCAGTCATGCCGGTGACATGGCCTGCACTATCTACAATCGAGATTGAGGAGGAAATTGACGAGGAGGGTGTTGCTTGTGTGGATACAACAGGACCAATGGATTTAGGTGTCCCTGGACAGCTGATGGTCCTAGCCATAGTTCCTGAACTAAACACTGAAATATGAAGGTTATTCAGGTGACGTATAAGGAAGGATGTCCCTAGGTGGCCAAAATCCTTACCCCTGCTTTTTTGAGCTTTACATAAGGTACATATGGCCATACATTTATTTTCCGGATTGGGATAGAAATAATTCCAGACTAAAGAGGTGGATTTCTTGGTCTTCTGGCCATGCATGACGATGGGCTTTTTCTTCCCATGGACAACAACTGTTTCCCCCCCTGGTGCCTCATTTAAGATAACCACATCAGCATCCTCCTCGTCAAGTTCCTCCTTAGCGCCAGCTACATCAATATCCTCCTCCCGGTGTACAACATTTACACCTTCATTAGCCAAATCTGTAACTAGACTGTGGGTGATCCTTCCAGCATATGCAGAGGGCGTGCTGCAAATGGTGGAAGGAGCCACCTCTTCCCATACAGTGATGGGAAGGTCAGGCTTCGCAACGACCAACACCCTTGGACTCGCCTTGGGGATTTGTGATGACATCTCTTTAGAAGGCAGAGTTGTTTGCTGTGTTGTTGATGACAGCTTAACTCTGTTAAATTTTTTAGAGGGGGGGGAGGAGGGCTTAGATCCTTGGGTGAAGCTGAACCACTAGTCATGAACACGGGCCAGGGCCTAAGCCGTTCCTTGCCACTCCGTGTCGCAAATGACATATTGGCAAGTTTATGTTTCCCCTCAGATGATTTTAATTTCCTTTTTTTGCTAATTTTAGTGTACTTTGGATTTTTGCATTTTACATGCTCTCTACTAGTAGATTGGGCATCGGCCTTGGCAGACGACGTTGATGGCATTTCATCGTCTATGTCATGACTAGTGGCAGCAGCTTTAGCATTAGGAGGAAGTGGTTCTTGATCTTTCCCTACTTTATCCTCGTAATTTTTGTACTCCATTATATGCAGCACAAGAGAGCGTACCCCTAAACCACACACACCCGGCAAAGGCTTTCAAAATTATATGCGGAACAGGACAGTACCACTGGACTGGAGTTATATAGCAGTACAAATTCCTTTATACTGCAGGATTAGTGAACGTAGTTTAATATCGAAGTAATAATATTTCTGGACTGCAGGAACAGTGAACGTAGTTTAATATCGAAGTGATAATATTTCTGGACTGCAGGAACAGTGAACGTAGTTTAATATCGAAGCGATAATATTTCTGGACTGCAGGAACAGTGAACGTAGTTTAATATCGAAGCAATAATATTTCTGGACTGCAGGAACAGTGAACGTAGTTTAATATTGCAGTAATAATATTTCTGGACTGCAGGAACAGTGAACGTAGTATAATATTGAAGTAATAATATTTCTGGACTGCAGGAACAGTGAACGTAGTTTAATATTGCATTACAAATATTTCTGGACTGCAGGAACAGTGAACGTAGTTTAATATCGAAGTACTAATATTTCTGGACTGCAGGAACAGTGAACGTAGTTTAATATTGCAGTAATAATATTTCTAGACTGCAGGAACAGTGAACGTAGTTTAATATCGAAGTAATAATATTTCTGGACTGCAGGAACAGTGAACATAGTTTAATATTGCAGTAATAATATTTCTGGACTGCAGGAACAGTGAGCGTAGTTTAATATCGAAGTAATAATATTTCTGGACTGCAGGAACAGTGAACGTAGTTTAATATTGCAGTAATAATATTTCTGGACTGCAGGAACAGTGAACTTAGTTTAATATCACAGTAATAATATTTCTGGACTGCAGGAACAGTGAACGTAGTTTAATATTGAAGTAATAATATTTTTGGACTGCAGGAACAGTGAACGTAGTTTAATATCAAAGTAATAATATTTCTGGACTGCAGGAACAGTGAACGTAATTTAATATCGCAGTAATAATTCTTCTGGACTGCAGGAACAGTGAACGTAGTTTAATATCGCAGTAATAATATTTCTGGACTGCAGGAACAGTGAACGTAGATTAATATCGAAGTAATAATATTTCTGGACTGCAGGAACAGTGAACGTAGTTTAATATCGCAGTAATAATATTTCTGGACTGCAGGAACAGTGAACATAGTTTAATATCGAATTAATAATATTTCTGGACTGCAGGAACAGTGAACGTAGTTTAATATTGAAGTAATAATATTTTTGGACTGCAAGAACAGTGAACGTAGTTTAATATCGAAGTAATAATATTTCTGGACTGCAGGAACAGTGAACGTAGTTTAATATCGCAGTAATAATATTTCTGGACTGCAGGAACAGTGAACGTAGTTTAATATCGCAGTAATAATATTTCTGGACTGCAGGAACAGTGAACGTAGATTAATATCGAAGTAATAATATTTCTGGACTGCAGGAACAGTGAACGTAGTTTAATATCGCAGTAATAATATTTCTGGACTGCAGGAACAGTGAACATAGTTTAATATCGAATTAATAATATTTCTGGACTGCAGGAACAGTGAACGTAGTTTAATATTGCAGTAATAATATTTCTGGACTGCAGGAACAGTGAACGTAGTTTAATATTGAAATAATAATATTTTTGGACTGCAGGAACAGTGAACATAGTTTAAGATTGCAGTAATAATATTTCTGGACTGCAGGAACAGTGAACGTAGTTAAATATTGCAGTACTAATATTTCTGAACTGCAGGAACAGTGAACGTAGTTTAATATTGAAGTAATAATATTTCTGGACTGCAGGAACAGTGAACATAGTTTAATGTTGCTGTAATAATATTTCTGGACTGCAGGAACAGTGAACGTAGTTTAATATTGCTGTAATAATATTTCTGGACTGCAGGAACAGTGAACGTAGTTTAATATTGAAGTAATAATATTTCTGGACTGCAGGAACAGTGAACGTAGTTAAATATTGCAGTACTAATATTTCTGGACTGCAGGAACAGTGAACGTAGTTTAATATTGAAGTAAAAATATTTCTGGACTGCAGGAACAGTGAACATAGTTTAATGTTGCTGTAATAATATTTCTGCACTGCAGGAACAGTGAACGTAGTTTAATATTGCTGTAATAATATTTCTGGACTGCAGGAACAGTGAACGTAGTTTAATATTGAAGTAATAATATTTCTGGACTGCAGGAACAGTGAATGTAGTTAAATATTGCAGTAATAATATTTCTGGACTGCATGAACAGTGAACGTAGTTAGATATTGCACTAGAAATTTTTTTATACTTTTTTTATAAAAAAATATATTTTATTTGTTATTATTTTTGTATAATTTTTTTATTATTTTTTTATTATTTTTTTATAATTTTTTTATAACAATGGACTTAGCAGGACAGAGAACAGGACACAGCACCACTGGACTCAGCAGGACAGAGCACTGGACAAAGCACCACTGGACTCAGCAGGACAGAGCACAGGACAAAGCACCACTGGACTCAGCAGGACAGAGCACAGGACAAAGCACCACTGGACTCAGCAGGACAGAGGAGAAGGACACAGCACCACTAAAAACCCAACCTCACGCTACCCTGATCAATGCCCGACTGAAGATGGCGGCGGCAAGCGGGGAATTTATAGAATCCGAGTATCGCGAGATCCGAAGGCGGGATTTGGAGTCTGAGCCTCGTTTTCACTGTTTCTCCCGCCGGAAATACCCGAACAGTGCTCGGATCGCCCTCGGATCCGCACTGTTCGGGTGGGCTCGAATTGCGATAATCCGAGCCCGCTCATCTTTAGACATAACTCTTGACATCAGCGGACAATAACGACCACCAGACAGTACGGGAGAGGATTTCTGACGTCTTCTGAATTCCAGGATGTCCAGCAGTCTTACTATTATGTGCTTCTGCAAGAACTGCCTTTCTTAAATGAACAGGAACAAATAACCATCCTTCCGGAGTATTATCAGGAGCTAATCTTTGAAACCTTTGAAGCGTGATACTCAGGTCTTGGGTTAACCCAGCATGGACTATGGAAGGCTCAGGATCTGTAACTGGAACATGATGTGCCAAAAAGCTTCTAGACAGAGAATCTGCTCGGACATTTTTAGAACCTGGTCGGTAGGTGATCACACAATTGAAACGGGTGAAGAATAGCGACCAACGGGCCTGTCTGGGATTCAGGCGTTTGGCCGACTGTATGTATTGTAGCTTCTTGTGATCCGTTATAGCAGAAATTATATGTGTAGCGCCTTCCAGCCAATGTCACCACTCCTCAAAGACCCATTTAATCGCCAACAGTTCCCAGTTGCCCGCGTCATAGTTGACTTCTGCTGAAGAGAATTTACGGGAAAAGTAGGCACACGGATGCAAGCGATGAGTATGAGCATCCTTTTGAGATAAGATGGCACCAGCATTGACGTCAGAGGCATCAACTTTAAGAACGAAAGGTACTTCGGGATCTGGGTGTCTAAGGACCTGAGCAGATACAAAAACTTCTTTTAAGGTTTCAAATGCAGTTACTGCTTGGGGCGACCAGTTAGTTGGATCCATTCCTTTGCGGGTCAGGGCGACAATAGGAGCCACAATAGCAACAAAGCCACTAATGAACCTTCTATAATAATTGCCGAAGCCCAGAAACCTCTGCACCGCCTTGAGATTATTAGGTTGCACCCAATCCAGGATAGCTTGGACCTTGGTTGGATCCATGGAGAATCCCTCAGAAGAGATTACGTATCCCAGGAATGATACCTTCTGCACCTCAAACTCACATTTTTGTAGTTTGGCATACAGGTGCTGTTCTCGTAGTTTCTGAAGAACTTGTTTGACGTGACCCCGATGCATAGGTAACGATTTAGAGTATATGAGAATATCGTCTAAATAGACAACCACGAAGTGGTCAAGGAATTCACGAAGAACTTTGTTAATTAAATCTTGGAACACTGCAGGTGCGTTGCTAAGACCGAACGGCATGACCAGGTATTCATAATGGCCAGAATGTGTATTGAACGCCGTCTTCCATTCATTTCCTTCTATGATACGTATTAGGTTATAGGCTCCACGAAGGTCGATTTTAGTGAAGACAGTAGCGCCTCTTAGTTGATCGAATAATTCAGAAATGGGAGGAAGGGGATAGGTGTTCTTAACTGTGATGAGATTTAGTCCTTTATAGTCGATACAGAGTCTTAGTCCGCCATCTTTTTTGGATACGAAAAAACATCCAGCTCCTACTGGAGATTTAGATGGTCTGATGAACCCCTTTTCTAAGTTCTCATCAATATAATCCTGCATGTACTTGGTCTCTGGGCCAGGAAGAAAGTACAATTGTCCTTTGGGTAACTTGGAACCAGGAATAAGCTTGATGGCACAGTCGAAGTCATGATGAGGTGGTAAAATGTCAGCTGCTTTTTTAGAAAAAACATCCCAGAATTCATGATATTGTGAGGGAAGCTACTCGGGAATTGACTGAATAATTCGAAGAGGCATCATTAAGCAAGACTGTGTACAATAAGAGCTCCACTGGATAATTTCTCCTTTTATCCAATCCACCACAGAGTTATGACGGGAAAGCCAAGGATGGCCCAGAATAAACAGAACCGACAGACAGTCGATAAGGAGGAAGGTCAAGGACTCAGAAAGGAGTGCTCCTATGCTTAAATGCAGTGTCGGGGTCTCCCAAATAATCTTGCCACCAGGCAGTGGACTCCCATCAAGGCCACAGACAGGAATAGTAGACTTGAGTTTCACAGTTGGAATTCCAGTAGAACAGGCAAACTCGATATCAAGAAAGTTGCTCGCAGCTCCACTATCGATGAAGGCCGACAAGGCCATGGAACTGGCACCGAGAGTGAGTTGTGCGGGAATCAGGACAGCATTCTTTTGGGAAACAATTTGCAGACCTAAGTGAACCTTGCCTTTGTTCCCTAGGTATGCCCCTTTTCCAGGTTTGTTAGGGCAATAGCGGGAGAAGTGGCCTTTATCACCACAATAGAGACAAAGACCTTGTGATTGCCTTCTGTCTCTTTCCTAAGGAGAGAGGTGATATGTCTCTAACTGCATGGGTTCCTTAATATCCATAGGAACAGGAATATATGCAAAAGAAAAGGAAGATGTCTTCTTCTCTGTCTTCCTCTCCTTAATTCTCCTGTCAATTTTAATGGCAAGTTGCATAAGGGTCTCCAACGAGGTGGGGGAAGGATACTGCACCAGTGAATCTATGATCGGCTCTGACAGCCCTAGGCGAAACTGGCTGCGTAACGCTGGATCATTCCATTCGGTGTCAGGCGCCCATCTGCGGAACTCAGTGCAGTATTCCTCTGCTGAACGCCTGCATTGCTTTAAGGCCCCTAGATTAGCCTCGGCGGAGGCAACTCGATCTGGGTCATCGTAGAGGAGACCTAATGCATTAAAGAAAGCTTCCAAAAATTGCATGCTAGGACTCGACTGTGGCAGGGTGAAGGCCCAAGACTGGGGGTCACCCTGCAGGAGGGAGGTGACAATCCCGACTCCCTGCTTATCCGAACCAGAAGACCGAGGTTTTAGCCGAAAGTAGAGCTTGCAGCTTTCCTTGAAGTTCCGGAACAGGGTTCTATTTCCGGAGAACCGGTCCGGCAAATTTAACTTGGATTCATCGGCGGGACCGGAAATGGCTAGTGCGGGAGTCCGGGAGTTCCCCTCTTGCGCGGACAAACGCTGGGACAATCCCCGGACCATCTGATACAGGGTCTCAACATGACCCACTAGGGCTTGAAAAGGAGACACATTGGTTCCGCTTTCATCCATCCCAATTTCGTCTCCGAAATGTCTGTAAGGCCGGTTATAATGTTAGGAACCCCTCCAGCCGGTACAACAAAACCCGGAGTTTGCTCCAAAAGCCTGGTGTTCACTGAAGCCCCTAGTGGTGGGGACAGACTTGGCCGCAGACTAACAGAGGGTCGTGAAATGTGCACAAGCTGGGGAGAACCCGGGAAAGCGGAGAGAAGTCCAGGCAAGGGTCGAGGGCCGGCAGCAGACAGCAAATCCAATAAACAGGCCAAGGTCAGAGGTCACAGGCACGGTAGCAAGGTCCAAGATACAGGCAAGAAGGGTCAGGGTGATGAGCAAACAGGCAGGGTCTAAATCCAAGCAAGGGGTCATACACGAGAGAACAATCAGAGGTTAAACACCAACAGGGCTCAGAAGCAGGCAGCAGAACTGTGAACAGGACGCTATAACCGGCAGTGAGGCTGCAGACCTCACTGCCTTAAGTACACAGATGGACCAATCAGGGCTTGTCCCTGAATTCTGCACACTTGCAGGCTAATTGCCTGCTATACAGATAACCAATCAGGGCTTGGCCCTGGAATGCACACTTGCAGGCTAATGCCTGCTAATTCAGCCCACAGGCTGAATCTAATGAATGGTCTGTTAAATGCGCGTGCGCGCCCGGCTCTCTATACTGCCGGGACGCCGTGCTGAGGGAGCATCCGACCGTTGCCTTAGCAACGGTCGGGTGCTGGCCGGAAGTGACGTCCCGGTCATCAAGGTGATGGCCGGGATGCCAGGGGGAGCAGGAAGCGAGCCGCGGCGGCTGTGAGTACCGCCGCAGCTCGTGACAATCCTTCCCTTGTTTGCACTATTTGCCAATGAATCTTCTCACATCAGTGCCAGTATTTTGGTTTCTTGGAGGATAAATTAGGGACATGTGGTCTTTGTGTGTTGCTTCTGATTTGACTTGTTTAATAGATCTATTGCTATTTTTTCTTTCTTTGGTTTGGTTTGGTATTAATCATTACAAATAAAATGTATACTTTTATAAAGAGAGATCCGTTAAAGTACAGTCTTCCTTTTCTTCTTTGTTTCTTTATTCAACTGATCTAAGTGCTCAGCTCTCCAGACTCCATCAGGCACACCAAGAAAGGATGACTTTGTTTAAAGCATTTCCTGAAGAATAAGCATCTTATCATGATAATAGCTTCATGGACGAGTGCAGAAATACAAAGACAAGATGTTTTACAAAGCATAAAATGTAACTAAAACATTTTTCTCTATCTTTATTTCATCCTGCAAACCATTTCTCTGCTAATTTCCATCTGAAGCATAACCTTTGTACGGTAAATATTCTGCAAGTTTAATTCGCAATGACTATTTATTTGTTGAACATAACAGACTAAACATAAAGAATATGGCATGTGCAAAGTTTGGACACACTGTATGTACTTAGTGTCACCTCCTTTTGATAAAATCACAGCTCCTAAATTTTTCTTGAAGCAACCAAGAGCCTTAATAGAAATTTTGGTGCAGCTAAGAGTCTTAGTGCATTTTGTTCCCCACTTTGCTTTCAGAACTCTTTTAGTTCAGAAATATTCTCCCCACTTATTTTCAATAATATTCAAGTCTGAGGTCCATGAAGGCCATTTGAAGACCTTAATCTTTCATGTCTAAGTATTTCTTTGTTGATTTGAGATATGTTTTGAATATTTTTCAAAACATAACTCCATCCCTTTTTCAGCTTTCTCCTGGAACTTCGGTATCTTAGTTTCTAGGATTTGTTGATAATTAGTTGAATCCATTATTCATTCTACATGGATAATATTTCCTGTGCCATTGTCTGCCACACAACCCATGTTTTTCTTCAAATGTATCTTTTGTGGTTGTGGCCAAAAGCTAAATTATTATTTTATCAGTCCACACCACTTTATTCAAAAAAGTTTTTGGCTTATCTTAGTATTGTTTTGTGTATATCATACTTTGGGATATATTTACTAAACTGTGAGTTTGAAAAGTGATATGTTGTCTATAGCAACCAATCAGATTCTACCTGTCATTTTGTAGAATGTACTAAATAAATGATAACTAGAATCTGATTGGTTGCTATAGGCAACATATCCACTTCTTTAAATCCGTAATTCAGTGAATATACCCCTTTGACTTTTGTTATGTTGTTGTAGGAAGGGTTTTCTTCTGACAATTCTTGCATGCAGATTATTTTTGTGTAAGGAACACTGTTATGAACCTGTGAACTAAAGCCCAAGTGTCAGATAAAATTTACTGCTTTGTTTATCTGTCTAATAGCTTTGTCAGAGATTTTTTGGGTCTTCAAGATCTCCCCTTGACATACTGTAGTCCTGATACCTGCTTTATTGTAGTACTTTAAAATGCCTGCTGATATGTTATTACAGATAGGTGTCTTTTTCTTTGACTAAGTGTATGGTTTTAACTTATTACTGAAATTAAGGTTAATATGCAGCCATTTTGAGGGTTAGAGGGCCACCCATGAGGCCCCTGCAGTGTATCATGTTGCTTATCACTGCTGTAGACAGTTATCCTTATTATCTTTAACATATATTTCTTAATGATGTTTCTTACAAAGGAAATTCCCAGCTGGAAGCATTTAGATATCTCTTTCTAGCCATCTCCTGCTTTGTAACAGTTCTATGTATCTTTATTTATAAGCCCTCAGTCAGCTGCTAAGAGGAGTTGAGAGTAAACACAACAGGCATGATTTATTGAGGAAAGTTAAGCAAAAAATTGAGTAAGTTTTCTTACTCAAGTTTTCTGGGCAAAACCATGTTGCAATTTGAGGGGTGCAAATTAGTTTATTATTTTGCACATAAGGAAAATACTGTCTATTTTTTCATGTAACACACAAATATTTGATAGCTTATTTGTACAGTGAAATTTAAAGTTGATCTAGGACATGTCATACCGCAAAATATAAATCTGCCATCACATTTTAAATTAACCTCCCCTTCAATGCACAATGGTTTTAAGTCTTACTTACTTACTTTTCCTTAACTTTCCTTAATGAATCAGGTCCAACATCCTGAGAGGTGAGAGGTCACAGTATTTATGCAATTCTAGAATTTACGTCATTTTGCTTACTTTAAGATCTAACAAGTCATTCAATTGTTCATTGTTTAAAAAGTATTAGTTAATAAATGGGAAGGCGCTCCAAATGAGCTCTAAAAGACTATTTGTGACAAAACCAACTTATATGGTAACAATTTTTTTTCCAAACTGATTAAACTGCATCAGACAAAACAAATAAGCCACAATAAACGCTGTACAAGATTACATCAAAGCTCCAGATCGAAATCTGAACAACAACTGGTAGCAATTTGGAGATAAACCATTGTCCAAATAATCGGTGCAATGTATCAAGAGAACGAAGCAGTCAAGTACAATACTATAACAATTGTGAACGAACTGTAAGGACATGATGCAGTTTTCCTTTTTCACTGTTTTTATGGGGCAGGGTGTGTGTGGGGGGAGGGAACAGAGGGTAATGAAAGATGCGGTAAGAAAGGAAAAAGGGGGAGTGAAAAACCAGTGCAAAATAATGCTGGTAGGGAGGGAGAGAAGGGGATAGCTGTAATGAAGAGAGGGGCACATAGGAACATAGAAAGGAAACAGATAAGGGTAAGATAAAGGGTAACATGGAAGGTATAAAAGAGACATTAGGAGTTGGAGAGAAACAAATCAAAGGAAATTGGTCATAGGAGAGATGGGGGACACAGGGAGGATAGCCTTGCATAATTGAATATGTTCCCTATTATAGGATATAATGTTACCATGCATTTAAATTAATTTCACTCAAAATCCCTAAACCTAGGTGTTGCCTAGGCCCCCAGCCATTCATTTCCAGCACTTCTAAATTTCCATTTCGACCACTGATTGTAAGTATCCTGCAGTTTGTTGTGTCTGTCTGTACATGGAAAGTGCCATATAGGCAGAGCGTACTTAGACCCGTATTCAACTAGATATGTTTCTTGAGATCCTCGTCTTGTTGAATTCGGGCATACCTGCTTGCATTTTTCATCCGTTTAAAGAAAACTGCATTCACTTTGCATTCCCTATTGATTCAGGACCTTAATATTCAATTATAAATCATATGTTTTTTTCATATCTTTTTTACATTCACTCAATGTCAAATGACAAGTTTGGTCACTTCCAAGTTTGGATGATTTGAGTGTCTTCATAATAGGAGCCGACGTGTTTTTACTGTGATATTTTTCAATTTTGTATAGATAAAAATATTGATGTTTAATAATGTTTTTTATTTCTACAAACACTTTTTTGCTTAAATCGTTTTGGACTATTTCCTCCTTTTTTAATTAAATGAACACACAATACATAAATTCATGATAGTCATAACATTTACCTTGCATTTTTAAGAAATCCATACATTTTAAAGCTAGCTTTAAAGTAAAAAATAATATAAAGAAACATCCCCATGTGATGGCAGCAGGGAGTTATTGCAATTCACAATCCTATTAAAAGGTGCAAAGGACATCAGTGCATATTAGTTCCATATGAATAAATATACTGTTTCATTGCATTGTGGAACTACTAAATAAAGTGTATAATGATTGCTCATATTTCATATTTAATTATAGCTCTGGAATCTGCACACTGACATCTGTTGAACTTAGCTTCCACTTGACTTTGATGTTTTAAAATGTTGGAAACAATAAAATGTTCCACCTCTATCACACTGACACACCCACTTTTCTAAGTCAAGGTGAGACATTGATGAAATTATTATTTAACAAATATGTAGAGCAAAGCTACTTGAAATGCTCTTCTTGTGCATTTTAATCTGTTTCCATAGGAACATACATTGTAATTATTATTTAATGAAAGTGATGAACCAATTCTCTAATAAATGAAATATTTGAAAGACTGAATTTCATACAGATATGTACAGTAGTCTATCTGAAAGTAAAACACAGTTTTGTTTATGGTTATTTTATTTATTTATTTAGTAAAAAATAATTTTGAATTAATAATCTGTTAAACGAATATCATATCATAAAAACATTAATATAAACATAACATTAACATTAACATAAATATAATATCATAAAAGCAGACATTTTTATCTTCTGCATATCAAAAAATGTAAATGAAATATGTGTGTGCAAGTGGTAAATCTAACGATTGTGATAATTAGATAATCTGACTACTGCTACTTACAAAATATAATAATAATAATAATAATAATAATAATAATAGTAATAATAATAAATTGTTTAGGAATTACTTAACCAACCCTGAGATGAAAGTATGTTCAGGACAGAACAAAATATGTCAGCTGCTAGAATGAATGCAAAAAGTGTAGATTGTAGTATAGCACACTTTCATAATTGTTCACTTTTGTACATAATAATGAAATTACACTTTTTGTTGGATAATTCCCTGCTGACTATAGTAAAGTTGCTAGAAGAAGTTAGGGAAGAACTAACTGTTGTCTAAGTTAAGCTAAATAAAGTTATATAACTTAGGAAAATAATGGATGATGTTTTAGAAGAGGATGTTTATAGTATGGCCACATTAACATATTTACATACTGCAATATTCCGCAATATACAATTGTGCTATAATCAGTATGCAATTGTATGTATATTTGTTCTTGAAACATTATGAGATAGATGAAGCATTTAATGAATCCAATGATGTTTGTACCAAGCACGTAGTTCCATAATCCTCTATATATTGATACGTTTCATAGATGATTTCCTATATTTGTTAGATGTTCCTTTGGATGAGGGTTATACATTTTTGGAAACACTTAAACAATTTTGTAGATAGCACAAAATGTATCTGTTTCTAAGTTACACTCTTTGGATCTAAAGATCAGCAATCAGTACTAAATGTATTGTTTTGACAGATCTGTACAGAAAGTAGCTTTCTTCATACTGCAAATGGACATCCAAAATTCCTGTTGTAAGATATTCCAATTGGCAACTTGTAGAGATTATAATGTAATTGCACAACATTACAAACATTTAAGAGCAGCATGATTAACAATGGTGTTCAATTCTAAGACCTATAATAAGAAAACAACTGGTCGGGCATTCACAAGTGCTAAAGCACAGGATAGGAAATACATTTCTTACCAAGAAAAACAAACTGGTAACAGAATAAGATTAATTTATCACAACATAAAACAAAATCCCATGTGAGGGGGCTGTATATAATGCAATAAAAAATTGGGACTAAACCATAAACAAATATAATAGCCATAATGCTAAGCTTTATGCAAAGTGAGCACCGAGTCTGAGACTATTGGTGAAAATCCACTATGTGGCAATGAGACCTACATTGTCCATTATTCTCTTTGTTGGTGTTACCTCTGCAGTGCATTGGTTGACATCAGCTTTATCTCAACTAACTAGTGAGGTCAGGCAGATGGTTTGAGGGGTTATATAGTATTGAATGATTTAATAAGCTGACAGATAAGTAGAGAAATGTATGTATTAACCAGTGTGTAGGAAATACTACCCAAACTCTCACTATAAGGAATTGTAAAAATTAATGCATGGCATTAGTGTTCTGTAATATTTTTTATACTTCCATAATTTTGCTCTTTCAGTCAGAGAGTTAGCAATGTCAAAACGTCTCTCTTAAAAGACCAGAAACAATGAGTTTGCAATTATAATTCTTTATCACCCATTGGCCTTAACAAAAAATATTTCAACCTAGATGGCAAAAAGAAAATTAGCAAATACAATCATTAATATTATTTACTAAAATATATTGCTAATACTAATACTTTAGATGGCCATTCTACGCTTACAGAGCATTGTTTACTGACTTTGCTGTGAACTTTGTTCACTTGACATTAACTATTTACTACTCTCAAAATACTGCCAAGTAGGAGAGTATCATAAAAATACCTGTGTTACAACATGACAAGAATAGCCCCATTTGGCTACACCCAATTTAATATCTTACCCTATATTCACACTGTCAAACAATATATCACCTCTATTTGGTCAGGAAACCTCTCCTAACTGCCTTTACCAGTCACAAACCACACTATGCGCACTTGTGACTTGGAAGTGTTTACTGTATGAGGTTACACATGATTTCAGCACTCAATCTTCCTCTCAGCTTTCACACAGGTTATAGATTTAGCTGAATCGCCCCCAAACAGCGCTCCCACAACCACCCCCACTTCGAATTGTCACCATCTATTGAATAAGGGCTATAGGACCCCAAAATACTGTCTTACACTGGCATACAATGAGCACTCCTTGTTACCTACAGTTTAGCAAGGCACACACCAGCAATAAAAAGGTTAACACTTAACCTCTCAAGGCTCTATGACACAAATGAACATGCAGGCACACACTCGGCTTGGTATAGAAATGTATTCACAATTCACACCTCAGCAATGAAAGGTTTAGCATGGTCTAGTAATCTATCTCTTCTAGACAGGCAGTGAATTCATTTAGAGCAATAAGGACATCACTATTAACTTTTTAGATTTAATATACAAAAAGTACAATGCTTACAAATTAATAAAAAAAATAATAATACACAATTGACATACATACACAAGCAAAACAGTTTAAAATAATGGAATAGTATAATTTACAAATAACTGGTATATTCTAAGCCAAAGGAGATTGGCTTGAAGATGGACAGCTTATCAATGAAGATTGATTTCCCAAAAGACTGAATTTCTTGCAGCTGTTATCTTTTTATAGACATTTTCACACCTTTCCCCACATCCATGTCTGTGCTCTGTGACACTGTTTACAACCACGATTTGCATATTTCCTGATTTAATACTCAATTCCACTATGTGACCTAATTTTTCTGTGGAGTGTCACACCAACCCAAATGTATTATTAATAGATCACCCATGAATTTACCCATCTATTGATGCAAACAGGCCTAGATATAGGGTATTAGTTGAGTTTATACTCATTTCCTCAACTTCTCTGTGTGGCAGAATTCTTAATTTGACATATGAGCTGCCCTTCATCATGCTATTGAGGAATATGTGGTTGATCAATACTTTTATTGATTTTAAGTGGCATATTTGAAAACTGAATTATTTTTGTCTATATACAATATAGCCAGTCATCACATGGTCTCATTTGTGCAAGACACCATGCTGAGTGATTCCTAAAAGTCTAGTCAGGTGTCAAAACTCCATCCTAGGTTAATCCTTATAACTGTAATTCCTCTATGATCACTACACAACAATAAGAAAATTTTTTTGCCTGCATATATATTTAGACAATATTGTCTGTTATGTGCTTTCCACATGGAACAAAGCAAGTCGTTCCCATTTCATTAGAGATTAAAAAAGTCTCTATTTAGGCCCTGCCCAGCCCTGAGCAAGTGATACACACAAACGTAGGTATTGTACCTGTGCACCATAACCCAAAACTGTGCTCTCTTGTCAGCTAATTAGGAGAAAGCATGTTCTTTTAAAGGTTTGACAGCAATAGGTAGATTGGAAATGGTGAGAGCTGGACAGTCAAGATGAGCCTTTCTAATATTAGGTTTTACCCAAGCATGCATAAACTGAAAGGGTAAGGTGCCATAGGATGAGTATCTATGTGGGTGACTATAGAAATTACTTTCTAGGACAGAAACTTAAACAAGTGAAATAAAGTTGAAGTCAATAGCAGAAGTAGTCAGAGGAGTACAGACGTTCAGATATAGTTCACCTCTCATACAATCAATCTCACCCTCTTTGATCTGCCTATGTCCTATGTATCTCCTCCTCTCTGATAACCACCTCTTACTAATGTGTACAAGACTTATCCTGTGAAGCTCCCCACTTATGGAACTCCCTACCTCAACTAACCAGACTGTCTCTAACTTTTACTCATTTAAGCACGCTGTCAAATTCCACCCCTTCGCTCCAGTCTATCTTAGCCCCACCTTATATTACTACCTCTGCATGTTCTATCAGCTATAGTCTCATATCCACTCCGAGTGCCACTACCTTTTATTATCTCAGCATTTCCCTCTCCCTCCAGACAGTAAGTGTTAAAGAGCATGGCCCTCTCAACCCTCTGTCTCACTTCTGCACTTCCTTCAAACACGTAATTTATAAATCTGACTGTCTGCACTGTGGTGTTTTGTGATTCATTACAAATAAATTATGATGATGAGGATTACATTTTGAGTTTTTAACTATTGCTTATCTGTAGACACAGCAGATAAAAATGAGGATATGAAGCAAGAAGAGATTTATAATGAAAGAAGTTAACTAGTGTTCAATTTTTCTTTCAAGATCTATCAATTTGTATGTGTGAGAGCATAAAATATGTGTGTGAGCCCTTAATTGGAAAAAGACCTCACCTCCATCCCTTTTGGCTCTCAAGAAGCAGATTTGGCACGTGGCCGCTATGGAGGAGATTACGTACTACCTCCACGATAGAGGCCACGTCTTCAGTCAAGTCTGGGCTCCATGGCTAGCCGTGGAACACACCTTCCCCCCTCAACGCTCCACGTCCTCCGACCTGACCCATGTGCGATGACCCTAACTCTTCCGACACATATCTCCCCCTCTGCTATAGGCTCAACACACCCTAGTTATCCTCTAAATACTTACAGTGCTTATCTTTGTGGTCCTACCCCCCTCACCCCTCCCCCACAATCCATTTTGTTCCTACACCCATTTTATATTACTCTTTAAAAATGTAAAAACCGGTCATTTTTGTCTAAAGGTTTCCTAATATGCGATACACCACAATAACTGTTGTGATTTTACTGTACATGCTACACAGTGTTATCGTTTTGCTGTCTGTATTTTCTTGATTGACCACTGAAAATAAAAAATTATAAAAAAAAAAAATATGTGTGTGAAGGTTTATTCAATGAAAACAATGGGAGCATATGTCAGTATGTCCAAGAAAGGATAACATTGAAAGAATCAACTGAAAAGTCGAAGTCAGAATAACAGCAAAATAAAGAATTTAAATAGTCCTAAAATATAAAATTAGTTCATGGCTAGAAGACAAGGTCTAAGAAATGACAATTTATGCCTCTTTAAATATTATCCGTCGGCACACCTTACGCAAGCAGTTTCAGCTCACGCGAACCCCCACACTAGACTGTGGGTCGATGTAGAGATGGACCTCCTACAACTTCACCCTACAACCAATACTGGCTAGACCTCAAAGACCAACTCCCACTACAGAGACTCCCTCCTATGGTACACTTTTCCCTTTCAGTGTGGAAATACTGTGTTTGAAGTTTCCAGCTCGTCGATAACCTAAGGAGAATTTTCCCCCTCTGGAATAACTCAGCTTTTCTACCTGGTCTTATCCCTAAGACCTTTGAAGTGTGGACAAAGCATAACTTTAAATTTCTCCCAGACGTAGTCTTGTCTGGACTTTTCCCTGAGTTCCACAGGCTCTGTGATCACCTTAGCCTCCTGCCATCCTCTTCCTATCAGTATCTACAAATCCAGCATCTTTATAACAGTCAGATAGATCAGCACACTCCTAATTGCCCCTCCCCACTAGAATCCTACTGTCTTAGCAGATCCTCATCAAGAGGTCTCACTTCCATCTTTTATTCCCTTTTAATACACCATAATCTCCCAGCTAAAGGACCACACGAGAATTACTGGGAGAAGGACATAAGCGAGACCCTAGAGATAGACACATGGAAGTCTATCCAAGAAGCGGTAGCTAAATCTTCAATATGCACACTGTGACAGACCCGGGCCTTATATTGGGAATTTCGTGCCAACCCAGTCTGTCATCAGTGGGCTAATTGAACAACCGTGGTCCACTCTGTTATTAAATGCCGACCAGTGGCCAGATCTGTTATTCCTGTGGTGTCTGGAGATGGAGGGGGGAGACAGCTCACAGGAAGTGTGAAACAGCTGTGGACCCTGTGACATCAAAAAAGAGTGAAAGGGGTTTAAAATAGGTGGGTCAGGACCTTATCTAAAATCAGGAAGTGGACTCTTCCTGTTTGCTAACTATTGTTCCAGCAACTCTTCAACAAAGTCTGAATGGCAACTTCATTGCAGGTGGGAGGCCACTGATGTCATGCTCTACTTTAACCCCTGTTACCACCCAAACACTTCACACCACCAGTCAGGAGGTCAATGAGTGGGGGGTCGACACAGGGAGGTGGCCAGGATCGGGTGCCTTGCGAGAAGGGACAAAAAGGAGATGTCTGAGGCGGGGGTGGTATTGTTGGAGAATCTTGAGAAAGGAAGGACTTGGACTGATTGAGAGTAACTATATTATCTCAGGGCCAGAAAAGAATGCTTGAGGCTGGAGCTTCTTAAGACAGATTGGACAGTGTACTTCTAAGACTGATTCTTTCACCACTCCATCAGGAGACAATCGCAGATTCTGGGGAATTGGTGAGCCTACATCGGTAGGGAGACAATTACCCAGGGTTCCACCAAACTGGTGGAGAGTAGGCCGAGCGGCTGGGATCAGCAAGATACACAGACCCACCTTACAGATCAGAACCCCTGGCCCACTTGGATTGTCAGCTCTGGATTTTATTACCAGGAGTTTGGGAATGCTAGGACTCTGTGCTGGATGATAACCTGCTGGAGACTTTGTTGGGAAGTTTTTATTTGCACTGTTGATTTTCTGACACTTGTTATATTTGGTGGGGAAACAAGTTTCTCTTTGGGGAGAACTGTTGTATTTTACTAAGTGTGTGCACTTTGTTTAATAAAAGGGGTTATTATCTCTTTCCTGTCTCCTTACCTGTGTGAGCTGTAAACCTATAGGACCGGGTTTCTAGTGAGTTTTTGTTCCAATCCCGGTGTCCTCACACACACAAATTATGGAAATACAAAGAAGCTTTTCTTTTGCTGGTATTTGCTGAAAGCAATCTACCCGACATCTACAGACCATTGCTGGCAGAACTGTTGCCAACGTGGTACCCTTTCTCACATTTGGTGGAGCTGTCCCAAAATAGTGTCCTTCTGTCAAGAAGACCTTATCTGTAAGATCATGCAACTGCAATTCCCATTTCACCTCTCCTATTATCTCCTACTTTCTGCCACTTGGAGTCAACAGACTTATCTGGAAAGTCCCGGGACATATACTTTCCACAGCCAGATGTTTGATTGCTCGATTTTAGAAACATTTATATCACCCAATTATCCCAGCTTTGATTAATAATATTTGGCAGATCTATATCTAGAACATATTGCTAGCATAACTAACGATCAACCCTTTTTATCGACCCGGCAATCATGACTTGACTACTTCTATTCTTGAACTCCTTCAATCTCCTACTGATTGAAATAAAAATGTTTAGAGAACTTATCTCCCTTATTGCAATGCTACCCTTCCCCTTTTTCCCTGTCCTTCCGTCCCACTACTAACATACCTTGGGTGTGGTAGGATTTTTCAGCACTTATAAAGCCGTCACACTTTACACCGACTAAAAAGCCACGATTACAATAATAGCAACAATCTCCAAATATGGACTTACCATATAAGAGACATGCACTGTTTCTGGCAGTGTGAATTAGCTCCAGATGTAAAAAGTGACTTACCTAAAAATGTGGATTGAGAAATCATATCACTATTACTGGTCAGAGTGAAAACGGTGCTTTTAAAAGGGCAATGGGTGTAGCCACTGCCTGTATAATGTAATTGAGGTGGTGGGTTCATCCATTGCCGCTTTAAAAGCGCCATTTTGACATAGTGCATGAAATCTTTGGGAACCTGGTAGTTTGCATGTACCCACAATACTGCATCCTGTCTTTATTACCTCAGAGTTGTGCTAATTGCATAAGCCTTTCATTCGAGTTCTTGGTAAATTTAACGGCCCAGGTAACTTCAGTCTCATTACAGTGAACATGTTCGATATGCCAGGTTAATTTTCAGAGAGGTTTCTCACAGTGTTTTGAAGTTCTATACACCAAAAACTCAAAACTTTCATAATAATAATAATAATTTGTCATTACTCATTTGTTATATTGTGCACATAATAATTGTTGTTAAGCTTTTTAAACATATTCCTGATAGTTTAGATTGCAGGTGTTTCTTAAAGTTCGAGGCATGGTTGTTGTAGTGACTAGTATACTTGTGTATCTTATATATACTTGCCTACTCACCCGGAGTTCCCAGAAGAGTAGGCAAAACTCCCGCATTTGCCAAAATTCACGGCATTGAATGGAGGGGGCTGGGCTTAATTGCATCATTAAGATGTCACCACGCCCCCCTCCTACCCCTTGCAACATGACTTCTCCCCCGGATCTCCTGGGGGAGAAATCTTAAAAGTTGGCATGTGTGATCTTATATCTACTGCTTGGCTGGAGGACAGGAAATAGACAGCAATAGCATTTTTTAGTGGTTCATGTCAATTTGTGTGGTAAGGAAGGGGCAGCTAAATGTAAGCACTGGTGGCTGTATACTGCCACTACTGTTGCTGGTAACTTATTTTTGAACATTACTGTTACTGCTTGCATACTACCACTACTGGTACTATTAGTACAAATGACATATTACTGGCCAATGTTGTTACTGCTGGCATACTACTGGGCACTGCTATTACTGCTGATATGCTATAGGTTACATATTCTTGGACATTATTGTTACTGCTAGCATGTTATTGGGCACTACTAATACTGCTCACATATTATTAGGCATTACTGTTGATTACATGTTACTGATCATTACTATTACTGTTGACATAAGACTAGATGCTGTCTGGCAGTTCATAAGCTCCCAAGTGGATGTCCGCAAGTGGTTTTAAAAAGTACCTGATTTTCGATAGCAAATAGTAACTGAATGCACCACAGTGAAGTTCTTCAATTGGTGAAGGATGAATCTACAGTAGCAAGTTGTACAGACATTCCACGACTTTCTGCCACTTGAGATTGCACTTGTACTGCCACACTCCAGCACTCCATTAGCTGGATGCTCGCTGCATTAGGACACTTCCTCTCCTGCTTCTGTCCTTATAATGCTCAATCTATGGGGGGTATTCAATTGTTAGTGAGGTTTTTTTTTCCCCGCTGCGTAAAAAGAAAAAAATAGCGACCGTTTTGAGTTAGCGCATCGGGAAAACTCGTGCAATTCAATTGAAAAAGAGGGAACGCTGCCCCAGCGCGATAAAGATTGTGTTTGCGAAACTTTAGGGGAGTGAAGGGGAGTTTAAACGCAGTCATGTATAACACAAAAAAAGGTTTTGCATACATTTCCATGTATTAGATTGCATTACACATTATTGATAATATCTACATTACAGTACTTTCTTTAGCATATTTTTTAATTGAACTATTTTTTACCATAAAATCATCCATTCCATGTCAAAACACATTACTATATTCATATTTGTACCAAAAACATACAAATATGTTTTTTTTTATGTTTATTTTATTTCATTATTTTTTCACAAGAAAATCAACTTACATAAGTTAGGCATTAGTGATAAACATAAGTTTAACTTTTTTTCCACATTATCACATGATTTCAAATACTTTTCAGAGGTGCGAGATAAAACAGCATATTTTCCTGTTTAACCCGCCGCATTAAAAAACAATTGAATAGCTTTTAACGCGGCTGCCTCTCACACACCCTATACTTTAAATAGACCTTCCACTGGAGCGAGACAGGATTGTTTCATGAAAAAAACCGTAGCGTTAAAAATGGAATTGAATTGCGGGTAAAATTAACCCGCTCGAAAATAATAAAAAACAGCGTTCAACAGCGTTAAAATTATTTAACGCGGTCAAAAAAAACAAACTCACTGACAATTGAATACGCCCCTATAAGTCAACATGGTATTATTATGCAACATGCAGCATATTATTATGTAATATTATGCAGCACTGTACATTTGAGGAATTCTTGAGATAAACTAATTACATACAATTACATGAAACAGAAGGTAAAGATGGTGCTCTCCAAATGAGCTTACAATTTAAGTGGTGTAGAGAACACTTGATGCATAAGGTATAAGATAAGAATAACAATCGTAGCAGCAAGTGGGTAAAGTGCATATAGCTATTGTAAGGCAGCAACACCATCAGCTCCTTAAAGCAGCCATTGGCATATGGCATTTATGCTCAGGTGAACAAGCCATTATAGATTTCTACTGCTGGCAAACATAACTATTTCACTATTTATCTTAACTGAACCTTGTTCCTCTTCTGGCTTCAGAGAAGGCTGCCTCATTCATGTTGCATGGACACTTTTGTGGTTATTAGTCAGCTTGGAATAGTTGTCTGCAGCTCAATGTTTCTCACTGGCATCAAACTCGCTGCTGGAAGCAGAGTAAGTACACTTATTCGCCATGTACGGCAGCAGCTGCCAAGAAGGTCAAGTGGGAGCCATAACCCCTTAGCAGCCCTGGCATATAGCTAGTTATCATCAACCTCTTCCCAGTCTCCAGCAGTGGTTCCTCACCAGTTTCCTGATACTAGTATATGGGGTGGCACTTTAAAACCAGCCTCCCTGATTGGAAGTTCATGTGTCTCAGTGCTGAGAATTATATTCTCCCCATTACTGGATTGCCACTCTTATCTTACAAGGGCTGGATAGTATGTAAAGTGTTTCCCATCTCTAATGAGGGCATGATGCTGCCATGGCTCCATACTCACACAATAGCTCTCTTGGAAAACAGTATAATTTCTGGGTGATGGGATTAGCAAGGATTGCCCTCTGGATAACTTTCTCTACATTCTGAATCTAACCAGTATTTTGAAAGCCTAATTTAGCTATTGGAAGTGTCTTGATCTGGCACAGTGCTTTTCTGGAGTGGGCTGTACTCGGCTCCATCTTGGCATGGTCTGACTTTCCCAGGGTGGCTATAGCTCTTTTGCAAGACCCAGTAACCATGTCAACATAAAATATGGTTAGAATATATAATATGCATATTACATACATTGGAATACATATAACTCGTTATAGCCTTAGGAAGGCAAGTTCTGACAGGATTAACTTATATTGGCCATGCCAATAAGTCACAGCAATGGACATACTATTATTATTATTATTTTTAATAATAATAATAATAATAATAATAATAATAATAATAATAATACTTATTTATATAGCACCATCATACTCCTCAGCCCTATACAGTTGAGAGCAAACACAGCAATAAAACAAGACTGAGCTCTGCTCCCAAACTTATGATCGTTTATATTGTCGCAGATTGCAACTGTATACAGAATTGCTGGGTAGGGGAGCATATTTAAATTATGGGCCAGGAGGTGAGGTATGAACTTTGTGCCTCCCACCCCTAAAATTGTGCGGCCCTCACAGTTTGCCCACCTTGTACCTGCAGTACAAAAAGTAATTTTACCAATTTTTTGGGCATTAGGTTAAACATTTTGAGATGTCCTTTCATAATCTGAAAGGTTTTGAGTATTTATAGAGGTGATAGTATTTTCAATATACAGGATGTGGGAGCTATGTATTTGATGTTTTGAATAATAAGCAAAGGATTTTTAATTGAATACATTGCCAGGCTCACATAACTCATTTATACGTGTGGAATCTTTTTCTGTAAAATATATGTGAACTTGTATATGCAGTTGTAGTTGATCATCCTGATTTATTATATACAAAACATAACACTGTTTTAATTAGTTTAATTTAAACTCTGAAAATAAGCCTTAATAATTGCACTTAGGGTAATGATAAAGATTCATGCAACTAATCAGAAATATTTCTGAAACCTAAAGAGGAAAGATACCTTGAAATTATATTTTATTTAGTATTAAATGGCTAAGTCTTTTACCACTTTAAGTATCTTTATTAGTAATTTTTGACTAATATTATATTGTGCTAACATTAAGTAGTCCAAAATCATTAATATTATAAATACCATTACATGATTGTGTGTCGTGGATTTCTTAACTTCATTAGCAGAATAATAAAGTATATAATTTTCATGGGCCTGAGTCATTAAGAAAAGTAAGGCAAAAAAAGGAGTAAATGTTCTATGGGACAAACCATGTTGCAATGCAAGGGGTGCAAATTAGTTTATTATTTTGCACATAAGTTAAATACTGGCTATTTTTTCATCTAACCCACAAGTACTTGATAGCTTTATTTTGTACACTGAAATTTAAAGTTGATCTAGGACATGCCCTATCCCAACTATAGATCTATCCCCACATTTTATATTTACCTTCCCCTGGAATGCAACATGGTTTTTCCAAAGTGCAAAATTACTATTTTTTTATGCTTTGCTCTCCTTAATGCCTCAGGCCCCATAATTTTTACAATTGTGCCATGTAAAGTATGTATTAAGTTGTGCTTCCTCATAAAATTCATATCTGTAAAATGAAATTATAGTTAAGTAAGGACATGTTTGGAAATCAAAATAATACCAGTTACAAATATTAAGTTAATTTTATCGTTTACCAGTAAAACATTGTCCAATGCGATTATTGTGGTTCCAAAGCACAAAGATATTTAATTGCAAAATATAGATATACAACAAGCCATAATAACGTATAAAAGATATTACAATAAAGCAGGAAAGTATAAAAACACTGAATATATTACATTTTCGCTAAAGCTTCACCCGGGCCCAGGGTATACAGTCATGTTGTCTATAGTCAGGATCAGAGAGCTAGCTGGGGGAGCAGCTTGCTTATATCCAGTTTCGAAAAGTATAGTATAGAAAAAACTACTGATGATGTCACTATGTACACAAGCATCACGTCTCGGGTCTACATTGGCTCAGGATTAATGATATTCCAGTTGCCTGCTGGTCGTAGGTTAATTCAAAGGATTCCTCTGATAAGGTGTGACCACTTCACCCCCAATTGCTGAACACATGTGCTGCTTAAGGAAACTGATCTAAACCAGTATCCACACAATGTCATTTTGAACATTAATACTTTATCTTCAATAACTATCGATCGCAGGAAGCGATCGCAAAGCCGAAAGCAGCGGATTCCAGATGGTAATGTGCAGATCAAAATGACACTAAACATGATACATTTCCTATATCCTGAGCCTTAGATACCTTTAATATATTATCATTTAATTATAAACAATCTCTAATACAATTTACTAATAAATAAATGTAGATTGAAACCTTAATAAATATGTGCTATTTATGAGTGTAAGTGCTAATGTAAATGTGTGTGTTACTAACCCGTGCAATTGCGTCATAACACGTAGCGTAACAATCGCAATCGCATAGTAAAACAATATTAATTCATTTGGTTTACTTCATCCAATTATTTGACTTTTACACAAAATACTGGTAAAAATCATGGGCCTGATTTATGATGGTTCGCAAACTGGGCCTGATTCATTAAAGAAAGAAAAGCAGAAAAAAAGGAGTAACTTTGCACCTTGGCAAAATCATGTTGCCTTGAAGGGAGGGGTAAATTTAAAATGTGGGGACAGATTTATAGCTGGAGTAGGACGTCGCTTGATCAACTTTACATTTCAGTTTAAATATAAAGCTTTTAAGTATTTTCATCCTACATGAAAAAAACAGCTAGTATTTAACTTATGTGTAAAATAATAAACTAAGTTTCACCCCTTGCATAGTAACATGGTTTCTCCAGTAGAAAACCTTGTTTTACCTTACTTTCCTAAATGAATCAGGCCCACCGACTTCAGACATACGCACGACCAAATTCAACAAGGAGTAGATCTCAAGATATGTGCACTGATGAATACGGATGTAGGTCTGCTAAGCTTTACTAGACAAGACACAGAAGGATACATCCAATACCTTTGAGGAATAAAAATTCACATAAGAACGCACAGAAGAAAAAATTCAATTAATGTCAGCTGTTAATAATATAAGCATCAGTGTAGAAACAGTTTTAAAAAATAAAAATATATTTATTTTTCAATGAAATACGTTTATTTGGAGGATGTTAATGTCTACTGAACATAAAATACATTTTTACTGTTGTTCCTGATTGCAAACACATGTTATAGCATGCACACTCGACTGTCTTCATTAGTAATCAGGACATATACTAGCCCTGTAGCTGGAGCAAGAGATACAGCAGAAAATCAAGTACCTTTGAGCTGCCCAAAGCTTGAATCAGATGTGGCTGCATGCATTCGAGTTTGGCACGCCTTTACTGTACATTGACTGTGGGCGAACGCCACTTCCCCGCTCCGTTTCATCCCTGAAATTGTAAGCTGTAGTAATTGTCCTTTGTGTATGAAGATTAATTGAACGCTGCTGTGTTTAGTTGAGTATGGTCCGTTCTGGGTATGCACAGATCAAATTTACGTATTATACACACAAATTATAACACACTGTTGTCACTCACCGGACTGTGAGTGCTTCTTCCCGGACTATTAGGAACCGTGGACGTCCTCTATCCTGAGGGACTGCGCATGCGCAGCCCTTTCCAAACCTTCAGTGTATGTTCCTTTAACTTAATTGGCAGATCAGGCAACCTCCCTATATTAAGCACCTGTGGTCATCACCACATTGCCTGATCTTGGAGTCTCATTCCCCATGAGTCTCTGAAGGTGTTCCTGTGTTTCCTTGTTTATTCAGCCCTGCTGATTCCTGTGGTTTCCAAACCACTTCTACCTCTGTGGTTTCCAAACCACTTCTGCTACTGTGGTTCCCATACCACTTCTACCATCTACTGTGTTTCATCATCGTGACTGTTTAGCTGATTCCTATCCGCTGCCTCCGTGCACTACAGTCTTCTAATCACTTCAACTCTACCATGTATCATTGGGACTGTTAGCTGATGCCTATCCGCTGCCTCCGTGCACTACAGGCTTCAACCTGCAACTCGTCTGTGTTTCATCATCGTGACTGTTTGGCTGATTCCTATCCGCTGCCTCTGTGCGCTTCAGTCTTCAGTTCTTGTCTACTCTACCGTGTTTCCTTGAGTCTGCTGCCACTATTGCTACCCGCTACTCTCCGTGATCATCTGTTCCAGTTCAACTCTGCTCCGGTGTCCCATCGTTACTGCACCTGCTGGTTGCTATTGGTTACCTCCGTGTTTCCGCAGAGACCCGCTGCTGTTACTTCTCAGCGCTACTCATTCATCTACTGCTGATCCGCTCTCCACGCTTTCCTGTGTTCCCTGCTGGTCTACCTACCCGTGCGCTGCACCTACTAGACCACCGCTTCACCCATCCAGGGACTTCGCATCCTGCCGGCCTCCTGCCGTTCAGGTATCTCTGCACTCCTGTCTGACTGCCTCCTGAACCACGGTATGCATACTTCTCATTGACTGTGCTGTGTATTGCATACCTTGCTGGACTGTGTTGGTTCTCCTCTGGAGTGTGCTATCCGCTGAGTCTATTGCCATCATTGACTGTGTTATCTTATGCTGGACTACTTCAAGAGACTTTCTATATTGGCAGTATTGTTCAGTCATTTATACATTTATATTGTGCATATTACTGTGGATCAAAGTCAAGGTGCCCGTGTATATATTGTGTTGCAGTCTCTCCCCGTGCACCTCCTCACATATATATTCAGTAGTACAACTTGCTAGTGGCAGACCACTGACTCCTGTTTACAGTTTCACCTGTTCCAGTATCCTCTCACATAGCAGTGGTACAACCTGCTAACGCAGACCACTGTCTCCCCGGATACCTCCACTTGGATTCCATTCCTTCACTCAGACAGCGGTACAACTTGCTATCCGCAGACCGCTGACTCTCATCACCTCCTCGTTTCTGTTGGACATTCCTCCTCACTATAGCAGTGGTACAACTTGCTACCGCAGACCACTGACTACCTTCACGTGTCCTTTGTCCATACAGTTCCTCGGGTATTACTACCTCCATATTGCCAGTGCTGCTAGTCATAGACTTTCCTGAGCATCTCATCATCTGCTATTTCCTGTTCCGTGATCACCCTGCTACCAGAGTACCATATTACCACCTATACTGCTCTGGTAAGCCTATCACCTGGTGATCCCTGGGTAAAGACTCCTAGTGCCCGTGACAGTAAGATCAGGCCATGACAGACCCAGATACGGAACCTACTGCTAAAGAGATGCTGCAGCATCTGGTCAGCCGTGTGGAGCAACAGGATGCTCGCCAACAGCTGTTACTTCAATGTTACCAATCGTTAACCTCCCAAGGAACATCTGGACAGACTGTTACAGCTAGTATTGAAGCTCCTGTGCTTTCCTCCGTTTCCCCAGTGCCATCCCAGGTGTCTACAGCTCCTACGCTTCACCTGCCTACTCCGTCAAAATATGACGGGGACCCCAAAACTTGTAGAGGTTTCCTTAACCAATGTTCAGTCCATTTTGAACTCCAACCTCAAAATTTTTCTACCCATCGTTCCAGAGTGGCCTATCTTATCTCATTGTTTTCTGGACAAGCCCTGGCTTGGGCCTCCCCTCTGTGGGAAAGAAACGATCCAATTCTACAAGATAGTGCCAAATTCATTTCCACGTTCCGAAGTGTGTTCGATGAACCAGGTCGTGTGACCTCCGCTGCTTCCAGCATTCTTCGTTTGCGACAAGGCTCCCATACAGTAGGACAGTATGTCATTCAATTTAGGATCTTAGCCTCTGAACTTCAGTGGAACACTGAAGCATTAGTTGCCGCCTTCTGGCAGGGGCTCTCCGATAAAATTAAAGATGCACTGACTACCCAAGAGCTTCCTTCGTCACTAGAAGATTTGATCTCTCTTTGCCATCGTGTAGACATGAGATTTCGTGAAAGAGAATCTGAGAAAACAACTTCTGCTAAAGCACCTCTTCGTTTAAACCCTCAATTTCGTCCAGTTTCACCTTCTGTGATTCCCATGGAGATAGGACGTTCCAAATTATCTTTAGAAGAGAGGAAACGAAGAGTAAAGAATAGACTCTGTATCTATTGTGCTGATTCCACACATATGCTCAGTTCTTGCCCTAAGAAATCGGGAAATGCCAGGCCCTAACTAGTTCTGGAGAGGTGAAGTTAGGGTCCCTGGAGTCCTCTCCATTGTCTATGAAATCTAAAGTCTGCGCTTTCGATGTTACGATTTCCTTTGCTACCAAATCCTTTGAGTCACAGGCATTGATTGATTCCGGAGCAGCAGGAAATTTCATTTCTAAATCACTAGTGAATCAATGGTCCCTACCAGTGATCACTTTAAAAACACCCATTACTGTGACGGCTATAGATGGATCACGTCTCATCAATGGTCTCATCACCCAGAGTACGTCTCCAGTAACCCTTCAGATTGGTGTACTACACCATGAAGAAATTTCGTTTTTAATTCTTCCTGTTACGACAAGTCCGATTGTCTTAGGCCTTCCATGGCTTCAATGTCACTCTCCCCAGATTGACTGGCGCACCCCTCAAGTTACGTCTTGGGGGCCTGAATGTCACCATCGTTGTCTCTCTCAAGTTATTCCTCTTAAAGTACAGCAATCTTCCATCTCATCTTCCTCCCCGGGACTCCCTCCTCAGTATGCTTCATTTGCCGATGTGTTTGATAAAGCTCAGTCTGAACGTCTTCCTCCTCATCGTTCTTGGGATTGTCCGATCGACCTTCTACCTGGCAAGACTCCTCCCAGGGGTCGGGTCTATCCTCTCTCGTTACCTGAAACTCAAGCCACATCTGAGTACATACAGGAGAATCTCCAGCGTGGGTTCATTCGACCTTCCACCTCTCCCGCTGGAGCTGGGTTCTTCTTCGTCAAAAAGAAGAATGGATCATTACGCCCTTGTATAGATTTTCGTGGACTCAACGCCATTACTATCAAGAATCGGTATCCCATTCCGCTGATCACTGAGCTATTTGATCGCATCAAGGGAGCTCGGATATTTACTAAGTTGGATCTTCGTGGTGCCTACAATTTAATTAGAATCCGTTCCGGTGACGAATGGAAGACCGCGTTTAACACCAGAGATGGGCATTACGAATATTTAGTAATGCCCTTCGGGCTGTGTAATGCCCCCGCGGTTTTCCAGGGTTTCATCAATGAGATCTTTCGGGACTTATTATATGTATGTGTCGTTGTCTACCTGGACGACATATTGATCTTCTCACAGGACCTGCCTTCTCATCACCAACATGTGGCAGAGGTCCTCTCCAGACTACGGAAAAACTCATTGTTCTGTAAATTGGAAAAATGTTCATTCGAGTTACCCCAGATTCCATTCTTGGGGTATATAGTTTCCGGAGTTGGCCTGAAGATGGATCCAGACAAAGTAAATGCTGTACTACATTGGCCTCAGCCAACTACTCTTCGTGCCATCCAGCGTTTTTTAGGTTTTGCCAATTACTATAGACGCTTCATTCAAGACTTCTCATCCATTGCATCTCCCATTGTGGCCTTAACTCGGAAAGGGGCTAATACTAAGCAATGGTCATCTGAGGCTCTCCAAGCCTTTCAAATCCTCAAAGAGTCCTTCTCGTCTGCTCCCATTCTGCGACAACCTGATGTGACACTCCCCTTCTTCCTAGAAGTAGATGCCTCTAATGTGGGCTTAGGAGCTATTCTCTCCCAACGCTCGGAGCAACAAAAATTACATCCTTGTGCCTTCTACTCTCGGGGTCTTCTGCCCGCAGAGAAAAACTATACTATCGGGGACAAGGAGTTGCTGGCCATCAAAGCTGCATTAGAGGAATGGAGATACTTGTTGGAAGGAGCTCGCCATCCGGTGACGATCTTCACGGATCATAAGAACTTGTCATATTTGCAATCTGCTCAATGCTTGAACCCTCGTCAAGCAAGATGGTCTCTTTTCTTTTCCCGTTTTGAATTAATTATAACCTTCAAACCAGCTGCTAAGAACAAGAAAGCTGACGCTCTATCTCGAGCTTTTGTGACGTCCTCTGATGTAGAAGAGGTTCCCAACCATGCTATTCTAGACCCCAAATGTATTTCTCTGGCTGCTTCATCCACCAAAATGCTACCATTTGGGAAGACCCTCGTGCCTCCTACTCTGAGGAGGAAAATCCTTTCGTGGTTCCATGCCTCTCGTTTTTCTGGACACGCCGGTGAACATAAGACCTTTGAGATTCTCTCTCGTAGTTACTGGTGGCCTTCAATGAGGAGAGACGTCAAAGAGTTTATTGCTTCCTGTGATTTATGTTCTCAGTTCAAATCCTCCCGCAGAACTCCAGCAGGGTTGCTGCGACCACTACCCATTCCGTCCAAGCCTTGGACCCATATTAGTATGGATTTCGTTACTGATTTGCCACCAAGTAAGAATCACAATACTATTTGGGTAGTGGTAGACAGATTTTCGAAGATGGCTCATTTCGTCCCTCTGTCCGGTTTACCTTCCTCGTCTACTCTGGCTGAACATTTCATTAAAGAAATCTTCCGCATCCATGGATGTCCGTCTGAGATTGTGTCAGATAGAGGAGTACAATTCGTTTCCAGATTCTGGCGGGCCCTTTGTAAAACCTTGGGCATACGATTAGCACTCTCATCATCGTACCATCCGCAATCTAACGGACAAACGGAACGAGTCAATCAAGATCTTGAGACTTTTATTAGGATGTTCTCTTCAGCCAACCAAGACAACTGGGTAGAATTGCTCCCTTGGGCTGAATTCGCCCATAACAACATGTACCATGAGTCATCATCCAAAACTCCATTCTTTGTGGTCTACGGTCACCATCCGTCTTTTCCGGAATTTCCTGCCCTCCCGCCCACCCAAGTTCCTGCTGTGGAGACTGCTTGTCAGACCTTCAAAAATATCTGGTCTCAGGTCAAAACCTGTTTAAAGAAGACATCTAACAAATATAAGTCTTTCGCAGATAAGAAGAGGCGGGCTATTCCACCACTAAAAATTGGAGATCGTGTCTGGTTATCTACCAAAAATATTCGTTTGAAGGTTCCATCTATGAAATTCGCCCCTCGTTTTATTGGTCCATATAGGATCATTCAAGTTATCAATCCAGTATGTGTTAAACTTCTTCTTCCTAAGAATCTTCGGATTTCCAATGCCTTCCATGTGTCCTTACTCAAACCTCTTATTATCAATCGTTTCTCGACTCCTCCCTCAGCACCGCAGCCAGTTCAAGTTCATCAGGAGGAGGATTTCGAGATTACTGAGGTATTGGATGCAAAAATTTCGCGAGGAGTCCTCCGTTTCCTCGTTCATTGGAAGGGCTTTGGTCCTGAAGAGCGTTCATGGATCAAAGCTGAAGATCTTAATGCTCCTGCCCTTCTGAAGAAGTTTTATTCCAAAAATCCGGACAAGCCCGGTTCCAGGCGTTCTGTGCCCACCTTTAAAAGGGGGGGTACTGTCACTCACCGGACTGTGAGTGCTTCTTCCCGGACTATTAGGAACCGTGGACGTCCTCTATCCTGAGGGACTGCGCATGCGCAGCCCTTTCCAAACCTTCAGTGTATGTTCCTTTAACTTAATTGGCAGATCAGGCAACCTCCCTATATTAAGCACCTGTGGTCATCACCACATTGCCTGATCTTGGAGTCTCATTCCCCATGAGTCTCTGAAGGTGTTCCTGTGTTTCCTTGTTTATTCAGCCCTGCTGATTCCTGTGGTTTCCAAACCACTTCTACCTCTGTGGTTTCCAAACCACTTCTGCTACTGTGGTTCCCATACCACTTCTACCATCTACTGTGTTTCATCATCGTGACTGTTTAGCTGATTCCTATCCGCTGCCTCCGTGCACTACAGTCTTCTAATCACTTCAACTCTACCATGTATCATTGGGACTGTTAGCTGATGCCTATCCGCTGCCTCCGTGCACTACAGGCTTCAACCTGCAACTCGTCTGTGTTTCATCATCGTGACTGTTTGGCTGATTCCTATCCGCTGCCTCTGTGCGCTTCAGTCTTCAGTTCTTGTCTACTCTACCGTGTTTCCTTGAGTCTGCTGCCACTATTGCTACCCGCTACTCTCCGTGATCATCTGTTCCAGTTCAACTCTGCTCCGGTGTCCCATCGTTACTGCACCTGCTGGTTGCTATTGGTTACCTCCGTGTTTCCGCAGAGACCCGCTGCTGTTACTTCTCAGCGCTACTCATTCATCTACTGCTGATCCGCTCTCCACGCTTTCCTGTGTTCCCTGCTGGTCTACCTACCCGTGCGCTGCACCTACTAGACCACCGCTTCACCCATCCAGGGACTTCGCATCCTGCCGGCCTCCTGCCGTTCAGGTATCTCTGCACTCCTGTCTGACTGCCTCCTGAACCACGGTATGCATACTTCTCATTGACTGTGCTGTGTATTGCATACCTTGCTGGACTGTGTTGGTTCTCCTCTGGAGTGTGCTATCCGCTGAGTCTATTGCCATCATTGACTGTGTTATCTTATGCTGGACTACTTCAAGAGACTTTCTATATTGGCAGTATTGTTCAGTCATTTATACATTTATATTGTGCATATTACTGTGGATCAAAGTCAAGGTGCCCGTGTATATATTGTGTTGCAGTCTCTCCCCGTGCACCTCCTCACATATATATTCAGTAGTACAACTTGCTAGTGGCAGACCACTGACTCCTGTTTACAGTTTCACCTGTTCCAGTATCCTCTCACATAGCAGTGGTACAACCTGCTAACGCAGACCACTGTCTCCCCGGATACCTCCACTTGGATTCCATTCCTTCACTCAGACAGCGGTACAACTTGCTATCCGCAGACCGCTGACTCTCATCACCTCCTCGTTTCTGTTGGACATTCCTCCTCACTATAGCAGTGGTACAACTTGCTACCGCAGACCACTGACTACCTTCACGTGTCCTTTGTCCATACAGTTCCTCGGGTATTACTACCTCCATATTGCCAGTGCTGCTAGTCATAGACTTTCCTGAGCATCTCATCATCTGCTATTTCCTGTTCCGTGATCACCCTGCTACCAGAGTACCATATTACCACCTATACTGCTCTGGTAAGCCTATCACCTGGTGATCCCTGGGTAAAGACTCCTAGTGCCCGTGACAACTGTGCTGTAGCAGTAAAATCAGTTTTTCCAATTACAGGTTTTCCACAGGTTTGTCTTGAAACACCCCTTAAATGCAGGAAATATGAATTTTTCTTCTGCTTTCCGAAAAAATATAACAAAAAATGTCCACTGTTGACTACTGGACTTACCTACTTATGTGTGGGGGGTAGGGGTGGAAGAGGCCTCACCTCCCATGCTCTGCCAAGTTCACCATCACCATTTGATTGAGCTTAGAATCAGCATAGTGGCAGCAAAGGCTGATGGGAAAGTTGCATCAGCGCCAGTGGCTGAAATGGTCAAATGGCAGAAATCTAGCAGTAGCAATAACTCAAATGACAGCAGACTGCCAGTGGAACTGGCAGAAGTGGCAGCAGTGGCAGAAGCACCCATTCAAAGAAACCCAGGTGGGTGTTATAACTGGGAACAAGTCTCAGTCTGCAATCAGTTCTCATGTTTACCCAAGGGGAATGGGGATTGTGGAAATAACTAATCTGAGCAGCCCAAGGAGAGTGAGCCTGCTTTGGTCTTGGACAACTACAGATGATAATCAGTCAGCTCGGTTCTCATTAATTCTAATTGTCTATGTACCTATGGGCCTCATCAAAAGTATACAGTGTAAAGGATGTAATCTATATATATTATAGTTAGCTCCATATAATCATAGGGTATGTCTGTTTTGCACTTGCACTGGTCAATTTTGTATATATTAATGAAAATGTGTGTTACTGCCAGAAGTGGCAGCGTGTTACCTACTCCCCAACCCACAGATGAGTGAGACACAATTAGGGAGTACATGTATTAAGCAGCGGACTTTGCAAGCTGCTGATATTCGGCATCTCTCTCTCTCTCTCTTTATATATATATATATATATCTCCCCTGACGAAGTCTTAATGACAAAACGCGTAGGGAACTAATGAGAGCTGAGATTTGTTACCGGGGCAACCAAACCCGGAAGTGAGAGTTCCGTTGTACGGAGTCGAGCCGCATTACGGACCACGAGTGGAGGATATCTATCTGAATTTAAAGAAAGCTTGATGTGCATGTAAACACTTACAAAATGTAAGTTTATTTTATCCTTTGTTTATTAAACATTTCTTAAAGTATCACACTATCGGGGCACCGATGTCTCTTCTTGTCTCCCTTCTTTATGTGGGGTAATTCGGTGAGAAGCTTGAAAAGATATAGGAGGAGGCTCTTGTTGATCAAAATGAACACCATTGAGATGCTTCTGTCAAAAGAACTCTGACATTTGGACTTGCAATTTGCCAGTTACCGTTTACTGTGACTATTATCATTTTTGTTTAAATATTTCAGCTATTAGCAGCTTCCATCTGTTTTCACTGTTTTACATTTATGCATATTGGCACTTGGACCCTGTTACTTAATTTACCGCCCTATATGCGCCTTATCCCGATTTTTTGTTTCAGTATACACTTGTGGGGATTTAGTTGGTATTCCCAAGGGAATTGACAGGCTGCATCCCAAAATCCCTTCCCCAACCTCGAAGGAGCGCAGGAGGGACACAATCTATTCAGTGGTTTATATATATATTGTGGCAAGAGCCCGCTACTGCAGAAGCACACGCGAACAACTTCTTTCTTTTTATGGTGCTTTATTGTCAGGATGGTAAATATTTTGACACCGTATACTTGCACAGCAATCATGGAGACCCTAAACGCTAGCTATACATAGACCAGCTCTCTCTCAGGACCAGCCAGCTATCCCAGCATTGGTCTCTCTGAACAAATGAAACAAACAAGCTTTTATACATGATGCTCCTCCCCCAGCCTTAGCTTGATGGACAGGTGACACACCCACCTTCTCTTTAAAAGAAAACACCCATCACTGCCTCTGTTTGCACAACCAGACACGCCCTGTCTGTTTGCTGAGAGGAAGGATTTCAGATCATGTAAGTTTAACCAAATTGAAACTATTGCTTTTCATACATAAGTCTTCACTCTAGGTGCATTACTGCACAAATGTTTTACTCTACTTCCCTGCTTTCTCTGTATATTGCCAGCTAAATGCCTCCTTTTGTTACAATATATATATATATATATATATATATATATATATATATATATATATATATTAGTGACACTGACACCCGACGGGTTGCCTTTTCTCTTCAATAACAGTGGTTTTATTGTACACATCACCACTAATGCATAGCACACTTTTGTCAGATTAACACCAGGTAACCCTAGTTCTGACTAGATCTCTTGCCTAGTCACCGGCCTACTAGCTTGGTATGGGTCGCACAATAGAACAATACAGATTTAAATATAATCAATCCCTCCCTTTATTCTTTAGTAATGACTCGTTAGACATTGCCTTCCACCTATGTTTGTTCAACCTAGGAGTCTCACACTGCAAGGATTTAATTTAACTTAATTTATCTGTCACCTTATCCTGCAGATTGTTGGTCCAGCCCTTATAATTCCTCAGTAGTTCCTGTATGGTAGTCATATACCTACGATGTCTTAAATAGTAAACTATTGTGACAATTGTATTTTAAAGCACATAACTACCACACATATCTATATTATTATATATTAAAAATAAAAATAGATATACAATGGCGCTAATTACCACAACGTAACCACCATTAGATGAGTCTCTGGTGTAGGTAATATACCAATTAAATAGATCAGTCCCGAAGTAACACTTAGCTCAGTTAAGAGCGGCAGCCTCAAATAACCTGTGTCCAGATGGTTAGTCCGGATAACGATGGTAACTGCAAATAGAAGAACAAGTAGGGCGCCCCAATGTGTAATATCGAATGTATAATGTAAAGAGGTAATAAACTGCGTACCGTGCGGATGTAATCAAGAGTCATATGGTAGATTAGAAGTAACTCTTCAGAGGTAGTGCCTCCCACTCTCCGTCAGAAATGGCGACAATGCAGAAAAAATAGAACAAGAGCAAATATGGTGTAGTATTGTTGTATAATGAATTACACCAATTGTGAAATAATCCTCCACCATGATCAGATAGTAAACCCCAAAACCAGATGATTTACATAGCAACAAACATGCAAAGTGCACCTCCAAATATAAAGGCAATATTAACTGCGTACCAGATAATCAGCAGAATGCAGGCTTTTGCAAACACTGAGTAATACACTCATATCAGGACCAGCGATTCCTCAGTCAAAACTCATCCAAGTGGCAGTATTGCATAAGATAGACAAAGAGGAATGCAATATAAAAAGTATGTAATCACAATTTATTAAAAAAACCACAAAACTACAATTAACATAATTGAAAAAAGAGAAATAAATACACTACTCACTGCTCACAAATTGTTATGGAATACAATAAGTAAAAATATCAAGTACATTTATTTATCATTTATTTATTCAGCACCATTCATAATACACAGTACTGCACGGGGAATATGTTTTCATTCGCATCAGACCCTTGCCCATTAATTCCCGCAAAACTGAGGCTATTACAGTATAATTTGTCATATAAAAGGCTTGAAAAAGATCCAACTCAGAATTATATTCTAGAAATACAAAAATTATTCGGGTTCAGGTCTTGAGGAAGGATATCATTGACAAAAATGAGTTTCAGTATTTATTTCAAAAAGAACCCACTATCCCAATCTTTTATTTTCTTCCAAAAAAACACAAGACCATTAAGAACCCTTCGTGAAGACTGATTATAGCTGGTTTTAATTACCTTACTTCACATACTTCCAATATCTTGATGCATTTCTTAAGAAGTTTGTTACTCAACTTCCCTCATTTTTGGAAGATACTACCTCATTACTCCAGGTAATGGAAGATTTTGAGTGGAAGAAAGATTCAAAGTGGTTAACGATTGATGTTCACTTATTGTACACTTCAACTAAGCATACTAAAGGGGTTCTCTTGCTAAATTTCTCTCTAGAACAGAATAATGATCTTAATGATAATCATAGACAGTTTATCTGTGATTTAATCCTATTTATTCTGGCGCATAATTATTTTAAATTTCTTGAAGTCTTCTACCTACAAATATGCAGAACGTCCAAGGGAACTATTTTTGCACCCAGATTTATTAATTTGCACATGTGTTTATGGGAATCTCAATATATTTATAATAATTTGTTATATGGTAATGTTTTACCATAGATATATAGATGTTATTCTTCTAGTGTGAAATGACCCTAATGAGATTTTTTATGATTTTTTTATAAAAATCTGCAGAATAATTTAGTTTGTTTTTTACTTGTCAAATTGATGTTGTTAGACTGTCATTTTTAGATTTGGTTCTGGAAAGTGATGGGAATTCTGTGTCCACTAAAACACTTATTAAAAATGTAGATACATGCATTATAAGAATGACCATATGGCCAAATTGAAGAATAATATACCTTTCTCACAATTCTGCCACATAAAGAGGAATTATTCCAATAAAGTGACTTGTGAAGATCAATTGAAAATGTATTCAGAAAGGATTAGAGAAATAGGTTATTCTCAAGCGCTGATGTCAAACATACTGGATAAGGCTACTCAAGTGGAAACAGGTAACCTCTTAAACTACAAGGTGAAGGAATATGATTTTTTTTATTACAGAAATCAAAATGATAGATGAATTACAACCCCCCTTACAAAACATTGGAATATTTAATGATGGACCCTATTCCATATTTATAAAGAAACCAGACATTATTTTTCAGAAAGCTGGGAATGTGAATGATGTGGTGGCTCCTAATATGCTGAGAGTTCAGAAAACTAAAAACCAAATTCTAATACTGTTTTTAGATTAAACAATTTAGGGTTTTTCAGATGTTCCCACTGTATTATGTATACGTTTGTTGACCCGATTACTAGAGCTTTTAAGGATTCTACAGATTTTAATTTATTTAAATTAAGGGACTGTACGAATTGTCAAATTTCCTGTGTGATTCATCTTTTAAAATGCCTGTATGGGTTTAAATATATAGGCATGAGAGTACTTAAACTACTTAAAGCAGATTGAGACCCATCTAGCATCTAAACATCTTAAAATAAGGCATAATCAGACCCACCTGGTCTAACATTTATCTTCCAAATAAATAGGCACCGAGGGAGATATTTTAGATAGTTAGATTAGGAATACTTGAACCATTGTGCTTGAATGAAAGCTTTGAAAGTGCACTTTTTTTTTTAAGAACATTTTACTGTTTTTCACACAAGTTAATGAATAACTTACAAACATTGTATTGCATCCATTTAACATTATTACATGGTAAAAAAGAAGAAGTAAGTGAAATATGAAACAAAATATCATTAACGGGGGGAAGGTATGGATAGCATAACTTGTTTTTTAAGGGAAGTCAAACAAGAAGTGGGGGAGTCAGGGTGGATTGGGGAGTGGTTAAGGGGTTACTACTGTTTGCTTCACTTTTATGTAATTGTTATGGAGTTTGAGGAAGAAATTCAAATCTGAAAAATGATTGTTTGATTCAGTTGTTGCATAAGTGGACTAATGACGAATTAGTTTAGGGATTATTTGTAAAGTATCTATGTCAAATGGTGGTTAAGAGTGGTTCAGCCTCATAATAACCAGAGAGTTCAAGTGTTTTGGAAGTTTACCAGTGTGTTATTCAGTGTAGCTGTAATACTTTCCATTCTGTATATAACCCATTTTATAGTAGCAGATAAAGAAGGAGGGAGAAATGTTTTCCAATGTTCTGCTATTAGACATTTAGCCACAATGTGGGGTTTCTGGAATGGGCCTGAGTTGTAGCAAGTATAAAGGAGAATCAGGCATATGTACCTAAGTGATTGAGTTGATGAGTGCATGATCTTGTCTCCAATAGTGTCTTATTTTTGGACAGTTGCACCACATGTGTAGCAGGGCACCACGACAGTCACATTCTCTCCAGCATTGATCGGTAGTCTTTGAAAATATGGTGTGTAGGTGAGAGGGAACCAAGCACCATTTTTAGAACATTTTAAAGTAGTTTTCATTTACTTTGACTGATATTTATGATTTAGCTAAATTAGATCTAATTTTGGACCATTTCTTAGGATCCTTTTGGAGGATTCTGCTTGTTTATCAATAGGTATAGTGCAGATATTAAACCTTTTGATGAGGCAGAATTGCGACACAGAGATTCCAGAGTGGAGCATTTATCCGATGTATGGGGAATTTTGAGGGAATGAAATTAATGTCTGAAGGTATTGGACGAAAATGATATGTCGTAGACATAAGCTTGTGTTAAATTCCAAGAACATAGGGAAAAGATGCATAGGGACAATGTCCCAGGTGAAGAAGATATTTTGTAGATTTCAGTCATGAAACATTTTGTGAACTTATCTTGCAGTGAAATCAGCATTGTTCCACAAAGATGCCAATATTGGATATTTGGAATGTAATTCCTAGGTTTGCTTCAAGTGCATTGTTTCAATTATTTGTTTCAATTGTCCTTTTAGTGAGAGGATCTTAATGTACAAGTGTGTTTTGTGACTTTATGCTTATTAGATGCTTCTTTAATTTGGCTTTCAAGATCTTCTATATGCTCCCTCTCTGTTCTCTCCTGTACTGTATACATTTTGATTAGAATTCCTCGTATGGTAGCTTTGTTGTCCTCCCATAGAAGGGAAGTTATATGATCTGTAATTGCTTGAGATATCAAGGATATGTTCCCTTTTAAGGAGAAGCAATTCAATGAGGCACCATCTGGAGTGTTCACGAGAATGGTGGGATGTATGCAATGTTTACTCTAAAGCTTCATGGTCTACAAGGACATGGGGAGGATCTGAACACCATACAGTTTCTGCATAGTGAATTGATGTACAAAAAAGTAATTGATTCTTAATTATAAATCACATGCGACCGAATAGTGTGTGCAATCTCTAGTACATGGGTATGATACCTGCCAGGCATCATGCAAGTTGTGTAATTTGAGTTGGGTTTTCAGTTATCAAGATTCATTAGTATGTCCTGAGTGAATATGTGTAGAGTTTGAGTTATCAAGTCTAGGGTTCAGAACGGTATTGAAGTCCCTTCCTATGATAGTTAATGTCTCTAGTGGAGAGCCAGTTGGCAAAAAAATCGCCACCATGCTTCACGTTTGGGGCATATATTGAGGCCAGAGTTATTGGGGTTTGGTTCATTGAACCTCTAATTATGATGTATTTACCAGGTACATCTGAAGTCACAAAATATATTGTGATTGGAACCCTGTGATGTATCAGTATTGCTTCACTTTTACGCTTAACAGTTGCAGTAGAGTAAAAAAAGTGTGGGTACAATTTAAAGGCTAGAGATGGGTGCAGATCTTGCAGGAAGATTAGGTCAGGCCCTCTACCCCCGAAAATTGCTAATTGTAGACTTTTAATTAAAATATTTCAATGTTTCATTTATGATAATCATTTCAGTTACAACATTGGCATTGAGGTTAGGATTGATTAATTAATTTATCTAAGTTAAGTTGTATAATTATTTTCCATGTTTAAAACAACTTTAACATTGCATTTCAATCACTATGAACTGTATTATTAACTTATACAACTGCTTTTATGTTTTGCTTTTAAAAAAGGAAAATATGTTTCTGCTTGTTATAAAACATAAGATATTTTTACAGTATATTATAACCAATTTATATGAGATATTTTACTTTTGCTTTCATGACATCATCACTTCCATTTTCTTGCTGTATTTGATATGAAAAGACTTGCAATAAAGAACACAATGTCATAGATGAATTGATTTCCCTTATTCATTTGTCACCACAAAAAGAGATTAAAGCAGCAAATTTATGACTCACAATGTCATCTATTTACTGCTTTATGATTGACGGCCTGTAGGCATACACAGACATATTGCAAAAAAAAGCTGCACAAATATTTCATCTGAAAAGAGAAACTATATTTTACCTAGTGCATGTTTATACTGTATAATAAATAAATTAATAAACAAAAAGTAAATAAAGAAAAAAGACTGCATATCTGGCGTATTATTTATGTAAGATACAGTAGGTGTTAAACGAAACTAAATGGCATATCACATAAAAGGAGATTATGATCTCACATACACCACACAACTCCCAGCAATTGCAGTTTGTTAATATTATGAAGTCTTGCGTCTGAAGCATTACACAGTATTGAACTTTTGTGGCAAGAAAATACTTGGTGATAAATGGGATGGCATTGTTATTATTATTATTATTATTATTATTATTATTATTAATAATATTATTATTATTTTTATCACTTTTTACTTATAAAGGGTCACAGGACTTCCACCTTCCACAGCACTGTACAAAATACAGCAAAATTACATAAGTACCTTTAAATAAGAATAATGGGTACATATAAGCAAAATAATAAATGCAACAGAACAAATCATAAGTGAAACAAAAACAATACAGCACAAGCCAAAACAGGAACAGAGAGTTGGCAGACATGATACATAAAGTGTAGACATGAGAAGGTAGAGAACCCTCCACGTCAGAGCTTAAATTCTAAAGGGAGGGGATAATTAGAGACAATAGGTGCATAGAGGAACAATAGGCATGCCATACAGAATAATATGAAAGCAGTTGCAAAATCTTAATGTCATGTCATATAGAACTGACAGTGTACATTAGTTTGTGTTTAATAACATTGGTTCTATACAGATATATAGACATATTCAATTAATTGTATGTTTGATTATTCTGCCCACAAAAGTGATAACAAAACGTTAACTAATTATTTTCTTTACTTCCTTTATATTATCACATTATTGGCTTGAAAATCAACACTGGAATTGAGAACTAGTCATTACCTTGGCACCAGTCTCCAACAACCAGACATTATTGATTGATCTAGGTTTAATCAATTTACACAAGCCCTAGTGGTAAACTGACAAATCCACATATACTGTTTACCAGCTGCACAAACTTTTAAATAGATCTATTGTTCTAGAAAATGTTTTTTGATTTACTGCCAACTAGACTAAAGATGTAGAAACAAACTCTAAGAAATCCCAAATACATTTTTTTTACCATCTGATATAGAAAAATGATAGTTATATGTTTACTGAATATTATGAATCCTATAAATACATTTAACAGATTTTGCAATGACTTTGCATGAGTCGTTAATTATTTCTGAACATTTATTTGAACATTCATAATAATGTGAATATTTAGCTTTTTTATTGCTTGAACTAAATATATTTGCTGATATAGTTGAGTGATTAGAATAACTAATGTAGATAAATCAAGTTCTGGACATATATTTGTATGGTATATCAGTGATTGAAGTTTTTATTAAATTCTTGGAAAATGTGAAGAAAGTAAAATGACATGAAATTCGTCTTTATTTCCTGTTCCAACATATGTATATTTACGATGTTTTATTACACTGGCTCCAGTTCACCTATAAATGATTTTTTTAGACAAAGTGCCCAAATGTACATGGATAGTGTAGAAGCATTGCATTTAGAAAGTATTGGCTAATGCCCTAATACCTCTGAGGATGTGTAGAAATCAAATTTCTGCTAGCAGACCAAAAATGTCTACTTGGCCACTAAATGGGAACTAGCCTCTTAGATGCTGTGACTGGCATAGGGAAACAGGTGTCATCTCTTGGAGTAGATGATAGTATGTAGCAGCTGAGAGATCACACAAATCCATGGCTGAGGGTTCAACTGGCCACAGCCAGTTTTATTAAGCAAGAACATAAAAAAACTACAAAATAAACACATTGCCTGTCCGGCACTAACTAAATACAAGTTACTCCTGACTAACAAACCGAAAACAAAGCATAAGAAGTTCCAGCACAGTTTTCTCACAGCAAAGATCAGGATTCCTCTCACAAAGTCTCTGTAGTCCTTTTCCCCAGGTAGTGAGAGACTGAATCAAATGCCTAGCAGCCTTTTCAACATAGCTCACAGGTGCCAGCATTAATCAGAATGACAGCAAAACAGAAGACCCTGGACTGAGTCTTGCAAATGGAGCCCACCCTTTTATCTCCATTTACACCACAGGGACCCTTATCAACCTTCCCCTAAAGCTGAACATCTCTCTGGGAAGAATTTTCCAAATATAAACACTACCCCTATGGTTTTAAAACACAACGTTTAGAAATCTGGAACTAATATACCTGTTTGCCAACACTATTCCAGTGTCTTTGTCACAAGACATACTGACCACCCTTTGAACATCATTTAAACGTATCGCCATCCAGCACAAAATGTCCTTTTTACTTTTTGACATAATATGAGATGCATTACTGCAGGTAGCCACATTTATCAAAAAATGTACCAATCCAGCCATCTCAAACTTTCTTTCTGTGCTAATCCATGTACTTAACTATAGATGCAAGAAGACATTGACAATTTGTGCTCACTGTTGGCAGTGTATTAAATAATGCTAAACATGTATTAAGCTATACTGCTACTTTAGAAAGCAGAACAAAAACTGAGAATGTTAGTTCCATATGTTGCAAAACATGTCAAGTTTGTGTGCCCTGCATTATGCTATGTTGTTAACCTCATCACAGTGGTACAGTAATAAAACTAATACAAAAAAAGCATTCTCTGGTGGGCATATATTTAGGTGAATAAGCGCAAATAGAATTTCTACTCCTTTGTTACATCTCTACACTTTAACATAGATAATACTAAGGGGTATATTTACTGAACTGAGGGTTTGAAAAAGTGGAGATGTTGCCTATGGCAACCAATCAGATTCTAGCTATCATTTATTTAGTACATTCTACAAAATGACAACTAGAATCTGATTGGTTGCAACATCTCCACTTTTCAAACCCGCAGTTTAGTAAATCTACCCTTAAGCCTTTTGCAAATTGGTTGAGTCTTACTAGCACACATTTCCAAAGCAAGAACATTCAAAGCAATAGCAGCATTTATTGAACACCAAGAAAATAATCTATCATTAGCTAGAGGGGATGGGGCTATGCAATAAAAGGTAGATCACAAATTCTATACTTAGGGATATATTGTGCTCACTAATAAGCGCAATAAATGCCTACCACTGAATACTTGCTTAACAATGAATACATTTTTGACAGAGGTTGTATTACTGTGATGAGGTTAATAACATTATGCATAATGTTATGCAATGTAATAAGCATTATGCTGGGCACAGTTTACCAAATTAATGCCCATCCATAAGAAGTACTAATTCATTTATAGCAGTTAAATAGTGGTAATTCATTCACTTAGCTCTAATTACATTGATAATGTTATCTAAACTGAAGATACTTTATCGAGAATAGAAAAACAGTGTCATCAACTGGCCGCATATTTCATTGTTTTTCTTATGGTATTCCCTATGCTGTATTCATATCTCGAAATGTATAATATGCTTGACATATTAGATTGTTCATCACATGATTTAAGCAGAAAGATGATTTATACAGTGACATTTGTGGAGATGGGATATTTGCAAAAGATTGCCCTTTTAGGTGACGTAGAATTACTAGAATCTGAGATGTTCTAAAATGAATTTTTTTTACCAACTGTAACCTAGCTTTTAGTAAGCATGAATGATATCTGGAACACAAAGTAGACAAAATAAAATTTATAAGTTACCTGAAACGACACAGCTGAAAGCAAGAAAAAAATTGAATTAACTTTGTAAGCTGAAAAGCTGCTATGAAAAATGACTGGAGGACAAGATAGCAAACCAGAACAGAAGACATCAGGCATTTATTTCAGAGAAAACAAGCAAGACTAAGTTCTTCCATACAAAACAATTATCACTTGTTTATTTGGTGAATTGTGTAGTACAATGAGAAATCATTATTATGTAATGATACAAGTTTTGCTTACAAAAATGGAAAAGGACAGGTCCTTCTGTATAAATGTTGATTTTAATTGGCTTTGCACAGATGCATCTAACTTAAAGCAACATGCATGGTTTATACACTTGTCTGTAGGAGTGCAAAATGTAACATCTTCTGATTGCAGGAGTTCAGCAAATTAGGCGCACTTGGTTGACTCCACTTAAAAATAAATTTTGTTTTGTGGCATGGAATTTTTAAGGAGGATAAAATTGGTTTCTCTCTGTAAACGAACTTGCCTTTTCCGGATGCTGTCAGTATCTGTCTTTCACTTCACAGCGTGGCAAGCAGAGCTTGTGCAAGTTCACTGAAAGCAATCAGGTGAACGCTGACATCACAGAGGCGAGAAGTTGACCTCCAACACAGTATTTAAACCTGCTATGTCTGTCATTCTCTGCCAAAGTATTAGCTTTGTTGCTCTGATCCCCTGGTCAAATTTTCCTACTTGACTCCTGATTACCGACCCGGCTTATTCCTGAGACTTGGATCCTGACTTTGTACTGTGCTGGAATTTTTTTTCAACTTTTGGCTTTCCTTGACTATTTCCCTGCCTGCTGATTCTGTTCTGTTTTACTTGCATCCTGCTGACCTCTGCTAGTCTCACCTATCTGCCTTCTGAGTTACTACCTATAATACTCCATCCACCACGATAAGGGACACTTTGCTGGACCACGACCTGGTTACCACATGCAGCCAATTCCATCCTCCCTTATGGCAGGCTCTTGTGAATACCAGTAATAACATAGACTCCGCATCAACGCTCTCTGGCTGTGTCAACCCTAGCTGGTATTGTATCCACAACCACTATACTGATACATGCACAGGCTTTGTCCAATACTTTTAACGGGAGTCAGTTTTGGTTATTCAGCCAAATCAATAAAAGCATTCAAATGCATGATGGTAATGTTAGTATACATATATGTAAGATCAATTTTTATGTAAATAAGGACAGATGAAAATAGTTGAGGAACAAAAGGCAGTTTCATTCAATGTGTATGGGATAAACATACTGAAAAAAGAAACACCCTTATACAGCGTTTAATAAATACAGCGCCAGTTTTAAAGCAGCTGTCCAAGTTTTCTACAAGCATGGACTTTGTCCATCTTTGTTATCTCGTGTTACTGACTGTCTTTCTGCCATTTCATCTTGTATGTTTTCTCACCAACTCAAACTCAATCTTTCAAAAACTGAATTAATAATATTCCCACCCAAAAACAGAAGTTTCCTGCCTGACATTTCTATTTCTGTTGACAACATGACCATAAATCCCACCCCGCAAGCTCACTGCCTAGGTGTAATCCTTTACTCACAGCTATCGTTTATTCCCCACATCTACTCTATCTAAATCATGTTAAATACATCTAAAGAGCATTTCCAGAATACGCACATATCTCACACAAGACACTTCAAAAACCTTAATTCATGCACTCATCATCTCCCGCATCCACTATTGCAATTCCCTCCTTACTGGCCTTCCCAAAATCAGACTTGAACCTCTACAATCTATTTTGCGTGCAGCGCCTAGATTGATTTTCTTGGAAACCGTTCTTCCTCTGCTGAGACACTCTGTCAGTCTCTACAATGGTTCCCTGTTTTTCAACGAAGCCAATATAAAATTCTTCTACTAACATACAAGGCTGTCAACAAAATTGCACCGACATACATCTCCTCACTTGTCTCAAAATATCTCCCAACTCGACAACCCCACTCAGAACAAGATCTGAGTTTCTCTTCCACTCTCATCACATCCTCATATTCCCGGTTACATTACTTTTTTTGGGCTGCATCCACTTTGTGGAATTCCCTCCTTCGCACAGTAATACTTTCCTCTAGTCTTCAAACCTTCAAGCATTTTCAGTAAACCCACCTCTTCAAACAAGCTTCTTCAACCAGCATCTTAATCTCCCTAGGTTACACTATTACCACCCTCTACACAGCTAACACAAGACAACAACCCTCTGACCAACATTGCTGTGTGACTGATCACACAGCCCACTCAATACAATTTACCTTTGCATTCTAGCTGGTCCAATGTGCAATATGATGTAGCATGTGGCCTTGTGTCTCAAACTCCCATTGTCCCATAGATTGTAAGGTTGCAAGCAGGGCCCTCTTACCTCTCTGTCTGTATGTATTACCCAGTATTGTTTTATTAATGGTTGTTCCCAATTGTAAAGCGGTACGGAATTTGCTGGCAGTATATAAATAAACGTTGATGATGATGATGATGATGATGATGACAGAGGAACACACAGGTAGTATACAAAACTAACATTAAGTACAAACCATTCAAAAACACAAAAGCTGAAATTAAGGATGGTGGTAGTCCTAAAGTGACAACAGGTTATCCTTTGAAGCTACATTTTTACCATTTTCACAAAACGGATAATTCATTAAATGTATCCGAAAGGCCACAAAGTATATGCACCCCCTTTTATGGCAAAATACTAAAGACTGGGAAGTGGGCATGCAGCTTATGGCACTAAAGTTCTACAAGAATTACGATTGGATTTAATGCTTTGTTATTTAATATACGTATTCCAATAGCAGGCATTTGCAATAATAAAAAAATATTTGTTTTTCCAAATTAATTATTGTTTAATTAGAACTATGCAGCTTATGAGTCTTATCTATATAAAGCCAAAACCATATTGATACCTATATTGCCATTCTACATTCCTCAAAATAAAACATGCTACACTAGAAGCAACCAAACAACGTATAAAAAACAAATGAAAATTTACTGAAATATGGCCATCATTAACATGGAAATAGGACAGAAACATGAATATTGTATGGATGACCATAATGATGCAATATGCCAACATGCAGGTTTCATGAAGTGCCACGAAATCAGAGCTACTGTGTGTTTAAATGCTGCCGTAAAATAAACATAATTAAGTTTCCTTTAACATATATTATATATAAAACAATATTTAGTATTCTATTCAGTTTTTTCCCCTTTTTGCACCATATTTACTAACTGTTCTACGCTCTTTTTCATTCCCTGACCCAACCCCTGAAACAAACATTGAGATTCTGATGTCATGAGAGTGCAGGCATATCATTCCAACAAGTATACTGCATACACAGAATTGTTAGAAAACTGAAAGAATATATTTTACTACACTCTGCAGTAAGAGGCTGAATGTATTTGCCTATATGATGGATTTGCAATATATGTGCCTATATCTTAAGAAGGTCGTGTGACTTTACATTAATATGTTTCATTTTAAAACAATTTGAAGCAACATTTAATATTATCCTATTTTGCACACAAAAACACTTTTATAAATCTACCTTATTATATTCAAGTACACAAAGCAATAGGCTGGTGCACGGCATTAAAGCAGTCATAATATTAAATTGTAAAATAATATGAAATGTATGTAATAAATTTATACCTTAGGGACACACCAATTTATAGACATGACCGTACATATTTTCACAGAGTACAGTGGAATAATAAACCACCAGCTTCACAAGGTATATATCCATATACAGTTGCTGGTGTATGCTCTTTCTTACGGCTCCTTTACTACCAACAAAAGTCAATCACTGAAAAAAAAATCCTCCCCACTCATACTATTCATGGAAACCATTTTAAAGATGGATATTCAAAATTCAAAACATTTATTAAAGGTTATGGAAATGGACTAGTGGTTTTGCCAGTAGCCTAGTTTTGCACACGAAGACACGAAGCCTTTGTGTGAGGCTTGCCTGCCTGTAACACAACTTTAAATCATTTACCTTTAACACATCAGGGACAACTCCAAATACTTTTTTAGGTTGACAACTATCATTCTTCAATGTGGAATTACCTGTACTTATCTTTGATAAATGTAATACGTAACATATTATTACTGCCTCGCTTCTGCATAGTACCTAAATACATCAATCATTTCAGGATCAAATTTCATTTAAATTATGTTCATTATTATAAACATAATTTAAAAAAATATAAAATGCATTCATTGTACTATCCCAAACAAATTTAGAAAAAAATATAATATACCTTTCATAAGAAATTTTACTCCCAAAGATGTGGTGTGACTCCCACCAGCCCATAGAATGTTTGGCACAAAGAACTTGGCCCTCATAGCAGTTCCATGCCCCTAATATCATCATCATCACCATTTATTTATATAGCGCCACTATTTCCGCAGTGCTGTACAGAGAACTCACTCATATCGGTCCCTGCCCATTTGGAGCTTACAGTCTAAATTCCCTAACACACACACACACACACACACACACACACACACACACACACACACAGACAGAGACAGAGAGACAGACTAGGGTCAATTTGATAGCAGCCAATTAACCTGCCAGTATCGTTTTGAAGTGTGGAAGGAAACCGGAGCACCCGAAGGAAACCCACGCAAACACGGGCAGGACATACAAACTCCTCACAGATAAGACCATGGTCGCAAATTGAACTCATGACCCCAGCGCTGTGAGGCAGAAGTGCTAACCACTACGCCACTGTGCTAAAATACACATTACTTTGAAAATAATATAAAAGTAATGTGTAAATGCCTAAAGACCATGTTCATTTAAAATTTAAGGCTATGTTGATACTACATCTATGCTCACTCAAGCAAATTGTTTCCATTTACTTTTTTCTATAATAGATTAAACAAAATAATTATATAAGATAGGATGATAGTGTTGTGACTAGTGGTTAAAGAAAAATATTCAGACAGTCCCTCTGTGAGACCCAATGACAGAATCAATAGATCTCTCTGAGGGACTATCTGAGGGTCTCTCTAAGCTTTTGTAAACCTTTAGGTGGTAGTGAAAAATAAAAAAAAATTATTGACATTTTTATGTGCAAGTAATTACATTCTGTCAGACATAATACCATCTGCTTTAACATTCCAAAAATAATCTCTAATTCTTTAAAAAAGTAGCAAGATATTTAGCAATATGTAGTAATATGTTTTAGTATTAAGTACTAGCAATTAACTTCAGTAAGCTTAATCTGGAAATATGCATAAGTGCTACTGTCCATTAATTGTCTAAAATAGGTGTTAGGATTGTTTTTGCTTCACTCTGTATATTAAGAGGGTTTAATATATACCGGCATTAAGTGTAGTGGAGCCTACTTTTTTGATAATTAATTTTTAGTCTGAATAGGTCCCCCTTCACAGTACATACATATTATTTTCTTGGGGATAAAACTAGGTAGTTTACAATATGATTGTTAAAAGTTGGTATTTTCCTAAAACATAGTCTTTGAATTTGTTTTTAAAAGCTTTAACTTCTTCAATGTAGTAAATCACAAAAACATATTGTGAAATCCCCAATTTGAATCACAGGCAACTTGAGCCTTATTATTGAACAGTATCTCTGCTTGTTGCTTTCTTCTTAGATGTTTATTATTTTTTGTGAAAGTGAAACTATCCAAACTATCAGAACCACTGTCCTCTATATTCACGTCCCAGATTAGTTTCTTTATACAAAATAGCAATCACCATTTATAAAATACTGTCATGAACAGGTCAAAGCGGTGTAATAAACCACCAATTTGACCGGATATACACCTCCAGTCTTTGGTATGCGCTCATTGTTCCATTGCCACTAAAAGGCAATAGCACATATATGTATTATAGTCTTCATTCAAACAAGCTTCTCATGTAGCATCACACAGATCAAAAAAACTCAGACTACTGACATACCCACTGGGCCATTTTTATTACCTTTAATAAATGTGTTTGCAGTTTGTATATATAGCTTCCTGATATTTCCTGTGCCGAGTATGAATGTGGCTGTTTCTTTTCTGTCATCAGCAGAGGAACTGTTACAATGAACTTGTACACAATACTAGAGGTGCATATGATTAATTGTTGTGTTCACTTTGCATTTATTGTTTAGATTTATTTACATATGATGTTTATGAATGCACAGTAATGATCCATTCTTCTCTACTTTTCTGTTTTGTCGACAAAATATTTTCTTTTTTGCATTCAATATTGTTTAAACTATTTGCCTGTATGTGACTAAGTTTTATAGAGTGTATAGAAACCAAAAACTATTTCTTTAAATATTATGTATATACATTGTGGACTTTGTGGTATAATCACACAGGCATTGAACACAACTCTTTTCAGGTGCAAAAATAGTCAGGCTGCTGCTAGACTCACCGATCTGTTTCTTTCACATTCAATAAAGATTTCTGCATTTTGGTTGGCGTCAGTGCATCTGTTTATTTTCTGTGATTGACTGTACTAAATCATACAGAAGTATATTCAAGTTATACATGAATTAATAAAAGAAATACCAATTTCAAATATCAAAATAATGACAAGTGAGGCCATAAACTGAGCACCCTTAAATGCAGGTATTAGGGCAAACGTTAGGCACTTACCCATTCATGGTTAAGTTCACTGCAAGTTCCAGCCAATTGGAATCCTATGAGAGTGTTCTTAGCTTCGGTATATAGTTTCCTCTCAAGGGTTGCTGGTCCTCTTTCACTGCAGGAAATCCCTCCATCCCGCCCCTCAAAATTACATGTCTAAATTTTTCTATCCCTCTGTACAAAGCAGACACATCTCGTTGAGAAGGCATTATGAATCGACAACTAATTCATACGGTGCCATCACTGATTGGCCGCAGGTCACTGCCCTCTTTGAAGTACTTGTGGCTCTTGGTCCCTTCGTGAGAGGGATCTCTTGACCTGCCTTGTGTGGGCACATCATTGTGAGTCCAGTGGAGGTGTAGTCAGGCTGATGCCAGATTTAGCAATGACCTATTGTAAAGGACTATATCCTGCATCCAGGGGTTTTTTGGTTCTGTTATTAGTTGTAGCTGACTCACAACTTGCCTTCTCCGCCACCACCATGTTTTGTTTTTAACAAACTGTGTCTTTATTTTAGCATAAGCTTAGTTAAGGCTTAATGTGTGAGTGGAATTTGGTGCAGTGAAAGTAAAGTATCTACAATATGCAGTTTATCAAAACTAGAATATAATAAAGTACCTCTGTACTAGCAAAAGTGATCAACTCTACCTGTACTGAAATGTAAAATTGATTCAGTTCAGCAACAGAGAACAACAAGCAAATATCTTACTTGTCATTATTGTCATGTCCTTTTTTAATTTGCTAAAACACTGATTGAAGAAAAGAACTTATAAGATAACACGTAACACAGATACTATAAGATATTGTACTCTCAAAAAGTTTATAAATTATTTGTTCGTGTGCTATTATTTTTTTGTCATCATAATTATTTTTCTATGCAAGGAAACGGAAAGCCAAGATTATCAAAGTGTCTTTGAAAGTAAATTTCCTATCATATTTTAAGCTAAACTCTGGTCTTTGTGATGTTATATGCTCTTCATTTTAGTAAATGTGATACTAAACAGAGCAATTGTTTTCGCTAATAAGATGTCTCATGGCTTAACTGTAGCTATAAAAAGAAGTCTAAAAAATTGTTCACAAATATAATTGTTTGTGTTTAGTATTTTATGTTTTATGTTAGTCATTTAGCTTGCTTTATTATAGCACTTTGTTGAATTTTGAATGCCTTGCAGTAGTTGTTACTTTAGGAAGTTAAAAAGTTTAATTTGCTCAGAGCATTACATATGATTATTGGTTGTATTTTTGGAATAGAACATTTCAGTATAATGTGTGTGTGTGTGTGTGTGTGTGTGTGTGTGTGTGTGTGTGTATAGATACAACGATCAGCCACAACATTAAAACCACCTGCCTAATATTGTGTAGTTCCCCCGCATCTCGTCAAAACAGCTCTGCCCATCAAAGCATGGACTCTACAAGACCTCTGATAGTGTCCTATGTTATCTGCAGTAAGATCCTATAATCCTGAAAGTTGCAAGATGGGGCCTCCAAGGCTCTCACTTTTTTCTAGCACATCCCACAGATGTTCAATTGGATTCGTATCTGGGAAATTTGGAGCCCTAGTCAACACCTTGAACACGTTGTAAAGTCCCTCAAACCATTCCTGAACATTTTTTGCAGTTTGCCAGGGTGCATTATCCTGTTAAAAGAGGCCACTGTCATCAGGGAATACTGTTGCCATGAAGGAGTGTACTTGGTCTGCAACAATATTTGCGTAGATGTTATGTGTCAAAGTAATATCAATATGAATGCCAAGAAGCAAAAGGTTTCACAGCAGAAAATTGCCCAGAGCAACACAATGTCTCCACAGGCTTGCTTTTATTTCCATAGTACATCCTGGTGCCATCCCATCGCACATAATCCTGGCTGTCCACATGATATAAAAGAAAATGTAATTCATCAGACAAAGCTACCTTTTCCCATTGCTCCAAGGTACAGCTGCCCATTGAAGGTTCTTTCGCTTTCAGTGGCGAATATGAGTCAGCATGAGCACTCTGACCGGTCTGCGGCTTCGCAGCCGCGTGTGCAGATAGCTCTAATACACTGTATATTCTGACACTTCTCTATCATAGCCAGCATAAAATTTACAGCAATTTGTTAGGATTAATATGGTCCTCAATGCTGAGAAATATAGGCAGATACTTATCCAGCATGCAATACCATCACGGAGGTATCTGATTGGCTCTAAATTTATTTGCAGCAGGACAATGACCCCAAGCATACAGCCTATGTCATTAAAAACTATCTTCATTGTAAAGAAGTACAAGGAGCCTGTAAGTGATGATATGGCCCCCACAGGGCCCTGATCTCAACATCATCTGGTCTGTCTGGGATTACATGAAGAGAGAGAAGGATTTGAGCAAGTCTACATCCACAGAATATATGTGGTTAGTTCTATAAGTTGTTTGGAATAACTTCCCTGCTGTGTACCTTCAAAAACTGTGTGCAAGTGTACCTAGAAGAATTAAGGCTTTGAAGGCAAAGGGTGGTCACACCCTTGATTTGATCTTGATATCTCTTCTGTTCATTCACTTTGCATTTTGTTAATTGATAAAAATAAACTATTAACACTTCTATATTTGAAAGCACTCTTACTTTGCAGCGTATTTTCCATACCTGCCTAAAACTTTTGTACAGTATTGTATATATTGTTTGTTTTAGAGCACCAAACTATCTTTTCTTTTGTTTTCACATACACAGTGTCCTTAATTGTCCTGGCTGCACTTTTCCAAATTAATTTAATAATTTTTGCACATTTCATTAATTTAAAGAAGCACACTTTGGTTACACTGATTTCTAATTTTTTTTTTTTTTAAAGTCAGAGTCCTCCCCTCAGTGCTACAGGCTTTAAAAATGGAGGCTCTGGGAAAGTTTTAATTGTGACACATTGAATATATATATATATATATATATATATATATATATATATATATATATATATGTTTCACATGTTAGGTATGCCAGGGTCTCACCTACAGGAGATGCCTTGGTGTTGGTAAGTGAGCTTATCCTATCATAGCTGCAGTATATTGTGCACTAAATTCTATTTCTGTATATGCTGACACATAGTGATCTATATATTGTTTATTTGAGAGTGCCAGTCTGTCTTTTCTTTTGTTTTCACATGATTTGTGGTCATGGTTTCACTTGTGCAAGATGTGTATTTTACTTTCCCATTCAAAATTGCAAGGATACATAGATTATAGAATTCCATTGAGCATGTTTTATTGTTTGGAGTTGATGTGGAGGTAAGTTGTTAAGTTTCTTCAGATGTTAAAGAATATTACAGGCAGGTTGAGAGCAGTTAAAAAAAATATATATTTTGCATGCCATTTCACCAGTCAGGGGCAAACGCAGGATTTGAGGAGGGGGGTTTCCACGCCACACCACCAGTGGGCGTAACCAGCACGTGTGGGGGCATAGCTATGCTTTACAACATTGCTCTTTGCCATAAAAGTCATGTGCTGTAAAGTAATAAACCCTGCTTACTGAATATTCTTATGTAAAATCCTATATAAGATTCTTGTTTGTTCATCATTGCTGTATTACACAAGCTGAATTCTTCAGACATGGTCAAATGTTATACTGTACAGACATTAAAATTACTGTATTGCTACTCAGAATAGGTGGTCTGTATGTATTGTACTTTTAGGTGATATACTGTTTTGTATGCTAATGTTACTTACATTCAGTGTTTGCTGCCTCATGGAAAATAATGATGAAATGGGTTTTTGGCACAAGCTGATTAGCAATTTACAGAGTTTGTGGCTTGTTTCAGCTGGTAATTATCTAACTAGAATAGTCAGACTATATCACAAATGCATATCTCCTATCTGTCCCAATTTAGGCAGGATAGGGTCACACTCTCAAACACACACAGGGTCAAACACACACACAACTAAACTGTCATATACATAGACAAGTTCAGAGTCACACATACACAAACACACAGACATGTAAGCTAGGGATGTGTACCGGCCACTTTTCGCGTTTGGGTTTTTGGTTTTGGGTTCTGATTACCTTCAGGTTTTGGGTTCTAATGGGTTTTGCCAAAACACCCCCCTCAAGGTTTTGGGTTTTGGGTTTTGGGTTCTGATTTTTTTTAAAAAAAGCATAAAAACTGCTAAAATCCAGTTTTTTTTTTCTTTTCACTCCTACGCTATTATTAACCTCAATACCATTAATTTCCACTCATTTCCAGTCTATTCTGAACACCTCACACCTCACAATATTGTTTTTAGGCCAAAAGGTTGCACTGAGGTAGCTGGATGACTAAGCTAAGCGACATAAGTGGGCGGCACAAACACGTGGCCCATTTAGGAGTGGCACTGCAGTGGCAGACAGGATGGCAGTTTGAAAAACTAGGCCCCAAAGAGCACATAATGCCAAAAAAAGAGGTCCAAGATGGAATTGTCCTTGAGCCCTCCCACCCACCCTTATGTTGGGGAAATAGGACATGCGCACTTTAACAAACCAATCATTTCAGCGACAGGGCCACCAAAACTGTGGCTGAAATGATTGGTTCGTTTGGAACCCCACAAAACGAGCTGTCAAAGAAAAAAAAGAGGTGCAAGATGGAATTGTCCTTAGGCCCTCCCACCCACCCTTATGTTGCAGAAAAAGGACATGCACACTTTAACAAACCAATCATTTCAGCGACAGGGCCTACCAAACTACTGTGGCTGAAGTGATTGGTTTGTTTGGGCCCCCACACAAAAAAAGCAATTCATCTCTCCCTGTACAAAGTAAACTGGGTCTACTGAGGCAAGATGTCGTCCTCATCCTCATCCTCTGAATACTCACCCCCTTCAGTGTGTACTTCCTCTTCCTCACACATTATCAATTTGTCCCCGCTGGACTCCACAATCACAGGTCCCTCTGTAGTCTCTGGAGGCCATTGCTGGTCTTCATTGAAGAATTGATAATTCATTTTGATGAACATCAACTTCTCCACATTTTGCGGAAGCAACCTCCTTCGCCGCTCACCGACCAGGTTCCCCGCTGCACTAAAAACTCTTTCGGAGTACACACTGGAGGGGGGACAACTCAGGTAAAATAGAGCCAGTTTGTACAGGGGCTTCCAAACTGCCTTATTTTCCTGCCAGTACAAGTAAGGACTGTCTGACATGTCTACTTGGATGCTGTCACCAAAGTAATCCTCGACTATTTTTTCAATGGTGACAGCATCCAATGCAGCGACAGTAGACATGTCTGCAATCGTTGGCAGGTCCTTCAGTCCTGACCAGATGTTCAAATTCGCTCCTGCCTGCTCTGCATCCCCGCCAGCGGGTCGTTTAGGAAATCTCAGCTGATTCCTCGCAGCCATAGGTGTGGGAGAAAATGAAGGAGGAGCTGTTGCCATGTCACGGTCCTCTTCAGATGACAATCTCCTGATCAGCAGGTCTTTGCACCGCTGTACACTTGTGTCCGCCGGAAACAGAGACACAACATACGCTTTAAACTGAGGATCGAGCACAGTGGCCAGAATGTATTCCTCTGACTTTAAAAGACTGACCACCCTCGGATCCTGGCAAAGCGTACGAAGGGCTTCATCCACAAGAGCTACATGCTTTGTGGAATCGCAATGCTTTACCAGCTCCTCCCTCACTTTCTCCAGCTGCTTCTACAACAGCCTGATCAGGGGAATCACCTGACTCAAGCTGGCAGTGTCGGAACTGACTTCTCGTGTGGCAAGTTCAAACGGCTGGAGAACCTTGCACAACACGGAAATCAGTCTCCACTGCGCTTGACTCAGGCGCATCCCCACTCCTTTGCCTATGTCGTAGGTGGCTGTGTAGGCTTGAATGGTCTTTTGCTGCTCCTCCATCCTCTGCAGCATATAGAGGGTGGAGTTCCAGCGCATCACAACCTCTTGTTTGAGGTGATGGCAGGGCAGGTTCAGGCTTTTTGACGGTGCTCCAGTCTTCGGTAGGCAGTGGCAGAATGGTGAAAGTGTCCAGCAATTTTGCGAGCCACCGCAAGCATATCCTGCACACCCCTGTCACTTTTAAGATAATGCTGCACCACCAAATTTATTGTGTGGGCAAAACATGGGACGTGCTGGAAATTGCCCATATGTAATGCCCGCACAATGTTACTGGCGTTGTCCGACACCACAAATCCCCAGGAGAATCTAAGTTGGGTAAGCCACTGCGAGATGATTTCCCTCAGTTTCTCTAAGAGGTTGTCGGCGTTGTGCCTCTTACTGAAACCAGTGATACACAACGTTGCCTGCCTTGGAACGAGCAGGCGTTTCGGTAATGCTGCTACTGATGCTGCTGCTGCTGTTGATGCGGAAGTCGATGCATCTACCCAGTGGGCTGTCACAGTCATATAGTCCTTAGTTTGCCCTGAACCACTTGTCCACATGTCCGTGGTTAAGTGGACAGTGTGTACAACTGAATTTTTTAGAGCACTGAGGACACTTTTTCGTACTTCTCTGTACATCCCGGGTATCGCCTGCCTAGTGAAGTGGAATCTAGACGGGATTTGGTACCGGGGACACAATACCTCCATCAACCGTCTAAATCCCACTCCACTGATGGCGGGCACCGGACGTACGTCTAACACCAACATAGCTGTCAAGGCCGTAGATATCCGCTTTGCCATAGGATGACTGCTGTTGTACTTCGTGCTCATGGCAAATGACTGTTGTTTGGTCAATTTCTTAGTGAAAGTCGTAGTAGTCTTACGACTTCCCCTCTGAGAAGATGACCGACTCCCAGCAGCAGCGGCAGTAGTAGGCGTACCGCTGCAGGATCCTCCGGAAGAATCCCGGATTGAAGAGGACTCAGTCATGTCGGTGACATGGCCTGCAGGACTATCTCCGATCCAGATCGAGGAGGAAATTGACGAGGAGTGTGTTGCTGGTGTGGACACAACGGCACCAAGGGATTTTGGTGTCCTTGGACGTCTGACGGTCCTAGCCACAGTTCCTGAACTAAACACAGAATTATGAAGGGTCTTCAGGTGACGTATAAGGGAGGATGTCTCTAGGTGACCAAGATCCTTACCCCTGCTTATTGCAGCTTTACATAAGCTACATATGGCAATACATTTGTTGTCCGGATTGGGATAGAAATAATTCCAGACCGAAAAGGTGGATTTATTGGTCTTCTGCCCAGGCATGACGATGGGCTTTTTCATCCCATGGACAACAACTGTTTTTCCCCCTGGTGCCTCATTTAAGAAAACCACATCAGCATCCTCCTCGTCAAGTTCCTCCTCAGCGCCAGCTACATCAATTTCCTCCTTCATTATCATTATCAACATTGACACCTTCATTATCAAAATCTGGAACTGCACTGTGGGTGATCCTTCCAGCATATGCAGAGGGCGTGCTGCAAATGGTGGAAGGAGCCACCTCTTCCCGTACAGTGCTGGGAAGGTCAGGCATCGCAACCACAAACACCCTTGGACTCTCCTTGGGGATTTGTGATGCCATGTCTTTAGAAGGCAGAGTTGTTTGCTGTGTTTTTGATGACAGCTTAACTCTCTTAAATTTTCTAAAGGGGGGGGAGGAGGGCTTAGATCATTGGGTGAAGCTGAACCACTAGTCATGAACACGGGCCAGGGCCTAAGCCGTTCCTTGCCACTCCGTGTCGTAAATAGCATATTGGCAAGTTTACGTTTCTCCTCAGATGATTTTAATTTTTTTTTTTTGCTAATTTTAGTGAAATTTGGCTTTTTGGATTTTACATGCCCTCTACTATGACATTGAGCATCGGCCTTGGCAGACGACGTTGATGGCATTTCATCGTCTATGTCATGACTAGTAGCAGCAGCTTCAGCATTAGGAGGAAGTGGTTCTTGATCTTTCCCTACTTTATCCTCCACATTGTTGTTCCCCATTATATGCAGCACAAGAGAGGGTACCCCTAAACCACACACACTCGGCAAAGCCTTTAAAAATTATTTGCGGCACAGGAGAGTACCACTGGACTGAGCAGGACAGAACCACTGGACTGAGCAGGACAGAGCACAGGACACCACCACTGGACTGATTTGGATAGCACCACTGGACTTAGTAGGACAGAGCACAGGACAGCACCACTGGACTGATTTGGACAGCACCACTGGACTGAGCAGGACAGAGCAATGGACACCACCACTGGACTGAGCAGGACAGAGCACAGGACAGCACCACTGGACTGATTTGGACAGCACCACTGGACTGAGCAGGACAGAGCACAGGACACCACCACTGGACTGATTTGGACAGCACCACTGGACTGAGCAGAACAGAGCACAGGACACAACCACTGGACTGAACAGGACAGAGCACAGGACAGCACCACTGGACTGAGCAGGACAGAGCACAGGACACCACCACTGGACTGAGCAGGATAGAGCACAGGATAGCACCACTGGACTGAGCAGGACAGCACCACTGGACTGAGCAGGACAGCACCACTGGACTGAGCAGGACAGAGCACAGGACACCACCACTGGACTGAGCCGGACAGAGCACAGGACACCACCACTGGACTGATTTGGACAGCACCACTGGACTGAGCAGGACAGAGCACAGGACACCACCACTGGACTGATTTGGACAGCACCACTGGACTGAGCAGGACAGAGCACAGGACACCACCACTGGACTGATTTGGACAGCACCACTGGACTGAGCAGGACAGAGCACAGGACACCACCACTGGACTGAGCAGGACAGAGCACAGGACAGCACCACTGGACTGAGCAGGACAGCACCACTGGACTGAGCAGGACAGAACCACTGGACTGAGCAGGACAGAGCACAGGACACCACCACTGGACTGAGCAGCACAGAGCACAGGACAGCACCACTGGACAGAGCAGGACAGCACCACTGGACTGAGCAGGACAGAGCACAGGACACCACCACTGGACTGAGCAGGACAGAGCACAGGACAGCACCACTGGACTGCGCAGGACAGCACCACTGGACTGAGCAGGACAGAGCACAGGACACCACCACTGGACTGAGCAGGACAGAGCACAGGACAGCACCACTGGACTGAAAGGACAGAGGACACCACAAAAACACCCTCCCTCTTCCCTCTCCAATGCCCGAGTGAAGATGGCGGCGGAAAGCGGGGAATAATATGAATCCGGATCTCGCGAGATCCGACGGCGGGATTTTGACGTTTTACCTCGTTTTGAGTTTTGCGTCGGGCTGGAATCCCGAAACAGTGCTCGGATCCGGGCTTGGATCGGCACTGTTCGGGCGTGTTCGGATTTCAAAAATCCGAACCCGCTCACCCCTAATGTAAACTGTCACATACACAGATAAGCACAGACATACAGAGACAGTAACAGACAAACTGTCACAGACACAGACCTTCTTCTTCTGCCTCCTGTATCACACACATGCCAGCTGGGTGGGAGGAATTGGCGGGGCCAGACTGCAAGTCAGAGAGTGCTGTATACACACAGCAGGGGAAGCAATCTAGGGGCCACTCACTGCAAGCATCGGCACTCCAGGGAGGATAGGTGTTTCTGGGGACTAGGAAACCCCCCTGGGTGCACCCCTGACAGTCTCTCCACCCTGCATACATATTTTTGCTTGAATGCGTGCAAAATACAGAATTCACATATAACAGTGTTGCATGTATGTAAAACGTTTCTGAACTTTTCTGAGAGGTTAGTTTTTGTGAATTGTCTCACCAGCCCTGAATCCCCAAGATGGGAAAAATCATGACATTTGTAGAATGTTTTCTTGCACATTGTACAGGAACTAAGCAGCCCATAGGACTTCTGTTCCAACCCTGGAGATTAGAGATGTTTTGATAATTCAGCAATAAAGCAGTCAGAAAGGCTCAAAACCAGAACTGTAGTGAGTTACCAAGACCTTAAGAAGGAGAGTGGGATAGATTTTGGAAAATAGCAGGTGAGTGTATGATATTAGTCTAACAACATAAAGTGTATGGGTAGAATCATTACACTTTTAGATCATCAGGGGAGACAGGATGATAGGTACAGCAAAAGTATTGGTAAAACCTGCTATAAGCAAATACAAAGACTGGGGAATAATAGAGAATAATCCCAAGCGGTAAGCGAAACCAACAAGTAAATGTCTTGTAAAGTAAACATACAGAATGTGTTTCTGCATATGTCAATAAGTGTGGTGGTAGGTGTGCAACAATGTGTGTTCTTTTAAGCAAATTTTCAGAAACAATTATTAAGCTGCTATTAAACTATTTTTTCAACTTGGAAATGACCACCAAGTTGTACAGAAAGGATACAGAATGAAATGCCTCTGCTGCTAAAGGAGAAATTCATAATACATTGAATAATCACAAAGATTTGCTACTAATTCTCCTCAGTATACGTAATAATATGCATGTCTAAGTTATTAAACTTCTGACACTATCACTTTTTGGTCTTTCTTGCCAACTGATTTATTTTTATTGCTTATAGTTAGTTATGAAATATTTTACATAGAATGTCAGAAAATAGTTTAAAATTGCATGGAATATGTTTTACATTCTTGAAATTATAACACATAAGTAATAAAATAACTACAAAGCAAAATATTAACATTAAAATACTGTAGCAGTAAATGCATTTTCATGTGAAATACTGTGAATGTTTTGTCTACAATTTCTGAGACATGAATAAAAGATTAGACCCAAATTTAAGGAGGACTTGTTACTTCTGTAGCAAGTCTCAGATAATTTTGTTAGGACCCCAGATTGTCACATATGCAATATATTCTAATCTTTTGGGTTTCCAGAACAATGGAACTTTTAGGGTCCCAGTCAAAGGGAGTTTGAGCTCCACTGTTATTTATTGTATACCCTACTCCTAATTAAATGTTTATTGTAGTTTGTGTAAGGGTACATAAGGACACCATTTCAGTTGGCTCCAGTTGTGTGGTCATGGAAGAAAATTTGTGGATGTGGTTATGCTAAATTCAGGTTGGAATTTAAAGGGTGAGGCTAATATTATACTAAGCATGTGGAAAATATTCACACTTTAAATAAATTTGAGTACAGTGTTGTCACATATGCCAGGTTACAGAAGAAGAGAAAGAGCACAATACATTTACCAAGTTACAAAAATAAGAATGAGGGCCAGGTCATCAAAATGTATAGCTCATTTAATCTTACTTTAATGTGTTATTAGTCCACTTGTTGGTGCCTCAGAAAGCAGATGGACTAAGTGCATATGCATTTAAAACATATTTATTCAGAATACTCTGCCTGTTTTTATTTCAACAAATTATATATTACTTTCTGAATTTGTATTTCTTTGCATTTACATATATACAATTATTTTATCAAATCCTTAAGTACAAAAAATGTACTTTAGAAGACATTGCTATTAAATAATGTGATTTTCAGAGCTTTAAAGGCAAGACTGTAATGACAGTAAAGTCACTATATATAGTTGGTCATGTGCAAGGACACTGACATAAAATGCTCACATATAAAAATGATCTACAAGTTACAGTCAATGGTGTTTAGAACATTTAAAAAAAAATTGTAATAGTATTGTATAATTACTGCAGAATTATTTTGTCATTACAAATTCATACACACCAATCTTTGAAGAAATTAATCTGAATCGGTGTAATTGAATTTTTAATTATACATCACTCAATATAACAATAAATCAGTATGTTTATATTACTTTAGCGCTGTATCACAGCAAACCTAAAATTAGTAACCTCTCTCTTTTCTATTTTATATGATTGTTATAGAGTACAGCTAAAGTATGTGTCATTGTAGCAAGCTTTATATTTTATAAATAACATTGAGAGGATTATATGCCTGTATCCCACATCTACAGTCATCTTTGTATTAAAAGAACAAATTTTGCTTGCAGTGAGGGTTTACAAAAGCCACATAAGCTGGCTGCACATCTGCAGTGTACATGATCTCTAACAAAATATGATCAAATCAGAACTGCAGATAAACCAGATTAGAGAATTAGTGATACCACTGACCAGTCAGGAAATAGGAAGCTGGGAGGGCATGTGTCATGGTCGTCTGTATATCTCGATCCAATTCGGGACCTCCTGAATGAGATTCTGCACGGCCGGAAGCGCTGAACCCGGTTGGAAAAGTTCGAGACAAAGAGGGTGCAACCCGTAAGTAAGGGAAAATGGAGACTGTCACACACCGCTCCCATAACTAGGTGCTGCTGTGTGACTTGCCCTTTAAGGAACTATGCTGTGCTTGTCTCCTGTTTCAGAGTCTCTACCTGTTCATGGCTGTTTTCTATTTTCCTAATTGGAACCTCCTTTTGAAGCTTATTGGTTACTGAAGACTATTTTAACCTCTTGTGATCAGGAACTCATTGCCTGATCTTTATGTTACTTACCCTGCCGTGGGTTCTGGCTGTATACCTTATCCTCTGAGTGTCTTCTGGATGTTATCAGTTGTCGAGATCGCCTGTCATCGCTGATATCTATCTGGCTCTGCTGAATACCAGTTCATGGTTCATCTCTAGCTGCAATCATTACTTGAACTTTATCTGCACATTAAACTGTTCCGTGAGTTGCCTATTACAATCTGTGCATACTGATTGGCTCTATTACCTCTCTGCTCGGCAGTCTGTAATTCTTATTGAACTACAATCAAGTTCTGGTCATCTGTGGTTCTGGTCCGGCACGGCTATTATTGTCATTCTGCTGTTAGTATTGCTGGACTATTATTAAGTATTATTGCCGAGCTAGGAGCCGCTCTGTTAATCAAGTTCTGTGTGATATCAGCTGCTATTCTATCAAGTGATGAACCTATGTTTCTCCGTGTATTGGATTCCTATTGTCACGCTGTACTTCTAGCAACATTCCTTTGCATGTCTCTAGTACTTGGACTATATACATCTGTTGTTCCGCTGATAAAGAACCATTATATTACCTGCAACTACCTGCTTAAGTGAATCACATTCCATCTGGATCAGCCAAGTCTCTATACTATCTTCATCGGACTTTCAAGCTGTGTCAGTGATTCTTCTCTATTGATATTGGTGTTACAAGGTGTCAAATGTTCTGGATCATCATCATCTCAGCGTTGAACAGTATTATTTGTTTGCATGCTGTTGCCTATGGTTACCACCTGAAGTACTGCTGTGTTTATTTTATTTATGAGTTTCTGTGTACTCAGCATAGCTGAGTTGTACAATACTTATTACTGCTGTTGCACCATTGAACAATATACTAAAGTTGCAACACTACTACATCGTCTGTGTATTTCTTCATTGTGACTCTCATCTGAACTTATCCCAGCGTGTTCTGTCTCCACCACCCTCTGCTTTACCACCTATGTAGAGGTTGGGGATCCAATAATATCCTTAGCCGTGACAGAGACAAACCAGTGGATACATGCACTTGGTTATTATGAGCAAATTCTGCCCAACACAAGAAGAGCTCCATTCAGCCTGATTACCCGAAGAGTAGGTCCTGAGAAATTGTTCCAAGTCTTGGTTGACCGACTCAGTTTGGCTGTTGGTTTGAGGGTGGTAACCTGAGGAAAATTTTAGATTGACACCCAACTCTTTGCAGAATGATCTCCAGAACTTGGACACAAACTGTACTCCTCTATCAGAGATAATATCCTGGGGACAGCCGTGAAGACGGAAAATCTCCTTATTGAAAAGATTAGCAAGGACGGAAGCCGAAGGGATTCCCTTGAGAGGTATGAAATGGGCCAACTTGGAAAATCTATCCACTACCACCCAGACAGTATTGAATCCATGGCTAGCTGGTAAATCAGTGACGAAATCCATAGAGATACTAGTCCATGGTCTCTCTGGAATGGGAAGTGGTACCAAGGGTCCTGCTGGAGACTGCCTAGGTATTTTGTGTCTGGCACAGATTCCACAAGCGGCAACATAGGCCTTAACGTCCGCCTGGAAAGAGGGCCACCAATAATGCCTAGAAATCAACGAGAGGGTCTTCTTGACACCCGCATGCCTGGCAAACAGAGAATCATGAGCCCACTTGATAGCCTTGGCCTTGTGGAAGTCGTATAATTGGATGAACAAAAGTATATTGGTTAATATTGTTTTACCGTGTGATTGCGATCAGTATGCCACGCGTGGCATGGCATGTTCACGCAGTAAAATACGCATGCTCACTCTTGCACTAACATTTAGCTATTTATATATTTCATATTCATATTGGTTCCGTTCTACAGTGATTTATGAGCAGATAGTATTTCGTTCAGTATTAGTTTATATATTATAATTATATGTACACTTTAGTGTTATTTGAGGTTCAGGTTACAGGAAACATGTCATGTTTAGTATGATTTTAATCCCCTATTCATCAGCAGTTGTCCGGTTCATTCGCCGAAGAGATCGCACATTGCATACTCTAGTTAGCGAGGTTAAGGAAATAAATGTTTAAAGTGATACTGACTGTAATATGTAAATAGATTAGCTTAAACTGGTTTCTGGGCGGGAGAATCATCTGGAATGTTGACCCTCACCCTTGGAGGGGGTTGTTTGAACTAGCCTATGACCTGTTTACACTGGACCCTCCTGAAGCCTGGACCTATAGAAGAAAGCCACGTCATCTGCATTGTTCTCTCTGTAACACTGATATAATACAGCTCTAGCTGGTATTAGCTCAGTCTTCTCTGACCACAGTATTCTCGAGTAAAGTACTGTACACTGGTACCAGTGGAGCGCAGCGTAGCGAGCGCATGCTGGCGCGTTATGTATGTATCTTTTTGTTATTGGCTGTACTGTATTATAATTATGTATTGAACTGCTAAATTTTGCATCTGCTAAAATAAATAATTTTGTGCTTTGGAAATACAAATCGCTTAGACAATGCTTATTGGAAAATGTTAAAATTACTTTAATAGCCCGAAGCCTGGAAGCGAGAAAGGAGTGACCAGGAGGAGGAACCTTGGCTGAAGTTCTAGTGAGGACCACAATGGTAGTAGGATCCAAGATGCTTCTGGGGGTGGGAGCGGGTTGGAGATCTTTATCATCAGTAATAGGAGAAATGAGAGTCGAAAAGTCTTGGATAAAGTGCCGATAATAATTAGCAAAGCCAATAAAATGTGGAATAGCCTTGAGACCCAACGGTTGTAGCCAATTGAGAATGGCAGCCACTTTCCCAGGATCCATGGATAGACCTGCACCGGACACAATAAATCCCAAGAAGTGAACCTGAGAGACTTCAAAGATGCACATCTCCAGTTTACAATAAAGGTGGTTGAAACGTAGTTGAGGAATCTTCTATCCAGGAATCAGTTCAATGGAACAATGCCAAGGGCGGTGGGGTAGAAGAGTCTCAGCGGCAGTCTTACTGAAGACATCCCCGAAGGCGGCGTATTCTGTGGATAAACCAGGACTGGATCTTAGAGCATGACTTCTAATAGGTAGGTTATTGAGGCATCGATCTGTGCAGAGTGGATTCCAGGAAGTAACCTGAGCGCGTTGCCATTCAAATTGGGGTGAATGGTCCTTTAGCTGGGGTAATCCTAATATTACAGGATTAACAGTCTGTGGAAGGACTAGAAACGAGATCCATTCAAAATGGAGAAGACCAACATGCAGTCGTATAAGCCGGGTGGCCTGAGAGATAGATCCATGAGCCACTCTGTTACCATCCACTGCTGTCAGAGCCAGGGGTTGCAATAATGATTCCAGGGGTAGATGAAGGTTAGCTGCTAAGGATGCAGGGATAAAGTTTCCAGCTGCCCCTGAATCCACGAAGGCCTGAAGAGAGACCGGTCCCTTGGAAACATGGATGATGATGGGCATCAAAAAGTCAGTTTTATCTTGGGAATCGGAGAAAGATGTTCTCAGCCCTAGACCGGCCTGCCCAGAACCGACTAGGACCTGGCCTTTCCCGGTCTCTTGGGACACTGTGATAAAATGTGAGTGGGGTCAGCGCAGTAGAGCCATAGATGGGTTCTAAACCTTCAATCCCGCTCCTCCACAGTTAGACATGAATGCCCGATCTGCATGGGCTCCTCAGGCAGAATTGGTGGGTTCTGAAAAGTGGGAGCCAAGCATGGAATAGCCCGGCGAGACTGTTCCCGTTCCTGATTGCGCTCCAAATACCGGATATCGACCTTGATGCACAAGGAGATCAGATCATCTAGGGTAGCCGGCAAATTCCTGGAGACCAACTCGTCCTTGATCCGATCCGATATGTGAGCCCCTGCCAGAAGGCTGCTACAAGTGCCTCATTTTTCCATTTCAGTTCTGAGGCGAGAGTTCTAAACTGAACAGCATACTGGCCCACGGGAAGGCTTCCCTGACATAGCTTCAGAATGCTGGAGGCTGCCGAAGCAACCCGACCGGGCTCATCGAATACTTTTCTGAAGGTCTGTATGAAGGAAGACGAATCCTGTAACAGAGGATCATCATGCTCCCAGAGAGAAGAGGCCCAGGCAAGAGCTTGATCCGTGAGTAAGGAAATAATATATGCCACCTTGGCTCATTCTGAAGAAAAATTTCCTGGTGATAACTCGAACTGGATAGCACATTGGTTGAGAAACCCTCTGCATTTTCTAGGATCACCACCAAATTTATCATGAGGTGGGATGCAAATCCCTCCAGTAGGGTTAGGTGCAACTGAAGCAGAAGAGCCGACAATGGGGGGTGCGGGAGCAGCAGAAACTGTGGAAGGAGTCAGGTTTCTCTGGAGGGTATCCATGCGTGTAGCCAGTCCCTGAAGACACTGCAGGAGCTGAGTCTGGTTAACCTCATGTTGATCAACTCGGCGAGTCAGGTGCTGCAGGAGGTCACTAGCAGAGAGGTCACCGGTGCCTTCGACATTTGACATGGCCAGAGTATACTGTCAGAATCACTAGGTGGAGTTGGTGATACCTGTCAGCAGTTGGCACTACTGAGTACTGAGGCGCGGAGTCTAACATGCCCCTGGTTTTCACCAGGAACCCCCGCAAGGAGGTATGGACTTTGCTGCAAGGGTCCGTGCAGGTTGGTCATGGCCCTCAGTATCAGTCAGCTGGCGAGGTAACAATTGAGGCAGCGGTGACGGCCCACCAGGATGCAGGATGTAAGAGTAGTCAGCAAGCCGGGTCAATACCAGAGGAAGGGATATAGCCAAATCAGAAGCAGAAGAATGGTCAGGAAGCCGGGTCAATACCAAATAATCACTCTAAGCCAGTATCAGGAACCAAAGGAGAAGTCAGGAACAAGCCGGGGTCAGAATCTATTAAACAGTAACACAGGAACAAATGCTGGAGCAAGGCTGAAGACCAAATACTCTGGCAAGGAAATGGCCACAGTGAGTTCCTTAAATAAAGGAGAGGGATCCCTGATAGGTGCATGAAAATCGGCGGGAAAACCGCAACCAATCGCCTGCAAGTTGCAGGGAGACGGAGCGTGGAATCTTGCGCATGCGTAACGATGGCAAATGTAAACGGCGTCATGTTGCTAAGTAACGGTTGCCAAGCTCGGCGTATGCATGCGAATAGAACGGCAGGCATCTCTAAGCAGCGGGACGCTTATTCAACAAGGAGACATGCGTCCGTCTAGAGGCAGAAACAGGACGGCGCCTGACACTTAGTAGGTATGGGTGAGTTATTTGAATTGGATTGGACACGGGGAGCCAGTGTAGGGATTTGTAAAGTGGTGCAGCAGATGTGGAATGTTGAAAAAGGAAGACCAGTCCTGCAGCTGCATTTACGATGGACTGAAGTGTGTATATATGGGTGTCAGGAATGCCAGATAGTTGAAGGTTGCAGTTGTAAAGACAGGAGATGATGAGAGTACTGGAAGCCGAATGAGTGAATTAGTGCCCCAAGAGAAGAGGTGTACAATGAAAAAAGTAAAGGGCAAAGATCAGGGCCTTGCGGGACCCCAACACATAACGGGACTGGAGGGGAGGATGTGCCAGAGGTAGACACACTAATGGAGTCTGATAGGAAGGAACTGAACCAGGAAAGAACTATGTTACGAAGCCCAACATGATGAAGGGTGTGTAGGAGAAGAGGGTGATCAACAGGGTCAAAAGCAGCAGAGAGGTCCTGGAGAATGAGTATGGAGAAATGACACTTATGGGTATATTTACTAAAATGTGGGTTTGAAAAAGTGGAGATGTTGCCTATAGCAACCAATCAGATTCTAGCTATCATTTTGTAGAATGTACTAAATAAATGAAAGCGAGAATCGTGCTATAGGCAACATCTCCACTTTTTCAAACCTGCAGTTTAGCAAATATACCCCTTAGACTTTGCAGTAAGCAGATCATCGATCACTTTTGTGAGAGAAGTTTTAGTGGAATGGTGTGGACAGAAGCATGATTGCAGAGAGTCGATAATGGAGTGAGAGGAGAAAAAGTGAGACAGCCATTTGTACACTAATTGCTCAAGTAGTTAGGAGACAAAGGGGAGGAGAGCAATAGGGCAGTAGTTGGAGAGAGATTCTGGATCGAATGATGATTTCTTTAGAATTGGTAATATGAACACATGTTAAAAGGAGGATGGAAATGTGCCACAGGAGAGATAGGTTGAGGAGGCGAGTTAGAGATGGGCATGCAGTGGAGAAGAGGGAGCAGAGAATTTGGGAGGGAATAGGGTCGAAGGGCAGGTTGTAGGGTTAGAAGATGAGATGAGTGTAGAGACATTGTCTTCAGTTAATAGAGAGAATGAAATAAGGGTAGATTTGGGAGTGTAGCTGAAGGTGGGTAGAGTTAGTGGATTGTGTAGAATTTGGCATGAGGAAACATCTTGTCGAATGATGTCAATTTTTTATTTGAATTAAGTGGCAAAATCATGGGCTGTGAGGGAGGAAGGGGGAGGAGGCGCAGGTGGGCAGAGAAGTGAGTTGGAGGTGGCAAAGAGGCGACGTGGGTTAGAAGACTGGATGGATATTACAGCTTTGAAGAATGTTTGTTTGGCAATTGAAAGGGCAGTGCTGTTAGATGAAAGGATGAATTTATAGTGGAGGATATCAGGATAGAAATGCGATTTCCTCCAGTAGTGCTCTGCAGTATGGGAGTACATTTGCAGGTAGCGGGTCTGCTTGGTGTGCCATGGATGGTTTGGATCATCAAAGACTGTATGTGTTAGCTGGAGCTGCATTGTCTAGGGCAGAAATGAGTGTTTTGTTGGGTAAAGTGGCTGCCGGACAAGGCCAGGATAATGCAGACGATGAAGAAAATAGCTACTTTAATGAAAATGAAAAGTTGAGTTAATGAAATTTAGGTGTCTTTGTGTACATGTGGATTTAGGTGCAGGTGGGAAGGTATGTGGTACGGTGAGACTGAAGGAAAGGAGGCTGTGGTCAGAAAGTAGGAATGTTAAGTTCATTCAATTAGATATGGAGAAGTAGCGGTAGAAGACAAGGTCAAGGTAGTGTCCATCACAGTGGGTGGGAGATGAGGTCCACTGGGAGAGACTAAAGGAGAAAATAAGTGAAATAAATTTAGTGGTAGAAGAGACAGCGGGATTATCAATGGGAATCAATGGGAATGTTGAAATCACCTAGTATTAGAGTAGGCAGGTCAAAGGGTAGGAAATAAGTGAGCCACGTTGCAAAGTTGTCAAGAATTTGCTAAACTGGATCTGAGGGGCAATAAATGAAGGTGGAGAGGATAAAATAGACACATAGTGTGGACTTCGAAGGAAGAGAATGAGAGTGAGGGTTCAGAGCGTAGGACTGTCAGGTGCAAATTGGAGACAGTAGAATGTCAACTCCACCACCTTGTCTGTTTCCAAGTCTGGAGGTATGGCTGAGGGAGAGTCTCCCGTAGGAGAGAGCTGCAGGGGATGTATTGTTAAAGGAGTTGAGACAAGTTTCTGTAATGGCAAGGAGGTTGAGGGATTTATAAATAAATAGATCATGAAAGGATGCAAGTTTGATACAAAGAGATCTGGCATTCCATACTGCACAGGAAAAGGGAAGATAGGGTAGTTGAGATATGTGGTTGTCACGATCTGCCTCTATAGAGAGAATGATATTTAATTCATTTTGTGTGGTGTGGTTGGGTAGGGCTTGAAACATTTATAGTCAAATTCTGCTGGCGAAATGTTGAAGTGGAGAACATTTTGCAAAATAATATTTTGCGTAACAGGTTTGCTCTTCTCTAATCCATTTTTCTTGACCTCAGCAAGTTAAAAATAGATAATGTGGGTTATTCAACAAAATATTTAATGCAGCTTAAATTAAGTTTAAGATAGCAATTATCTGGCTGCCAAAAAGCTAATTGAAATATGTTTTGGACTTAAGATGCTTATTTTTTTAATTAGTGTCAAATGACATAATATACCATAATAACATGAATTGTTACGATAGCATTTCCAAATATAAAACACCTTTATTATTACTATTTAAAAAACCCCAAAAAAGTATATTCTTTGGGAGCTTACCTTCTTATTTCTGTCCGTTCATACTTTAGTCATGTAAATATGTATGCCTATATACTTAACCCATTACAGTTTATGCACTAGAATTCTCAAATACAATTACATCTTTTTAAAATGGCAAACGTTTGGCATGTGATCCCAGTGTAGACACACTTTGCCTTGCATAAAAAACAAGCTATTTTTAATCGTAAATAGTTTCTATTGAATAGTTGCAATATAAATATGTGTGTGTGTGTATGTATGTATGTATGTATGTATGTATGTATGTGTGTATGTATGCTTCTATGTGTTTGTATGTGTATATATATATATATATATATATATATATATATGTATGTGTGTATATACACACACACACATACATATACATATTGTGACAGTTGCTGGGTTGATTTGAAGTGGCAGGTATCCATATCCCAGGCAGTCTACCTTATATGCTTTTAAACCCAGTGAAAATACTCTGTATAGGAAACATTTCCCATAAGAGTGTGTTCAGCTTCAGGAAAAGCTGTTAAGGGACCCTGGTGTTTTGTATGGAGTGAGCAGGGTAGCCTAATCTGGGTCCTCTGGTTTGAAGGCTTACAGTAGAATAATTAGGAGCTGCACCTGAGTGTTGTATGCAAAAGACTGCAGCTCTGCCTCAATCAGACTCTCCAAAAACTTGGGGAGGAGGTTTGATGCTTTGAGAGACTCTGTTGTGGTGAGCAATGATATGTATTTGATGTGTGTGTGTGTGTGTGTGTGTGGGACATAAGGTCCTTCACACTTGACAGAGGGTCTACGTGAAATGTGTAGTGAGTGCTGGACAAGCAAGGCTTTTTTTTATTTATGTTTTGTTTATTTGAATGTGCTAATAAAACTGGCTGAGGTCAGTTACACCGAAAACCTTATGTGGTTTATTGCTGCACCGCTGTTCAAAGCCGTCTACTCCAAGCAGGGCCGAAATAAGGGAATGAATGTGTGTATGTATGTGTGTGTGTGTGTGTGTGTGTATATATATGTATATATATATATATATATATATATACATATATATATATATATATATATATATATATATATGTATATATATATATATATATATATATATATATATATATATACATATAAATATTATACACACACATATTTTATATTTTTAGTCTGGAGACAACTTTCTGTTCAAGAATGTTTTGAGCATATCTACAGTCTTGGGAAATAAAATGTAATAGTTAAAGCTAATTCATCTCTTGCAGCAATAACAGTTTAGTACACTATATTTCTAAAAAACTGTAGCAGTGCATACAAATTATCTTTTAATGACTTGCTTTAAAGTTATTGAAATATAAGGCTAGCTGTAATATAAAGGGAAATCATGCATGGACAACACAATGGATTAATCATTATCTTACCATAAAATAGTTATCTCTGTTACAGTTCTCTGCATTGCAGAAGTCCAGTGATGGTATGAATATTTCTATGCTACACTTGTAAATTTTAATTTCAAATATGATTTTATGGAAGTATCTATATTTTGTTATTACAATATTTAAAAATTTATACTTAATAAAAATTACATATGACAAGTAACTAAGAAAAAATACAATAATTATAGTAGTCTTAAAATAAAAATAATAGGTATCTCTATATCTGTATTTATGTTAAGAGGAGGCAGTGTTATTATAATCTTTGTATGCTTCATCACATCAGGAAAAACAATAATCAAACTACAGATTAAAAATATTTTTATCAGAAATGTGGTGCAATTAGCTGTCACGAGGATCCTGAGACCTACAGGTCTTTTTGCGTAGGCAGACAAATTATGCCATGATTAGGTGAATTCTGGATAAAGCAAAAATAAAAACTATTCATTTGTTTGAGTATTAGGTTTTGCAGACAGATAGTTCACTAGAAAGCAGTCTTGAATTTACATCTTTTGCCCCTGACAGATGTTTCCCAGCCCCCCATCACCGTCACCCCAGCAGCCTATAGTCCCAACCTCAAAACTAGCACCACAGTAGTATTTGGCATATATTTAAGATTAAAATATACTTATATAGCACCATCATGCTCTGCAGAGCTTCTCAAGTGGGAGCATGGATGCCCAATGCTACCCAAAACTCAATATGTCCAGAGCAGAGCTTATTATCTTCCCTCCTCACCAGCTCTCCTTAAATCTCCCTCACTATCATAAACACCATAATTTTCTCAATCTCTCAAGCCTGTTGCATTAGTGTCACACTTGACTTCGCCCTCTGCTTTATTCCTCACATACATTCTCTCAGACAATCTTGCCACCTCTTCCTTCAACATATCGCTGGAATAGGCCTTTTTCCAATTTGAGATGCAACCAAAATTCAACCATATTCATCATCTCCCACCCCCTCTACTGCAACCTCTTCCTATCTGGCATTCCCCTGACCCATCTATTCCCACTGCAACCCATCATGTATGCCCTGGCAAGACTCTTCTATTTACATGGTTCCACACTTGCCCACTTACCTCATCACTCTGCAAATCTCTAAACTGGTTTCCCATGTCCTCCAGAATCCAATTCAAATTATTTACCCTCACTAATAAAGCCTTCAACAACACATTCCTATAAACATCACAAATCTCATCTTAAAATACTTTCTCTTACATCCCCTTAGATTTAAATCTGGCTTGAAACTCTCTGCAGATAACCACTTCTCACCCGCACCTACACGACTTCTACCATGTCATTACTCACTTATGGGTTTCCCTATGATGCCCAATCAGACTCGCCCACAGGCTTCACATTTTTAAATGTTCTGTGAAAACTGAACTCTTAAATAAAGCTTACCCTACTCCCACCAATATTAATCACACTCGTAAACCCTCATAACTGTCCCAATTTTCATTTTGAGCCACACTTGCTCCTCTGTTTCTGCTCAGTCCTTTTCCAACTAGATTGTAAACTTTCTCATACGCAGGGCCCTCAGAACCCTTTGTTTTCATGTCTGCATTTACTTTGTCTACCTTTTTTGTCCAGATTAATAAAACTATGGGAAAACAGGATATGCCCGTTTCATCTACCTTACAGAGTGCCTTTTTTGCTTATATACAATACAAACATAAAGTGTATACACCGGTTCATAAGAAAACTGCTATATAAGGAATGAGATCAACTAGAGAAACGGCAATCCAGTTCTAAGAGACTGGATAATGTGTATCTCTTTCAGGAAACTGAAACCATTAAGTGGGACCTAAGCTAGATGTAACAGTAGCTTGTTTTTTTTTAAAAAAACTGCTATTCCTTTAGAAGATGGGTCCATCAGAAGCCCAATGGATAGAAAAATGGAGACATTTTTTAAATACAAATGTTTTAAATAGCTTCATATCTTCTCAGGGATGGTAATTAAATCACGGGAAACCCTGGCTTCGGTAACCGATTGCATTAAGTATGGAAATCATGAAAACAGGAATTGATTTCCTCTGTGAGGAATTACTGCATATGATCTGACATTCTTGCTGGTGCTTGTAGTTTTACAAACACCAGCACGCCCAGACTGTTAATGGCAGCCCAACCTGGCTGGGACCTGTAGTTCCACAAACTGAAAAGGTGTTTTATACTTATTATTCTATTTTTTTTTTACTTTATTACCCTACACCCACTGCCCCAGGGGTGTAGGGTGAGCCTTAGTGCTTTCAATATGGTACTCGCTCTTCCTAGATGGGGGCACGCACAAATTTTTTGCGGACTCCACTCCCTAGGGAATCCAACCCTTACTTTTAACAGTATACAGCCGGCGGGTCCTGAGGTTGTATAGCAGATGGCCCCGTTCGCATTTCTCTCTTAATGTCGGCAGGGTGATTGTCAGAATTTTCACTGTCGGTAGTTACACTGTCAGTATTGTATGTGTGTCGAGGTTTCTTACAGGTATTTAGGCTGTCGGCATTTTTTGCATACAAACAAAAAAGGGTTCTAATTCACTCAAGGGATTGGACTTTCCTCATCTAAATACATACCCAAAACAAATAAAGAGTATGGCCTGAGGGAATGCTCTCCCCACTATACATATAGATCAAGGGTCATATAGTGAAATTAATCACCAAAAAAGAGTTGGTTCTTGAAGAACGCTAGTCCAATAATATCAATTTTATATAAAAACAAGTTTATTGAATGGTACATTAAAACCCATACTTTTTGACCAAATCTCAAAAATCAGAGTTTTTTTTTTATGTGAAAAGCTATGAAAAATAAGTGAGACAGAAATAAGAACAATCAGACCCTTCAGGAAGTCGGTCTGGGGTGACGTACAAATATTGTTATCCTGATGTCTATGAATGTTGACATGAGGATTATATGTTACAATAAAATATTTGAGATTCATGTCTGCATGGTGTGATATATCCTCCTTTGTTATAGCTATACTCTCCAAACAGTAAATCCACAAACATTAAACAGTCATGTCCTTATGTATATTACTACACAACCTTGCAACTCCGTGGTAGAGAGCTAAAAACTGTCAGCTATGGCTATTGAGCCAAAACAGTGTCTATAGAGTTTATGCTCCTGCACCAAGACATGTAGATAGCACTGATAATCAGCTGAAAAAACAGGTGGTTCAATTAGTCTCTTAATCACCTGTGTATGCTCATAATGGGTCTAAGTTTCTATGAATGAGACTGATAGAGCATAACAGTGGTTAATATGTATTTACTTTTGGAAATATGAATTTCAAACCTTTACATGTTCTCCCAATGAAAGATCTTTAAAAAAGTCTACATACACGATTTCAGTGAATTAGCTGCAGTAGACAGGGAGATCTTTTTCATGCATTCATAGTGTTGTTGGTCACGTGACCACTATTCGGAAAACCTCTCATCACAAATACACAGCACCGGAGAGGATGCACTTAAAATCGTAAGGAGAACATACAAAGGTTAAAAATTCATATATCCAAAGAAAGCTGACCCCTTACCTACATATCAACCACTGTGATGATCTATAGTTTTGTTGATAGGAGATGATAGATGAACTGGTAATCAAAACAACAGTATCGTGAACACAATGTCTGTTAACATTTGACTAAGCACACTTATGATGCATGCACTTGGCAGCAATGTTTCTTGAAATTATTTTTGTGTAGTAGTTTACATTGCCACTAATACATATACAATATCTATATAATTAAGCAACATATCTCATACTAAATTAAAACATTTTACCCTACTCTGTAATATCCAGGTCACACCAGGCCACTTCTCTGATGTCCCTTGTCAAATACTCAATCTGCTGATCTAGCAGCTTTGACCTCAGTAAGAACTGGAAATCCAGTAAAAAATGTGACATTATTAATGCATAAATATAAGACAGGTGCAAGGGCATGATATATGTTACATGTCACATACAAAACCACTCACTCAAAGGTAGATACAGTGTACATTTGATTTGCATGAATATAATAATGTATAATGTGGGATGGGACCATTGTTGCCGCTGGGGTTTTGGCCTCTATAGGTCCCGGGGGTCATAGGGGCCTTGCAACTTCCGTCCACCAACTGGAGGGTGAACAGATGCCTTGGGAGGGGGGACTGGCATCATCAGGCTCTCCGTCAAATTTTATTATATGATGTTTACCACCCCTGTGTATAATAAACACTATGTCACGAAGAAGGTTGCGGCACCTGCAAGTATTTGCACTGCTACGCTAGGAGGCGCGGAGTCTAACACGCCGCCGGTCTTCACCAGAGACCCCCGCAAGGAAGTTTGGACTTTGCTGCGAACGACGTGCAGGTCGCGGCCCTCCCAGGGAGCTACCTGTGAGATGGAAAGAAATTTGTGGTCGTACAGGCTGGAGTCAGGAACCGTGCGGGCAGATAGGTACAAAATCAGGAAGCAGGAGAATAGTCAACAGGCCAAGGTCAAAACCGGTGAGTATAATACAGGACAAAAGGATAATCCAAACGAGGTCAGAGAGAGCCGGGTCGGTACACAGGAATTAATGCTGGAAATATATATATGATATATAAATAGGACAAACGCTGGAGGCTAGAAACTACTAGTTGCTCTGGCACCATAATGGTGTCAGAGCCATCCTTATATAGAGAGAAGAGGGTGCTCATTGGTGGCCAGAGGGCAGCGTTGGCCGCCGACAGGAAGTAGCGCAGCGTGTCCCGTTGCCATGGCAGCGGGTGCGCATGCGCGTGGCAAGACCCGGAAGGAGCGCCTCCGTTGCCTGGCAACGGAGCGCTCCGTGGGATAATGATGTCCGTCCCCGGCCAGCAGGGGAGGCACGGGGACGGCGTCTGACACACTACTGTTAGACAATAAACAATAAGGTCCTGATTAAACTTTGAACGTAAGTCACTTTGCGTGCCATATCATGCATGAAATTACAATGAATGCAATTCATGTCCGAAAGCAAATTACACATACTATTGAAGCTTTGGACATTTTGTACGTACTTGCATTTAGCGGTATCATTTGCTCCGGCTACAGGGCATGTGTAAGTATCAACTGATAGTAATGACCACCACGGCATCGTCTTTGTAATAAAAGTTATACTTGTCACTAGAGAACACAGAATATGTGTATACAAGAAAGATAGAGTGTAAAAACTGATTGTACAGTATGCATTAGAAAACATTTCTAAATTGTTTTTGTGAAAAAAAACAGTTTTTATTATTATAGTATTATGAGGTTTTTGATTTTTAAAGCAGAGGTGCATACAATTTTTAGGAGATTAGAAACGTAAAGTTGGCGAGATACTGAATGCAGTATGCCAACAAGCTAGTTGGATGACAAAACAAAATAAAAATGAGAAAATCATTCTAATGCAACTGAGATAGGCATTTGTATGGCAAGCGTACTGGCAGACTATACAACACAAGACTGAGGCAGGCAGCACCTTTGCAATGTCTTCTGTCAATGAAAAAGTCAATGCACTTTAACACCAGAATGGCAGACCCAGATGTCAATACAAGACAACATGGAGTGAGGCAATAGTGGCTGGGAGACAAACATTTTAATTTTGTTGTCTTACTTTTGTTTCTTATTCTGCTGATGGGGCAGACATAAGGAAACGGTTGCAGCTTCTTTTTTTGCCAACAATGTAGTTAAAATGTAGTTAATGAAATCAGCAGTAAAGTCAAACTTAATAGTGTACATGTAGTTATTTAGTGGCACTGATCCTTGCTTCCAGCCACATATCAAACTTCATTAATGAACCACTGTTATTCTGTAGATGCACCAGGCTACTGGCTTATGTATTGCTACCACATATTTCACCCACATAATAATCTGTTAAAATAAGTGTGCAGTTGTATAAGGAGATTAATTTTGTTTACCATCTAATTGGAGTCACCTTTTATAGTGTCCACTAATAACTAGGTCATAGCCTCACTTCAATAATCCACAACATTTTATGTAGGTAAAGAGAGCTGTATACTCCCTTCTAGCTTCTGGTCTATAGGATAGACAAACATTATATATCCATAGCTTGATATGGTAAATACAGACAGTAGTACACTTTTCCACAATTCTTACCCACAATCTATTTTATTAGCAGTTATTTGATTAAATTGCAACGGCATTATGACAAGAGTTATTTGTTGTTGTTTTTCTTATAAAGACAAACATATTAACACAGAGATGAACCATTCAATTGTGAACAAATTAAGCATGTTGTTTCCAAGGTAAGCATGCAGCTGTCTTGCTGTCACTTAATGTTTAAAAAGACAAGACTAATAAAATGTCTACCTAAAACGCCTGACAGAATAATCCTTAGCAAACTAATGAAATTTGTCAGTATTCAAAAACCATGCATATACTGCAGTATTTTGTGTTGCTTCTGGCAAACAGGAAATCAAAAGTCCTTACCATCTGCAGAAAGATATGTTTCTGATTTTAGACTGGGGAGTTGTTAACATATCAAATGTAATTATGTCTCCCTTTTACTTTATGTAACTCCAAATTAGAAGCTACATGATCTTAGTGTAAAGGGAATTATGCAAATGTATAAGTAGCATGCATAAACATTTGCTTATAGTATGTATTTTTGTAGGAAAAAAATCCTATTATTTTAAAGATATGTGCCTGCTTATAGAATCAACCACGTAATAAATCATTTGTAAATATATTCTTTACTTTACTCAGTAATTTCTGGGGAAGTAAAATGTTTGTATTGAATATTCCCCCTTAGCCAGTGGAACTACTCTACTATCCAGTGTGATATAAAAACACATAATAAAAATAAGTTTTATTTAAATTCACACATATGCTGGATAACTGCAAGGACAAACCATTTAATGGTTAATTCTGTTTTTCATAATTTCATCATTATACAGGATATGGCATAACTTGTTCTTTATGGTCAAATGTTACCTTTTGTGCTGAAAACTATGTCCCTCTGTGGATTTAATATGTAGTATGGAACCTTTAGCTTTTTAATTTAGCAATTGTATTAATATCCCCTCTAATAGTATTATGGTCTTGCTGCTTGACAAAGAGAAGCCAGCACTGGCAGGGGAACTATATTTGCAGATAAATCCTCTCCATAATTATCTTTGATGCAGTCTTATACACAGTGTCTAAGAGAAGTGGGATTAAATCAATGGCCCAATCAGATGGATGGTGTGGAGGCAAGGCTGCAGATTTGTGCTTGCGAAAACAATCAGTGAATGAGGAGTACTCAGAGGGAAGAGAGGACTGCAGATTAGAGGTAGCCAAAAGAATCAGTGAAATATGTTTGACTTGATCAAGGCAAGTACCAACACACAAATATTCTTACGGGAAAGCTTTGCTAGAACTGAAGTTGATGACAGGGCAATGTTGTTTAAGCCAAGTTAAACCTGCAAAACACTAATTTGTAACTTGAAGGAAATAGAAGAAAACCCTCCATACTGTATGATGCCAATAATTTAACAATTATTATTATATATATATTCTGCTTATATCGGTGACTGCTGCTATTTCTTCCACATCTCCATGGTAAAGACGTGGGTCATCATTGCTGCAAGTTCCGAGTTTGCGGATTCCTGCTCATCTGGTCCACTCACTTGAGGTAATCACTGTGATCAACACCCGTTAAGCTACTCTGCATATAGCACTGACTACTGCTACTTCTTCCACATCTCCGTGGTAAATCCGTGGGTCATCATTGCTGCAAGTTCCGAGTTTGTGGATTCCTGCTCATCTGGCCCACTCACTTGAGGTAATCGCTGTGATCAACACCCGTTAAGCTTAGAGATGAGCGCACTCGGATTTCTGAAATCCGAGCCCACCCGAACGTTGCGGATCCGAGCTGGATCCGAGACAGATCCGGGTATTCCCGCCAATTGCAAAACTGAAACCGAGGCTCTGAGTCATAATCCCGCTGTCGGATCTCGCGATACTCGGATCCTATAAATTCCCCGCTAGTCGCCGCCATCTTCACTCGAGCATTGATTAGGGTAGAGGGAGGGTGTGTTAGGTGGTCCTCTGTCCTGCTATATCTCGTGCTGTTCAGTTCTGTGCTGTGCTGTGCTCTGTGTTCTGCTCAGTCCAGTGGTGCTGTGTCCTGTGCTCTGTCCTTCTGAGTTCAGTGGTGCTGCTGGGTCCTGTGCTGTGTCCTGTTCAGTCCAGTGGTGCTGTGTCCTGTGCTCTGTCCTTCTGAGTTCAGTGGTACTGCTGGGTCCTGTGCTGTGTCCTGTTCAGTCCAGTGGTGCTGTGTCCTGTGCTCTGTCCTTCTAAGGGCATTGTTATTTCCCCATTATTCCCAAATTATAAAAAATTTCAAAAAAGTTATAAAAAAAATTACAAAAAGAGTAATTATAAAAAATAAAAAAAAATATCCCAAAACAATCCTGCATTATAAGTCCATTGGTACTGCTATATTACAAAGTTCACTGATTCAGCTGTGCTGTGCTGTGCTCTGTGTTCTGCTCAGTCCAGTGGTGCTTTGTCCTGTGCTCTGTCCTTCTGAGTTCAGTGGTGCTGCTGGGTCCTGTGCTGTGTCCTGTTCAGTCCGGTGGTGCTGTGTCCTGTGCTCTGTCCTTCTGAGTTCAGTGGTGCTGCTGGGTCCTGTGCTGTGTCCTGTTCAGTCCAGTGGTGCTGTGTCCTGTGCTCTGTCCTTCTAAGGGTATTGTTATTTCCCCATTATTCCCAAATTCTAAAAAAATTCAAAAGAAGTTATAAAAAAAATTACAAAAAAAGTAATTATAAAAAAAAATAAAAAAATATCCCAAAACAATCCTGCAGTATAAGTCCATTGGTACTGCTATATTACAAAGTTCACTGATTCAGCAGTATAAGTCTAGTGGTACTGCTATATTACAAAGTTCACTGATTTTGCAGTATAAGTCCATTGGTACTGCTATATTACATTGTTTACTCATTCTGCAGTATAAGTCCAGTGGTACTGCAATATTACAAAGTTCACTCATTCTGCAGTATAAGTCCAGTGGTACTGCAATATTACAAAGTTCACTGATTCAGCAGTATAAGTCTAGTGGTACTGCAATATTACAAAGTTCACTCATTCTGCAGTATAAGTCCATTGGTACTGCAATATTACAAAGTTCACTCATTCTGCAGTATAAGTCCAGTGGTACTGCAATATTACAAAGTTCACTGATTCAGCAGTATAAGTCCATTGTTGTTACTGCCATATTACAAATTTCACTGATTCTGCAGTATAAGTCCAGTGGTACTGCTGTATAACTCCAGTCCAGTGGTACTCTCCTGTGCCGCATATAATTTTTAAAGGCTTTGCCGAGTGTGTGTGGCTTAGGGGTACACTCTCTTGTGCTACATATAATGCAGAACAAAAATTTGGAGGATAAAGTAGGGAAAGATCAAGACCCACTTCCTCCTAATGCTGAAGCTGCTGCCACTAGTCATGACATAGACGATGAAATGCCATCAATGTCGTCTGGCAAGCCCGATGCCCAATCTCCTAGTACAGGGCATGTAAAATCCAAAAAGCCCAAGTTCAGTAAAAGTAGCAAAAAGAGAAACGTAAAATCATCTGAGGAGAAACATAAAGTTGCCAATATGCCATTTACGACACAGAGTGGCAAGGAACGGCTTAGGCCCTGGCCCGTGTTCATGACTAGTGGTTCAGCTTCACCCAAGGATCTTAGCCCTCCTCCTCCTCCCCCCTCCTACAAAAAATTGAAGAGCGTTATGCTGTCAGCAACAAAACAGCAAACAACTCTGCCTTCTAAAGAGAAATGATCACAAATCCCCAAGGCGAGACCAAGGGTGTTGGTAGTTGTCAAGCCTGACCTTCCCATCACTGTACAGGAAGAGGTGGCTCGGGAGGAGGCTATTGATGTAGCTGTGGTTATTGTAAATGAGGCACCAGGGGGGGAAACAGCTGATGTCCATGGGATTAAAAAGCCCATTGTCATGCCTGGTCAGAAGACCAAAAAATGCACCTCTTCGGTCTGGAGTTATTTCTATCCAAATCCGGACAACCAATGTATGGCCATATGCAGCTTATGTAAAGCTCAAATAAGCAGGGGTAAGGATCTTGCCCACCTAGGGACATCCTCCCTTATACGTCACCTGAATAACCTTCATAGTTCAGTGGTTAGTTCAGGAACTGGGGCTAGGACCGTCATCAGTACAGAGACACCTAAATCCCTTGGTCCTGTTGGATGACTTTGGCTGCAGATTCAGTCCTGCAGCCAAAGTCACCAGCCAGACTGAGTCCTCTTCAATAAGGGATTCATCCGAGGAATCCTGCAGCGGTACGCCTTCTACTGCCACTGCTGCTGTTGCTGCTGTTAGTCGGCCATCTTCCAAGAGGGGAAATCGTAAGACCGCTACGTCTTTCACAAAACAATTGACCGTCCAACAGTCGTTTACCATGACCACAAAATACGATAGTAGTCACCCTATTGCAAAGCGTATAACTGCGGCTGTAACTGCTATGTTGGTGTTAGACGTGCGCCTGGTGTACGCCATCAGTGGAGTGGGATTTAGAGAGTTGATGGAGGTATTGTGTCCCCGGTACCAAATCCCGTTGAGATTCCACTTCACTAGGCAGGCGATACCAAAGATGTACAGAGAAGTACGAGCAAGTGTCCTCAGTGCTCTTAAAAATGCGGTTGTACCCACTGCCCACTTATCCACGGACATGTGGACAAGTGGTTCAGGGCAAACGAAGGACTATATGACTGTGACAGCCCACGGGTAGATGCATCGCCTTCCGCAGCAACAGCAGCAGATGCATCAGTAGCAGCATCTACACAACGGCTGCTCGTGCAAAGGCAGGCAACATTGTGTATTACAGGCTTTCATAAGAGGCACAATGCTGACAACATATTAGAGAAACTGAGGGAAATTATCTCCCAGTGGCTTACCCCACTTAGACTCTCATGAGGATTTGTGCGGGCATTAAATATGGGCAATTTCCAGCACGTCCCATGTTTTGCACACACTGTTAATTTGGTGGTGCAGCATTACCTCAAGAGTGACAGGGGTGTGCAGGAGATGCTTGCGGTGGTGCGCAAAACTGCTGGACACTTTCGGCATTCTGCCAGTGCCTACCGCAGACTGGAGCACCATCAAAAAAGTCTGAAACTGCCCTGCCATCACCTCAAACAAGAGGTTGTAACGCACTGGAACTCCACCCTCTATATGCTGCAGAGGATGGAGAAGCAGCAAAAGGCCATTCAAGCCTACAAAGCCACCTACGACATAGGCAAAAGAGTGGGGATGCGCCTGAGTCAAGCGCACTGGAGACTGATTTCCGTGTTGTGCAAGGTTCTGCAGCCATTTGATCTTGCCACACGAGAAGTCAGTTCCGACACTGCCAGCTTGAGTCAGGTGATTCCTCTGATCGGGCTTTTGCAGAAGCAGCTGGAGAAAGTGAGGGAGGAGCTGGTACACCATTGCGATTCCACCAAGTATGTAGCTCTTGTGGATGAAGCCCTTCGTACGCTTTGCCAGGATCCGAGGGTGGTCACTCTTTTAAAGTCAGAGGAATACATTCTGCCCACCGTTCTCGATCCTCGGTTTATAGCGTATGTTGTGTCTCTGTTTCCGGCGGACACAAGTCTACAGCGGTGCAAAGACCTGCTGGTCAGGAGATTGTCCTCTGAAGAGGACCGTGACATGCCAACAGCTCCACCTTCATTTTCTTCCACACCTGTGGCTGCGAGGAAAAAGCTCAGTTTTCATAAAAGACCCGCTGGCGGGGATGCTGAGAACATCTGGTCCGGACTGAAGGACCTGCCAACCATTGCAGACATGTCTACTGTCGCTGTCTTGGATGCTGTCACAATAGAAAAAATGGTGGAGGATTATTTTGCTGACACCATCCAAATAGACATGTCAGACAGTCCATATTGTTACTGGCAGGAAAAAAAGGCAGTTTGGAAGCCCCTGTACAAACTGGCTCTATTTTACCTGAGTTGTCCCCCCTCCAGTGTGTACTCGGAAAGAGTTTTCAGTGCAGCGGGGAACCTGGTCAGTGAGCGGCGAAGGAGGTTGCTTCCTCACAACGTTGAAAAAATGATGTTTATAAAAATGAATAATCAATTCCTCAATGAAGTACAGCACTGCCCTCCAGATAGTACAGAGGGACCTGTGGTTGTGGAGTCCAGCAGGGACGAATTGATAATGTGTGAGGAGGAGGAAGTACACACTGTAGGGGGAAAGTAATCAGAGGTTGAGGATGAGGACGACATCTTTCCTCAGTAGAGCCTGTTTAGTTTGTACAGGGAGAGATGAATTGTTATTTTGGTGTGTGGGCCCAAACAAACCAATCATTTCAGCCACAGTTGTTTGGTAGGCCCTGTCGCTGAAATGATTGGTTTGTTAAAGTGTGCATGTCCTATTTCAACAACATAAGGGTGGGTGGGAGGACCCAAGGACAATTCCATTTTGCAACTCATTTTTTGGCATTATGTGACCGTTCAACAGTCGTTTGCCATGAGCACAAAGTAAAACAAAATTAAAACCAATTAAACAAATTAAACCAAAAGTTAAACGCCCAGTCATAATAAAAAAAAAAGAGGTATTGACGTCCTCGAACTACTGTACTGTTTATAACTTAAAAACACTACACTGGAAAGCTTGAGCCTTTAAATGAAAAAGTCACTCTTCATTGCACGAATATTTGCAACAGGGACAGTTTTTTGTTTAACAAAGTCAACAAATAACACTTCGACCCTGTCTGTCTTTCACATACTTGATGAGATCTCAATGATGAATGCTCAGTGCCATGGTCGTCTAAAACAAGAGGTATTGACGTGCTCAAACTACTGTAGTGTTTATAACTTAGAAACACTACACTTGAAAGCTTGAGCCTTTCAATGAAAAAGTCACTCTTCATTGCACGAATATTTGCAACAGGGACAGTTTTTTGGTTAACAAAGTCAACAAATAACACTTCGACCCTGTCTGTCTTTCACATACTTGATGGGATCTCAATGATGAATGCTCAGTACCATGGTCGTCTAAAACAAGAGGTATTGACGTGCTCGAACTACTGTAGTGTTTATAACTTAGAAACACTACACTTGAAAGCTTGAGCCTTCAAATGAAAAAGCCACTCTTCATTGCACGAATATTTGCAACAGGGACAGTTTTTTGGTTAACAAAGTCAACAAATAACACTTCAACCCTGTCTGTCTTTCACATACTTGATGGGATCTCAATGATGAATGCTCAGTACCATGGTCGTCTAAAACAAGAGGTATTGACGTGCTCGAACTACTGTAGGTTTTATAACTTAGAAACACTACACTTGAAAGTCGGAGGAGGTATTGTGGCCCCGGTGCCAAATTGGGTACCGGGACCACTCCACTATGCAGTCCAGAAAGCTACCTCGGTGAAACGTTTTGGACTAAAAACAATATTGTGAGGTGTGAGGTGTTCAGAATAGACTGGAAATTAGTGGAAATGATTGTTATTAAATGTTAATGAGGTTAATAATAGCGTAGGAGTGAAAATAAACCAAAAAAACTTGATTTTAACACTTTTTATGCTTTTTTCAAAATAAATCCGAATCCAAAACCTTAAATCCGAACCAAAACCTTTCGTCAGGTGTTTTGTGAAACAAATTCGAACCCAAAACCTCAAGCAAATCCGAACACAAAACACGAGACGCCAAAAGTGGCTGGTGCACATCCCTAGTTAAGCTACTCTGCATACACCACTGACTGCTGTTACTCCTTCCACATCTTTGTGGTAAAGTCGTGAGTCATCGTTGTTTTGTTCACCTGCTCTATGTCATCTGTACTGGTGCTGCAGTCTACGTTTGCTGTCTCTCCTATATGTAACACTGCTTACTGCTGAATTGCTCTACACTCTTGTGGTAAGCTATGATTCATCTTGCGGTATTCCTCATTCCACTGATTCTGCTATCAACACCTGGTAACTACTCTGCTTGGATCACTTACTTTGCTGACCCGTTCCATATCTCACTGATGCCTGGGTCCTTTCTTCGTTGCTACATATGTGGATACAGTTGAACTTACATTCTACTGACTGTTTGCAATATTCGTTGTTGCCGATGCTTGCTACTATTCAATGGAATTATTGACTGTGTCTATTCTCCTATAGTATCAAGCTGTGCTCTTCCATCTGTAGTAATCTCAGCACTTCAGTGAACTTTGTATTTATATCTCATTCCCTAGGAGGCATTGCTGTTGTCTAGAGTTATTATATATCCTGCTCATATTTGTGGAACTTCGTGATCGGTACCACTGTACTACTTTTGCCGTGGTTCTTCCTTGCAGTGTATCCTGTTCCTCATTTGAACTTGTACTTATGTTCCACTTATAATGGAGACAGTTTTTATTAAATTGATACTTAAATCGTATCCTCTTGTATGCTGTTTGGCTCTGTTCTCTCAACTGTTATACTGGGAACTTCCCTTGAGGGCCGCGACCTGCAGGGTGGGAGCTGCTAAGCCCAAATTCCCTTGCGGGATTCCCTGGTGAAGACCCTCCACCCTGTTAGACTCCGCGCCTCCAGGGAGGTCTAATTATCCCAGTTAAAACAGCAGGATCACACTCACTCCTTTGTGTGCACACCTGACAGTAAGAACCAACCATGACTGATCCTAAGGGAGACCCTCTGCTAAAGGCTTACTCCAACATCTGGTTGGGAGATTGGAATGTCAAGATGCCATACAGGCTCAACTGCTTCAATGTCTTCAGCCCCTGGCTACTCGTATAGACAGATTTCAAGTTTCTTCATCTCAGTCTACTACGATACAGGCGGCTGTTCATCCAGATGTTTTAGAGACGCCTTTAAATTCTTCTGTCCTCCGCCTGCCAACACCTTCTAAGTTTGATGGTAGTCTAAGTCTTGCAGAGATTTCCTGAATCAATGTCTTATTCAATTTGAACTTCTTCCACATAATTTTCCTTCTCCAAGGTCTAAAGTTGCATATATTATTTCTCTTTTGTCTGGGCAAGCTTTGGCTTGGGCTTCCCCTCTGGGGGAACAAAATGATAATCTTTTAAATGACTGCTCGGCCTTCATTGCTCGTTTAGAAGGATTTTTGACGAACCAGGGCGAGTCATTTCCTCAGCCTCTAGTATCCTCCGGTTACATCAGGGCTCACGTTCAGTGGTCTAATATGTAATTGAGTTTCGGACTCTTTTCTCTGAATTGCAATGGAATGATGAAGGTTTGGTAGCTACCTTTTGGCAAGGACTTTCTGATAAGATCAAGGATGCTTTGTCTTCTCAGGAGTTACCAGCAATGTTGGACTCCCTAATTTCATTATGTAATAGAGTGGACATTAGATTTTGTGAAAGATCTTCTGAGAAGGAGAATCCTAAACGTACATCCTTTCGGCTAGCTCCTCGTTTTCAAAATTTTGGTTCTCAGGATGAACCTATGCAGTTGGCTCATTCTTGTTTAACTCCTGAAGAGAGGGAGAAAAGAATTAAGAATAAACTGTATCTTATTGTGGGGATGCTGGACATGTTCTCAAACTTTGTTCTAAAAGGTTGGGAAATGTCAAACCTTAGCTTGTTCAGGAGAGGTCAGGCTAGGGGCATTCCATCACTCTCCGAATTTATCTTTTGACCAAATTCATTAATTTCCTGTTAGTTTACATTGGGCTGCTGAGACTGCTCATACTACTGCTTTGTTGAATTCGGGAGCTGCAGGGAATTTTATCTCACTACATCTTGTTAAGTATCTGGCTCTCTCTACAGTGCCATTGGAGAAGTCAATTATGATTACTGGTATTGATGGAGCTCACCTCATCAATGGTCTTATTCAGTGCCACACTAGTCCACTCTGTTTACAAGTAGGAGCACTCCATCGGGAGAAAATGTATTTTCTTGTTCTGCCTCTTACCACCAGTCCTCTTATTTTAGGTCTACCATGGCTCCACCTCCATTCGCCACAATTGGATTGGCCTTCCTCTCAGATTACAGCCTGGGGTAAAGCCTGTTCAGGTAGACGTCTCACTCAAGTCAGGCCTTTAAGAATTCTTAGTGCTTCATCAGACTCTAACATGTTTGCCTTCATGCCACAGTATTCCTCTTTTGCTAATGTTTTTAATAAATCTAATGCTGAATGATTGCCTCCCCAATCGTCCATGGAATTGCCCCATTGATCTAAAGGTGCCACCCAGAGGACGTGTATACCCTTTAGCTCTACCAGGAACTGAAGCCACCACAAATTATATTATAAGCAACCCCAGAGAGTAAGAGTAGTGACACTGTGCTGTTATTATATATTATAATTAAGGAAAATCTACAAAAGGTTTTTATTAGACCATCCACTTCTCCAACTAGAGCTGGTTTCTTCTTTGTAAAGAAAAAAGATGGAACTCTTCGCCCTTGCATTTTCTAAATTGGATCTTCTAGGAGCATACAATCTCATTAGAATAAGAGCTGGTGATGAATGGAAGACTGCATTTAACACTCGAGATGGCCATTATGAATATTTTGTTAGATATGGCAACTTGGCAAGGAAGCAGGAGCTTTAAATAGACAGAGCTGACAAGCAATTAGCCAATCAAGAGAATGCAGAAGTATTGAGCAGACCAGGTGTGTGCCTGCTCAGTTTAGCCCAGCAAGTGAATGCAGAAAGTGGGAAACAGGTGAGAACAGTGACCATAATGCAGGCTTAGCTGGTTCAATGTTTGACAGATATTTGTTTAAACAAACATTTTTGCAGCGTGGCAAATACATCGTGTTGTCAGTGACTAGCCGATTAAATTCAGACATGTCTTTAATGTTAACTAATAGACTGTGAGGAGACCAAGATGTCATCCAAATTTGCTACCACAACGTGGTCCAGGAAATCTTTGAACAGAACATTTGAAAAGCACTAGGGACATTGCAAGGGTCATACGGCATGGCACAGTATTCAGAATTGCCATATCAGGTCCAAAAGTTATAGGCTGGTGAAGACTTTAGCCATCTGCAATCGTTCCAGTAATTTGGAGATTCAAAGAAGTTGTCAATGCAGGGGAATTAAGAATTATCTTTTTTTTCCCCACAAAAAATAAAGAGCTATTGCTGGGGAGCAGGGCCCGATTAAGGGTTTCAGCCGCCCTAGGCTATTACCGCCGCAGCGCCCCCCCCCCCAATATAAGCATATAGGAATACTCCTGAATATGTATATTCAGGAGAATTCATCAGCATTCAAATTTACACAGAGTACGCATTCTCTCTTACCAGTTCTTGCTCTTCACTGTTCCCTGTTCTTGCAGCTTTGTTGTCTTCTAGCTGGCTTCTGGAAATTAGGGGTCCTGTTTTGAAAATGCAGCAATTGTATTATAATGCTAAATGTTAACAAAGCCTGAATGATTAGGCTCCAAAACACAACAGTCCATTATGGCCAGATAAAACTACCCCATCGCACAGGCATATGTAGGCAATAAAATATATGAAAATTGTTGTCAAAGAGCTATAATCAAATACATACCTCTATCAGCCCCATCTGACTAATATTTAGCATTTTAATGACCCTAGAACCACAGAGACCATCCTCATACCGGCCACACAATACAAAGATTATGCCCCCCCAAAGCTGCTCTATTTTTTAAATAGTCCCCTCAACCATTTCATCACACCCGTCAGCCTCTTCACCTGTCCCCATTAGCATAGTCACCTGCCCCCTTTAGCCTCTTCATCTGCCCCTTTAGCATTGTTATCTGCCCCCCTTAGCATTGTCACCTGCCCCCTTTAGCCTCTTCACCTGCCCCCTTTAGCATTGTTATCTGCCCCCTTAGCGTTGTTATCTGCCCCATTAACATTGTCATCTGACCCCTTTAGCCTCTTCACCTGCCCCTTTAGCATTGTATCTGCCCCATTAGCATTGTCACCTAACCCCTTTAGCCTCTTCACCTGCCCCCTTTAGCATTGTCACCTGCCCCATTAGCTTCTTCACCTGTCCCTTTAGAATTATCTACCCCCATTAGCATTGTTACCTGCCCCCATTAGCCTCTTCACCTGCCCCTTTAGCATTATCTGCCACCATTAGCCTCTTTACTTGCCCCTTTAGCATTGTTACCAGCCCCTCCGGCCCCAGACATAAGGACTTACCTGTTGTCCGCGGGCGCTTCTTACTGTGGTCACGTGAGATATGGAAGTTCTGATCTCACGTGACCACAGTTAGAAGCTCCCGCGGCCGCACTGACAGGCAGCTAGCAGCGATCGCTGCCAGACTGTCTGTCATGTAGTAGTGACAGTCGGGCCGCCCCCTTTAGACAAGGGGCAGTCTCGATGATGCAGGCCCAATGCTGCCTCAATGAAAAAAAAAATGACAGGGAAAAAAATTTAATCTCGGGGACACTGCGCCCCCCAGACTTCAGCGCCCCAGGCTGCAGCCTGATCAGCCTATTGGTTTATCAGGCCCTGCTGGGGAGGTAGAATTCCAAATCCCTCATCTAAATATTCTCTCAATACCTTCAACTTGATAATAAGTATAGTCAGCCAAAAGGAATTTGAGCCCCAGGTAAGATGATAATAGGGCAGTCTTTGATCTGTGTAGGTGAAGTTGTTCAGCCTGTTGTTTATTGAATGCACCATAAAGTCATAGTCTGCCTCTGGCAGATTGGGTTGAGCAGGAAGGATAGCAGTTGAAAGAGAAAGAGATGGCTCTCCCAAAATTAGGTATACTACTTTGAAAAACTATCCCTATTTCTGGTTTGCAAGCTAATGTAGAGATTATGCCATGGCATTCCCAGAACAGTGGGAAAATGAGGAGCATATATCAAGTTGAGTGTCAAAATTCCTTATGATCAGTGGCAGAAATGAAACATAATGGCTGTTATCTGTTCCATACATGATGGTGGACCTATCAATGGTCTCTGGTGGGAAAATGAAAGTCTTGTACAGAATTTTTTTTATAGCCACAGAGACAGTGATGTCTGGGATAGTTTCCATGCATTTAAAAAGTATTACTATTATAAGTGTTATGGAAACATCACAATCAGGGATAGTGACTGACAATTGCAGGATGGAGATGGGCAAAGGAGATGTTTGAGAAGACCCAGTTTATATCCCTTAACTGTACCTGGGACAAGGTGATCCCTGACTCACCACTGGGTTTGTCACAAAAGGGATACTTGTACAAGAAACACTCCATTATTGCACAGTACATGAAGAGATAATTATTACAGTGATGAATATGCTCTTGCACCAATAGTGGTCTACGGACACCACCAATTTGCATGGGTTCTTCCTTGGTGATAGCAAGCCCAGGATTGGCACAAGGATTAGGATGATAAGAAGAGGAGATGGCTATTGCATGATGATGATTCCTTTTTGTTTTTTGCTTGTTGTTTAGTAGGACGGGATAAATATTTATAGACCGTGCAAAAAATTCCTCCATCTCTTCAGGACATCTGGCCATGGTGTTCCAGTGAGTGTCAAACACCCATCTCTGGAAAACTTTGGTATAAATTCATCATAGATCTAGAATGTTGTCACAACAAGGTTAGGGTATCTTTGGCTGCAACACTATGGTAGGGATCATCCATGGTTGATGTGAGAGCTTGCAGAAAGTGTATTGAGAATAGAATCCCCTCAATACAGATAGGGGGATGCCCAAGGTAGAATATTTTCAAAAAAGGGTGAGGATCATTAAAATTTTAAATTTTAAATGATGACCACCTTCATACTAAATGGACAATTAAGTGCTAAGGTATGAAACATAATGGGCAGCATGGTGGCAAAGTGGTTAGCACTTCTGCCTCACAGCGCTGGGGTCATGAGTTCAATTCCCGACCTTGGCCTTATCTGTGTGGAGTTTGTATGTTCTCCCTGTATTTGCGTGGGTTTGGCTGCTATCAAAAATTGACCCTAGTCTCTCTCTCTCTGTCTGTGTGTGTGTATGTTAGGGAATTTATACTGTAAGCTCCAATGGGGCAGGGACTGATAAGTGAATGAGTGTACATCGCTGCGGAATCAGTGGCGCTATATAAATAGATTATGATGATGATAGTGGGTAAGTAAATAAGTAAAGTCTTCACTGATCATAATCTTACATGCTTCCTTTAATTTTTGTGTCCATGTCCCTACAGCATTCATTTATAATAAAAAAAAAAAAAACTAAACACCTACATATAAATACATGAAAGAATGAAGTCTTATATGTTATCCATTTGGAGAGGACAAGGTGTTACCTTACATTCGCAGCAGTTATTTTTTTGCCGAAAGAGATGGCTGACTGCCACCCTGAAGATGCAATCTGGTTGATGAGAAATGGTCGTTTGCAATTCCTGTGAACTGTAGGACTCTCTGATCCCATTCTCACTCACAATACAGATTATTTTGACGATCGGTAGAGCTGAAATGTTTAATGTCCTTCTGAGATCCGGATTGGTACCTACATATTATCATAAGCCTGAAAATGTTGGGTGAAGAATGCACTTTTTACATGGTTTAAAGTAATTAAAGTGTAACTTACTGAAATGTATAGTTAAAGGCTATTTTCTAATTCTATTTGCAGTAATAAATAGCACTATCTCAGGCTGCTATCATTAATAAACATGCATATGTAAAGAATGTGATAAATGACTTGTAACATAATGTTGGCATATGTAAGTAATGATGCTGGGCTTTGTAGTAAAAAGGAATTCAAGTCTAAGATTAGCTATGATTATGCTATTAAGTTATTGAGAATGCAGTTATGAAACTGACATTAGCAGTTGTTTGTAGAAATGGTTGGGTCCAAATATGTGCCATCCGAGTGAAACATTTGCCAAGATTAGGCTGCAACTGTAATCTATAGACCAGGGGCGGATTGGGAACTTAAAGTGGCCCTGGAAAAAATGATTGAAGTGGCCTCATGTCGGCGGGACCAAAATAACTGTAGGTGGGGCCAACACAAAAGTAGGCGGGATTTAGAACTACAGGAATTTGGTTGTAGTAACATTTAGGAAAACCTTGATGTGATGACTTTACACACAGTGGGTCATCTCTAAATCCATGCAGGGCAAATGTATAGTATACAATAGGCAGCCCCCTCTTAGTATAGTATATTATAGGTAGCCCCCAATAGTATAGTATAGGTAGCCCCCCTTAGTATAGTATAGTATACTAAGCCCCCCTCACTTACCTTCAGTTGCTCTGAGCAGCGTCTCTTCTCACATCAGGTAGACAGGAAGTGAAGTCAGACTTCCTGTCTGCCGAACAGCACCGTGGGAGCCTAGCAATTGGCTGCCTGTTTCTGTCCACTGACAACACCAATATTTTAGATTGCTTTCCTGTACGTGCCTCCCCCAGCCGCATCTAAATGCGCCCCCCCTGGGAAAATCTGAGGTGGCCTCGTTAGGCATCGGCCTACCGGGAAACTTCCCTGTAAGGTCTATGGCCAATCCGCCCCTGCTATAGACCCTTTATTAAGTAGAAACGTCTGTGAAAGAATGTCTTCTTAAAGCAGGACTGAGAACACCAGAGAATATTGTTGAACCTGGGAAGAAAAAGAGTAAGTCACTAATAACAACAGTTTGTTTATTTAGCAGACATGTGGCTTTTTTATTTGAAATACAATTGTTTCACTTAAGATTTGATAAATCCTTGACTTTTTCCAACTTTTCAGAGCCCACCGCTTCCCATACGACAATTGCTGTGACAAGGTGCAATTATCAAAATGTTTTTTTATTTTTTTATTCATAGAATGCAGCACAGTAACATTTTGCTTGTTTTTTATGCATGACAGGTTTGCTAAATACCCAAGATTTTTCACTATATCCAGGTGACAGCACAGTGTCACTACTCTTACTCTCTGGGGTTGCTTGTAGTATACGTCCATCCCCATCCAGCAGCAGAGGTAGATTGCAAGTAACCCCATCACTAGGTGGGTGCGGTTGTCAAGTGGATAAATATGATGATTGTCATATAAAAACACAGACACTGAAAAACCTTCATGAGAAATTATATAGACAATTAAAACATATATCACTAATGGAATATTTATTATTATTTTTTAATAATATTTATATAGCTTAAGTATTCTCTGCATAGCTTTACAATTGGGCACAAACAAAATAAAAGCATGCTAATATGCAAGTGAAAAAAATTACGCTTCATGGGAAACACAATAAAAGTAGGACTTGTGATGTGGTATGTTTTAAAATGCTTATACTTCACAGTCCCGTGGGTGATTTCCTGGCATATGAAAGAAAAGAGGTGTCATTAAAGATTTATATAAGATAGATTTCCAAGTACAGTCTGAAGTTTCCTAACAACCTATCAATTTAATATTGTTGAAACTTTTATAAACTTAATTGCATAGGATCTAAGAAAGAAGAAAAAGTGTTTATTGCTTGGTGCTGTTGGCTTGATACAAGTGGTGTAAAATTAGATTGAAGTGCGAGCAGCATCTGCCATTACCATTAGTGCAAATTACTTTCTCATTTGGTTCTTAAGTCTGCTATGTCTTAAAAAGAACTGTATAAGGATAATGGTATAATTCCACAAAGAGATTAAGACACCCATAAAAACAGTTGGATTCCAATAGATAGTTCAATTGGTCGTGAATGTAGACTTTAGCTACATATTTATTAGCTTTAAAAAGATTCTCTTATGTTTTGTTCAGTTCTGTTTGTGCCGGATAGATTTAATCGCAATTGCAAGACTTTTCAAGCTGTGTGTATTAAGGTTGTTAACTTATGTAACACATTTTACAGATGTACCATAATGTATGGAACAATATCTACTTGGATACACCGTGGCCTGATTCATTAAGGAATGCAAAGTGAACTTTGGATTTTTTTTAATTAAAATGGACGGAAAATGCAAGCAGGTATTCCTGTATTCAAGAAGAACAGGATCTGAAGAAACGTTTCTAGTTGACTACTGATGTAAGTATGCTCTGCCTATATGGCACTTGCCATATACAGGTAGATACAACACACTGCAGGATATGCACAATGCATATGTATATGGAAAGTCCAATCAGAACACACAGAAAGAATATTATATTATGAAATACATTAACACCTGTTAATAATATAATAATGAAAAGACATTTAAAAAAGTAGTTTTTTTCCATCTCATTTTACATTAAATACATTTAGAAGGATGTATTTATTGCACATGAAATTCATATTTACAGTTGTCTTTGATTAAACACATGTTCTAGAATGCATATGTGACTATCGCTCAGCGACTACACCTGCCATGTAGCTGGTGCAAGTGGTAAAACTGAAAATCAGATATCTGAGAGATTGCAAAAGCTTGAATTTGGATGTGCGTTAACTCAATCTTGGGACACCCATTGCATACTCCCCTTCCTTAACCCATTCCCCCCTTCAAATCGTAGGCTATCGGAAGTGTCATTTGCTGTTCGAAGATGAATTGGATGCACTTGTATTCACTGTCATGTAGACCATTTCTGAGCTTGTGCAGAGCAATTTTATGCAAAATATGGCATGTATCGGCAATTGAAATCCTTAATGAATCAGGCCTGTGTCTTTACATGATATGTTCACTTAGTTAAACTTTACCCTCTACATTGTCATCACCATAAATTCTACATTGCAATATGTTCCAATCCAAGGAGGCTCATGCAGATCATGCTTATTGTTTTCCCACCACCTGCTTGCCCTTATCATATAGATTCAAAAGTATAAGTGCAGCATGAAAAAAATCATGGAGACAGGAATGGTAACTTGCAATAAAGGACAATGATAGGGTTGCATGATTGGATTGGTATATGGAAGCATCACAAAGCTTGATGCTGTCAACCTCCAGTCCCATCTAAATATTGAAAATTTGTATATTCTATTAGTAATTAGAAGCATGGATTTTTATTAAGATGGCCTGTATTCTCCAACACATCTGCTCTACCTTAAGAACTATAGACACACAAAATAAGAAAGTAAATAATAAGAAATTAAATAGAAAATATCCAAACCTCCAGCAGGAGTGTAAAGGGATTGTAAACTGAACATGCAGTAAATGCAGGTCACTGCTTATGACAGTAAGCCTCAATCTGTATTTAATGCAAGATCAGACACCCCATTAAATGGTTGTCTCCTGCCCCATCAGTTATATTGCTAAGGTCTGTGCTTCAGTTTAACATGTCTAAACATTAACCATGTCTAATATTCTGCTATAACTTGTGTCTTGTAAAAATGGAAAAGGAATGGAAATGACCTCAAAGATGTGAATTTTTACACAACTTCTCTGTGCTCAAGACCATTTTTGCTAGTAGCAAAGTGATCAAATCGAGAATACCAACTAATCTCCATTTCATATTTATGTGTGTTGACCCAGAAGTGTTTCTGAACTTTTTCCTGATGGGTTAAGCGGTTTGCTGTACATTAGAGTGATCTAAACTTGATTAATCAAGGCACGTATTCTGTGCGCAAACCGCTTTCAGTATTATACGCACATATTTAGGCTTTGCGTCTGCCCCAATTCAGCACGGCACGGACCTCAAGATGCGTGTGCTTTTGAAATCGGGGGCAAATTTGCTGTGTGCCAACACACTAAATGCAGCATGTGCATTATAAAGTAACAAAAGAACGCACAGGAAAACTATTTTTTTTTTTATATTGTTACCGGATATTAAAGTCATTCATATTAAAACAGTAACAATTGAAGTGTTTTTTGTTTTTTCCTCCATGAAATACATTTTTTAGAATGTTGTTAATGTTTACTGAGCATAAAAAACATTTTTACAGTTGCTTGTGATTGCAGACACATGTTATAGCATGCATACGAGACTGTCATCACTAATGATCAGGAATTCAACTAGCACTTTAGCTGGAGTACGCGATTCGTCAGAAAAACAAGTAATTTTCAGACGCCCAGAGTTTGATCTGAGTTTGGCACGCCCCTACTGTAAATTCACTACGGCAAAACACCCCTTTCTCGCCCAGTTCACTCTCCAAAATCTTGCGGAGGCTGAAGTGAATGTCCTTTGCGTTCGCAGGCACATGCAACAGGACTGCATTCATGGATGTTTCTGCTGATTCTGGGCATGCACAAAGTGATTTTATGCTCCAAATGGGTAGATATGTGCCTTGATGAATCAGGCCCAAAGATTGTAAAATGTTTGCTAACAACTTTATTAAAGCAGTATCCAAGGGTCACACACTCACCTTGACAGATCATGTGTCAGGCGCCAATCCCCGTACTTCCCCTAGGTGCAGGGGACGCTCTTCCAGGTTTCACTGTGTGAGCGCATGCACAATGACATCGGTGCTCACTCGTTCCTGTCGATGGTCAGCTGCATCTGACTACTAAATTAACCATTCCCCCATCAGGGGCAACTTTCCTCTATTTAAGAAACTTCCCAACTGTTGTCTGGTGCCAGAGTATTGGTTCACACCAGCTCCAACGTTCTTGTATCTGTATCCTGATATTTGCTACAGGCTTCTGACCTTGGCTTGTTGTGGACTTATCTCTTGTGTACCCTTGGTACTGCATTATCCCTCTGATTCTGACCTTTGGCTTATCTCTGACCTACTCTCTGGATTCTCCCTGTGTAATGCACTACTGTTTGGCTTGATCCAGCTTGTTTGACTATTTCTGTTCACACACTACTGCAGTGGTGAATAACTTGGAGAACCGCAACCTGCGCACCTCATACAGCCAAGCCCATACCTCTTTGCGGTGGTCCCTGGTGAACACTGGGGGTGCGTTAGACTCTGCTTCTCCCTGTTTAATTGCATCAATACCAGTCAGTGGTTATTCCAGTATCTAATGCGTGACATCATGAATTTACAAAATATACTATAGTGTATCACTTGGGATGTCATTGTATAATTATTTCCAAACTGAAATCAGTAAGCAACTAAAGCAAAAAATATTGTAGTACAGCATCATGACATATAAAATATTGTTTTACAATATGAAATAGGAGTTGATGCCTTCACAAATAAATATTTAAGTGCTTAGATGTCCAGAATATTATATTTATGTTTTGTATTTGGCATATGAACAGACCAATTTGTTTAGCTGATGTGTCCTTACAGAAGTGTAACATCTTGATGTCCCTTTACATGAAAAAAGCAAACTACCTCTTAAATCTTTAGGAGATATTTAAAAGGTGTTTGTGTATTTCAAATCGTGTGTACTTTATTTCTGTTCTCCCACATAAACTACAGTAGCTTTCTAAGTGATCCATATAATATTATTGGGCACATGGCAAACCTCATGTCACACGCTATACAGTCGGGCTGCGCAACCTATGCCTGGCGCACTTACCTGCTCCCAGCTGGCAGTTCGCTCCATCCCGGCTGCCACCATCTTCATTTCGGGTCTGCGCACCCGATCTATTCATTCCCTCTGCTTGCCTTCTATTGGTTGACTCATTTTAGCTCCAATTCAAAAGGCACCTGGTCCTGAAGTCCGGTGCCTGTTCTTTTAGTCACCTTCCATTAGGTGGCTCCCTTCTGCCTATTGCTGCTATTGGAGATCCTGTGTTCCAAAGACTTATTCTCTCACAGCGGTATCAGCATTCCTGTGCTGCCTGAAGACCGCGACTGTATGTATATCTCTGAGTATTCTACACTACCTCAGTGGTAATCCTGCAATCCGCAGACTACCCCTCTCTCAGCTGTATCAGCGCTCCTGTGTCACCTGTAGTCCATGACTGTAGCATCTCAGTGTATTCTCCACTATCCCAGTGGTAACCCTGCAGCCTGCAGACTACTTCTCTCTCAGCTGTATCAGCGTTCCTGTGTTACCTGAAGTCTGTGACTGTTATACCTCTGTGTTTTCTCCACCATCCCAGTGGTAACCCTGCAGTCGCAGACCACTTCTCACTCAGTTGTATCTGCGGTCCTATATTACCTGTTGCCCATGAGTTCTCCTCTCCTTGTGCTGCCTGCTATTGCTGACCATTTCTGTATATTCCCTATAGGGTTTTGCCTAGTATTAAGTAGCTAAGACCAAACCACCTTGCGGCGGTCCGCGCCTTACTGGAGTAGTGCTAATCTAGGCAAACCTAGAATTCAAATTCCTAAACCGTGATACTTCATCTTTGTAGATGTAATGTAAATGCTGTTGCCTTATATTTCTATCCCCATATGTCTTTTAGATAGTTCACATAACCACCACCATTTAGTAGAGAAACAGGACGAGTCAAATGATTTTTCTATAGATGTTCTCAAATTAAGTATTCTTGAACTAAGTAATTCCTGCTATGTATTCTATCCCCTAAACAATCCTCTCTTTCAAATGTGGATGCATGTGCATGTATTGCAAATGGGGTAAAGATATTTGGTTTAATTTATGTAAATATTGTGGGGGTTTTGTTTGGCAATCACCAAAAAAGAAATAAAAATACCTCTAGTGCTCTTTGCCTGCTGATTGTTTTTGATTCGATTTATTTCTCCTAAAGTGTATCCCAGTCTAAATCCAAACATAACACATAGAAGCATAAATTGACCATTGCTGTCCCAAATTTATTTATAGACTATAAACTATTTGGAATTCAAATGTAAAAATAAAGTGTAGAATGGAATTCTACAGAATGACAAAGAGCGAAACTCAGAAATTACATCACTGGAACGTCGCTCATATGCTCAGGGCCAGTGCTAGGGTCTATGGCGCCCTAGGCAAAATCGGCGCCCTCTCCCCCCCCGCGCAAAATTCGCGCCCTCCTCCCTCCTCCCTCCTCACCCCGTCTTTTCTTACCTTGTCTCACCACCGCCGCCTCTCTGCTCTGTCTCCTCCCCTCCACTCACTGACACTAGAGAGTGGAGGGGAGGAGACGGAGCAGAGAGGCAGCGGTGGTGAGCAATAGCCTCTTCCCCCCCTCCCCATGCATCTGAATGCTGTGCGGCGGCCGTGACAGGTATGGTCAGCGGTCGCCGCACAGTTTTAAAATTAATTTCCAGTTCTGTGGCGCCCTCCAGGCGTCCTCCAGAGCCCGGCGCCCTAGGCAAGTGCCTAACCTTGCCTAATGGGAGCACCGGGCCTGCATATGCTCAGTGTAAAAACAGCTTAAAACACACAAAAAATGCCACATGTAGTATAGCAAGTATTTATGTTGCTGCTGTGATTAATTCAAGCAATCAATAAGCAGTATCAGGAGGAAACTGGAACATTTTTATCTAATGAAAAGCGTGCTTCTCAAGTGGTTGGAAATTGGGCTTTGATGTGACATTTACAATTTGCATAGTGCACCTCTCTTCCATATGCTGCTTGAAGTATGCTGGGTAGATAATCTTGGTTTTGCACTTGTGCAAAACCAAGGCATTTTATCGCAAACACTCAGTGTACTTCATAAATAAGGTCCATTATTTTAATGTATTGCATGCACTATAGTTTTTTATACACCCTTTATTACATCTTATAACTGAACTGACACATGTTTCCATCAAAGTATGTCAAGCTGCTTTAATAGTTTGAAGGAAGTACAATTCCACAGCTATTGAACTGAAATGTTATTTTCAAGAGATATGCTTAAGAACTGAAATGAAAGTGATTTAGCATTATTCTACAAAATAACACATTTAGAACAATAATGAACTGTGCCACATGCTTTGTAAGCTCCATTAAAAGTATACATAAAAACATCTTTAAGTGTCTTCCAGGTTTTTGTATAATGGAGGAAAATTATATCCAAGTTTACAGAAACTTTTATCCTCCATTAGCAGTACATCTAAATTGTTAGTTCTCTTAGGATTGTAGTTGTGGGAATAATATATGATGTGTAAATTGATTACTTTCTCAAGACTGAACAAGCAGGCACTTACAAAAGAGAATACAGTATGTTTCCTATGTATACATTATATGCTTTTTGAACAATTTTTCTACTTTCCTTTAAGTTTGAATTTAAAACATAGTTGCCCTAATAGTGCAAAGCCTTATTTTGTATTTTGCAAACAAAGAATTTGAGAAACCATGCAGTTATTTTCTCAAATAAATTCATATTGATCATGGAAAAATTACAATTTTAAAATGTAGACGTGCAGTACATATTGAGCAAGTTAACGTGGACCATACAGCTCCATTCAGCATCTATGTCTTGGAACTGTGATTGACCACCTAAGGCTACACCATACTTCCATATTACATAAAGCTGTCAGATTTGGTTGGCCAATTTAGCAATTGTTGCCAAATCACCTAACTGTTGCACACTGCTGGGTCCCAGCCTTACAGACAACAATCCAATACAGTCATATCTAGTCACTCGATGTGGGTAATTGATTACAAATTGATCACCTGTTTGACAATAGGGCTGAATGACAGGATAAAATCGGAACGAAAAAAGCAAATAATTGCTAATTTTTCTTAACAATCTTATACATACAGGCATGGTCATCAAGAGTTTACTATAGGCATTGACAGTAGCACATTCACATAGAGTGACATGCATGAATGGATGTACAGAGGTGCGCTGAGGCGCAAATTTTCCAGTCATGTGCTAGATCCTGTTTGTGTCATTAACAAACTTTGGCCCATGTGTAGTCAAGTCCAAATGACATAATTAGTTCCATTTATTTTTGAAAGACATTCGATATTTATGATGAAATCTGCTTTCAGACTATGAATTATTTTTTGGCTTGTACTGGCTATTATGGCTGCACAATACAGATAGATTATGTTTTGTCTCATAGGATAGACATACATTGGTGTTATTCCAAAGAAGTTACAAAGGAAGTGGTTAGGGAGCCCAAAACGTGAAACTTTGATATATCAAATCCTAATTATCCTATGAATTGAGAGAGCCTAAATTAAACGTTTTTTTTTTATCAAGCAAAGTGTCACGTTTCTTGTGCGCTCCTATAGGTAGGGGATAGGGTGGGGAATGCAGCCTAAATCCCGTGGGAAATACCTTATACATAAGGTAGGCCATACTCACCAACTTTTGGTTGGTGTGCTCCGGGAAATCCGGGGTAGGCAGGCGTGTGGGGGCATGGCTTGCCGAATTGCATCATTCATCCCCGCCCCCTAAACAGGCAACACAATTTTACCCTATTCCAACAGGGGGCGGTGCCACAATGACGCGATAATCGTGTCACTAAGCTCCGCCCCCACCATGTTAACTAACGAAGGATGTTGCATGTGTGAGGTTGCCCTGCTCGCAGAAATTCGGGAGTCTGCTGGACATTTCGGGAGAGTAGGCAACTATGAGGTAGGCTTTATTCTACCCTCACCATTCACATTAATTGCATATGTCTCCTAAATAGAAAGACATATGTAACATAAATTGATCCATGTTGATTTGATTTAGTTGTCTGTGATTATTTAGCTTTGACACCTTCAAGACATAGAGTTTTTGCTCCTCATTTATCACTAAATGAGGCAGATTCAGTTCCCTGCGTTGTAGAACAACGCAGGGTCCGCATTATTGCTGTTACTGCGGTAATAGCTGCACAGTATTATCGTTACTACAGTAATGTAAACGCTGATTTTTGCTCAAAGTTCTGTGAGCCGCGAGCAAAAATCCATGTTAAAATTATCATAGTAACGGTGATAATGTATACCCTGCGCATTATTACCGTTATTAACAAACAACGCAGAAAATTGAATCCTATATGTCCTACTATTATAAACAATTTTTATAATTATTGTGTATTACAACAGAGCTCAATTTTATGTAGTTGCTCTATTAATTTTCAGGGGCATAAATATGGTAAAGTATTAATGGATTGTATCTACTCAATAAACTCCTTTGATGTCTAGTTACAGTGGAGCCTCTCATTTACAGCTCCCAAAAATGCTAAAATTAATGGAACCTGCTGTTTGAAGCTCCCAGCAGTCTTATTGAAGGTTAGATATAGTAAGTTATACAGCTGCTCACACACTTATAGGGCAGAATCATTTACCCCAGTCTATAACTATGTATGCCTTATTATTAAAAATTGTATAATTATGTATTTTAAGATGGTAACTTCATTAACAGATTGTCTCTGCTCAATAAACCTCCTATTATATATAGTCACAATGGAGCCTATAATTTGTAGATCCCAACAATGCTATTAAGGTTAATGAAGCCTGCTGTTTATTTAAAGCTCCCAATAATGTTATTGGGGTTTGGATGTCTGCGCTTACGCAGCTCTGACACCTTCTAGATAAAGATTATTAATTTGCAGTCTATTACCATATATGCTTGTTCTTAAAAATAATTTATAAAGTTATCATATATTTCAACTGAGTTAGATTGCTTTATTGACATTTAGTGGCTTAAAAATTGGTAGATGTTAATAATGGGTTATATCTTCTCAAGAAAACCTCCTTTAATGTATAGAAACAATGGAGCCTATCTTTTGTAGCTCCCGGCAACGCTGTGTAAGATTAGCGGAGCCTGCTTTTCAAAGCATCTGGCAGTATTATTTGAGGTTCCTATGAAACAAAATTGCTAGTAATAGTATTCAGCACTCACTCAATAACCAATAATCCAGAATTGTTTCTACCCAGGTTTACTTTATTTAGTAATTAGAGATGTTTTTAAACATTTTTAGTGAGACATAACCCCAACACGGCTAATGCTCATGCGCATTTCACCTCTGAAAGTTTGGTCTATAAGTGCCTGGCAGCAAATAAGAAGTGTACATGTCATATTTTGTTCAGCAAATCAGTTTATTTTGTAATGAATAAAGGCTTCCCTGATTGCCCATCAATTTGGCCAGGAACTGGAAATAGGTCCCTATTGGCATGATTTAGGTTATTGCTTCTAACTACATATATGTGTCTATCTACATGAAGCCTATTAAATGGCTTCTGGCATGTTATAGTCTCCCTTGCCGCAATCATACCTATAAAACTGGACAAGGAGTATATTAACTGGTATTATCTAAATTGCAACCTAGAAAATGTGTAAATCATGTTTCATCATACAAAACTACATTGTATCATTTCATTTGATTTTATAAACTTGCTAAAAATCACTATCAACGATAGAACGATGTCGGGTAAATGTGGAAGTGTGTAAGCACTTACAACCCGCAATGTAGGCAGATCTCTATAGAGTCTGCAGAGTTACAATATTTTCAGCAGATAGTTATGACAGATGAAGAGCACAGATCTAAATCAATAAGGTGTGTGCACATAGATCTGTGGGCTCATTAGGTTTTACAGTTGTTGGTAAAATCATTACAGAAATCGTATCTGCAGTAATTTTCTGTAGTGTGTACTCAGCTTAACTATTGCCACATGCATATAAATAAATAGGGGGTCGCTCATCTTGTTTAATCATACTGCCATTGGGCGATTCAGATGCTTAAGATTTAGAAGTTCCTTAAAAAAATAGTAAAATAACAATGTGTAAAAAACATGGTATGAGATTGGCGACATTCTGCAAATACAGACTCTTTCACGATTAGCATGTCAAGGTAAGTCTTGTTGGGAAATTCTTATTCGCTGTAATGACTACCATCATTATTACTTACATGATGACTCTCTAAGATGGTCATTAATAAAGTTCTAGATTTTCCAAGGCAGTAAAGGATGCCTAGATGCACTCAGACTCTTTCATGACTACCTGCAACAAGCATAATGTAACATCTGGTGGCTGCACAATTGACTTGTCATAAGTTGTTCCGCACAGCTCATTTAGGCTGAGTGACATGGTTAAGGATAAGGTTAAGGGGCTATTTTGAAAACCCCAAGTGTCTCCCTAAGTCTGTCTTCTTGAGGTGAGGCCAGTTTGGCCTGCTTAAACTCAGCTTCAGCTATAGGGAGCTGACTTCAGGATGATTGATTCTCTGTATAAACTTGGCTTGGACATTTCATAAAGCCTTTAATGTACCTATAAATCAAGGTATTCAAATGTAGATATACAGGGCCAAAATCCTAGCCTATAATAAGTGTAGGTTGGAAGCCTCTAATATTAGAAGATACTAAATAGCCTGACTTCTCAATCTCATCATTCTCATCATTGGCACTGCCTGGATTTCCTTTGAGAGCAATATCTATTCCATCCTTCCTTTGCATTTTCTGGGTCATAGGTCAAGTGAGTGTGGGACTTTCCTCACTACAGGACTACAGGGACAACTCTAAAAAACTATAATGTTATGTATAAAAATGGTGATTTTTTTTGTCCGTTCTCATACTTCTCTCTCCACCCATGAAAAACCTTGACTATTCAACTTTGGAGGAAAGTAAGCTTTTTCGCTAAGTAGGTAGATTGGGGGACACCTGGTCATTATACACATGGATGAGGAGGCGGGCAAATTTATCCATTAGTCATATAGGTGGGCGGTGGAAGTCGACCATTAGACTAGTGGTGAAGGAGAAGTTGAAGCTCTTAATAGATCTGAAATAATTTTAGAACATGTCGGTGGGTTGGTGGGTCTCACAATATTCCCCTACACAATTTCACTATAGCAGCTCCTATTGGATTAAAAAAATCAATTTTTTGCTGGAGTGGAAGCTGGAACTAAAGTTAATGACACAATGACAAATACACAAAGAACAAAGAGTTGGAGATGGAGAGTTTTCGAGAATAACTTTATTTCAGATATTAACTCTAAAATTTAAGAATGAGAATAAAAACTATTGACAACCTGAGCAGAACATACCTCTGAACTAGAGATGTTCACTGACCCCCATGTTCTGGTTTTGGTTTTGGATCTAGAATAAGTTCGGGTTTGGTTTTGGATTTGGCAAAACTGTCCTTGCGTGTTTTGGTTTTGGTTTTGGATCCCTATTTTTTCCTAAAAATCCTACTTTTTTTTCTAAAATCACATAATTTTGCTTTTTATTCTTACCTACATTATTATTAACCTCAATAACACTAATTTCCAGTCATTTTCAATCAATTTTGACGACCTCATAGGTCACAATATTATTTTCATACACTTTCAAACAAAGACTGCAGCAACCTGGCTGGATGCTAAGTGTCGGAGAAATTACTCAAACACACAACAGTTCCTAGCACATCTAGGAAACATTGCCACACAGCAATGTCAGTAAAGAAAAGTGGTGCAAGATGAAAATGTCCTTGGATCATGAAATCGGTTATGGTTCATTTGATCGCTCTACCCGTTCCTTGGATAACTGTGGTAATTCTACAGCTAATACATGGCAACAAGCGCTGCCCCCCCCCCCCCCCCCCCCCCGGGATGCGTGCTTTTATCAGACCCAGCCCAATCCAGGGTGCCAGACAATGCACTAAAATGAGCCATTGTAATTCACATCAAAAAGCAAGTTCATCACTGAGCTTCAAATTATCCCCAATTCACAAAATATTATAATATAGTTAGGTACCTTTAACATAAAGTGCAGATTATGAACACTTTGTGCAATACTGATGAAATAGCAGCAAAGTGGAAGGTAATACATATACATGTCTATTTAGACATCAATGCTTACATTACTTCTGCAAGCAGCGTTGTTCTTTGTTAATAAAACTGTTGTCTTTATACCATTCAAAAAAATGAAAAATAATCCTCCACCATTTTTTGGATGTTGATGGTTGATAGAAGGATCAGGTGGAGTTACAGCAGAGGTGTGACTAATTCTGGTCAATTATTTTATAGTAGACAAGATTAGATGTCAAAATGTTGTGCTGAGTCATCTGCATCATCAATGGGTGTCTAAGATTTTTGCAAAGCATACAACAGTATATAGCACATGTAGCCAACACTGGCACACAGCGGTAGCTGAAAGGAAAAGTGGTGCAAGATGAAATTGTCCTTGAACCCTCCCACCCACCCTTATGTTGGATCTTAAAAAAGACATGCACATTGTCACGGGCACTAGGAGTTTTACCCAGAATTCACCAGGTGTAGCTACACTTACCAGAAGTGCGGACCTCTGGGTAGTGTGGTGAATCAGTGGAACCATACAGTAGAATAGAGGAAAGGAATGTCAATAGTATACATGCTGAGTCTTGGCACCGTGGAACTGTGATGGTACAGCAGTTTAGTAAACAGGATAAAATGAGAAAAGAGTCCAAGTGCCTTAGCACACAGGTAGCATATAGCAGGCCAATACTTGATAACTGGATAACGTTAGGCAAAGACCAATCAACAATATAGTAGAAAAGTCAGCGATTTGCAGCTACAATACAGAGGTACTTGTAGACTTTAGTCGAGCTAATAGGTACCATACAGAGTAGTAGCTTTATCACAAGGAAACATGAATGGTCTACAGCTGGTAAGTTTCACCACGGATATGTAGAGAAGACTTGTCCAGCGCAGGTGTGTAACAGAATAGCGTGAGTGGTCTGCAATTGGCAAGTTGTACCACTGATGTGAAGGGAAGACTTGTCCAGGCGCAGGCATGGAACGGAGTAATGTGAGTGGTCTGCAATAGGCAAGTTTTACCACTGATGTGTAGAAAAGACTTGTCCAGGTGCAGGCATGGAACGGAGTAACGTGAGTGGTCTGCAATAGGCAAGTTGTACCACTGATGAGAGGGAAGACTTGTCCAGGTGCAGGCATGGAACGGAGTAACGTGAGTGGTCTGCAATAGGCAAGTTGTACCACTGATGTGAAGGGAAGACTTGTCCAGGTGCAGGCGTGGAACGGAGTAACGTGAGTGGTCTGCAATAGGCAAGTTGTACCACTGATATGAAGGGAAGACTTGTCCAGGTGCAGGCATGTAACGGAGCAATGTGAGTGGTCTGCAATAGGCAATTTGTACCACTGATGTATAAAGGAGACTTGTCCAGGTGCAGGCAGGTAACGGAGGTAGCGAGAGTAGTCTGCAGCGGGTAAGTTCTACTACCGATGTGGAGAGAAGACTTGTCCAGAAGCAGGCAGGTAACAGAGGTAGCGAGAGTAGTCTGCAGCAGGTAAGTTCTACTACCGATGTGGAGAGGAGACTTGTCCAGAAGCGGGCAGGTAACGGATAACACGAGCAGAAACAGGAAACACCTCAGAGTCTCAAGGAATGAGAACCAAGAACAGGCAAAGGTAATAGGGCAACAGGTGCCTTAAGTACTGAGAGGTAATTAATTAACCAATGAGACTAGAGGCGAGGTATTAACAGTTCAGGGTTTCTGCACATGCGCAATCTTAGTCAAGATGGCGGATGGCCGCGGCTCAGGAGAGGCGCCGGCAGGAGCGAGAGAGACCCATGTCCCAACCTAGAGGCACTAACAGTCCGGTGAGTGACACACATTTTAACAAACCAAGCACTTTAGTGACAAGGAGTGCCACTTTTGACGCTGATGTGCTTGGTTTGTTTGGGCCCCCACAAACCAAGCTAACAATAGGCTTAAGGCACCTAAGGTAACAGTACTGTTAATGAACTCTACTGTGGCAAGATGTTGTTGTCATCATCCTCAGCCTCATTCTCAACCTCATCAGTTTGTACATCATTCTCACACATTATTAATTCATCACCGCTGGAATCCACCATTACAGAAGTCTCAGTATTTTGATGTAATTGGCGGGAAAGGCCTTCCTCATGGAAATTAAAGTTAATTTTTATGAACATCATCTTTTCCACATTTTGAGGATTTCTGTGCTGAAAACTCTTTCCGAGTGCACACTGGAGGGTGGGCAGCTTAGCCAGTGCAAAGCGAGTTGGTACATGGGCCTTCAAATTCCCTTTTTTTTTTTCTCCCAGTATGTATAGGGACTGTCTGATGTGTCTATTTCTATGCTGTCATGAAAATAGTCCTCCACAATCCTTTGGATGTTGATAATAGGATCAGGTGGAGCTACGGCAGAGGTGTCACGTTTTTTGGTCAATTCTTTTAGACCAGACCAGATGTCAAAATGTTGTGCTGAGTTATCTGCAACATCCTTGGGTCTCTTGGGAAAGCTAAGTTTTTACCTAGCAACAGTTGACTGAAAAACTGGAGGAGACGCCGTCATGTCAAGTAACACTTGAGCTGTCATCTTGCTCACCAGGAGCTCCTTGCATCTCTTCAGATCTGGGTCAGTTGGAAACAAAGAGGAGACATAGCTCTTAAACCGATGATTAAGCACAGTCGACCAAAATGTAGTGATCCAATTTCAAGATTTTGATAACTCTTTGATCCTGGCAAAGCGAATAAAGTACTTGATCTACAAGTCCAATATACTTAGCGTAATTGCTTTGTTTAATCTTCTCCTTCAGTTTCTCAAGCTGCTTTTCCAAAAGTCTAATTAAGGGAATCACTTGACTCAAGATAGCAGTGCCTGAACTCACTTCACAGGTGACTACTTTGAATGGTTTCAGCATCTTGCACAACATGAAAAGTATTCTCCACTGTGTTTGAGTAAAATGTATCCCCCTACTTTCCTAATGTCATGGCTTGTGGAGTAAGCGTGGATTGCTTTTTGCTGTTCCTCCATCCACAGAATCATATAAGGGTGGAATTCCACCTTGCCACTACCTCTTGCTTCAGTTGGTGGCAGGGCAAATAAAATTGCTCTTGCAGCTGATGCAATTTCCTACATGCTATTGCAGAATGCCGAAAATGTCCCAATATTTTTGGGACTACAGACAGCATCTCCTGCACGTTCCTGTCATTTTTTAAAAATCTATGCACCACCAAGTTTATTGTGTGAGCAAAACAGGGAATGTGATGGAGATATTTTTATTAAGTCTTGCAACATAAGCATACAGTATTATTACGAAAAGGTGGCACCACTTTTTTATAAAATCACAAACCACAACGTAAGGCACTGGAAATCTGTTATCCAAGCTCAGACAGAGTCCTGCAATATAAATAGGACTATAAATACATATATATAAAAAAATAAAACCCACATAAAATAGAAAAGGGTGCCACCACTAAACCATAACACATCCAAATACAAATTCACAAACACATTACCCACCGCAAAGAAGCAAGCTGTAGGTGCATGCTAAGCCATACTTGAAAAAACATTTAACCACCAAAATCTAGGGGGTGAAAGAATAGGAAGAAAAGCCATTTAGAAAGGAGAAAGCGCCGGACTTTGACCTCCCTACGGAGGCCTCAGACCCCGCCAGAGTCTGAGCCAGTTGGCATTGTTCATCCGACGTCCCTCCATATCCCTCAACTTCCTCACCTCGTGGAGAATGTCACCCACCACCACTTCACAAGGAAGGATTTTGTGTCTGATGGACACCTGACATTCCACGTGAAATATCTAACCACTAAACTAACTAAAAAAAAGAGTACAGAAATCAAAAGCCCTCCACCTGGCCTTGAATACCCCGTAGACCCATTCAGGGTAACTAAGCCCCGAAAGGCAGGGAATCCCCAAGGATCCGGAGACTCTTTTATAAACCTCTACGTTAAAGGGACACTGAAGCAAGAAATGGCCCATAGTCTCCTCCACCCCTAGACACTCCTCCCATGGGCAGCCAGGATCATCAGCATTTCTATACTTGAGATTCTCTCTCACGTAGATTCTCCCTTGAAAGGAGAGCCAGGCAATATCCCAAAGCTTCAACGGGATTCTCCCTGAATTGATCAGAGAAAGCCCTGCCAAACTCACATCACCCGGGCAGTCCCTCAGTGACAGCGGGACCCAGAAATGGGAGTGCAGGACTCTCTTCTCCAGCTCCCTTCTAGAAGAGCTCCTGACTTCCCCCACCCCCAGGCCCCAAAACCTTGTCACCTTCAATCCCAAGGAAAAGTAGGCCGGGAGATACCCATGCCGGACCCGGAAGCTTTTCACCATGCCCCCCCCATACCATGCACTATGGAAGGGATCCACCCAAACCCTGAAGCCATCCACCCACCGAGAAGGGGTCTCAACTAAGAGACTGCTCAGGTGCAACTTTAAAAAGGTTGTGATGAAGAAAAGCACTGGGTTAATCATGCCCAGGCCACCATCCCTCCTCGGCCGATAGGTCACAGCCCGCCTGACCAGGTTCAGCCTATTCCCCCAGAGTAACTGGAAGAAAACTGCGTAAACCTTAGACCATTAAGACTCTGGAAAAAGGCACACATAGCTGATATACAAGAAAACCGGGATCAGAAAGGTCTTGACAAGGTCCACCCTTTCCCTGAGAGAGTGTTTCCGCCTCTTCCAGCTCTCTACAGTCCGGGAAGCTTCCTCCAGCCTAAGTTCCCAGTTTTGCTTGGCATAATCACCAGGGCCGAATTGAATTCCTAAGATCTTGATCTTGTTACTAGCCCGGGGGAGACTGTCTGGAAGGCTGAATTCACAACCCTCCTCCCCATCCAGAAAACTTCACTCTTTTCCTGGTTTACCAATGAGCCACTGGCCTCGGAATACCCGCAGAGCAGAGTTGCGACCTCTATTGCTTCCACGGGACTCGACAAGACAACAGTAACATCATCGGCGTAGGCCACGACCTTCAGAGGACACTCCGGACCCAACAGCACCCCTCCTATCGAGCCGCTTTCAAGTCTTCGAACGAAGGGATCTATTGCAAACACATACAGGAGGGGGCTCAGGGGGCAACCCTGCCTTACTCCAGAGCTGACCCCGAAGGACGGACCCACCCAACCATTCACAAGAGGGAAGCTCTCGGCCTGCTTGTAAATAGTACGAAGCCAATTCACCACCCGGACTGGAAGACCATACCACAGAAGCAGAGCCCAAAGGTACTCATGGTTTACCCTGTCAAAGGCCTTTGACTGGTCTAATGCTAAAAGGTACTTTCCCCACTTCTCAGCACGACACCGCTCAATAGACTCCCGCACCTCCAGGACAGCACTAAAGGTGCTTCGACCCTTCACAATGCAATGCTGAGAGGGAGAAAGCAACTTGCCGGAAACCTGCATCAGTCTATTAAAAAGTACCTTTGCCAATATCTTCCTATCAGAATTGAGAAGAGCGATGGGGCGCCAGTTCTCAACACACGATTGATCCTTCCCCTTGGACAACAAAATAAGGGCGGAAACCTTCATGGAGGGAGGCAATAAACCTCTACCCAGGCTCTCATTAAAGACCTCCGCAAGGCACGGGGCCAGGAAGTCCCCAAAGGTTTTAAAAAACTCAGATGTCAGACCATCCGGGCCCGGGGCTTTCTTGATAGATAAACCATCTATCGCCATCCTGACCTCGTCCACCATTACCTTACTGCCCAAGGACTCAAGCGAGCTGCTTAGGTCTCCAAGGCCAGGGGTTTCCCTCAGGAACTGGTCCATCTTTTCTCTGTCAAGTGACTTCTCCGACAAGAGATCAGAGTAGAAGGACCGCACGACACCAAGGATGCCCTCCTTATCCTCCCTGAGCACACCTCCAGCATCGTGCAAGCCACTCACCTCCTTAACATCTACCGAGTTCCTACAGCTCTGGAAGGGGTCGGGCGAATGGTACTTCCCATAGTCCCTCTCCAGAATCAAGGAAGCATACCGGTCATATTGTATCTCTCTCATCTGAGCCTTCACTCGGGAGATTTCCCCACCATCCCCCTGGCCACAGATCAAGAATCCTAGTTTCCTTCTCAGTGCTCGGTAGGTACTCTCTTTTAACAAGTTATTTTGGGCTACCAGTCCACGGAAAAAAACCCGGGTGCTCTTTTTAAGCATCTCCCACCATTCAGACCTACTCCAACCCGCCTCCAAAAGCATTTCCTGGAATTCAAAGAAGTCCCTAAAGGACTGTCTTATCACCTCCTCCTCCAGGAGCTAAGAGTTCAGGCGCCAGAGGCCCCTACCCTTTTGAAGAGTCTCCGAAGCATTCAAAGACGCAGAGAGGTAAACGTAATCAGAGAACTCTACTGGCCTCAGCTCAGGAGCCAAGGTTTTCGAGCTCTCCTTAACAAAAAACCTATCTATCCTAGACCTACAGCTACCTCTAAAGTAGGTGAATCCCGTGTGGTCCGGAAAATGGCGAATATGCACATCCACCAGACCAGCCTGCCTAATTATGCTAGCTAAAAAATGGGAGTCATAGCCCAGAGAAGTCCTTGAACCTCCCCTGTCTTTAGTCCTAATGACAGTGTTAAAGTCACCACCAAAGACTATCTGCCGGGCTGAAAAAAGGTACGGCTTTATCGCACTGAAAAGGCACTTCCTTTCCCACCTGGATTGGGGACCATAAACATTAATCAACCTCAGGTCGTGCACTCTCAGATTGACATCCAAGATCATGCACCTACCTACCTCTAGTTCTGTAACTCGCTGGATGGTTATCATGCCGGTAAAAAGCACCGCCACCCCACCATACGGCTCGGCCGCAAGAGACCAGTAGGAGGGCCCACGCCTCCACTCCCTTTTGGCTTTATGAAGGTCAGCCAGCTGACTCAATCTGGTCTCCTGCAAAAATAAAAAATGAGCCTCAACCGTGCTGAAAAAATCAAAGGCCATATAACGAGCTTGCTCGGAACGTATAAATGCCACATTAATGGTGGCAAATCTAATAGGCTAGGAAGCCATCCTTCAGAGCTATAAAGTAGGAATCAGCTCACTTCTTTTTTACCTGTTTGGCAGAGTCCTCATCCGAGGACCCATACCTCTTGCAACTTAGGCCCGCTGGCAAGGCCTCCCCCTCCTGAAGAATAACCTCTTCACCAGAAGGGGGGGACCCACCAGACCCAACACTGGCCACCACGACTGACAATTTAGCCACCAAAGTTGGGGTACTATGAGGAATATTAGCGGGCAAGACTCCCGACAACACTGACACCTGACTCAGAGGAGCTACAAGGAGGGGGACGGGATGAACATGGTTGGGAGGAGGAGGAAGGAGAGGAGGGACAGGAATAGAAGTCGGGCTATGGGAAAGGACCAAACAAGACGGAGAGGCAGGGACGGAACCTGAACCGGCAATCAAGAGAGATACCTCTCGAGCCAACCCAGAAGGGATCAGAGCAGACGTAGAGGCAGGAGAAACAGGACGGAGGGCCGGATCAGGGTCAAGGTCGGGAATAGGAGCTGGGGCTAATTCTTCCACAGAGGGAGGACCCTTGGGGAAATTGATTTAAGAAAGGCCCTCGGGGACTTTGATTTATCTTTGGGCTTCTTATAGGCTGCTATATCACCTAGGACAGGGCCGGAGCGCTTCCTTCTCTTGCTGATAGTACTTTGTCTAAGAACTAGATCCCCCTCGTTTGTTCTTACAACCTCCCCCTCCTCTGATTCCTCCCCCTCACTAGACAAGAACTGGAACTTATTAGACAAAACCAGGTTTTTTTTCCTTCTTGATTTGTTCTGCCTAATATTTTTTTATGGCTCCACCCATTCCTTGCCTATGGATGAAATTTTGGTACTAGAACCAGGCTGCTCAACACTCTGCCCGTGTTGGAAAGGGGGGGGGGGATTGGCATAGACTTCAGCAGCTCAGTGGAGACTGGATCAACAGGTTTCGCCACACCCTTACCCCTCTGCGCCTCTTCTATCCCCTCAGCAGCCTGTACCAACAGCTCATCAGCTATTTCTGTGTTATGGAATGCATGGGGGCATCTACTGAAGGGGTGGCCAATTGTCCCAGATAAGTTACATCTAATACTGCTACAGGAACGGGTTTCGTGCCCGGTATCCCCACAGTGCCCACACTTTTGATACGGGCAATTGGCGCTGAGGTGGCGGAAGTCACCACAGCGGTGGCACATCCTCGGCTGACCCGGATAAAAGCACTGAATCCTGTTCCTCCCCAGGAAGGCAGCACTTGGGATATGGGTCAGGCCAGCCTCTGTGCACCGCAGGTCTACCATGGCGGACCACCCACCACCCCAGACACCATGGCTTGGATCAGGCACCTTCACAAGTGGGGACACCAGGCACGCGTACCGCCCCACCCAAAAGGCTAAGTCAGCTACGGGGATAGACTCGTTTCTAACCAGGATGGTAATCTTGACCCTTTCCTGTCTGGTGACAGCAATAGCTTTAAATTTTGCCCACGGATCCTGTCCCCTACATCCACCCCTTTGGCCCCAGAACGCCTGCAGCCCCTGATATGTCATAAAGCTGACATCATACTCGGGGGTCCCGACGGGATGGATGCAGGCAAAAAGATCCGCTGGGACGAAAGCAAAGAAGGAAATAAAAACCTTCAGAAAATCACCTCTATTTGGGGGTTCTTTCCCCATGTACCTTAGCTGTACAACATTCCTTCTCTTGGGGGGTTGGCCTGTGAGAGACGGGCACCCAGACTAAGGACCCCTAGGAAGAGGGCCACCGGAAGGAGGCGCCACAGGTCTTTGTGCACCCGATACCACCCCGGCATAAGAAATTGGCCCCGGAACTGGACCTAATGGACCCTGACCATACCTCGGGGGAACCAGATTAATTGAGGGGCTAACAGGGGTGACCGGCCCAGGGCCAGTCCTGACATCAGGGTTATTCCTTACCACGGCAGGCGAAATTGGACCCACCAACTCCCCTCTAGCGCTAATACTGGACTTATCTTGATCCCCCAGACCCCCCTGGAACCTCTCCGTATTTTCCCTGGTCACTTGGTCGATTAGAACAGCAGCTTTTTTAGCCCTCTCTGTCACCTGGAGGGGCCCGTATATAGTATCAATAATTTTTGATTGTGCCGGGCTCAAAGGTATTCCAATACAGTTGCTAATAGGGGCGATCCGGCCTGTGGATATAGAAACCTTACTGGACTCAAGGGGCCTAGCTGTACACATAGTCGTGCTGCTCACATCATCGAGCACCTCAGCATCAGGAGAGGGGAGCTATTGCTAGCAAAGACAGGAGTAGATAATCCACCGCTATTAATCCCTGCACCAACCTCTAATGCTGTAGTAGCAGGGAACAACATATCAGTGCCTGTTTTGAACTTAGTGGAGACAATATCAACAACAGATATGGCATCAGAGATCCCGCCTTCAACAACCGATCTCACTGGCATTACATTACACATCTCATTCATACCTGCCTCCTGGAGAAAGGAGCCTGATGCTACTGCATCTACCCTCAGCCTCGGGATACCTGGATCAGGACTGCCAGCCGTGACCGGAAGTGATGCCAGAGGCAAGACCACCGAACCAGCCGCAGTAACTACGGCCGATGCAACAACCACCCCGGCATCAGCTACAGCCCCCACAGGTTCCTCTCCTGCCTCCTGATTTTATCATACAGGGAGTCTACCCCCGCATCAACAGGAGTACCCATCACCGGGTTAGCAGGTAAACATGATTGATCACCGGCCGAGGCATCCACATTACAGGACTCCATGTGTTGTAGTTGCTCAGTCAGGCATTGCAGATTTTGTTCTTTCAGTAACAAATTGGCCAAAAGTTCCTCTATCACTTGCACCACTCGGAGAGGAGTCCGACATGTTAAGCGGCACAGACGGATCTAATGCGGTCCCCAGTTGCATAGTCACTGGGACCACATTGGCTTCATTCGCTTTCCCCACCATGTTTAATTTCACAGGTGGGAGTTCAATGCCGGCACCTAGTTGCCTCACTAGGGCCTGTACATGGGATGGGTCCTCAGATACAGCCTCCCCTGAATTCAAGTCCATGCAGGGGGAGCATTCTTCACCCAAGGTCATAGCCAGAGGCCCAGAGATCTCCCCCGTGATATTGCTTGGGGGGGGGCTTCAGCAATAATGCTGGAAGCTTGACTGCGGCTTTCCATGCTAGAGGGGTCATCAACCATGCTGGCTAAGACGTTTTGAGGCTGCAGGAGGGAAGAATTTACCCCAGAGATCACACTTCCTGGAGGTGGAGTAGGCCTGGAAACCTGGGGGCTTTCCTCCTCGCCTCCCCAGGATCCTCCATCCTTCCTGGATCAAACGAAGTACTATTCTGGGTCTGCAGGAGCTCTCCAACACACAACCTACTTGATGGAATTCACCCACATGTAATGCTCTCACAATATTGGTGGCGTTATCAGAAATTACATATTCTGAGGAGAGTCCAAGCGGGATAAGCCTGTCAGGTGCCGTCCCGCACTCCTATCTGGTGCCGGGACGGACGCCTTCTCTGCACTCGTCCCGTTGCCTAGCAACGGGACGTCATTTCCGCCCGGCAGACTGGATGTTCGGGCGCATGCGCAACGGAGACGCTCAGGGCCGCTTCCTGTCGGCAGTCAGACCAGCTGACCGCCAACATCCACTCCCACCAATGATTGGGGGTTTGTCTCTATATAAGCCTGGCTCTGGCAGCACTAGGGTCCCAGAGTATCTAGTCAGCTAGTCCCTCTCTTGGCTCCATAGCTACATATATATCTCTTGGATATTCCCTATTGCTTCTCCGGATTCTGACCCCTGCCTGCCTGACCACTCTCTCGGATTACCCCTGGTTCCAGTATTGATCTCCTGGCTCTGACACCTGGCTTCCCGACTTCTCTCCTGCTTGACTCCTCGGTCCCTCATTGCCCGCACGGTATTGACCCCGGATTGAAAACTACGCCTGTTCATCTAAACCTCGCTGGTAGCTTCCTGGGAGGGCTGCGACCGACACGTCTCAGCGGCTAAGTCCAAAACTCCTTGCGGGGTTCCCTGGTGAAGACCGGGGGCGTGGTTAGACTCCACGCCTCCTTGCGTAGCAGCGCAAATACCAGCAGGTAAGGCCGTCCGACTACTTGGCTTGTGACAGCATACTCTGGCCATGACCTCGGACGGCCAAGGTGAACCCTCTGCTAGGGACTTGTTACTCCATTTGGCTCAAAAAGTCGAACAACAGGACGCCGAGCAAGCCAGGCTACTCCAGTGTATCCAGGGTATAGCCTCCCATCTGGATTCTATGCAGGTTTCGCTTGCTGTTCCTCAATCTGCTGTCGTCACTTCTTCTGGGACTGTTCCCCCTGTTTCCGCTCCGACTACAGTCGCTTCCTCCTCGCTGCGGCTGCCCACACCTGAGAAGTTTGATGGGGATCCTAAAAGATGCCGGGGATTTCTTAACCAGTGTTCCATTATTATTATTATTATTATCATTTATTTGTTAGGCACCACAAGGTATCCACAGCGCCGCACACAGTACTAACAGTAGACTATACAGGGTGAAACCATACAGAACAATGAACAAAAAGTACCAATACTTCAGAAACTCCGGCCAGTCATATGCAGTAAAGACGGAGCGGAAGAACAGGTATGGAGACAGGAGGGAAGGGGGTCTTGCTCATACGAGTTTACATCCTAAGGGAGGGTAAACAGACCAGGCACAAGAGGAGCCAGTTGAGGCAAGAGGAGAGAAGGGAGGACGAGCTAAAGGCAGGAGATGGGGGTTAAGTAGATGGTTGGTAGGCTTTGAGGAAGAGGTGAGTTTTGAGTGCACGTTTGAAGGAGCACAGAGTAGGAGAGAGACGGATGGAACGAGGGAGGTCATTCCAGAGAAGGGGGGCTGCACGGGAAAAGTCTTGGATTCTGGAATGGGAAGAGGTGATAAGAGTGGAGGAGAGGCGGCGGTCGTTGGCCGAGCGCAGGGAGTGGGCAGGAGTGTGAATGGAGAGGAGGTTAGAGATATAAGGGGCAGTAGAGTTGCAGAGAGCCTTGTAAGTGGTGGCGAGGAGTTTGAAAAGGATTCTGTAGGGGAAGGGGAGCCAGTGTAAGGCAAGGCAGAGAGGGGAGGCAGAGGAGGAGCGGCGTGAGAGGAAGATGAGTCTTGCGGCCGCATTGAGTATGGAGCGGAGGGGGGAGAGACGGGAGTGGGGGAGGCCAGTGAGGAGGAGGTTACAATAATCGAGGCGGGAGATTGTGAGTGCTTGGATGATAGTTTTGGCGGCATCCTGAGAGAGAAAAGGACGGATGCGGGCGATGTTGCGTAGTTGGAAGCGACAGGCTTGGGCAAGGGAATGAATGTGGGGGGCAAAAGAGAGAGAGGAGTCGAGGGTGACACCCAGGCAGCGAAGTTGGGTGACAGAGGAGATGGTGGTGTTGTTGACGACAATAGAGAGGTCATGGTGGGATGGGAGTCTGGGCGGAGGAAAGACAATGAGTTCAGTTTTAGAGATATTGATTTTGTGAAAGCGCTCGGACATCCAGGAGGAGATGGCGGAGAGGCAGTTGGATACCCGAGCAAGGAGGGTGGAGGAAAGATCAAGAGAGAAGATATAGAGTTGAATGTCGTCAGCATAAAGATGATACTGAAGACCGAAGAAGGAGATGAGAGCACCAAGGGAGGAAGTGTAGAGCGAAAAGAGTAGAGGGCCAAGAACAGAGCCCTGCGGGACTCCTACGGGGAGAGGGTAGGGGGAGGAGGAAGAACCAGATGTGGATACAGAGAAGGAGCAATTAGCAAGGTATGAGGCAAACCAGGCATGGATAGAACCAGAGAGGCAGAGAGAGAGAGAAGAGTTTGCAGCAGGAGGGGGTGGTCCACGGTGTCAAAGGCTGCAGAGAGGTCAAGAAAGATGAGAACGGAGAAGTGACCCTTGGATTTGGCTGATAGGAGATCATTAGTAACCTTGGCCAGTGCAGTTTCGGTAGAATGGAGGGGGCGGTAGCCAGATTGGAGAGGGTCAAGGGGGGAATTGTCCGCGAGGTGCCTGGTTAAGCGGCTGCAGACAATCCGCTCAAGTAATTTGGAGGCATAGGGGAGAAGAGAGATAGGGCGATAATTAGCAAGAGAGGTGGGGTCAAGATTGGGGTTTTTGAGGATAGGAGAGATAAGAGCGACCTCCTCTATTCTTCGGTGGTAGTCTACCTGGGTGACATACTCATCTTTTCTTCCGACATCTCTGCCCACCGTTCTCATGTTAAGGAGGTTCTACTTCGGTTATGGCAACCTATTCTGTAAGCTTGAAAAATGCATCTTTGAAGTTCCTCAGATACCTTTCCTGGGATATATTGTCTCTGGTTCAGGTTTAAGGATGGATCCAGAGAAGGTTTCCGCTATTACTAACTGGTCCCAACCTCTGAACCTGATAGCTGTTCAACGTTTCATTGGTTTTTCTAATTATTATAGACAATTCATTAACCAATTCTCCACGTTGATTGCTCCCATCACAGCTCTTACTCGAAATGCGGCAGACCCGAAGGTTTGGCCCCCGGAGGCCATTAATGCATTCTCTTCCCTGAAATAAGCCTTTTTGTCTGCGCCCGTCCTAACTCAACCAGATCAAAATGAACCTTTCTTTTTAGAGGTGGACGCATCCTCTGTCGGGGTAGGAGCTGTTCTCTCCCAGAGATCCTCCTCGGGGGTTTTTTCGGCCTTGTGGGTTCTTCTCCAATAAATTTTCCTCTGCTGAACACAATTATGGAATCGGAGATAAAGAACTACTTGCCATCAAGCTAGCACTAGAAGAATGGCGTCACTTTCTCGAAGGAGCAAGGCATACGGTGACCGACTTTACGGACCATAAGAATCTAACCTACCTTCGAGAGGCACGCTGCCTAAATCATCGTCAGGCAAGATGGTCTTCTTTCTTTGCTCAATTTGATTTAAGACTCACCTTTCACTCCGGTATTCTGAATTCTCGGGCGGATGCTCTTTCCCGGGCCTTCAAGAAGTCTGATGAGGTACCTGCTGCCAGACCTCCTCACATTCTTGAGCCTGCTAGTATCATCACTCTAACTAGAACCAATACTCCCCCTGTTGGTTGCTCCTAGTTGGAACCCCACCTTCGCTTGAAAGCTCTTCGCTGGGCCCATGCTACAAAGTTTGTGGGCCACGCCGGATTCAAGAAGCCTTGTTCTCTCCTTTCTCGGAGCTACTGGTGGCCTACGCTCCGATCTGATCTCAAGGAATTCATTAAGTCTTGTGAGATTTGTGCCTAAAACAAGATTCCTAGATGTCACCCCTCTGGGTTACTCCTGCCTTTACCCGTGCCTGAATGCCCCTGGACTAGCATATCCATGGACTTTATTACCGATCTCCCACCCAGTGAAGGATTCAATACTATTTGGGTGATCATCGATAGATTTTCTAAGATGGCCCACTTTGTCCCTCTTAAGGGTCTGTCCTCTGCCCCTAAATTGGCCCAAGCCTTCATAAAGGAAATATTCCGGCTTCATGGTTGTCCCCAAGAGATTATATTGAATCGTGGGGTGCAGTTTATATCTCGCTTCTGGAGGGCGTTTTGTAAGGACCTTGGAATCAACTTAAAATTCTCCTCGGGGTGCCACCCCCAGACCAACGGCCAGACGGAGCGCGTAAATCAGGATCTTGAGATGTTCCTCCGCTGCTTCTCCTCCGGTAACCAAGATGACTCGTACAGCCTGCTCCCCTGGGCAGAATTTACTCATAACAATCATGTACACGATTCCACTGGTTCCTCTCCCTTCTTTACTGTGTCTGGTGCCCATCCCATCCTTCCTGATTTTTTTCGTCCTCCTGCAACTTCTGTTCCTGCCGCCTACTCTCTGGTTCGTGATATGGCTCTCATCTGGGCATCAACTAGGGAGAACCTAGTAAAGGCTTCACAACAATATAAACAGACCTCTGATTGCCATCGTAGAGTCGTTCCCATCCTCCACATTGGCGACAAAGTCTGGCTCTCCACGCGGAACCTTAGACTTCGGGTACCCTCAATGAAACTTGCTCCTCGATTTATTGGGCCATTTCCGGTTACACAAGTCATTAACCCAGTAACCTACAAATTACTCCTGCCCTCCTCTCTGAGAATCCACAATTCCACAATGTCTCCCTGCTAAAACCATTGGACCTCAACAGATTCTCCCGCAAGATCTCTTCACCCCAGCCTCTTTTAACTGCCACTGGTGACGAATCTGAGATCAGTCACATTTTGGACACCCGTAACTTCCGTGGGCGCCCCCAGTACCTGGTTCATTGGAAGGGCTTAGGACCCGAAAAACGGTCGTTGCTAGGCAACGAAGACGCTCAGACCAGCTTCCTGTCGGCGGTCAGACCAGCTGACTGCCAACCTCCACTCCCACCAATGATTCGGGGTTTGTCTCCTTATAAGCCTGGCTCTGGCACCACTAGGGTGCCAGAGAATCTAGTCAGCTAATCCCTCTCTTGGCTCCATAGTTACATATATATATCTCTTGGATATTCCCTATTGCTTCTCCGATTTCTGCAGATAACTTTGCCTGAATTACAGGTCTTTTTTTCTTGACCAAGGTAAAAGGTGTTTTTTTACATTTTTGTTTCCCTAACTTAAAAACACTATGCACTTTAACATAGGCTTTAGCAGATGACGTAGAGGGATTACTATCATCATGACTGGTGCCGGCAGATGCTTGGTACTCCTGGTCTTCTGTGTACTGCTGTGAATCCATCTTGATAACACAGTACAATGTGACTGCAGATTAAGAACAACACTGCCAGCCCTAGTATTATTATTATTATTATCATTTATTTGTTGGGAGCCACAAGGTTTCCACAGGCCCGTACATAGTACAAACAGTAGACCATACAGGGTTAAACAGTACAGAACGATAAACACAAAGTACCAATGCTTCAGTAACTCCGGGACAGACCTATGGAGTAAGGACAGAGCAGAAGAACAGGAATGGAGACACGAGGGAAGACGGGCCCTACTCATACGAGCTTACATCCTAAGGGAGGGTGGACAAATCAGGTACGAGAGGGAGCTGGTGATGCCAGGGGAGAGAAGAAGGGGCCAGGGGAGAGAGGGAATGGCGAGCAGAGTAGATGAGGGTTAAGTGGATGGCTGATAAGCTATGAGGAACAGGTGAGTTTTAAGTGCACGTTTGAAGGAGCACAGATTGGGAGCGAGACGGATGGAACGAGGGAGGTCATTCCAGTGCAGGGGGGCAGTTTGGGCGAAGTCTTGGATTCTGGCGGGGGAAGTGGTAATTAGAGTGGAGGAGAGGCGACGGTCATTAGCAGAGTGCAGGGATCGGACAGGAGTGTGAATGGTGAGGAGGTTAGAGATATAGGGAGCAGTAGACTGGGAGAGAGCCTTGTAAGTGGTTATGAGGAGTTTGAAGAGGATTCTGTAGGGGATGAGGAGCCAGTGTAAGGAGGCGCAGAGAGGGGAGGCAGAGGAGGAGCGGCGTGAGAGAAAGATGAGTCTAGCAGCCGCATTGAGTACAGAGCGGAGGGGGGCAAGATGAGAGAGGGGGAGACCAGTGAGGAGAAGGTTGCAGTAGTCGAGGCGGGAGATGATGAGCGCGTGGATGATGATTTTGGTGGCGTCATGTGAGAGGAAGGGTCGGATGCGGGCGATGTTGCGCAGTTGAAAGCGACAGGCTTGAGCAAGGGATTGGACATGGCGGTCAAAAGAGAGAGAGGAGTCGAAGGTGACACCCAGGCAGCGGAGTTGGGTGACAGAGGAGATGGTGGTGTTATTAACAACAAAAGAGAGGTTGTGGTGAGAAGGGAGTCTAGGGGGATGAAAGACAATGAATTCGGTTTTAGAGATTTTAATTTTGAGAAAGCGGGAAGACATCCAGGAGGAGATGGCTGAGAGGCAGTCGGAAACTCGAGAGAGGAGGGAGGAAGAGAGATCAGGAGAAGAAATGTAGAGTTGAATGTCGTCAGCGTAAAGGGGATACTGAAGACCAAAGGAGGAGATAAGGGCACCGAGAGAGGAAGTGTAGAGTGAAAAGAGTAGGGGGCCGAGGACAGAGCCCTGGGGGACACCTACCGAGAGAAGGGAGGGCGCTATTATTTCTATGTCAGCAATGACAATTAGCAATGGAGCAATAGAGCTCTCCTCTTTGTGTTTTACCTATATAACACAGTACAATGTGACTGCAGATTTAGAAGACCAGGCCCGCCAGCCCTATTATTTCTAGTTCAGCAATGACAATTAGCAATGAAGCAATGGAGCTCTCCTCTTTAGTGTTTTACTTATATAACACAGTAAAATGTGACTACAGATTTAGAACACCAAGCCTGCCAGACCTATTATTTCTATTTCAGCAATGACAATTAGCAATGGAGTAATGGAGCTCTCCTTTTTGTATGTTACCTATATAACACAGTACAATGTGACTGCAGATTTACACCAAGCCTGCCAGTCCTATTATTTCTATTTCAGCAATGACAATTAGCAATGGAGTAATGGAGCTCTCCTTTTTGTATGTTACCTATATAACACAGTACAATGTGACTGCAGATTTAGAAGACCAAGCAGCCTGCCAGACCTATCATTTCTATTTCAGCAATGACAATTAGTAGTGGAGCAATGGAGCTCTCCTGAAAGAACGGGCGCTTCTTTTTATAAAGAATGTTTGCTCGAGATGCGTTTGTTGTGCTGATTAAAACCACGGAAACTACATGTTAGAATTTGTGAGTGACTTTACAGAACACATCTAAGATGATGGCCTTGTGCAGTGCATGTGCTGTGTGCACAAGAATTCCAGGGAATAGATCTTGAAATCAGAAATCCAGGGAATAGATCTTGAAACTTAATGAAACAATCAAATGGAGAAGTTTACATATTTTGCGAAAAATGCCTTTGTGATGATATATGTAAACATTTGGGCATATTGGATACTATGCTAAAAATAAATGCACATATATCGGGCATACACATGTCCATATTCAACAAGGAGCGAATCTGAATATAAATCTGTTAATGAATACGATTCTAAGTCCGAACTGCTCTAACAACGCACTGCAGGATATGTCCAATACATATGGGCAATATTAAGTAACAAAGGCGCACACAGAAAAAAAACCTATTAAATTAATGCCACCTGTTAATAATATAGCCATTAATGTCATAATAAATATCAATTTATTGTATCATGCTTTTTTCACTATCTCTGTGTATTTGTTTGTATGCTTTAAAAAATTAAGACTATATAATATAGTTTACAGCTTTTAAATAAAAATTGTGGTAAGGATAAAAGCATAATGTGTTTAGCATTAGAACAATGACATTACAATAAAAAGGTGATACAAGATATCATAATTATGCTTTTATCTGTAATTTAACTGAAGGGACGATAACAAAACATGGCTTTAAGAATACATATTACACTGTATCTTGCTTATAGGTTAGCATTTCTTTTTTGTTCAGATGATTTATAGATACTTTCTTGCCTGTAAACCATTACGTTGACAATTCAATTGGCTTAGCTTTGAACACTTGTTTTATTACTGCAATAGGTTATTAAATTAATCTTCCATTCTCACTTTGTTCTTTTTACTCTCTTTAGTTTAGATTTTTGTGAAAATGATAAATCAATCTATCTAACTCTCCCAACACCCACTTTTCTCCAAGACTAATACTGCCATGTCACCTAGACACCAGTATTGTAAAAGACATAACAATGTGTTCACTCCCAAAAACTTTTTTCTGGTGTATCCAATCAGACTTACCTATTCAGTCACCATTAAACTTCATCACAATGAACGTTTTCAAGTTAGCAATTCTGTACTCCCTGCTTACCCTACCTGATTGTGTGTTCATCTGGTATGGTAGCTAAAAGAATATTGTAATTTTCAGTAACACTGTTTTCCATATCTTTACTGCTGCTGTGATGCATCAGTTTACTGAACAAGACCATCCCAGTACTAGTATTAGCAGTAGAACATTTTACTACTTCCTGTATATGCGACTACACTTAATGACAAACGCAGCCATAAGATCAACGTCCCTAAACTCAGATAATAGGGTTAACAAATGGTACTTACACCTTAGGGGGTTAAGTCCTCTCCAGTTTCCAACCAGTAAGATTTGATGTGTGGTTACCTCCTGGAGGGGATATACTCCCAAACAAAGCATGCTGAATCCTTCTTTCTCTGCTGGAAATCAAGGTGACAACATCAGACAGGCTTAGTATAGTCAGTGTATTGTTTTCTCCCTGCTGTTTTCCACTGTCTCTCTGGTATTTGTTCCCTCTCTCCCTACTGTTCTTTATACTTTCTCTGTCTCCCCAGGCTTTTATTAGCCCTTTCCCGGTATTGTTGTTTTAATGCTGTCCTTTGTCTCCTCTGATATTGCCTGTACGTTCTATTCATAGCGTTTCATCACTCCTGTTACTGTTATTTAGCTTCTGTTCTCTTACTATTACCCCTTTTCATATCTTTTCTTAGACCATTGTGCCCCTCTCCTGGCTCCTAGTTTTGCTGCCTTTTGGTCCCATTGCATTTCAATATGACCTGTACACGTAGCTTTGTCCCCCCTCTTCCCGAATCCCCCTGCTCAGCCCCGTCGTCCGGTCCCGGAGAGCGGGGCAGGTCAGTTACTTCCGGACGCTGTGCACGCGCTAGTGGCTCTGCCGGTACTGCGCATGCACGGCAGTCTAGGGCTCCGGAGAGGACAACATCGCTGCCTGTCTCCGGAGCTCCGATTCTGGCAGCAGACAGGCCACGGGGAAGAGGGAGAATTTCTCCCTCTACACCCCATCCAGGCACAGCAATCCACGCTGAACCACCAATGAATCAGGAAAGTAGAATGCAGGGGTCCAGTAGCTCAGGCTCTGGGCCTGCTACCTATCTTGCCCAGATGTATGCAGGCAGGCCCTTAAACAATATTAAAGGGGCAGCACAGTCAGTCAACCCTCCTTCCCCTCCTCCAGCAGGCTTTGGTTACCCCCCAGTGATCTGTAACGAGGGAGAACAATCCATAGCAAGTCAGGCCGTTAACCACCCTCAACTGTATGCCACTATGGCTAACAATTCGCATATACAGAGGTGCGAATCAGGGCCTAGTACTGGGTCTCAGGACTTCTCATTCCATAACATGCAAGGCCAATTTTTCAACCAACTGGAGTTGGGCATCACTCAACCATCCCCCTATTGGCCACATATTCAATTCCCCCCTCCACTTATGTCCATTTCCACACACCCCCTTTAAGCACCAATACTGGATATCGGCCGAACCCAGCAGACTCTTGGCCCTTTCCTCCAGCTTTTGCTTATTGGCAATGCACTGTAGTTCCTAGTATGCAAGGTGCAAGGGTCAACTCAGGCACAGGAACAATGGTCGGCACCTTATCCTCCCCCTAGTGGTTTGTTCCGGTCAGCCCACTTTACCGGATTTTGTAACATAAACGTTTCTCAGTAACCTCCCTCGTCAGCTGGGTCTCAGCCTCTCAACATGCCTAATCAATTCATACAAGCTACAGAGACTTTGGGAGGAGCAGTTAGTTCGCCACAGATGCACCTTTTACTAGTAACACAACAAACCACAGCACAATCATGCAGTTCCCCAGGTGTTAGGAACCAAACTAACTCTGTCATTTTTTCAGCACAACAGATTAACAGTACAAGGTCCACAGGAACTTCCCCGGGTTTGAACGGCTCAGCAGGGAGAGCGGAGCAGACAGCGAGTCTAATCAACCACCTACAACATGCAAGAGAAAACAGCACATCGGCGGCGCAGACGACAGCAGAGTGTACGGCAGCGTTCTCAGGTGAGCATGAAAGAATTACTTGTACACTTTCACGAACACACAGCCCACCATTAGCTTCCAGTGCTGAAGGGTCATCAGATGACGAACAGGGACCACGTAAATCAATGAAGATCCTTCACACTCATTTCACGGGGTCCAACGCTCAACAAAAAGGAAGCTTAGTACCCAGCAGGCCAGTAGGGCGCAGTGCACATGATACAGCTTTACTTATTGGGATTCGCATGTGTATCAAAGATAGAATAAAGAAAGGGTACTTATTCAAACTCACTGAGGATGCAAAGAAAGAGTTAGCGGCAGCCAAGGAGAAAAGAGGTATAGGTGAGAATGTGCAGAAAACCTTCCCGTGATGGGTTTCAACTTACTGTTCGTTTGCTGCTTCATACATTGAGACACGACCCGAGGCAGTGACCGACGTGTGACGGTATTTGCATCTCATCACCAATATTTTCCTGACAGATGGAGGATCACATTGGCGCTTTGCTTTTAACAGCGGGTGCACACCCGCGGAGCCACCTGTAAATATAGACACATGTCTGAGCCCAATGCAGGGGGTCACATTCTTCAAAAGATTGCCCACGTCCCTCCGCCAATGCCGGTAAATGTCGCGGCACATCTACCACCACTACTTCCTAAGTCCAGCTCCTCAATCAAACTGGAGGGTTAAATCGCTGGTTTAGGCTATCTCTGGATACAGAACTAGTCTCCTTCTTACTCTCAGGTTTACACTTTGGATTTAAAAGAAGGAGGTGAAAGCTGAGGCTGTAAAAAACTTGAAATCAGCATATGCCCTCCCTCATGTAGTCTAAGAGAAAGTTCTAAAAGAAGTTCAATTGGGTCGTATGATGGGACGGTTCCCTTCTCCCCAGAAAGGTAATCTTGTTATTTCACCTGTCAAAAGATTGGTAAATTTAGGTTAATACAACATTTGTCACACCCCCCAGGGAGATCAGTTAACAATGCCATTTATCCCGATGACAATTCAGTGTCTTATCAGTCATTTGAGTCAGCTCTGGACATTGTTAGATTATTTGGGCAGGGTGCATTAATGGCGAAGCTGGACTCTGAGTCGGCTTTCAGGCTATTTCCACTACATCCGCAGTCATTTAAGTTCATGGGTTTTCGGCTACCAGAGGGAAATTATGTGGACAGATGTCTTCCCATGGTTTGCTCGGTGTTGTGTGCTTTGTTTGAAAAATTTAATTCATTCTTACACTGGTGCATTCAGGCGAGGATGGGTAAGGGAGGCATTGTGCATTATCTAGGTGATTTTTTATTTATGGGCCAAGCCAACTCATCGGTTTGTGCAGATACACTTAGTGCAGTGCAGTCTCTATTCAGAATTCTAGGTGTTCCAGCGGCACAAGACAAAACAGAGGGTCCCGCCACTTGCCTTTGTTCCTGGATATTGAGATTGACACAATAGAAAGGTGTTGTCAGTTGCCCAGGAACAAAAATTGCAGAAATACATTGACTCTGCTCAGTCAACTTGCACTCTCACTTTGCGACAAGCACAAACACTCCTTGGTTCATTTAATTTCGCATGCAGGGTAATTCCCATTGGCAGGAATTTTTGTAGGAGGCTACAATGAGCCACAGGGGGTATCACCAGTCCGCATCGTAGATTAACTCTGTCAAAGGACATTCGAGGAGACTTGGCAGTTTGGTTAGAATTCCTTTCTTTATTTAATGGTGTGCGAAGATGGCCTTTAGAGACTATGGGCCTGATTCATTAGTGGTCATATCTGCCGTTTTTTGCTTATCTTAAGCAAATCCACTCTGTGCATGCTCAGAAAAGGGAGATAAGAAGCAAAATCCACTGCGTAAGTGAAGAATTTCTTACGTTAAGATGAAAATCTATCTTAACTTCACTCTTATCTCCCCTTTCTTCTTAAAAATAAGAATCTTAACTTTTGCACAAGATAAAATCACTAATGAATCAGGCCCTATATCTTCAATCTTGCTGGACTTGTATACTGATGTTTCTGGGTCTTGGGGGTTCGGTGCTTATTTCCAAGGTTTGTGGTGTGTTTCCCTGGCCCGAGTCTTGGGTCATAAGTGGTTTGGTAAAAAATATGTTGGTCTTAGAACTATTCCTAATAATTGTTGCAATAGAGTTGTGGGCCCTGCACCTAAAAGGTAGAGATATTGTTTGCTGGTGCGACAATTTGGGAGTAGTGAAATGTATAAACAGGCAGAGCGCTTCCTCACCACAAGCTATCAATCTGCTGAGGCACATGGTATTTAGGTGCTTGGAATACGACATTTCTTTCAAAGCACTGCACGTGCCAGGAATTGACAACAAAATAGCTGATGCTCTTTCACGCCAGCATTGGCGGCGTTTCCGAGAGCTGGCTTCCCAGGCTCAGCTTACGAGTACGCCATGCCCTCCATGTTTGGCAGATCATCGAGCCGGCATAAGAATATTGGCGGAAGCATTGTTAGCCCCTCATACCAGGAGAGCGTACCGGTCAGCATGGCTTTAGTGCCTCAGCTTTGTTGAGGCAAGAGGAAGGGCAGAGGCTCCAGGGACAGATGACATGTTGACGTTCATATGGGATAAGTACCAAGCAAGTGCCAACAAGTCATCGGTCTACCTGCTACTGGCAGGTATATCTTTCATGGCCCATATGTTAGGTAGAGGGGATATCACAAAGCATTTTCTGATTGCCAAAGCGCTTAGAGGATGGAGCAAATTGCAACCTAGAGAGGCTAATGCTAGACAGCCTGTTTCTGCAGAGATCTTAAGACAGCTAATGAGGGCGCTGGGGCAGATAGCTGATAGCACATATGAAGCAGTTCTATTTAGTACAGCATTCTCTATAGCCTTTTTTAGCATGCTTAGAATAAGTGAGTTAGTGATGCAGACACGACACAGGTTAGGCAATGCTTTGCTCTTTAATTTTGTTAACTACGTTCCCTAACAGGTGTCATGTAAGATACTTTGGTCAAAAACTGATCAGTTTGGCAAGGATCATTGGTTAATTATGAAGGCATCAACAGACACTGATATATGCTCAGTAGCATGGTGTACTTGTTTTTTTAGCATTACGCCCTCCAAAAAGAGTACCCTGGTTGGTGCATGCAGATGGAACGTTCGTGACGAAATACCAATTCAATGCCCTGTTTAAAAAAACAATAAACCACATAGATCTAGACCCGACAATTTTTGGCACACATTCGTTCAGAATTGGGGCGGCTACTGCTGTAACTCAGTCAGGAGCCTCCATAGAGAACATTAAGGCCATAGGACGGTGGAGGTATGACGTTTATAAAAGATACATAGGGCCGTAGTCCTCGGTTTCCACCAGAATGACTTACATGGTTACATTTATATTGGCAATGGGTGTAACTTGGATTACAACTATTTAACATGATTTGTTATCCTGCTCCTAACCTTCCCTTTATCCTAACCCACCCCAAAGCATTTTCCTCTCCATTTCCCCATCCGGACGGTAGTGCTAGGCTTAACCGCCCGTCACATTAAGTGGGGGCATGAAGGACTTTTCCCATTTTCTCCCTGGACTAAGGCCTGATTAGTGGTGAGCCATCGGGGTTTGGGGTTTTCGCCTTCATATGGGCTACTGGTCCCCCATCCAATAGTTTTTCTTCTTGTTTCCTTACTTTATTGTTTATTGTATAAGCTGTAACAAGTTTTGTGTACATTGGTGTCAAGGGTTGCCTTTGGCCAGTGTGGATGCTTTTTGACATTAGATTATTCTTTTTTAACCCCAAGTGCTTTGTCGAAGAAGATTTGGGTATGGGTTATTGGTCATTCATATGTTCTCTGGGCGTCCAGGCACGGAGCTGCAAAAAATGTTGTTAATATTGACCAGAAGCACATTAGTATACGATGAATAGGTAGACAAGGTCTAAAATGGTAGGCCTTTATTCCCCTGCTGTGCAGGTAATTGGGAAAAGATAGTTCCCTAGACATATTAGTGGTACATCTAGGAGGTAATGATTTGGGGTTAGGCAAGTCCCTTGATTTGATTGTAGCTATGAGGGAGAATTTGCGGTCGGTAAAAAAACGTTGGCCAGCGTTTTATCTTTGTTGGTCAGAAGTCGTACCCAGACTGTCATGGAGATGCCTTATTGCTGCCCCTATCATGAAGTTGGTCATCAAAAACCTGAATAAAAACATAGGTAGAGTTATCATAACATTAGGAGGCATTAGCATTAAACACCCCAAATCACCCTTGATCAAGTTCACTTATATCGTCCAGATGGGGTACACCTCACGGATGAGGGTTTGGGTTATTTTATTAAGCAATTATTCATAGGTTTAGAGGAGGCGTGTAGGTCACTCGGTGCCGGGCTCTAGACCGTTAAAGGCCTCCAGCTTTGGCAGAAAGGCAAGTTTTGTGAGTTGGCAACCGGTCACACAATGCTATCGCTGATTGGCCAAAGGGCACTACCCACTTCTAAGCACGTTGTCTCTTGGTCCTTTCAACAGGACTCCTTGGCCTGTCTTGCACGGGCGGGGCATTGTCGCCCAGAGGGGGGGTCAGTCAAGCTGACGCCAGATTTAGCACCTGCCAATAGTAAAGGATTTGTCCTGGGACCAGTGATTAATGCCGGATGGCCATACACTGTTTGGTAGTTTGACGTAGGCTGGGCTGCCTCACCAATTTGCCTTCTCCACCACCGATTTAAATTCAGACATAAATTCCAATTGAAATTGAATAAATTGCGATATTCATTTTAGCCAAATTGAACAGTTGTCTGGTGTCGTTATTTCTAGTGATACATTTTCTGGTTAAAGTTTTATGAGGGGTATAATAACAGAAGTGAGAACTCTGCAGTCTGCAGTTTATTGTTTTTATCCAATGCCAGTCCTAGTAGAAAAAACACTGACTTGAAACTAGATATTTGTTTTAAAAAGGCAACAGTAAAGAAATGTCAGGTCAATGCATATAATGGACAGAGCAAGCTCGTTTTGCTTCGGCCACCCATTTAACATGAATGTACGTAACATTTTTTGCCAACACGCTTGCTCCAGCCTTTCTAATTGGGAGGCCATTTTACATAGAGTGTAAATGGGGGCAATTAATGTAAATGATATATATTTTAATGAAGAAGCAAACAAAATCTCAAAAAGCTCAAAATGACATTATTGTAATTGGTTTTTTTTAAAATACATTTTTGAGTGAATTCTTAAATTGAAAAACAATTTAGCAAGAACCAAGACCTAAAACAAAAATTGTGGGTACTCCCTTGGAACCCCTATCACTTGCACTGGTAACTGAAGAAATCTGGGGGTAAATGTATCAAGCTTAGTGTTTTCCGGCGGGTTTGAAAAGTGGAGATGTTGCCTATAGCAACTAATCAGATTCTCGCTATCATTTTGTAGAATGTACTAAATAAATGATAGCTAGAATCCGATTGGTTTTCCAAACCCGCCGGAAAACTCTCAGCTTGATACATTTACCCCCTGATCTCTAAAACATACCTCACAAATGTCCCTATTTAGGTGGGACATCCGATTAGCAGGCCACAAAGGGGTGAGCTTAACATGACCATCATCCTATGGTAGAGACGCCAGTCATCATCAAGTTGCAGCCCATCGCTGGGACTTGTAATGCACCAATAAAAAAAAATACAGTGCAATAACACAATTACATAAAATGTACAATAAAAAAATCCCTCCACATCGTTGTTCACCAATTTATTGCTCATCTTGCTCATCTAAATCCTGGCAGGTATGTTCACATTTCTTCCAGTTTGGCAGTCCATTTGAAATAGAAACCCTATTGATGAAGCTTACTGCTCCATCAGGGGCCTTGTCATGAAGGACAAGCCTTCCTGCTTGTTAGTAACTAAACGAACAGAGTGGCTTCACCATTGCCAGTAGTTTGTTAATTCCCACTAATTCAAACTCTAATTATATTGAGTACCCCAAATATGAAGTTTATTGTGTGGTCCATCATTTACTACCTAGAGAATGATAGCTTATGTGAAGAAGAAAAAAAGCCAAAGTGTTGGGCTTCAGATAAGTGTCAAACACTTAAAATTGTAGCCTGTATAGCCCATGGTGACTGTTCAGGTGATAATGAATGCACCTATGATCAAAGGATGCAATTTATGAGGATGTAATTTTATTACCAAGTGATAAACCTATATATGGCATTGGCCAAAAAAAACTATTGATAATCAGTTGTGTGCAATGCAAAACAAAATGTGAGGGAGATTCAATTCCTAGAGTTGGGCGCGCATCATTAACGTTACTATGGTATTTTTAAAACGGATTTAAAAATCAGCATTGAAATTACCATATTAACGGTAATAATGCTCAGCAATTACCGTAGTAGCAGTAATAATGCCCTCCATCGTTGTTCTAAAGAACAACACAGGGAATTGAATCTCCCCCTATGTTTGCGAATTTTGGTGACATAGCCTGACACAATGAAGTTAGATTTTATTACATTTATTACATTACATTTTCAGAAATTGCTTGCAAATTTGTATGAAGCTGTAATAATGGAGAGGCAATAGTCACACAACAGGATGCAGATATCAGCAGGCACACACAAATAGTAAAAACAAATTGTCTGGCCAGCCAACCATATCTGAGAAGCACAATTGCCCTCACCCATACAAAAATGACACTGTAAGGGGGAACCAATGCCAAATCAGACAGTGACATTGCTGCTAGCTCTCCACCATCTGCAGTCTAGAAAACGAATGCCAAGAAATTTGCCAATTAAAAAAAATAAATGTCATACATAATGTAAAATGCCAACATCCATTGCCAGACAAGTGACATTGTTAACATGGCCATAGTCAAGTGTATAACATGTGCATAAAGAGTCAGTCGAGTTGGCCAGAGAACAAAGCTCAAAATGTTGGCCCTGTTTGAACATACAGATGTTGGCAGTGTCGGACTGGGGCATGAAGGGCACACCAGGAGACTGCAACGCTAGGGGCCCACCAGAAGGAGTGTGGCCAGCCATCATAGAGGTGAGAACAGACACTAGAGGGGTAGTGGTCAAAAACCGAAGGACAGCTCGCACCATAGAGTAGTATATAAAGAATGCAGTGTCCATAAAGAGTAGAGATGGGCAGGTCCGGTTCCCCGAGAACCGAACCCACCCGCCCGTTCGGTATCCAAATCAAGGCCGAACGTCATTGTGACGTCGTCGGATCTCGGGGCTCGTTTCTCGCGATACTTGAAGATTATAAATACACGCCTCCACAGCAATCCATCGCCATTTGACAGAGGGAGAGAGCAGGGTGTAGTCACAGGCTGATTAGAGCAGGGACAGAGAATACAATATTCTGATTCCAATTGTGCTAACAAAAATCACTAGAGAAGAGAGGAGGATAGAGGGTTTTTTTTATTTTTCCAATATTTGGCACTCAAAGTGCTTTTTGGGTGTCCCCCATTATTTTGCCTAAATATTTCTGGCTGTCAAAATTACTATCTGTCAGCAATATCTACCAACTAATTTTTAGCACTCCCCAGTGCTTTTGGGGTGTCCCCCATAATTGTGCATAAATATTTCTGGCTGTCAAAATTACTATCTGTCAGCAGTATCTATCAACTAATTTTTAGCACTCCCCAGTGCTTTTGGGGTGTCCCCCATAATTGTGCATAAATATTTCTGGCTGTCAAAATTACTATCTGTCAGCAGTATCTACCAAATAATTTTTAGCACTACAAGTGCTTTGGGCTGAGAATGGATTCAAAGCAGTCCACATATGATCAGAATGAGCAACCAGGTTCTGTCACCAGTCCTGATGTTAGTGTTCCCAGTACGTCATCTGGGCAAGGCGATGTCAAACTACACAGTGTTTCGAAATCAGTCCAAAAAACAAAAAAAAATGTTACCGTGTTGAAGCGAAAAAGAAGTGTTACTGAGCAAAAGGTAAGTGCCGATAAAAAATTTTTTGCCAACATGCCATTCTACACACGCAGTGGCAAAGAGAGAATGAGGCCTTCACCTTTGGCTATTAGTAGCAGATTCCAAAAAGTTACCTAGCTTACAATTGGTGCACAACTACTGTTACGCGTCAAAGCAGAGCTGCAAGATAACAGTAAGGCATTAGAGGATAATGTTTGCTCTGATTCACAAATGATACCAATCCCTGTGGAGAGTCCATCCAACAGTGGTATGTCCAATCGTGAGCATTCTGTTAGTGTACACATAAAGAAGGGCCGTTTCAGCAGTTCTGCTGATGTGTACCTGAACAGCCTGAGTGTAGCCGGTGATACACAAATTGAGGATGCCACTTTGGAAATAGAAGAGGATGAGGAGGAGATTTGTGGAGGTGACGAGGGCGCTAATGAGGATGTTGATGATTATGATGCAGACAGATACCAAATTGCCTTTCTCAATTTCTATTTATATTCTAGACTATATAACGGCTGAATAGTTTTCTATTTTACTCCTAGTGGAAAGGGGGTCCGATGCAGACAGCTACCAACCTGCCTTTGTCCATTTCTTTGTATATTCGAATTTCTAGCTCTACAGTCTATGCAGGCTGCTTTTTTATCTATTTTACTACAAGTGAATGGGGGGGGGGGGGGTGTCTGATGCAGACAGATACCAAACTGCCTTTGTCCATTTCTTTGTATATTCGAATTTCTAGTTCCACAGTCTGTGCAGGCTGCTTTTTTATATTCAACTACAAGTGGAGTGCACGGGGGGGCATAGATAGCCACCAAACTACCGTGGTCCATTTAATTTTACTTTCTAATTCCACAGTCTGTGCAGGCTGCTTTTTTTATATTCAACCACAAGTGAAGGGTGGGGGGGCATAGATAGCCACCAAACTACCGTGGTCCATTTAATTTTACTTTCTAATTCCACAGTCTGTGCAGGCTGCTTTTTTTATATTCAACTACAGGTGGAGGGTGTAAAATACACCCAAAGACAATAGCTACATTGCCATTAATCAAAGATGGAGGAGGTAGACAACCAGATTTGTCTGTATAATTTGCAGACAAGTGTTCGAATAAAGGACGGCCTACCAGGGATTAAACTGTTTTTTTCATAATTTATTAGCTTTAGAATTACCTCACTTATCTAAGAAACTGATGGAGCACTAAATTAGGTTAATTTAGACCAAAAAATGGTATTTTTTTCAAAAATAGCAAAACAGAACCAAACAAAACCAAAACCAAAACCAAAACACGCAAGGGCGGTTTTTGCAAAACCAAAACCAAAACCAAAACACGAAGGTAATGCAGACCCAAAAACAAAAACAAAACACAGGGGTCAGTGACCATCTCTAATAAAGAGTACACAGTCTTGACCTGCCCCTTAGATTGGGCAGAACAGTCACCAAAAATCAGGACTGTCCCACTCGACCAGGCTTGGCTAACCTGTGGCACTCCAAGTGTTGTGAAATTAAAAGCCCCAGCATGCTTTGCCAATTTAGAGCAGCTTATTGCTGGAAGGGTATGCTGGGACTTGTAGTTTCACAACACCTGGAGTGCCACAGGTTAGCCAAGCCTGTAAAAGACTTAAGATATTTGACAGACTGCCCTACCTCTTGTTGTCACTTTTACCACCTGTGGCTGCTGGTTTCTTTAGTTGCGGCTTGTCTGTTTCCTGGAATTTTGGGGACCCTATTTGGAAAAAATAATGGGTACATTGAGAAAATTCCAACCAGCCCCGGCGTTAAATCAATAGGACCCACAATTATTAATACTTAGCCATGACCTACCACACACACATTACATTGCCACAAGCCCGCTGTGCCATCACACACACTACTGTGCCCCTTAAACACCATGCTGTGCCTGCTTATGATCGCACTGCGCCCACCATGCTACTTTTGCTCCCCCCTTCTCCTGGCCTCCCTTCACACTCTGCCATGCTGAGCTGGCACCCCTTCACACTCTGCCATGCTGACCTGGACACTCTTCACACTCTGCTATGCTGACTTGGCCCCCCTTCACACTCTGCCATGCTGACTTGGACACCCTATACACTGTGCCATGCTGACCTGGCCCCTTCTCATTCTGCCATGCTGACCTGGGCACTCTATACACTGTGCCATGCTGATCTGGCCCCTTATCCCTCTTTCACCCCTCTGACCAGTTCCCTCTTTCATGTCCCTCATTCTTCTCTGCTTATTGATTTGTAAAAAAAATGAAAGGCTGGCTTGGTGCGCACTTACTTACCGGTGCAAAGCTCCAGCGTCCTTTCTTCATGCGCCTCTGGGCTGCGTGCTGGATTACAGGATCCCGAACTCCTCCTCCCCTGCTGACACTTAAAAACACACTACCACGCAGGTAGAGCCGCGTCTGGGCTCTCTGCACCTGCGCGGTAGAGTGCTTACACAAAGTCTCCCCGCCGCCGTCGCAGTATTGGTCTGGAGTCACCTGTTCTGTAAGCTCCCATCTAACAACGGAGTGGGCGGAGCTTAATCGCAGCGGGGCCTACCGGTGGTTAGCCCGGCTGCCCGGCAGGCCAGTCCAAGGCTGGATGTTGGGAGAAACATGTAAGACCTAACAATCTAGATGACAGTACCAAAAATAAAAATGAACATGTTAATTGTATATCTAGAGTTGTTGATCTTGCCAATGTGATGGGGGTTGATGAGGATGTTCATGCTAATCCCTCTGGCACTAAAATTACACCTGACAAAGGCTCCTGATTTGCACATGGGCATTGGGCTTACTACTTTGGAGATCCAGAGAGAGGCTTAGGCCAAATCGGGTTACATGAGACTGCCGGGAGACATTATGCATACCCAATAACTAACTAAACTGAACCAAACTGCCAAACTCTGTGGGATATATACATTTTGCAGATGTTACTGAGATACTTGGGGCAGCACGGCAGCTAAGTGTTTAGCACTGCTGCCTCACAGTGCTTGGGTGATGAGTTCAATTCTTAATCATGGCCTTATCTGTGTCGAGTTTGTATGTTCTCCCCGTGTTTGCGTGGGTATCCTCCGGGTGCTCCGGTTTCCTCCCACACCCCAAAAACATACTAGTACTGTCTGTGTGTCTGTGTGTGTGTGTGTGTGTGTGTATTTTAGACTGTAAGCTCCAATGGGGCAGAGACGGATGTGAATGAGTTCTCTGTATAGCGCTGCAGAATCAGTGGCGCTATATAAATAAATGGTGATGATGATGATGATACTTAAATGTATGTTTTTTAAACCTATTTTTATATGATTAAATCAATTTTCTGCACTATCCTGTGCCCCATGTATTCTGGGAAATTCTGTTTAGAGATCTGTCCCTCTTTCTGCAAACAAGGTACAGAACAGGCTGAAAAAAATGTACCATATAGATACCGATCATTGCTAAAAAATAACTGTAACGCCCCCTAGTGGTGTGTTAGTAAACCTTGCACCTCAGTGAATACAGGAGGGGTCACCTAGAGGGCAAGCTAGAAGTTTATGAAAAGCTACATAAACTGGTTACCATGGTGACAACCCAGCCCAGCCTGTAGACTGAGTGAGAAGAAGGAGGAGCTGTCAGAAAGGGGAAAGAGACAGAGAGGAGACACAGGAGAGGAGAGATGTAGCTGGGGACCTGGGAGAGTGGGGTGGAAGCTCCAGGATCCCCCAGCATTGCCTGGAAGTCTGAGCATGGTGACTGCGCCAGGGCAAGGAATGTGTGCCCTGGATGAGGGGAGAACCCCATGTCACTATAGAGAACCCAAGTGAGAGGGGGACACTCCGCATGGAAGAGACCCTGGAGTAGGGTTGCTACAAGAGGCATGGTAGCTGTATTGTCTGAGGCTGGGAGTACACAGAGTGAAGTGTCAGAGCCGACAGGAGACACCATTCCCGCAGAGGAGGAGAGAGCTGCAGTTGAGAGGTACACAGAGTGTGTCAGAACTGCATGGAGGAGAAGCTGCCTGCCTGTTAGCATCCATGTGAGTGCCCCTGCAGAAAGGGTGATCTGCAAGACATGTGATTTATGTTATATAACATCTGGATAACATTAAGAACTGTGCAGGAGGAGTAATGAGATATATTTGCAACCATATTCGTATTGCTTAAGAACTGTGCTGGAGAGAGTAAGGAGCTGTATATATTTTTCTTTATTGCTGCAACCATTATGATTATCGTGCTGGAGGAAGAGGAGTGTAAATAAAGAGTTCAGTTTGTCATAGAGATGGTCTGGTGCCCAAATTATTGTGACTTTTATTACACTGCATTACAAAGTGACATTACCTGTGTCCCACTAACTACAAAGAAACACCTGCATGGACCCCCCCATCATTTACACCCATGCCCATCAGCTAGCCAGGGCTTGAGAAGGAGGTGCACTGTGTACCCTTTGCACCCCACAATACACACAGTGACAGGGTGTTACATAATGGCGCCCAACGTGGGGCTCGAGCACAACAGATGGAGCAAGTTCTTGCAGGACACAGGGACTGAGTGCAGTGCGCCCAGCCGGAGTAACACCCTTGGGGCACCATGTCTGATCGTCTCTAGGTGCCCAACAGAGACCAAGGGTAATAAGGAGCAGGTGAAGCAAGTTGTTTGCTGAGTAGTTCTGTCCAGGACAGTATTTGGAGCAGCAGTGTGCTTGTTGCTGAGACTTGTAGTGCCACTTATCCCAGCTGATTGGGAAGCAAAAGAAGAAAATGTTCAACATGTGAGGTGTAATTACAATGCAGTCTGTATATGTTAGGAACCCCTCCAGCCGGCACAACACAACCCGGAGTCTACTCTGCCAATCAGGTGTTCACTGGAGCCCCTGTTGGTGGGGACAGACTGGGCTGCAGACTGACAGAGGGTCGTGAAGTGTGTGCCGACTGGGGAGAACCCAGGCAAGCGAGGTGAGGTCCACGCAGAGGTCAAGGGCCGGCAGCAGGTTGCTATTCCAGTTAACAAGCCGGGGTCAAGGGTCACAGGTAGACAGGAGAAACGGTAAACAGGCCAGAGGTCAGGGTCACGAGATACACAAGCGCAGTCCAAATCCAAGCCAGTGGTCATACACGGGAGATCAGAAGAAGTTTAATAGATAGGAACAGGAACAAAGCAGGTCAGCAGACTGGGAAGCAGAAGCTATAACCGGCAATGAGGCAGCAGACCTCATTGCCTTAAATACAGACACAGACCAATCAGCAGTTGAACACACTCCTGCAGGCTAATTTACTAGTATCCAGCAGGGCCAATCAGGGCTTGCCCCTGACCTGCACAGTAGCAGGCTAATCCCTGTTAATCAGCCTCATAGAATCAGCCCACAGGCTGCCTGCTATGCGCATGCGCCCGGCTACTAGCACCGCCGGGACGCAGCGCTAGTGTACTAGCGTCCGGCCGTTGCCCTGGTGACGGCCGGACAGGAAGAGGAAATGACGTCCCGGTCGTTAAGGTGACGGCCGGGATGCTGGGGCGCATGAGAAGCGAGCTGCGGCGGCTGTGAGTACCACCGCGGCTCGTGACAGTACCCCCCCTTGAGGAGGGGTCAAGGAACCCCAACACCCAGGTTTTCTTGGAAATTTCCTGAAGAACTCCTTCAGTTGTTTGGGAGCATGGAGTTGTCTCAGAGGAATCCAAGACCGCTCTTCTAACCCACGATTCCTCCACTGCACTAGGAAGTGCACCTGTCCTTGCACTTTTTTAGAATCAAGGATTTTCTGAACAACGTATTTTTGTGGCTTGCTGGAATTTCTCCCAGAGAAGCTTGCAGTCTGGGCTTGAGTTGGATAAAGTACTGACTTCAATAGAGAACAATGAAATGTGTTTAGAATTCTCAATGAGCCCGGAATTTTTAACCTAAATGCGACGGGGTTCACCTGCTTGATGATGGGAAATGGCCCGATGAACTTAGGACCCAACTTCTTGCCAGGCTGTCTGAGTCTGATATTTTTTGTAGACAGCCACACTTTCTGGCCCACCTTAAGGGAGCAGGTGGTACGTTGTCGGTCCGAATTTTTTTTTGCAACAAGTGAGGCTTGTCTCAATGATGAGTGTACTTTCCTCCAGATAACTGGCAGTGGAGCGGATCTCCTGGATACCAACGGACTGGAGTGAATACAAAGAGTTAGATCTGGGGTGAAAACCATAATTGCAAAAAAACTGAGAGGTTTTGGTAGATGAGTGACAGGAGTTGTTACAGGCAAATTCCGCCCAGGGCAACAAGGAGGACCAGTTGTCATGGAACTCTGATGTGTAGCATCGTAAAAACTTCTCTAAGGACTGGTTAACCCTTTCAGTTTGCCCATTTGACTGAGGGTGGTATGCGGATGATAAACTGATCTTGATTCCAAGGAGGGTACAGAAGGATTTCCAGAAATGCGCTATGAACTGAGAACCCCGATCGGAGACGATGTCAGTAGGGAAGCAAAGTGGAATTATCGGCGCTTCTCTTAATGCAAGAACTCCTGCTGCTGAAAAAATATGCATACAATACTCAATAAAGTGATCAGCGCACGGTGAACTGAAGCATACAATATGGCACTAAATAAATAAATGCACGTGAACATGTTTCTAGCCCTTTTCTTTCCCTGTATTCACTTGAAGTATCCTCTCCACGGTGACAGCGGAGTGCTGATTTCCCAATCTGAGGCACGATGTGAAGAAAAGAATACAAGTTGTCCCAGATGGTGTTCGGCTGTGAGTATTAGCTCGTGCCGTCTGCAGTGGAACGCAGGTGAACCGCACAGTTCCTTCTGTCACTTCCTGTATGGTTGGATGCCCGGATAGTGCAAACAAGGATGCAAAAACTGCAATAGTGCTGAATGATGAAAAAATGTAAGGTAACCGACGCGTTTCGTCCCTAGGGACTTTCTCACGAACACCATCTGGAACAACTTGTATTTTTTTCTTCACATCGTGCCTCAGATTGGGAAATCAGCACTCCGCTGTCACCGTGGAGAGGATACTTCAAGTGAATACAGGGAAAGAGCAGGGTAAGACCAAATTGGAAAACTACTGACTCTCTTTTTTTGCCATATTATCAGAAAAGGGCTAGAAACATCTTCACGTGCATTTATTTATTTAGTGCCATATTGTATGCTTCAGTTCACTGTGCGCTGATCACTTTATTGAGTGATGTCAGTAGGGAGTCCATGGAGACGAAAAATGTGTTAAATGAACAAGACGGCAAAATCTTGAGCAGTAGGAAGCCTGGTTAACGGAATGAAATGCGACATTTTGCTGAACAGATCTACCACGACCCAAATGGTATTGTGTCCCGCAGAGGGTGGCAGATCAACTATAAAGTCCATGGACAAATGTGTCCAAGGTTTTGCAGGAGCGGCCAACGGAACCAACTGACCTATCGGCCGAGTCCTGGGAACTTTGTTCCTGGCACAAACTTCACAAGACAGGACGTGACTCTTGATGTCAGCAGACAAAGACGGCCACCATACAGTACGGGAAAGGATTTCCAATGTTTTTAATACTCCAGGATGTCCAGCCGTCTGATTATTGTGTGCTTCAGCAAGGACTGCCTTCCTTAGATGAACTGGAACAAACAAGCATCCTACCGGAGTATTATCAGGAGCCAATCTCTGGAACCTTTGTAAGGTAAAGCTCAGGTCTTGGGTTAACCCGGCAAGGATCATAGACACAGGAATAATAGGCTCTGGACTAGTAACCAGAGCATGGTGAGCCAGGAAACTTCTGGACAGGGCGTCTGCCCGGACATTTTTAGAACCTGGACGATAGGTGATTATAAAGTTAAAAAGGGTGAAGAACAGTGACCAATGAGCCTGTCGAGGATTCAGTCGTTTGGCCGACTGTATATACTTCAGATTTTTATGATCCGTTATAACGGAGATCTGGTGTGCAGCGCCTTCCAACCAATGTCGCCATTCCTCAAAGGCCCATTTAATTGCTAACAGCTCTCGATTTCCAACGTCATAGTTGGTTTCCGCTGAAGAGAACTAACGGGAAAAATAGGCAAACGGATGTAAGCGGTGAGTATGGGGATCTTTTTGTGACAGGATGGCCCCGGCACCGACGTCAGAGGCATCGACTTTAAGAATAAACGGTACCTTAGGATTCGGGTGTCTAAGGACCTGTGCAAACACGAAGGCTTTCTTCAGGGTTTCAAATGCCATTATTGCTTGTGGAGACCAATTAGCTGGATCGCTTCACTTGCGAGTCAAGGTGACGATAGGGGCCACAATATCAGCAAAGCCACCAATAAATCTCCTGTAATAATTGGCAAATCCCAGGAATCTCTGGACCGCCTTGAGGTTATTCAGCTGTACCCAGTCCAGGATTGCTTGGACCTTGGTTGGGTCCATGGAGAAACCTTCTGAGGAGATTATATAACCTAAGAAGGATACCTTCTGGACCTCGAACTCGCATTTCTCGAGTTTAGCGTACAGATGGTGTTCTCGCAATTTCTGCAGGACTTGTCTGACATGACCCTGGTGTACTGACAACGATTCTGAATATATGAGGATGTTGTCCAAGTAGACAACAACGAAGTGTCCCAGAAACACATGTAACACCTCATTAATCAAATCCTGGAATATTGCAGGGGCATTACTAAGGCCAAACGGCATGACCAGATATTCGTAATGGCCCGAGAGCGTGTTGAATGCCGTCTTCCACTCATCACCTGCTCTAATACGTATGAGGTTATAAGCACCACGAAGATCAATTTTTGTGAAGATAGTTGCCCCTCTTAGTTGGTCAAAAAGTACGGAGATGAGAGGAAGGGGGTAGGTGTTCTTAACCGTAATGAGATTCAGCCCTCGGTAGTCGATACAGGGTCTGAGTCCACCGTCCTTCTTGGATACAAAAAGCACCCTTCTCTTACTGGGGACTTGGATGGCCTGATGAAGCCTTTCTCCAAGTTTTCGTCAATGTATTCCTGCATGGATTTGGTCTCTGGACCAGAGAGAGAGTACAAGCGTCCCTTGGGTAATTTAGAACCCGGAATGAGCTCGATGGCACAGTCGAATTCCCAGAGCGGTGGTAGAGTGTCAGCAGCCTTTTTGGAGAAAACATCCCAGAACTCATGATACTGTGAAGGAAGTTGCTGTGGAATAGGCTGAATCACACGCAGAGGTAGTGTCAAACAAGACTGTGTACAATAAGAGCTCCACTGGACAATTTCTCCTTTTACCCAATCCATGACAGGGTTATGACGGAATAGCCAGGGGTGGCCCAGAATCAAAGGAACTGACAGACATTCGATAAGGAAGAAGACTATGAATTCCGAGTGAAGAGCGCCAATGTTCAATTGTAGTGGCGGGGTCTCCCAGGTAATCTTGCCGCCTGGCAATGGACTACCATCTACGCCACATACCGTAAAGGCGGATTTGAATTTAATCCGCGGAATCCCAGCAGAGCGGGCAAACTCGATGTCAAGGAAGTTGCCCGCAGCTCCACTGTCAATGAAGGCCGAAAGGTTCACCGAACCGGCACTAGACGTGAGTTGTGCAGGGATTAACACAGCATTTTTTGAGGAAACAATTTGCAGACCTAGGTGAACCTTCCCCTCGTTCCCTAGGCATGCTCTTTTCCCGGCTTGTTAGGGCAGGAACGGGAGAAATGGCCCTTAGTGCCACAATAAAGACATAGGCCTTGTGATCGCCTCCTGTCTTTCTCCTCAGGGGAGAGACGATACGCTCCAAGTTGCATAGGTTCCTCGTCATCCGTGACAACATTAATCAAGGCAGATGGAAGAAAAGATGCCTCCTTCTCAGACTTGCGCTCCTTAATTCTTCTGTCAATTTTAATGGCGAGGTGCATCAGATCCTCCAATGAGGTAGGAATCAGGTATTGCACCAAAGAGTCTTTAATCTGTTCCGACAGGCCTAGACGGAACTGACTACGTAAGGCGGGGTCATTCCATCCACTATCAGGTGACCATCTACGAAATTCAGCGCAGTATTCTTTTGCCGACCGCCGTCCTTGTTTCAAGGCCCGTAGATGAGCTTTTAGCGGAGGCCATACGGTCCGGGTCATCATATAGTAGACCTAATGCCTCGAAGAAAGCGTCTACTGACTGCATGGCAGGACTGGTCTGCTGCAAGGAAAAAGCCCACGACTGGGGGTCACCCTGTAGAAGGGAAATGATAATCCCAACTCTTTGTTGCTCTGTACCGGAGGAGCGGGGTCTCAACCGAAAATAGAGCTTGCAGCTCTCCCTGAAATTCCGGAACAGGGATCTATATCCAGAGAACCGGTCAGGTAAATTCATTTTGGGTTCACAGGTGGAATCCGGAGTGGATTGCGAGGTTTTTGCAAGTTCCTCCTGAATGGACAAACGCTCAGCCAATCCCTAGATCATCTGGTACAAGGACTCAACATGGCCTGCTAAGGCTTGTGCCGGAGACGGTGTGGATTTATTTATTTAGTGCCATATTGTATGCTTCAGTTCACTGTGCGCTGATCACTTTATTGAGTATTGTATGCATATTTTTTCATCCATCACTACCTCGTCTCAGTGTTAGGCCGGTTATAATGTTAGGAACCCCTCCAGCCGGCACAACACAACCCGGAGTCTACTCTGCCAATAAGGTGTTCACTGGAGCCCCTGGTGGTGGGGACAGACTGGGCTGCAGACTGACAGAGGGTCGTGAAGTGTGTGCCGACTAGGGAGAACCCAGGCAAGCGGGGTGAGGTCCACGCAGAGGTCAAGGGCTGACAGCAGGTTGCTATTCCAGTTAACGAGCCGGGGTCAAGGGTCACAGGCAGACAAGAGAAACGGTAAACAGGCCAGAGGTCAGGGTCACGAGATACACAAGCGAAGTCCAAATCCAAGCCAGGGGTCATACATGGGAGATCAGCAGAAGTTTAATAGATAGGAACAGGAACAAAGCAGGTCAGCAGACTGGGAAGCAGAAGCTATAACCGGCAATGAGGCAGCAGACCTCATTGCCTTAAATACAGACACAGACCAATCAGCAGTTGAACACACTCCTGCAGGCTAATTTACTAGCATCCAGCAGGGCCAATCAGGGCTTGCCCCTGACCTGCACAGTTGCAGGCTAATGTCTGTTAATCAGCCTCATAGAATCAACCCACAGGCTGCCTGCTATGCGCATGCGCCCGGCTACCAGCACCGCCGGGACGCAGCGCTAGTGTACTAGCGTCCGGCCGTTGCCCTGGTGACGGCCGGACAGGAAGAGGAAATGACGTCCCGGTCATCAAGGTGACGGCCAGGACGCTGGGGCGCATGAGAAGCGAGCCGCGGCGGCTGTGAGTACCGCCGCGGCTCGTGACAGTATATTGCTTTTCCTGAGAATTTCGGGGAGCAAAGAGAGGCAGGCTGTACAAAGTGACTTCTGTATATTGCCCTTCCGGAGGATTAGGGGGAGCAAAGAAAGGCAGATCGTCCACGTTGTAAAGAAAGGGGGGGAAGGCAACCCCGCTGGTCAAATGCCACCCCTTCATATATTGCTGAGATGTATTTGTTGGGAGGGGCCCACGAGAGCCACTTGTCTCTTTTTGACCCAGGAGGGGGGAGACATGGGCAGACACGGGCAGGTGCTACATTGCTTTGGCATAAAGCCACATTTGAATGTACATTGAAAAAAAACAGGACACCTGTGACTCACATGTTTACATCCATTGGGAGTGTTGTGGGGTATGCAATGTGAAATGTGTTTTATATTCATACTGCCATTGTATTGATATGCTGTATTCACTTTACACTGTAATATTAAATGCAATAGTGATATAGAGAAGTTTTACATATTTGTGTGCATACGTGAGTTAGGTGTGAGTGAGATTAGCTAGGCAGCCCCACTAGGTGTAGTTTAGGGTGCCCAGCTAATCGGGGAGAATGTATCACCCCCTAGTGGCGTGTTAGTAAACCTTGCACCTCAGTGAATACAGGAGGGGTCACCTAGAGGGCAAGCTAGAAGTTTATGAAAAGCTACATAAACTGGTTACCATGGTGACAACCCAGCCCAGCCTGTAGACTGAGTGAGAAGAAGGAGGAGCTGTCAGAAAGGGGAAAGAGACAGAGAGGAGACACAGGAGAGGAGAGATGTAGCTGGGGACCTGGGAGAGTGGGGTGGAAGCTCCAGGATCCCCCAGCATTGCCTGGAAGTCTGAGCATGGTGACTGCGCCAGGGCAAGGAATGTATGCCCTGGATGAGGGGGAGAACCCCATGTCACTATAGAGAACCCAAGAGAGAGGGGGACATTCCGGATGGAAGAGACCCTGGAGTAGGGTTGCTACAAGAGGCATGGTAGCTGTATTGTCTGAGGCTGGGAGTACACAGAGTGAAGTGTCAGAGCCGACAGGAGACATCATCCCGCAGAGGAGGGGTGAGTGAGCTGCAGTTGAGAGGTACACAGAGTGTGTCAGAGCTGCATGGAGGAGAAGCTGCCTGCCTGTAAGCATCCATGTGAGTTCCCGTGCAGAAAGGGTGATCTGCAAGACATGTGATTTATGTTATATAGCATCTGGATAACATTAAGAACTGTGCAGGAGGAGTAATGAGATATATTTGCAACCATATTCGTATTGCTCATTAAGAACTGTGCTGGAGAGAGTAAGGAGCTGTATATATTTTTCTTTATTGCTGCAACCATTATGATTATCGTGCTGGAGGAAGAGGAGTGTAAATAAAGAGTTCAGTTTATCATAGAGATGGTCTGGCGCCCAAATTATTGTGACTTTTATTACACTGCATTACAAAGTGACATTACCTGTGTCCCACTAACTAGAAAGAAACACCTGCATGTGCATGGACCCCCTGATTATTTACACCCATGCCCATCAGCTAGCCAGGGCTTGAGAAGGAGGTGCACTGTGTACCCTTTGCACCCCACAATACACACAGTGACAGGGTGTTACATAACTATACCTCAAAGTGACATTAATATCTTTTAATTATAATGGTAGTTTTTAAAAAAAACCTGCACTATCATTTTTAATTAATATAGCATAGCTAATGCAGCAACATTTTTAAACATTGTGTAAATAAATAATATCCTAAAACAATTTATGACACTATGCAAAAAAGTAATAACTGAGCCAAAAAAATAATGACATCTAGAGGGGTTTCATATGAACTATTAATATTGAATATTATTGATTGCTAATGTTATAATATTCTTATATTGTGTGTGTGAGTGTGTGTGTGTCAGTGGCAGAGCGAAGCGGTGTTGTTGGAGACCATTATTGTGGATTTCAGTTAACTCCATTACAGTCATATGGAATTGATCAAATCAATATTATTTGGCAGATTTAGCAGAGCAAGCAGAAAAAATTGGGTTCAAGAACGGAAAATATAGAGAGAGTGCTCAGCGGAATTCTCTTAAAACAAGCAAGCACAAAATGCTAACTAAGAAAATATATAATAAAAAGTAATCTTACAGCCAAAAAATATTATTACATTTTTAAACAAAATTATCTGGCAGTTGCTGATTTGCAAGTTAACACAATTTTGTAGTCCTTCCATTACCTAACACATTGTATTGTTGCATATGTAAATAAATGATAATAATAATAATAATAATTAAAAAAAATATTAATAATAATAATTATTATTAATTATTATTAATTTTTATTTATAGGGCGCCACTAGTTGTCCGTAGCGCCATACAGGGACAAACAAGTACAATACAAGGTGGGACGGCACGGTACAGTAAACAGTAAGCACAGTAACTCAGTAAGCTCAAAGCACAGCTAGAGAGAGGGGGAGGGAAGACCAGCAAGCGCTGGAGCCCAAGAGGAATGGCGCGGATGACGGGGAGACCCCCAGGGGGGTGGGGGGAAAGGTAGCTGGAGAGCAGAGTTAGAAGTGTAGGAAACAGGAGGATAGATGGCCCTGTTAAGGGAGCGTACAATCTACAATAATAGTAATAATAATAATTGTGCATTAACCTGGTGTGGTTTCAGCTAATACAGGGTATTAAAAAGAAAAATGGTGTTTTGTTTTAATGGAAGTTGAGCTTTTCAACGCTAAAAAATAAAATGATTAAACATAGGGACAGATAAAATTCTAAAAAAAATTCCCTGCCTAGTGTCCCAGAACAGCCGCGAGGTAATGCACGACAATTATTTTTAAGAGAAAGTACTGCTCAGTTTTGCTTGTGCCCCCATAGATGTGCGAGCAAAAATAAGTGTTACTTTTTACCATATAAACAGTACCAAAGAACAGCCACGATGTTCTCAGAAACATTGTCTGTATACTGTTAAAATTAGAATAATTAAAACAAAAAGAAAATGTGGGGTCCCCCCTATTAACACTATTAACAATAGTGCAGCCAGCCTACTGCTAGTTTCCATGAAATCAGGGGAAGAAAAAGTGTGAGGTCTCACTGATTTAATGAAAACCAGCACAAGACAAATCAGCCATGTGGATGGTACTATAGCAGGGGGACACGCGGCAGGGGATCCCCTGCCATAATGACAAACAAACCCCAGGCTGTTCAGTAGGGGACTGGAATCCCTAGGCAGAGGGGTCTGCAAAAAATGGTGTGCCCCCCCCTTTAGAAAGAACCAGCCCCGTGCTGAGAGCACTAGGGCTTTTCCTACACCCCTGTGGTAGTGGTTTTAGAGTAACAAAGTAAGTGTAGGGTATGAAAAAGTATCTAACTAATATATAACTATTTTAGCTTGTGGAACTACAAGTCCCAGCCCACCTGGGCTGCCATTAACAGTCTGGGCATGATGGTGCTTATAGAACTACAAGCACCAGCATACCCATGGAGGCCAGGGCATGCTGCACCTGGAGAACCTCAAGTGTCACCATGCCCTGACACCCAGGGCCCACTGTGACCTGTAGTACCATAAAGTAGAATGTAAATAAAACACAACACCCTCTTTCAAACCACATTAGTTTATAAAATTAATAAAACCCCTGTAATAAAACACAACTCCCTCTTTATAGCCACATCTCTTTTTTAAAAATAATAAAAACCCAATTACTTACCATCAGATGTCTTCATCTTTATAGGATCCAATCTTGTAAGCTTGAAATCCAATAAGGCTTGAAGCCATACTCAAACAAAACCAAAATATTTCCAAAGGTCCTGTAGCTGTCCAAAAAAATAACATTCCATGTCCAGAAATGTGTTGCTGTTTCACTACAGTACATGACATTACTGATGTTGCAATGGATCAGTCTATTGAACAGTGTTATCCCAATACTAACACTGCCCGTAGTAATACTGTTACTAGTAAAAGTGGTCATATAGGATGAAAGTCTTACAGAGACCTCCAAAGAATGGTTGATGATCTAACCCTAAGAATTGGAGCTAAGTGCATTATAATAACAATAATGATTGCAATGAATCTTGTTAAAAAAAAAAAATTAGCCACATCCCATAAATCACCCGCAGCGGAAAGGAGAGGCTCAGACCATGGCCACTTCTTACTAGTACTATTACTCATACTAATATGCCCAGTGCCAAAGTAAGTGCCTACCAATGCCATGCATCTTATTTAAATTCTCAAGCATCAACTCCTAGCTCTAAGTAGAGGCCTGCTCCAAAACATTCAGACCAATGAGTTAGAAGAAAACTGAGGCTGAAGAAAAAGTGGGACTTCAAATAATCCTGAGGAGAGCCAAAGTTGTCCAATACTTGTAAGTCTGATAATTCAGAGTCCTGCACTCTTTTCCTCAAATTATCAAAAATTTGGAAATGATTTAAAAATTGAAGATGCTTCTTTGAAAGTTCCTATGCTAGAACATGAGGAGGAGGATTTTGGAGATGATAATGAGGATGTTGAAGATGATGCATGTGTTCAGCCTGAAGAAATTGCTATGGATGATGTTGATTGTGTTGTAAGATAGTCACCAATACCATTACATGCACTAGACAAACCCGTTGTCATGCCCTACCACAAGACAGACAGATCCACCTCTTGTGTGCAAATATTTCTACCACAATGCAGATAACATATGACAAGGCATTTGTACCTTTTTGAGATCAAATTAACTAAACATAAAAATGCACACCATTTAGGTATCACACACAGATAGGGACCAGTGGGGCATATTACCTTACTGGAGAATCCTTTCAGTTTTATGCAATCTTTTGAAAGAGTCACCAATGAAGTCATACCATTCCTTAAATTAGTAGAAAAGCAGCTAGGTTTGAGGCATATGTAACGTTGTTGTTTCCAACAGACACAGATGTAAAGAAATGTAAACAGTTCATTGACAGTAAGTTGTCAGCTCAATTGGCACATGGACTGCCACTCCATCTGCCTGAATAAATTGCCTTAATATAAAAAAAATAATCACACTGATGATGAATTGCTGTAGAAAACACATGTCAATAGGTATTATAGTATCTGGTCAAAATTAAAAGAGATGCCCAAATATGCCGGCATTACAATGTGTCAAAATGAAACATTCACTCCAATCTAAAAAAATCTATATTCCTCAAATGAAATATGACTCATTTGAGGAATATTGTTGCTGACAAATTACTATTAAGAACTGCTAGGCTTTGCCCACCTGTATGTTTTATTAAACTGCCATCCTATCCACTTCTGCTCTTCCACTCTGTCTCATTCATTTACATCTAAATGCATCTTGTTTTACTAGTAGAAGATGTATCTTTTATACAACTGTTATCTGACTAGCTATCTGAGGCTATTCTGGAAATATGCTATATTTGTGTCCAATGTCATCTCCAAGTAGCAGAAAAACACGGCACTGTCTTAAGACTAGATATTTAAGGTTTATGTGATCACCAAACAATAACCGCAAAGGAGACATATAATTTCAAAGAGCGGAGTGCACCTGATATTTTGAAACCAGGTTGCAGGGAGATCTGTGCCTTTCTCCTCCATAACTGGACTTGTAATTATTTCTATAGTTTAGGCTATTTTCGTCTGGTGATAACCAGATAATAACTTTTAATTGTGCACCTCATTTGAAAGAAGATCAATAATTGGGGAAATCCTGCTCTAATGCCGACTACATACACTTCAAATTCAAACTCTCCTCTTACTACATTGCCCTGTCCCTTGCCAAAGTCTTACTTCAAATCAGTTATCTGCAGCATGTCCAACAACCCCTTTGCCACATCAACTAACCTCTCTGTCCCACACCCACCCAACCCCATGCCTCACCGCTGGTGACTTTGCCATCCTCTTTAAAGACAAAATAGACTCAATCCACTAACACACTTCCTCTCGCCAACTCTGTCTCCCCTTACCTAACACCCTGTCTGTCAGTCTGCTATCCCTCTTCCTTCCCTCCTGCAACTGAATCAGAGAACCTCTCAGTTGTCTCGTTAACTTCTCCCTCATTCTGCCCCTTGAACCTGTTCCTTCTCAGTTTCTTTGCTTCCTCTAATAGCCTGTCATAATCTTGTCCACTCCTTCAAACTCTCCCTTTCCACTGGCATCTTCCTTTCTGCCTTCAAATATACTCTTATTTCTCTGATTCTCAAAAAAACATCTTTTGAAACTAAAGAGCAATGTTATTGGTGTCTTTTACTGGTGCTGCTGTGCAGGCAAGTCTGGTGTATTTTCTTTCAGTGATTGCAGTAGCAAGCTTTTAGGTCACTTGGGAAGTAGTCTTGCCTGATGTTCATTATTAACAGCTTCAAATAGCAAATTGTGTCATTCAGATCTTGGTGCTTATACAGTTCACACTTTAGCATCTGTGTGTTCCAGTGCTGTACTGTGTTCTATCCTGTCTGTTTTCTGCTATCTGACTCTTGCTTGTGACCACGACTACGCTGTTTGCTGTCTGGACCGAATCATAGCCCTTGACCTTGATTATTCTGATTGTTGACTACACCGAACCTTAGCCTTTGACCACAATATTCTGTTTACCGCCTGGACCGGAATTTGTCTATTGCATGATTATCACTGCTCTGTCATTTGAACGATCTCTGGATTCTGCACCACATTATTGTGCTCATCTTGTGCATAGATTGCTTCCATACTTGCTATTTCACTGACCTGTTATCTGACTGTAAAAACTACTCCTGCAGTGCTTGGACATTGCTTTACTGACACTACTGTAATTCCCAATGCTCCTGCTTTGTCAGGTTTCATCAGCACATGTGCTGTTACAAATTGCCACAGCAGCACTGGCCCAACATTGGAATTACAACTTGCACATACCTTTGTGGCTCACTATACTACTCAGTATTCTCTACTGACAAGGGTAGTATTGGTTGAACGCCATTCAACCAATCCTGTTCCATCATCCATACCTGCTAAATCAGTATTCTATCGGTGCATCTTATTTCCCAGCATCTGTGGTACATGCAGTAATACTCTCAGATCAGTCTATTATCGTGTTTGTGCCATCCTACACCTGTTAAGTTGAGATTAAGTGCTGGGCACAACCAATATAGGAGAACAACAGACTGTCAATTCCCTCCCCTTCCACTCCTTGCCTTTCTACAGTTCAGTTTCTGACACATGCACTACATGGAAACTACCCTTACCAAAGTGACCAATGACCTCCTCCTAGCTAAGTCTAAAGGCCACATTACCATCTTCATACAAGTTGACCTCTCTAATACATTTGACACAGTCAATCTCTCTCTCCTCATTAACACTCTCCCTTGGCATTTGTGACCCTACCCTCACTTGGTTCACTTCTACCTCTCTGGTCACTTCTTCAGCTTTTCCGCCTCTCATTCTTTCTCTTTTCCTTGCAGCTCTCGTTTGCTGTTCTTAAGGCTCTGTTCTCTGCCCTTTACTCTTCTCTGTCACTACACCACTTTGCTAAGTGAACGCCTTCACACTACACTATTACATCTATGCTGATGACCCTCAGATCTACCTTTCTTCCCTTGACCTGTCTCATTCTGTCTTAACCGTGTGCCCACCTGCCTCTCGGCCATTTCCACCTGGATGACCAGATTTTAAACTCAATGGGCCCGATTCATGTCCGCACACAGCTTGCACAGAATTTGAAAGTATCAAGATACATTTCAGTCTGAATATGGGTGTTCTTACACTCTGTGTAAATGTTATTTGCTCTATATGATAACAGACAGAATAGACTGTAGTATACGCACAGGCGTGTGTGTAGTACAAGGTCACGCCAGAATACATAGAAAGAAATTTAGATTTTAAAAAAAATATATGAACAACTCCTAAAAATATAATCATTTTTTCAAAAAAGTGGTTTGTTTAAAAAAACAAAATAAAATAAAAAAACATATAATATATATATATATATATATATATATATATATATATATATAAAATATATATATATATATATATTTATTTATATTTTATATTAAATACATAAATCAAAATATTCTTAATGCATACTGTACATACCATGCATTTCTGCCCCTTCCCTTGCCCTTCAAGTCATAGGCAGTCATAAGTTTGTTTGCGTTCATACATGAATTACGTGCAATTGTGTTCATTGGTGTTTGGTTAATTTCTGGGCATGAGCAGGGCTATTTCCTGCAAGATACAGCACGCAAGCGAACTTACATCTGAACATGAATCAGGCCAAATATTATAAATCTGAGCTTCTAATCTTACCTGTTTTAATGCAAATGTCTCCGCCTGACATCTCTCTCACATGGTTGTCAGCTTAGCTATCTCCCTGGTTCCTCATGCCCGCTGCCTAGGCGTGATTATTGACTCTGCCCTCAGCTTCTCCCATCACATCCAATCTCTCTTTGAGTCCTGTTTCATCCTTCACTGCAATATCACAAAAATCCACCCCTATCTCATACAGTTGGTAACTAAAACTTTGGTCTACTTGCTAATTATGTCTCACCTAGATTAGTGTAACCTTCTCCTGATTGGTTTCCCACTCACCTGCCTCTCTCTTCTTCAGTTCATCATAAACACTGTGTTTAGACTAATCTTCTTCTCCCATAGCTCCTCATGTGCTGCTCCACTTTGCAAAACCCTGTAATGGCCTCCCATTGCTTTCAGAATCAAATTCAAGCTCCTCACCCTCACTTATAAAGTCCTCCACCATGTTTCCCATCCTTACATTGTGGACCTTATCACAAGATACACCCCTATTTGACCTCCACACTCCACATCTGACCTGTGACTTTCCTCCCCACTTATTACAGCCTCTCATTCCTGGCTTCAACTTTCTTGCCAGTTGCCCCCTAACACTGGAATGCTCAAATTCACTACACCAGAATATCTCCAATCATAAATTCTTCAAATGCTGCCTCTAAACCCACCCTTTCTTGGTCGTCAACCCTCCTCCATCCTAGACTCCTACTTTGCCATATGCTCCGTTTTCCTTACCCCATCTCTGGGACTTGAAATGGTATAAACTCTCTGCAACACCTGCTCCTTCTGTCTCCTCCCTCCTTCTGGAATGAAAGCTCATAAGAGCAGGGTTCTCTCTACCATTTGCATCTTCTCTGTCTGTCTACCTTGTATGTCCCTATCATATGGTACACTGTATTGTGCTGTTATGCCTGTTGCTATTTTGTCTATTGTTTCCTGTATTTACTATGATAGCTACTTGTACTATTATGGTATTGTATTTGTTTGATGCTTATTTGTGCCCATGTATTACCTGGGTTCATGTATTATTATTGTTCTATATTAGTCTTCTATTTATCTACTCTTGTTGTACTGTGCTGCAAATTCAGTGGTGCCATATAAATAAATGATGATTATGATGATCACACATGCACTCAACAATTGCATTTTCTTATAATTCCATCAGAAGTGCTCAGGTATGCCTGGCGTATGTACTACTCTCGTTGACTTGGTCGCATTAGATGTGTCTACATAAGGACACAAGTACATTTTTTCTGTGCGTCTTTTCCTACAAGCGCTAAAGATGCATATGCACCCACCTCTAATTCAGTCCCTAAATCTCAAGGCAAGAGTGACCAGGCCAATGTGTATAACAGAAAGAACAAGCTCATGAATGAGCATGATTTCATTATATATATATTTTTGACCAGTTTTCATCAATTTTACATGTTTGGGTGAAATCTTAAAACAAAAACAAAATAAATGGTGGTTTGCGTTTCTTCATCTTACAATGCATAATACCTCTGTTTTATTTTGCACAATTCCTGGTAGGAAAATCTGGGCAAATTAGGCCACACCCCAATCCACTGAAAAAATCATCCCACGGGACTTGGAAGACCATGTATATTAAATAACGTTAACTGTATTCTACATGTTATATTGATTGCTGTTACATTATATAACAGTTGACTACTGCTATATAACCTAAAATAAATTTCAGATTGGAACAAAAGCTATGGCTGGGTGCCAAGATTCTTCCAATATTCTGAAGAAATCCAGCTGAAACATGCATGCCACACCAATCCATGGAGCACGCCTGCCTAACATTCAAAATTGGGACTATTTAGGGATATGCTACATACAATTTTTCTAATGACCAGGTTTACAGTAATTTTCTCACTCAGATTTCAAGCTTAAATAAATAAAAGCATTGAAATTCCTATACTCAAAATAGTGCATTTTTAACTGTTAAAGTGTCACTAAAAACTCCTTTGGAAGGTATAATGGAACAGACTTGATGTGTTGTGATGTTTTGTACTGGCTCGTACATTCCATTGTCAACAAACATATTTCATTGTGCAAATTGGCTCTAGGCTCTCCAATTTATGTGTCCTCTCTTTAATTATAATTCAGTTTGCTGGCAAAAATTCAGATGCCAGCAAGTTTATTTGTGCCAGTTTTGAAATAAGTTGATTTGGTCTTAATGCTCAATCAGCAGCATGTTGTACTGAATTTAAATAATACATTAATTAAACAGCTAGATTAAATAGAGGAAATTTAAATTAGATATCTAAAGATAATTACATTTACAAATGCTTTGCCAATGTTGATTGAAGTGATGTTTTGTATAGTTAACAATTTCAAAATCTTGATGCAGTTGACAGATGGGATACAATAAAATGCATGATCAAAATTGATTTTTTTTGCAGCCTTAATTCTCTATTTTATTCAATGTAACAGTCTGAAATAAGCTTATTTTTAGCTTTAAAATACATCTTAAAGAATAACTTTCTTTTCATTTTTGTGATATGACTTTGGGATGTCAACACTGTGAAAGTCATTCCCGACCAGAGGAAAATGTCAGTGTAGAAGAATGCTTTAGTTCTATATTGTACACCTGGATTTTTGGCATAGCAAAGAGTGTACCTTTGTGTGGAAGGCAAAATTTGCACCTACTGAAAGGAGGAGCCAGGTTGACTGAGCGCATTCCTTGCTATGTACAGATTAAGTGCACTGGAGTGCCTAGTTTTGCAGAATAGTGCAAATATTAAATTTAATTTCGCAGAACACAATTATCTGCACTCTGCAAAGACTTTTGAAATTTGTATAAGCTTAGTTAGCTGAATACTGTTGCAGCTAGATATTGGATTTCATCCTGCATCTTCCTGCACTTTGGCAGAGAAACACAATAATAAGTAAACTGTGCCAAACCATTAAGAAAAGAGCCACACGCACAAAAGTGACACATGTAACAACGTTCTGTATGATAAACTGTGTTTATATATATATATATATATATATATATATATATATAGGCATCTCCAAAAAACAGAATGATGGCCTATGCCTTCTTGAAATGTGCAAGGAAGTCCACTGGATTGTGGTGTGCAAACCAGGTCAGACTGGTGCCCCTCCTCTCTGCTCTTTTTCGCACTGAATGTTAGGTGTGACGTCATCATGCCCGACGTTCAGTGAGGAGAAGCGCAGAGAGGAGTTGGCAAGAAGACAGAAGAAGAGAAGAAAAGAAAGAAGCCGATAGAAAAGGTAAGTGAAGAAACGGAAGCAAGGGGGAGCAAAGTAGCATGGCACAGTGTGAAGAGGGGCAAAGACAGCATGGCACGGTGTAAAGAGGGGCAAAGGCACCATGGCACATTGTGAAGAGGAGCAAAGACAGCATGGCACAGTGTGAAGAGGGGCAAAGGCATCATGACACAGTGTGAAGAGGGGCAAAAGTAGCATGGCAGAGCGTGAAGAGGTTCAAAGGCAGCATGGCAGAGTGTGAAGGGGGCCAAAGCAGCATGGCAGAGTGTGAAGGGGGCCAAAGCAGCATGGCAGATTGTGAAGGGAGGCCAAAGCAGCATGGCAGAGTGTGAAGGAGGGCCAAAGCAGCATGGAAGAGTGTGAAGAGGGGCCAAAGCAGCATGGCAGATTGTGAAGGAGGGAGCAAAAGCAGCATGGCAGAGTGTGAAGGGGAGCCAAAGCAGCATGCAGAGTGTTAAGGGGGCCAAAGCAGCCTGTCACGGTGTGAAGGGGGGCCAAAGCAGCATGGCAGATTGTGAAGAGAGGAGCAAAAGCAGCATGGAGGGCGCAGTGTGATCATAAGGGTATAACATTATTATCATTATTATTATTATTATTATTATTATTGTTATCTTTAATTTATTGTAATTAAGGGGCACAGTAATGTGTGTGATTGCACAGCGAACATGTGGTAATGCAATGTGTGTGTGGGAAGTGATGGTTAATGGGTGCTATTTTATATGTGGGGTTATGGTGTGGCAATTTTATTTTATAGTGGGGACTATTAATTTAAGATGGGGTGGTTTGGGGGCTATTACTTGAATGTGGGGCTGAGTTTGAGGAGCATGAGGTGTATTTATTAAATGTGAATATGAATTATTTAATGGCAGTGACGGTTGTCGGAAATAGGTATTTTTATTATACGTAAATGCTATTAATTTATTGCTGGGACTGTCTGGAGGGAGGGAAATAGGTTTATTTATTAAATAGGAATACTATTACTTTATTGTTGGGGCTGGAGAAAGGCCTAAGTATTAATCGTGGGTCCTATTGATTTAATACCGGGGCTGGTTTGAATTTTCTAAATGTACCCATTTTTTTTCCCAAATAGGGCCCCCAAAATTTCAGGATCCAGACAAGCCGCAACCAAACAAACCAGCAGCCACAGGTGGTGAAAGTGACAAGAACAGGTAGGACATTCTATCAAATGTTCTGATTCTAGTGTGACAATCCTGATTTTTGGTGACTGTTCTGCCCAGTCTAAGGGGCAGGTCAATACTGTGTACTCTTTATATAGACACTGCATTCTTTATATACGACACTATGGCGTTAGCTGTCCTTCGTGAGCTGACCACTCCCCTTCTAGTGTCTAGTCTCGCCTCTATGATGGCTGGCCACACCCCCTCTGGTGGGCCCTTAGCATTGCAGTCCCCTGATGGGCCCTTCATGCCCCAGTCTGACACTGTGTGCACATAGTGAAACTCTTAAGTGAGGTCCATTGTTTTCTGTTCAGGTGCACTTGCCTGTTACTTTTTAGTCTACAAATGTATCCATCTTTGGCTCTATTCATTTCTTGTCACTTTTGAGTCTGATTGAGTGGATAACCATAGCGATGACATAAAATCACACATTTGGTTGCTAATTTCCAGCTGTTATATCAGCCAATTAAAACTAAAACACAAGGATTAAAAATAAAGCACATGGACTTTGTGTCACTTCTTAATCATGGGAAAGGCATTAGAAGTTTTGGTCTCAATGGGGGGAGATTATACTTGCCTTTGGATGCAGGTCCACATCTAGCTTGTGGTCCAAAGGGAACAGATCTATATCTAGTTCTGTCCAAGGTTAACAGGCCCATAGCTGGATGTAGTACCTATTAACGGTACTGACTACTCCGACACAGAAAAGAACAACATGAGGATTTCAAATGAATAGTACACCGACCTGTGAAAAAACCTACTTACCGGAATGCAGATTACTTCACATCACGACTCCCTGTCTTGCCTGCTGGAGAAAATGACGTCATCAGCAACCGCATCTTGCCTTAAAGCAGCGATGGACAGACCCGCCTGTCATTTATGTAATGTAAGTACTGTTTTAGGGGTTAGGAGTGTTAGGGATGTTAAGGTTAGGCGTTAGGATTAACCCTAATCCTAAACCTAAACCTTACTAAAATACTGTTATTATTGTTTATTCATAAAGCACCACTATGTTATGCAGTGCTTTACTGAGCACCAATGTCGGGAACATGCCACATAGGGACACGCCTTTCCTAATGCCTTGTCAACAGGAAAATCATATGGGTATGATTAGGAGCTATTTGTTATCACAGATACCACTTAAGATTTTCAGTTTTGACTTTGATCAATGAATTGACATGAAATGCATTATTGGGAAGGTTTCATGTGTTCTTACCATCTGAGGACATCCACATACCCTCATACAGCAACACCTAGCGATGGCTACTGTCCTAGTCAACCACTATTTTTTTATTTCTCTTTAATGCTGTTACACAGTTCTTTTTCCCAAATTTTTTTTCTGCACTTCTTTACGACTTAAAAGGAAGCAGAGCTGTCCATTGTAAATCTGCGAAACATAGAGAAAGCAAATGCTTTTGCATAACAAAACCATGTGCTACACCGATCTTCGGAAGCCTTGGCTGAACATTGGTCCACCTTCTGACAGGGAAGTGTCGACCGATTGCAAGCCCATTTGTCTCACTGTTTCAGGGGATTGCTCATTCTCTGACTCATCTGTAGATGGACCAGTTCTACAAAAGAACAGATATGTAAATTACCGAGGTAAAAGTCAAAACCATACATCAGATACAAGATTTCTGTCTGGATCAGTGTCCATCTCTTCCAAATTCTTTCTTTTGAATTCAACCAGTGTTCCACTCTCAAGAGCCATAAAAAGTTTGTTGATTTGGCGAGTTGGAGGGAGTAATACTGCAGATGCACCATGTGCCCCAGGAAGTCTGTCAATTGATCCAATTCAGTGTTGTTTAGGTTGAGAACCTTTAAAACAGTGGCATCATGCTTTTTAATCTTTGTGGAGGACAGTGTTTGGGGATTTATAGCTCCTGGGCACAGAGGTGTATGCAATCAAAGACTCTGGAATGTGACAACGCAGCTGGTCTGGCAAACATATAGACACTTCACATTCTTCAAACTTCTATGCAAGAAGTTCCATTGCTCTTTGCATTGCTGGAGTCAATAGGATTAAAACATTTCATTCTTGCTTTCCCCAGATTGCAATCCATGTGAAGTGTCGGCAGATCTTCTTCTCAAGTTCGGAAAGTGCTAGGGCAGCATCTTCATGGAGATCCAAAGTATCTCTTGAAGACAAGGTAGTCAACGACATCTGAAAAACTTCCCCTTTCCTTCTTCAATTGAATAAGTCGACCTGTGACAGGTTAACCTTTGCAAACAATGCCCAGTTGTTAAGCAAAGGCTCAGTGGATAAATTGCTTGCTGTTCTCATTGACATACCACTGTATCCTTTTTACATCTTCATTGAAATGTAAGAACTGAGGCACATTCCACTTTGACTCTTTCAGAGTTTTAAAGGCAGCTGGTGAGATAAGCTTGTTCCATCTTGCCTCATAGATCTTCCTGAAGTTGCGCACATTTCCAATCGCAGCAGTCCAACCCTCCATCATTACTTGGCATTCCAAAATGCTCAATTTCTTTTGCAAGCCATGTCCGACCTTCTGTGCAAGCGAGGGTGTCTTAAAAGTACTGGTTTCATTATCATAGCCAGTTACCAGCGTCAACACATCTATTGCATGCAGAAAGTTTGTTGGAATGATGAAGGGCCTGATTCATTAAGGATCTTAAATGAAGAGGATTCTTATTTCAGTCTCCTGGACAAAACCATGTTACAATGCAAGGGGTGCAAATGAGTGTTCTGTTTTGCACATAAGTTAAATACTGCCGGTTTTTCATATAGCACACAAATACTTGATAGCTTATTTGTACACTGAAATTTAAAGCTGATATGTGTGTGCTACATGAAAAAACAATCAGTATTTAACTTATGTGCAAAACAGAACACTCATTTGCACCCCTTACAATGTAACATGGTTTTGTCCAGGAGACTGAAATAAGAATCCTCTTCATTTAAGATCCTTAATGAATCAGGCCCGAAGTCTTCTATCCTTCTATCCAAGCATCTCTTCCGTCATCAACCAGTAGCCTTTCAATTTCACTAAGCTTATGATGGCTGTACTCATGTTTGCCAACATCTTATTCCACCATACATTCCTAACTGCATGATGAGGTGTAGGGTTTGTTGCACCTTTGGTTAAGCCTACATATCTTCATGTGTCGTCACAGATATTTTCTCACAAACAAGCTGCTGCAAGCAAGACAATGCATGAAACCTTTAGGAACCATGTCTTTTCCTGATAGTCCTTGTCCTGTCCTTATCACCTCAATGTTGTGTGCAAAGTTGCCTCTATTCCAAAGATATGCAAATTACATGCACTTTTCTTTGAAGTGCTTGGGAAATTTCATGGCCCAGGCAACTTCAGTCTCATTACGTTGAACATGCCAGATATGCTGGGATATTTTTGAGCGGGGCTTCTCACAGAACAGATAGTACTGCTTTTTGTTATATGCCCTGCCCTGGAGCTATCACTTTTTTTGGACGGACACTACATCATCTTTTTGGCCTTCTGTATTTAAAACTCTGCTACCATCGGGTTGAAAATCGTTGTGCATGGAACATGTCTTTGTGTTATTCGCTTTGTACTACTACAAAACACATGACTGCTGCTGTTGTTGGTGACTGAACTACTCACTCTGAAATGTGAGGGACATACTCATCTCCACTGCTCTCCAGACTACAGTCGGAACCAGCACTGAGCTGTGTAATGCTCCACTGTCCCCACTTTCCTTAAGTAGAAGAAGAATGTGACCATGTCTTATTGCAGCTATGTGTAAAAGGGCAGCAAAGCTCCTATTTTCTTTACTCCTGGCATATGGTAGTGTGGAGATGTGCCCCGCTGCTGTGCCCACGTAGAGGGTAAAGAAGATGAGCCCAGCTGCTGTGCCCTGGAAGAGGGTGAAGAGAGAAGAAATGGAAATCTACTCACCATTCCTGCGTTCCAGTGCTGGTGAGTATGTTTTCTTTCCCACAGGTCCTGGCAGCAGAGAGCAAGTGAGCCAATCAGGGATCACCTCCCCCTGCTGGCCAATCGGCGGCCGGATAGGTGAGCCAATCCAGGCTCACCTCCGGCCGTTTGAATCCTTGGCGCCGTGGCGAGTAAATCAGCACTCGCGGCGACGCTGAGTGGCGTCAGCGCGCCGGTGGCTATTTAAGCCACTGGGCGCCGCCATGTTCAGAACAGTTTGTCGGCGGAGTAGTGAGGAGAGGACGTCTTGGGACATCCAGTGTACAGAAGAAAGAAGACATCGGCGGAGGTGGCAGGGTGCCCTTCCATGGGCTAGGAGCGCCCCCACCCAGAAGACAGCCGCGCCAAACAGGAGAAGAGGCGCTGCTGGCTGAAGGGTATGGAAAGCCCGGAGAAAAAGGCGTCGGGGACAAGTTGAATATCCTACACAGAACAGGTAAGTATACTCCCCGCAGTTGGGTGGGCCCGAGGCCCGTGGGCACTGTCAGGCACTAGGCCAGTGGCTACCGTTAGTGGGCACAAGGCCATGGTGCAGATAGGCATAGTTAGGGAAGTATCAGGGCACAAGGTCCTAGTTTGTAGGGCTTAGAGCCCATAGTAAGAAGAGCACAAGGCCCTAGTTAGCTGGGCTTAGAGCCCATAGTCAGAAGGGGCAAGGCCCTGTAGTTAAAGAGGGCACAAGGCCCTGTAGTCTGAGAAGAGCACAAGGCCCTAGTAAGCAATCAGGGCACCAGACCCTTACAGGTTTTGCCTTGTGTCACAATAGGGCGCAGGACTCGGAGGTGTAAGTGAATCTCAGGTGATAGTCCTGAAGCAACAGTTGAGCAGAGGGCTCTTGTTACTGCTCTACATAACCGTCTGGTTAGGGAGTAGAGGTAGGTGCTTCCCGTCAGCCTTCCATATACAGTAGCAAAAGGTTATTGAGCTTGTGTGGTGAAATATAGCATTGTGTATTGTTTGGTTGTGCTGTGTATGTTTCCTTCCAGGTGCAAGATGTCAGGCCCCCATTAAAGGTAGGCTCTTATTTCTGACTGTAATCTTGTGATACTTTGTGTCTGTGGGGACAAGGGGTAGATAGAGCACACACGCAGTGAGGCTTAAGACACATAGTGTCTTTTCTGTTTCTCCCAGATACAGGAGTCTTCCCATCCTGTAGGTCCCCGGGGTTACAAAGGAATTTCTGAGGAAGTGATTGGGCACCTCACTGGCAGCACAGCCCTTTTAAGTTCCATAAGTGCGTCCCGTGGTTCCAATTGGGTGTCCCAGTCTGAGTTCCGGCAGGTTACCTGGTGGTTACAGATTGGAGAGGTGTTCCACTAGGGTGAACGCGACCGTCTCAAGTTCCGGCAGTGGCCACTGACAGTTCCGAGTGGAAGCCGCTACCCTGGTGGCGCATTGCTCCAGTGAGCCCCAGTTGTGCAGGTGGCAACTGGTACTTGGGATTTTGTGAGACACCCCATAGTGAGAAGATAGTCTTCTCTGTATGACCGGGGTGAGGGACAGGGTCAGCCCCGGAGTAGAAGGTGAATACTGGCTGGTGTTCCCCGCAGGTAGAGGAAGGAGGTCTAGGGAGTGCACTACACCCCGTACTTAGCGAGGTTGCATTACTCGACCATTAGTTGTTTGTTGTAGGGTCAGAGGGCCTGTTGTTAGCTAGTACCAGTTGTGTGGGTGGTACATTTAGCCTCACCTGTAGAGTAGAGGGAGGACGTGTTGTGTTCTGTCTTCCACAGGTGACGGAGAGGAGCAGGAGAGCAGGGACTGGACGTTGGAGTGCCCAAGGGGAGTATCACTCTCAATTGCTACTTCTGGTTAGGCCCTCACCGAGGGGTGAGTGGAGTATTTTTGCTCTTGCCCTTGGCAAGAGCAAAACGAGGTGTTGGCAGACGGGGTTGAGTGAAGGTCTCTTCTACTTGCCATAGTCTCGAACAGTCACTTTCTGGTAAGCACGGGTTGTAATTTCTGTTTCTCCCAGATACAGAAGGAGAGGCGGAGAGCGGCTGGGGTGAATCTGAAGCTGACGGAAGGTGGTCATTGTTCGGAAGATAAGATATCTGTGTGCGTCTGTCCTGTTCCCCCACAGGTGTTACAGTAGTATGTAAATATGAGTCTGCTGTTCCACTGACATCTGTTGGTGGAGTGGTACACACTTTCCTCTTCATGTCAAAACAAACACATACACACATTTGTTCCGATAAAAGTGACTTATTGAGACATGCCAGATTTTGATGTCGAGTATATTATCAAGGTCTTCTGCAATAAATAGTGTTAGTAAGTTTTTTTTGGGGGGGTTCCTCATTTATCATCTACACAAGTATAGGACTTCCAGAATTGAGCATGTGGTACCAGCACAGTGAGACAGGGATGCTAACTACAGACAGCCTCTCTTCTTAAACACCTATATTTATAATAATCTAATATATAAATGTCTAGTGGCGTGTGTTAGTCTGTCTGTGTGTGGAAAAAATAAAACCAAGCTGCAGCGCCACCTGCTGGGCAGAGTTATACACTGCCAAAGGGAGCAGAGACTGCTTAGAATAGGGGATATCTTCTCTACTAAAGAAAGAGTCTTAGAACCATTGGTAAATGAAGACACTTTTTGTGACACATATTTACGTTACGAAAAACTCCTAACTTTAGAACTTAAACAATGGTGGGAAACCACCACACTTAATCAATACATTCTCCACAAAATTGTACCAAGGGGTCTTAGGATTCCTAAACGACCCACATACAATTTGGAGAATAAAACATTTATGAGTAAATGGAACTCAATTCTCGAGAACTGTTCAGTAGAACTGATGAAACTCTTAATAGAGGATAGAGAAAGTTCACTGAAGAGAATTGAAGAGGAAATTTCACTTATACAGGTGAAATTAGACCCTCTCAAACATCTAGAAGACTATAAAAATCTAGAAACACTGACTCTTAACAAAATCAATAAAATAGAGGAAGACATCCTTAAAGTCAAAGAGAGGAAGTTTCTAAGAGATCTAAAGGACTACGAACAAAACTCTCAATATATACAAAAATGAACCTAGACCAATAAGTCCCAAGGTGGAGACCGCTAAAAGGTTAGATAGGGGTGGTCAAAGACCCGTCCGCATGAGAAGCAAAGCAAGGTCTGTGAGACAAAAATCAGGACCATTATACTCAAATAAGGAGTCCACGTACAGATCGCCTCTCATCAAGGAACTACCTCATAAGAGTTCCCGGAATAGGATTTACAAACCCCTAGATCCAAGGAACGTAAACAACTCCTTGGGATATACTTCCCCTTCCAACAATTACATCCAACTAGCAAAAGGTGGATTTGGGAGGGGAAAAGCCACAGCCTATAAGGAAATATCGCAAGTACAGATAGATATATTGAAGAAATTAGAAAAAGCACAGGCACCCATGTCCCAAAACACAGAGCATCTGAGCAGATCATGGGATCAGGACCCAGAGAAAAATCTGGATCTTTTTTTAGATCTAGCGAAGGATCCTGGGTTCCTTACAGAGATAGTCCATGTGGTCACGAACCTGATAGGACCAACCCCTCCATCCTTCAGGAGGAGAAAAAGGCGCATACCCTCAGAGGAAAGAGAGGAGGAAGAATATGCAGGAGCAAGGCCCAAAATAAAAAAGTAAGCCAGTTTACTAATGAAGAAATCTTCAATCTCACTAACATCCACCTTACCAAGGCCCAAAATGAGGTTTTGGGAAAAGGACTCAAGTTTGCTCCTAATACAGCAATGGACAAATTTGAAACTTACATTGACATTCATAGGTTCATTCGTAAACTTACCCTGAAAAGATATTTCACTAAAGACCAAAGAGACATTGCCTCCACCCCAACTAGCGAGGTTAAGAGAGGGCGTTCAGACAAATATACCCATACAACTTTAAAGAATAAGTCTACTTTTTACCCTAACTGTATGAAAGGATCCTTCTTAACTACGTTCCAGAAACTAGTTGAGAATGACCTAGAACATCTAAAAATAGAGAAAAAAGGTACTCAATGTAACACTAGTAAGGCAGAAATGAAAGCCATCAGAGAACTCCAAAGCAATCGTGAGATTGTCATAAAACCAGCAGATAAAGGAGGGGGAATCACTGTCCTGAATACCACTGATTATCTAATAGAGCTAGAGAGGCAATTGAAGGACTATGAGCACCTTAAGAGCGATCCCCTGGCCAATTACCAACGGGACTTAGTTAAATTACTTAAAAGTGCATCAGAGGAGGGGATACTTAACAAAGCAGAACTAGAGTTTCTTAAAATTAAGGACCCTAGATTACCGGTTATATACCATCTCCCAAAAGTGCACAAGTCCCGTACCAACCCACCAGGGAGACCTATTGTTTCTGGGATTAATTCCTTTACTACCAACCTATCAAGCTACATAGACTTTTTCTTGCAGCCACTTATCACTCAACAAAAAAGCTATTTAAGGGACACTAGCCATGCATTAGAGATCCTACAGGAGGTCCAGTGGGAAGAGGGCTTTATCCTTCTCACATGTGATGTAACCTCACTTTATATGATAATCGATCACGATAAGGGGTGCCAACATGTGAGCTCCATTCTGAGAGAGGAATCTCACCTCCAAATGGAACAGATAGAATTTCTTCTGCAGAGTATAAGATTTGTCCTGCACCATAACTATTTTTGGGCTAACAGTGGGTACTACAGACAAATTCGCGGGACAGCTATGGGCGCGAAATTCGCGCCCAGTTACGCAAATTTGTTTGTGGCCCACTGGGAGAATCTAAATGTATGGAATAACAATCCATTCGCAGAATATGTACACAAATGGTACAGGTTCATATATGATGTCCTGTGCATATGGACAGGGACTATAGAAAAGCTAGAGGAGTTTCTACTGTACATCAATACTAATGACCTCAATATGATGTTTACAGCCAACTTTAGTAGAGAGAAGGTTGTCTTTTTAGACTTAGAGATATACATTGAAAACAATAAGGTTGCACCTAAAACACATCTGAAGGAAGTGGACTGTAATTCTTATATTCCGGCCTGTAGCAGCCACCATACCAACTGACTGCGCAATATCCCCAAAGGCCAGTTCACTAGAATTAGGAGGAATTGCTCCACCATAGAACAATACGACATCCAAGCCGATCTGATTAGGGACAGGTTTCTGCAAAGGGGCTATGATAGCACCTCTGTAGAAAGAGCCCTTGTAGAGGTCAGAAAAGAAGGCAGAGAAAATCTCTTAACTAAGAAAACAACAAAGTCCTTTGAACAATCTGATGCCCCCTCTTTCATCACCAGATATAGTAGGGATTCCAAAAAGATAGAGAAAATCATCTGTAAACATTGGAACATCCTTTTGGGAGATGAGAGATTGAGGGAGGTCTTACCTAACAAACCAAGATTCATTTACAAGAAAGCCAACAACTTAAAGAATGCCCTTGTGACAAGTAGTATTCCAACCACTGTACCAACGCCTAGTATTACATGGCTAGGAGAGGACAAAAAAGGGTTTTTTCATTGTACAAGATGTTATGCCTGTAAGATTAGCCATATGAGGGGCACTAAACCCACCAGCACATTCACCTCTACTGCTACTGGTGCCACACACACCATCAGAGAAAAAATCACCTGTTACATGAAGGGGGTGATATATTTGATAGAGTGTCCTTGTGGAAAGCAGTACGTGGGAAGGACTGCAAGAGAACTGCACATTCGCATTAGTGAACATCATAGGAATATAAAAAAGGGGTTTGAAGCACACAGTGTCTCAAACCATTTCTCTCTCTTCCACAATAAAGATCCTTCATTGCTAAAGTTCTTAGGCATTTGTAAAGTGAAGAAATCATGGAGAGGGGGAGATTTCATTCGATCCATGTCACGTGAAGAAAGCAAATGGATCTACACATTGAAGACACTAACACCGCGAGGTCTAAATATCGACTTTGAACATAACAGTTTTCTGTAACAAACTTTTCTTTTTTCTGATTCAGATGGTTATTAATTTAACAAAATGTTCTTCCTGCGATTTATAACATTCTTTGTCCCCCATACACTTATACAGATTCAGTATAAACTGCTGTAACCTGTATAGCCTTAATTGGCACATCTGGTCATAAAATGGCTTTTATTGGTCCATCCATTTTTAAACAACTACAAAAGGAGGCATAGTGGCCCTAGCCCTCTACACATCCCTGAGGAAGCCCATCACTGGGCGAAACGCGTAGGGTATCGATCCCAAACGGATTAACCAACACTTATCACCATCTGCAATTTTACAATCTCAAGCTGGCTGCACGGACCAGACACACATCACCGCATGCGCGAACTACGGACTTTCACTTGGCAGCTGGATGCTAAGCAGCTTGGAACAAGACTTCTACAGCGGCTTCCCCGAATGGACATCTGAGAAGTGGATACTCTAGGAGCGGGGTGAGTCTACCATTGTCACGGACTTACCTGATCCCCGCCGCTCCGTCCAGCCGCACTTCCGCATTCAGGACCATGTGACCGCACCCGGAGGCGGTCACATGACCACAACCTAGAGGCGGGGATTTTGATTCCCCTTCAGTATAAAAACCTCACTCTGACACTCGCTGAGTGTCAGAGCAACACTTACCTGTTCCTGGCTGCTGCTCTTCGTGGATTGCAGTGTCTTCCTGTTTCCAGTGTCTCCTGTGTGCTGATCTCTGCCTGTTTGACTTCCCTGGCTCTCCAATCCCTGTGTACCGACCCGGCTTGCTGACCATTCTCCTATTCTTGTGACCCGTGTACCGAACCTGGCTTGTTGACTCCGAGTTGCCTTCTGATTCTGCCTGACTCCATTCCTGTGTACCGAACCGGCTTGTTGACTCCGCTACCACTGCTTCACTGCGCTGTACTACATCTTGAGGCGAACCTGGGGACCGCGACCTGCGACTCCTGGCAGCGAAGCCCACCCCACCTTGCGGCGGTTCTTGGTGAACACCGGGGAGATCGTTAGACTCCGCACCTCAGGTAAGCCAGCGCTAATCAAGATTAGTAATATAGTATCCAGAATCTGTTACAACCATCTCTTTTCCCCTCCTGTGATGTACCGGAGCTGCTATCACATCATCATTATACATTGACTTTCATATCCATTTTATTATTTGACTGTTTATTGTGCAATCAGCACGGAAACTCTATGCAGCACATGTGACTATATCACCCACAATTGTTTGGGGCCTTGTTTTTATGGTGACTGCACCAGTATATTGGATTTTGCAACCATTGCTGCCAACAAATCTTATTGAGCAGAATGGGTTTCCATTCAGCATTTCATATGTCAGCATGATTGATATGTGCTTGTTGTTTTGTTATCAGTGTGATTTCAACATTGTGAGATGCAATACACATCTTTATTTCATCTCTGCGATCAGGTTTTGATCACATTAAACATCTAATACATATTCCTTGATTGTCCCATTACTACAGGCGCCTGGGGATAACCCCAAGTCCTTTCTTGTGGTTCTCTATAGAGTTATACACTGACCTACTAAATTCTTAGTGTGTGTGGAAAAAAAAATCAGAAAGGGCTGAAATTTGGCATACTAAGATGTTTTTAATTTGTTAATTTAATTTGTTAATTGTTAAAAGTGTTTATAAAGATTTTAAAAAAATATATATATATTTCTTGAAGGAGAAGTGACAGTTGGGAGTGGTTGGTGGTTGCCGGGAGTGACAGTGGGGAGTGGTTGGTGGTTGAGGCCTGGGCTATGGCCCAAATGCATGACAAGAACCTTTTTAACACCTTAAGTAGCTTGATTTGACTAGAATGCATGAGTATCATGCACGGGTTCATTTGTTTGTTATAATATGACACCACTTACGAATATGTATGCACATAAATGTACTTGCAATGTTTCCTAAATATGATGACTACTGAGGAATACATAGCATGGGTGTCATAAACTGTGTCAGCTGTGACTGTGACTACTGCTCAGAAGCTCAGAGTTACATATGTAATAAAGAAGGAACTGTACAAGAAATTTGCTAAATGTTATCACTCACAGACACTTGATAGATTGTCAGCTGAAATGGGACAATGGAAGCACAGGTAAATTTAATGCTTTGCACTGAGTGTTATGTACATAGTATAATATGGAAATATCCTCAATGAGAGTAGACATCATGTAGGTGTCAGGGAGCATATCTCGCATAATCCGGTCAGTGCAAGGCTACCTTGCCAGACACTGATTAGTGCCCAGCATACCTGTTTCTCTGTACATCTGGCTGATCGGGCTTTTCATTGATCAACGCTTTTTTGCTGTCCGCAATACTGACCTGGCTGCTCAATCTGAACACCACTTGTCTACCACAAGTAGACAAGTGCTGGTCAGTGTGTGTAATTTGAATATGTTTTGAATATTCAAATTACACACACTAGTCCCAGATGGCTTAAATGAAGAATACTCTGTTTCCAGCATATGCTACTTATACTTATATAACTGAGATGAACCGGGACTAATTAGGATTCCTATGGTGCCCAATTCTTTTGTCTTTTTTCGGAGTGTAACAACATTCACAGTATTTGTATGAGGATTCTTACTCCCTGCTATGAAACCATTGCAATTACGGCTGTATTGCTAATCGGAAGAGGGGGTTTCCTTTCCCTAATAGCTACAGTATTAGACAGTGCACTAGAATCTATTAGACTCATATGAGGACTATTACACCTTCCTTTTTGGAATCACTGCAACTGAAACTGTATTGAAAAACAGAAGATGGGATTCGTTTTCCTTAACAGCCAACCTACCACAGAGGACTATCTAATAGATTGAGCTGTGGCTCAACACTCTGATATACTATTCTTTGGGGTGGTTACTCTGAGTTCAAAGCCTGCTCTGGCTATGCGAGACAGTATAACAGGATCTATTACTCTTGTATGAGGAACATCACTCCCTTTGTTTTGGAATCATTACAACTGTGGCTGTATTATAAAAGAGAAGAGGGGATTCCCTTTCCCTAACAGCCTACCTGCTACATTGGGTGAGATTGGTTTTTTTTTATTGTTTTGATTTTATTTTTTCTACTTCTAACAATTCCGTGAATAAAACTGTTTGTATAGATCCAAGTAGGTTGGAGCACCAATCGATATGGAATAAAGTCACTGTGTTTAAAAAGGACATGCATGCAGTGGAAATTGATTGCTTTTAAGAAAGGAGTGGACTGGCCACCCACACTTTGTAATTATAATCTCTTGAAAAGAACATTAACTGAGATACAGATTATTTTTTTGACAACTATATATTTTTGTTAAAGGTGCATGCATGAGTATGTTGTAGTTTATGAATCTGTTTGTTGATTCTTGTATATCAATTGAGTAGTATTTAAATCTAGTTGTTTATTATAAGTTATTTTTCAAACATCTATACCTGTTTACATCAAGTTTTTAATAATTATTTTATTTGTGAAATAAAAAATCTTTTTAATATATAGAAGCACACGATTTCCATCATATTTCTGAAGATTCTTTCTAGCTTTTGGTGCACTTTTCTTATTGTTTCAAGACTTGCCTACCACTTGTCTACCACTTGACTATTCTGTACAGATTTCCAATTCTGACCATGGCTATCTGAACATTGGTCGTGCTTGACTTGTAAAGTGTCCTGGAACTCATGGGTGATATTATTACCAATTATACAGTTACCACTGACTCCTGATTCTGTTTAATACTGAAGCAGTTTTGTTTACTCCATACTAGAGATGGGCGGGCTCGGTTCACCGAGAACCGAACCCAACCGAACTTTGGGTATTCGAGTACCGAGCCGAGTAGGCTCGGAATCCAAATCGAGGCCGAACGTCATCGCGTAGTCGTCGGATCTCGGGGCTCGGTTCTCGCGATACTTGAAGATTATAAATACCTGCCTCCACAGCAATCCATCCCCATTTGACAGAGGGAGAGAGCAGGGTGTAGTCACACACTGATTAGAGCAGGGACGGAGAATACAATATTCTGATTCCAATTGTGCTAACAAAAATCGCTAGAGAAGAGAGGAGGATAGAGGAGTTTTTTTTTTTTCAATATTTGGCACTCAAAGTGCTTTTTGGGTGTCCCCCATTATTTTGCCTAAAAATTTCTGGCTGTCAAAATTACTATCTGTCAGCAGTATCTACCAAATAATTTTTAGCACTCCCCAGTGCTTTTGGGGTGTCCCCCATAATTGTACATAAATATTTCTGGCTGTCAAAAGTCATATTTGTCAGCAGAATCTACCAAATAATTTTTAGCACTCCCCAGTGCTTTTGGGGTGTCCCCCATAATTGTGCATAAATATTTCTGGCTGTCAAAAGTCATATTTGTCAGCCGTATCTGGCAAATAATTTTTAGTACTACAAGTGCTTTGGGTTAAGAATGGATTCAAAGCAGTCCACAAATGAGCAGAATGAGCAACCAGGTTCTGTCACCAGTCCTGATGGTAATGTTCCCAGTACGTCATCTGGGAAAGGCGATGTCAAACTACACAGTCTTTTGAAAGCAGTCAAAAAAACACACACCCAAAATTTTTTTACCGTGTTGAAGTGCAAAAGAAGTGTAACTGAGGAAAAGTTAAGTGCCGATAAAAAAAAAATTGCCAACATGCCATTCTATACACGCAGTGGCAAAGAGAGAATGAGGCCTTCACCTTTGTCTATAAGTGGCAGATCTAAAAATGTTACAGAGACTACAAGTGGTGCACAAATACTGTTACACGTCAAAGCCGAGCTGCAAGATAACAGTAAGGCATTAGAGGATAATGTATGCTCTGAATCAGAAATGACACCAATCCCTGTGGAGAGTCCATCCAACAGTGGGATGTCTAATCGTGAGCATTCTGTTAGTGTACCCATGAAGAAGGGCCCTTTCAGCCGTTCTGCTGATGTGTGCCTGAACAGCCCGAGTGTAGCCGGTGATACACCAATTGAGGATGCTTTGGAAATAGCAGAGGATAAGGGGGAGATTTGTGTAGGCGACTAGGGCGCTAATGATGATGTTGATGATTATGATGCAGACAGATACCAAATTGCTTTTCTCAATTTATATTTATATTCTAGAGTCTATAACGGCTGAATACTTTTCTATTTTACTCCTAGTAGAGAGGGGGTCTGATGCAGACAGATACCAAACTACCGTGGTCCATTTATTTTTACTTGCTAATTTCACAGTCTATGCAGGCTGTTTTTTTTCTATTCAACTTCAAGTGGAGGGCGGGGGGCATAGATAGCCACCAAACTACCGTGGTCCATTTATTTTTACTTTCTAATTCCACAGTCTATGCATGCTGCTTTTTTTCTATTCAACTACAAGTGGAGGGTGTAATATACACCCAAAGACGATGGCTACATTGCCAATAATCAAAGATGGAGGAGGTAGACAACCAGGTTTGTCTATATAATTTGCAGGCAAGTGTTCGCATTAAGGATGGCCTACCAGGGATTAAACTGTTTTTGGATAATTTATTAGCTTTAGAATTACCTCACTTACCCAAGAAACTTGTTGAGCACTAAATTAGGTTATTTTAGACCAAAAAAATTGTATTTTTTTAAAAAATTGCAAAACAAAACCAAACAAAACCAAAACCAAAACCAAAACACGCAATGGCGGTTTTGCAAAACCAAAACACGACAGTGATCCAGATCCAAAACCGAATACAAAACCAAAACACGGGGGTCAGTGACCATCTCTACTTCATAGAGCTGTTAACCATCTGCACTGCTGTGACTCCAGTGGTGTACCCTGCTAAAGATTTGTCATCAGAAAACCTGTGTGTCCAGAATTGTCAATGCTGCTAAGGAGTTTATGAGTATGATAATATGACTGTTATTTTTGACTCTGCTTTATACTGCAACAGGTTTCTTTTGTATTTCACCAACTGTGGTGAATTACAAACGGCTTGCACTGAAGATTGCTCAAGTGCAGTACTTTTGGTGAAGATTGTCATACAGCACCAGAATAATCATTGCTGTTACACTTTTAGTAAATTGTTATATGCATATCCTACTCTTTAGATCTTTGATATTTAAATGGATACTTGGACATTGTTGTTTCTTTTTGTTGGAAACCTGAATTGTTACATTAGTCTGCATGCTGGGCCTTAGTTGGAGTTTCCCCCAGAATCCTTTGGGAACTGTAATTGAACATTGCTGTCAAACACTCCAGGCCTGATTCGTTAAGGAATGTAAAGCAAAAAAAAAACGTAAATTTGCATTTTGGCAAAAACCATGTTGCATTGAAGGGGGGAGTTCAATTGAAAATGTGGGAACAGATTCATAGTTGGGGTTGGACATGTCCTAGATCAACTTTAAATGTCAGTGTAAAAAGAAAGCTATCAAGTATTTGTGTGATACATGGAAAAGCAGCCAGTGTTTTCCTTACGTGCAAATAAACTAACCCTAACATTGTAACATGGTTTGTACAGGAGCAAATTTACTTTTTTTTTTTATTGCTTTGCTTTCCTTAATGAATCAGGCATCCATCTTTTAGAAAATTAATGCCACAGAGTATATAACATAAGACTGTTGCCTTTCTTGATCAACTGCAAACCTCAGACCTGGGGTAAATGTATTAAACTGCAGATTTTGCAAGTTGCCGATATTCAGTGACTTTGCAGGGGAAAATTTAACTCGGCAATGTCTTTAAAGGCAAGTTTTGCAAAAGCCGTAGGTCAATACATTTATCCGCAGGCCTTCGGTTCATTTTGTTTGCTATATGCATCATTGACTGCATTGCTGTATCTACAGAGATTGACTATTGTGTATCAGGGACTACCATCCATCGTCATCATCACCATTTATTTATAACTCATTCACATCAGTCCCTGCCCCATTGGGGCTTACAGTCTAAATTCCCTAACATACACACACAGACAGACAGACAGAGAGAGAGAGAGAAAGACTAGAGTCAATTTTGATACACTTGGGTCTATTCTTGGATATACATATTGGCCCTGATTCATATCTAAATGCAATTAGCGGTTAAGGAAAGAGCACAGAACTTGACGGTAATTTCACCCATATTCAAGTCCATACTAATCTTGAGATATGTTTAAATTTGAATATAATTGGAAGTACACTCTTTCTAAACATTATGGGCCTGATTCATTAAGGAAAGTAAAGCAAAAAAAGGAATACATTTGCACCTTGGCAAAACCATATGGCATTGGAGGGGGTTAAAAGTTTAAAATGTGATTGCAGATTTATAGTTGAAGTAGGGCCTGTCCTAGATCAACTTTATATTTCAGTGTATAATTAATGCTCTCAAGTATTTGTGTGATACATGAAAAACCAGCCAGTATTTAACTTATGTGCAAAATAATAAGCTAATTTGCACCCCATGTGCTGTATGTTAACAGACAGAAGAGAGTGAAGGAAAACCACATGCATATGTGCAATGTAAAGTCACATCAGAGCACATTTTATGAAAAATATTTTAGCAAATAAATGGACAGCACATAATACTGTAATTATTAATATAAATATGTGCTTCATAATTAGCATGATTTTTTTTTTCATTTATTTTTCTTTATATGTAAATTAGGAAGTTTTTAATGCCTACTGTACATATGCAATGCATTTTTATCTTCTCTTTTACTTGCATACAGTTATATATGGCGACCTAATAATACTGTCCATACCTGATTTGTTGACTTATGTTGCTAATTTTATGAATATCGAATAAATGAATGTTTAGCTATTGAACGCATATAATTTTAATAGATAGCGATTTTTTATTTTTTAGCAAATTACTAAAGGGCATTTGACTAACAGTGGTCATCTTTCTCTTTGTTGACAATGTCATCACCCTCATCATTATCCTCATCAACGATGTCATGATCATCATCATCACACAATATTAATTCATTACCACTGCAATCTATACATTCTGTTGGCAATTGGTGATAAGAACCTTATTCCTCATATAATTTGTATTTACTTTTAATGAACACCAGTTTTTCTCCATTTTTGGGAAGTAGTCTCTTCCGCGGATTACTCTCAATGTTCTCTGCTGTGCTAAACCCTCTTTCTGAGTACATACAGATGGGTTGGCAGCTTAAGTGGACCATAGCTAGTCCGTACAAGGGGCTCCAAAACTCCTTTTTCCCTCACAGAATTGAAAGGGACTGTCTGAGATGCTAACTTCTACTTTATCATTAAAGTAATCCTCCACCATTCTACTAAGACAAGGTTATCCGATTGACACACACTAGAAGTGCAATAGTAGATTTGGGCAATTCTTTTAAGCCTGACCAGATGTCATAAATTTTCATATTGGTGTGTTGCTGTGTTGTTTACTCATCATCGGTGTGATTATCAGAAAAGGGAAGTTTTTTTCTGGCAGTAGCATATGGAGGAGAAGCTGAAGCAATGAACATGTCATGTGCGACTAGAGACAACAGCTTGCTCACAAGGAGCTGTTTACATCTGTAAACATTTGTGCCATTTTGAAAGAAAGACATTACAAATAAATTTAAATCAAGGTTCAAGCATGGTTGCCAAAATGTAGTGATCCAATTTCAAGATGCTGCAAACCCTTGGTTCCTGGAGAAGTGAATAAAGAACTTGAACCACAGGGCCGACACACTTTATCTTTATATATTAAGTTTCATCCCTTCCTTCAGCTTCTCCAGCAGCTTATCCTCTAGTTTGATTAGGGGAATGTCTTGACACATGATGGCAGTTTCTGAACTCTGAATTTCATTTGTTACAATTTCAAAGGGTTTTAGTAACAAAAATGTGTTGGGAGTAAGGTAATATGTCCCCCTTTTCCCAATCTCATGGTTTGTGGTGTAGGTCTTGATGGCTTGTTGCTGTTCCTCTAGTCGCTGAAACATATAAAGTGTGAAACTCCACGTTGTTATTACCTCTTGCTTCATTTGGTGGTATGGATGATGATATTTTTTGTGTAGTCGCTGCAATGTTCTAAATGTGGTTGCTGAATATCTAAAATGCCCAGAACTTTTACTGACCATGAACAGCATATCCTGCACTGACTTCTCATTTTCTAAGAAATTCTGCACCACCAAGTTCATTGTGTGTGCAACGCATGGTACGTGTTCAAATTTACCACGTTGTAATGCACACACAATGTTGGCAATGAGGAATCCTGGAGGAAAGTCTTAGTGGGGTGAGTCATTTTGCTATGACATTCCTGGGTTTTTCCAACACCTGTATGTTTCATTGTGAATCCAGCATTACAAAGAGCCCCATGCTTGTAAATAACTTGGCATTGAGTGCTAGCTCTACTATGCAGAAAGGATAAGAAGAATGATGGTGAAGCTACCGGCATTGCTGCTAATGGTGATACGTACCCAGTGGGGTTTCAAGGTCACAGAGTCTTTGTTTTGACGAGGACCACATGTCCATATATCCGTAGTTAAGTGGACTGTCGAAACAATGGTATTTTTGCTGAACCTCACAGCACAGTTAAGTAATTGACGTTCTGAAGAAGTGGAATTGAGATGTCATTTGATATTGTGCACTCAACTAATCATCAAAAACCTGATGCAGAAATTGGACGCACATCCAATGCTAACATTGCTGTCATGGCTTTAGCGAGATGCTGTGAAACATGATGCAGACTGTCATACTTGTTTCCTCTTACAAACACTTGCTTCACAGACAGATGTGTAAAATTGTAAAATGCTTAATCGCGTTGCTCCTCTTCTGTATACAACCCCCCAGAAGCAGCAGCTATAACGTGCAAGGATGTGTCTTGGGAATCAGTGATTGCATTTCGGGAGTCATTTGATAATTTTATGCTGGACTACATGCAATTAATGAGGAGGTTGATGATGAAGGTGTTGACACAGGTGAGGATTGCAACTATCTGTCTATTCAGCTGGTAGATGATCCTGGGCTGCTTGTTACTAAACACAATTTGCCCCATTTCTAAACACGACTTGAATGAACTCGCTGCAAATGATGTAAGAGGGAGGAGGTGCCTAGCTGATCAATGTCCCTCCCTCTACTTATTTTCGCCTGACAAAGGCTACAGTTGTCTTGACAAATATTGTCTGGGTTTGGGTAAAAATATTTTCAAATAGAAGAGGTGCTATTTGTGGTCTGGCATAATAATGCGCTTATCATGGGTATCTGCTGGTGGTAACACCAGTTGCTGCCTTACAGTGTGGTTTGTTTTATTGGCATAATATTTTTACTTAAGTGTTTGCAGGAATATTGATTATGACAAATAAGGTGTAAGAAGCATGCAAGGGTGATAAATAATATGGAGAGAAAAAAGTAATTTTGCAAGTTTTAAACAAAGCACAATTTTATTTAAATGTTACATGTAATGTATTGCTTTTGAAGAACAGAGATGATTGGCTTAATGTAAGTGTTGCACTTGACAGCTTGCTAGAAGGTTTCAATGAAATCTAAATTGTTCTGAAATGGAACAGCTCTGAAAAATATTTTTTTGAATTAATGGGAATGACTGCACAGATTTTTGCTTAATGTGTAAGAAGCAAACTTAAAGAGCACTTTTATTCTTATTACTACACATAGTGCACAATGTTCCATTAAATAAAGAAAATATTTGAACATGATAAGAATATAAATGTGCTTCCCTCAAAAAGAGTAAAATAAACTTAAGGACATTTTTCAAACATTTATTTGTCCTTTTTCTTACAATATCTCATTTGAACTATAAACATTATAGTTAAAACTGTATACTCACTTGCAGATAGTCAGTAATGGTAAATTTAATTAATAGGGCTTACTGTAAAGTTAAAAAATACATTGTATAGGGGATTACTTAAGGAGGAGAGAAGGAGGAGGGGTACAAAGTATCATTACCAAAATAATTGAGATGTTTCCAGTACCACAAGCAACAATATCATAACATTTTGTGGACTTACTAACACTGTTAGAGATCTAAGCTTGTAATGACTGTGGCGATTCTGACAGTTTAATATGCAGCAGGGTTATCATGCTGGTGGGCTGAGGTTGTGGCGTCCCTTCACCTTCAGTAACATACTTATGCCAACTGAACCATTTCATTAACGGTGATGAAGCCACAAAGGAATAGGGCATACCTATTTTTTTCCATCTTAAAACTGAGTTTTACTTGAAATTATTTTATTAACAGTTGAATGTATCAGATTGGCCAATTGTTACAATGGTGGCTGTTAAAATATAGCTTAGGACATATCTCTTACAGTTTGGGACTTGGGAAGGGTAGTGGTGTGGGAGTGCTAATTCATGTAAGGGACGAATTGGTTTATTAATCACTTTGCTAGCTAAGGTTAAAAGTTCCTTCCAGACAGTGGCATGCTAGGCAAGGGCATCGGTCCCATAGTGGACTACTTTGGACTGGGTAACTTGGCCACTTGCATTTTTTTCCTTTGAAAGGTTCCTAATAGGCTGCTAGGTCGAGTCTTCTCCCCCCCCAACCTAAAATGTGCTAGCCCTCCCCTGCACCCAGAGGTTATGGATTGCTTTGCAGTTCCAGAATATATGAATAATATCAATACCTCATTATTATTATTATTATTATTATTATTAATACCATTTATTTATATAGCGCCACTAATTCCGCAGTGCTGTACAGAGAACTCACTCATATCAGTCCCTGCCCCATTGGGGCTTACAGTCTAAATTCCCTAACACACACACAGACACAGACAGACAGACAGACACAGACACACAGACTAGGGTCAATTTGTTAGCAGCCAATTAACCTGCCAGTATGTTTTTGGAGTGTGGGAGGAAACCGGAGCACCCAGCGGAAACCCACACAAACATGGGGAGAACATACAAACTCCTCACAGATAAGGCTATGGTCGGGAATTGAACTCATGACCCCAGTGCTACAATTACACCACAAAAACTTGAAATATTAAGGCAATATTCTATGGAATTTTGCTGGAGTCAGGTATAGCCTATTGATTAATTTTATCAGCATAAGATTACTGTGGGTCATCTACTAGGATTATAAACTTATCACAGAAATTGATGCTTTAATATGTCCCTTACTTTCATTAAAAGTAGAGGAGTTGATTGACTTAAACAGAGCTATTGTATCCAGCGGCTAATTTGGAGGTATTTAAAGATATTGTGGGAAGGGGTGTGAAATTGGTCTCTGAACTGTGTGAAGATAAAGGTGTCATGGCAATAGGGTTTCTTGGATCCTTCTCGGGACCCCTGGGGCTAGCTGTGGCAGGAGTGTAGTGGAAACTGGGAGGCCGGATTAATGCCTTGCTCATAGAGCTTGCTCTAATCCCGTATACTGGAAGTTAGGAGGAGGAATGCTGGACTGGACTCCATACTGAAATAAATGCCTGGAATCAGTAGCTGATGTACTGGAACCTGGACAAAGGAACAGGGGGGACCTGAACCCACGACCAGAGACTCAGTACCTCCAAGAACTCAGAGACTCAGGCAAATATAGTACCACAACTGGGACTGGGAAGACTCAGATGTCAGGCAGAGGATATACAGGGAAGGCAACCTCCTGAACAGACTAAGCCTGGAACTGGTCCTGGACAACTCAGAACCTGGTTTAGGCCTGGAACTGGAAGTCTATACCCCGAGACACAGAAATGGCTCTGGAAGGTGGATGACTCAGAACAACAACCTACTACCCCAGATAGCCAGTAGAAGAGACAGGAATAGATTGATGAGAAAATGATCTACACAGAAGATAACAGATGGAATCTGTACACAAGCTGATAGAATGAAAGTGAATCCACACGAGGAATAAATAACCAAAGTATTTATTTCAGCAGGCAGAATGAAGCTGAATTCACACGAAGGGTTAATGGCTTGCAGTTCATATAACAGCAACAAGATGAAGCTAAATTCACACAGAAGATTAATGATTTGCAGTTCATAAAACAGCATACACTATGAAGCTGAACTCACTGAAAGAGTTATTGGTAGAAATTCATAAAACATCAAACGGTGAAGCTGAAGTCACAAGAAGGATGATGGTTGAGATCTGCAGACAGGATTGAAGCAGCAACCAACTGCAACTGTGGGAGTCTGGAACCAGGAACTAGGAAAGTGTTGCACTGGCCATCTGCTGAGTGCAGGAGGAGAGTCTTATAGTTTGCAGAGAAAGCCAATTGGTGGATGAGATCAGGTGTTCAGACTCAGTAGGATTTAAGCAAATGTCTCACCCAAGGTGGCAGCCTCCAGTACTGCAGACAGAAGTCACACTTGTCCCAGGATAGAATGCTGCCTTCGACCAAAAGGGAGATGTACGGTGATATGGTACTGCCGAGTGGTGTAAACAGGACTAAGACCCCGATTTCTGACAAAAAGTACCTCTGTATTAAATAAATTGGCTAAGGTAATGATACCCTTGGCCTGCTAGGAGGGAGAGATAAAGGTTGGGGATTAGCCTAGCTAGAGCTTTAGCTTTAAGAGAAAAGTTTCTGGTAGTGATGGTTAGTATTTGTTTCAATGACGCTATCCCAAACCCCTAGCAAATCTTTGGTTAGAGGATAAACTGTATTTAGGTGGTCTCTGGGATTTAGGGATCCACAGTATGTCTTTAATGGGAAAAAATGGGTTAAGAACCCTCTCCAGTACTTAATTTGTGATAGAAGGCCTGCATCTTGATTCTTAGCAAGATTTGATGGGGTAAGTCCCCCCACTTTTTAATTAAGGGTCACTCCTTCATGGGGCACATTGTTTTTCTATATAAAATGTTGCTTAGCTGAATGTATAAGCTCATAATTGTGTGAAATTTGTCCACAGTACACATCAGAAGAATTTCTTCTGTTTATCAAGGAGCGACTGTTTCTCTTGATTGAAACTTGGGTCATATGTTCTTTTTCTTTCTTTAATAGACTGGTATAGTCCATTATTTAGAACTACATCAATATCGCAAATCATAGACTACTTTATTATAATTTTATTTATTATTTTTGGTTCTGTTTTTATTCTTTTTTATTTTTTAATTATTATTCTTTGGGGTGCTGTACGCTAGTACAATTCTGATTACCCTGACAACTAATATGTTGACAAAATAATTCTGATTACTATGATTCTGACATAAATAAAATATAGACTTACAAAGACACAGAAGATCTCCGACGTGACCGTAATTAAATCAGAATACAGAAAACCCTGTCACTTCACAATGACGTAAGGTAATACAGCGACATTAGTATTTAAAGCGGCAATAGCCAGGCACAGCGCCTAATCCTATCCCTTAGATGAGATTGTAGAGTAGGTCCTGGCGTTTTAGCTTTAAACATGAAAATGCCTATATGGCTGTATTAAGTTACGTCAATATGAAGTGCCGTGATTTCCTGTATTTGGATTTAATGACAGGCAGGTTGGAGATCTTCTGTGTCTTTGTAATAGTAAGTCTATATTTTATTTATGTCGGAATCATTGTGTCAACATATTAGTTGTCGGGGTAATCAGAATTGTAATAGCGATTACCACTGATTTTTTGCTCCTACTCTTTTTTTCTCCAAATTTATCAACACAAATAGCATGGAGTCACATAGACTTTAATGTGATTACGTCAACTCTGACATTATATCACCCACTTACACAAGGTGTAACGCCGAATAATCTGTAATATTTTACTATCTATAAAAGTAGCCACTGCCACCCACAACTACAAATGTTAGTTCTATTCTAGCATATTTAGACAAGGTCACATCAGTGGCGGATCCAGGGGGGGGGGGGGGGGGGGCGATCGCCCCCCTAGCAGACACTTGCTGCCGACGGCTGCACAGTATGTGCAGGTCCGTCCAGCCGTGACAGGCAGGGACAGTGTGCTGCCCGGCTGCTCTGACTGTGTTTGCTCTGACTGTGTTTTAAAACACAATCAGAGCAGCCGGGCAGCACACTGTCCCTGCCTGTCACGGCTGGACGGACCTGCACATAGAATGCAGCCGTCGGCAGCCTAAGATGTTAGAAAGGGGCGGGGCCTAAATCACCCCCCCTAAATCGCCCCGGGTACACCAGTTTTCTAGATCCGCCCCTGGGTCACCTTTATCTTTTATTTCTATGTCAAATATGGTTGTTTATGAAGAACCTGCAGAGCAAATGCAGTCTTGCTATGTCACCTGCCTATTGATGATCTATTTATTGAGATGTTCAAATCTAAAAGGAGAGGAACAGTTTGTTCCTCTGACTTTCAAGTGTTGGAAATTTAGTGAGACATTCCCAGTTTAACAAGCAGATACACAAACTTTTTTATTTCCTCAGAATTACCTTTTAATCAGTGATCTTGAAGACCTGGAGATTGGGGCCAAACTTGATATACATTACATGGAAAGTGTATTTTTATGCACACAAATACCAATGTAATAACCACATAACAATCATGACCAGGAAATACAGTCCTTTGGTCCCATTATTACTATTATTTATTTAAGAACTACATTAGTCTGGTACGTGCAGTATTCTAGGAGAGAAGTTGAATTTAATTTGTCTTAAGGCCTAATGTAGAGTTGAACATACTTTTGTTTATTTGCATAAAATAAACATATATCTATTGCAAATGCGCACAGCAAAGTGAATATTCATACATTTGCATGCACATTTGGTCACATCTTACACTTGAGACTTCTTGCAAATGGAGAGATGGAACATGGAGGGAAGGGGAATGGAATGTCTTCCAGAATGGTTAATTAGTATAATTGGGCCTGATTCATCAAGACATACCTTCTGAACAGAACCTGCACTCAGAAGTATGCGCACATAACTAGGGTTTGTGTGCACCCAAATTCATCAAGCCACGGATCACAAGATCCATCCCCTGTTCAATTTGGCCACAGGGCTGCTTTTCTCTGTTACACAGGATGCTGCAGGTATGTACGTAACTGTGAGCGCCTGCAGATCCGGCATATCGGGCGGCATTGCATCCGGCTGTAATACAGTGTAAAAATTTAATTTTTTTAAAAAAAATGGGCATGGATTCTCCCCCTACTAATGATATTAACCCTAGTGCTGCCACTCTACTGCTGGTTGCCACAAAATCGGGGGGATGGAAGTGTGGGATCCCCCCAATTTCACAAAAACCAGCACTAAGCAATCAGTAAGATTACCTGAGGAATATTATAGAAATAATTGCAAGTTCGTGCCAAAAGAACCAAGTAAATTAAAAAGTTATATACGGTTTTATTTACAAAATTGATAGCATGGCTTGTAACAAAGGTTTCAAATAGTTGAATACTCTGGCAAGATATCTATCTGCCAGATAGTTTGGATACAGTCAAGAGAAGACATTGTTTTAAAATAAAAACAGTCTCATCACCTAGAAATTTTCAAAGCTCATTCGTCAAGGTTTACATCTGGGCTTGTCCAGTGGGGAACGTGAAACAGTCGTCATTGTAGCTTGCCAGGATGTTCCTTCCTCGGAGCTGTGTCAAGTGTCGTTTTCAACCTGTCAGTGTTATCAGCCTGTCATGGATTACACGGTGTAATCATGTCAGCCTCTTCAAAGTCGGTGTTGTCAGTATCGTTATACTGACTACCACTGATCCTTATACCACGTGGAACTTTACTTCTCAAATCAATATATAGATGTAATTAGGACATAAACATTTGAAAAAATAATATAATTATATTCATTCTATAATCTACTATGAAATGCATACTTAATTAACTTAATGCAAATATAATTATCGTTAACAGAAGAATTAGTCCATGAAAAACGTAGTTGTTGTGAAATAGCAAAACACTGTATTGTATGTCAGACTTGAGTCTCCACTCTTATTTACACACTTGCTAAGCCTCCGGGCAACAGAATCTGCATAGTATAGAGACTTTCAAATTAACAGAAATGCAGCACTGTACATGTATACACAACCTGATAGCAGTCAAGGTAGTAGAAGGGCCCGGGTACTGATGCAACATGTGACAAAAGAGGTATCAGCAAGTATAGCTAGCACCTACTCTGTCACAGGGAAGTATATAGTGCATATGAGTTCTCAGCTCAAGCTCTTTGTTCTATTGAGATCCAGGCCCAATTGCAGCGGTTTCAGCTTCTGATGCTAAACCACTGGTAAGCCTACATCCTCACATTGCCCTAAATACTATCTTTCTGATCTAAGTTATATTTTTGTATACCTGTGGTACATACTTATAGACCAAATATCGCAATCATTTTGGTCCATTTTACTGATACATACACTTGTCACAGATTTCACAAGAGGCACATATGCCCATGGTAACTGACCCTTAAGTGTGAAACTTGAGACAATCACTATTGCACTTGGTACTGCTTATATTTTAATAAATTGTATTTGTTTTCCTTTACAATGGATTCTGCTTTACTTACTATGTATCTAAATTATACTTTTATGCAATCAATATAAATATAGAAGCTGTTCAAAAATATGAAGGCTGGTTTGTTTTACATAAACTTGCAAGTAAATAATGTTGTTTTTTTTTATTTGGCTGTTTAATAGGCAGCTTGACACATTTACTGTATTATTCCTTTGAGCTTTACATATTAATCTTACATCAAGGCTGCTATGCAACTAAACAGGATTGCTATGCTGCCCACCTAATCTACATTGGCTAATTAAAATATGAGCAAAATTGCATTACATAAAAACCCACCCCAAACATATTATTATTATAATAATTGTGATATAATTACTGTACTATATGCTGCAAAGTAACCTTTGTAAAACCTTTTCCTTTGTGAAAACTTTTAGTAATATTGTTCTGGGTGTATACATACAGAAAGGAATACCAATTTATAATATGAACTATCAATAAATCTTTGTACTCCTGTCCCCCTCCACCCCACACAACAAGCAAAGTAGCAGTTGCCTATATTGGATGAACGATACTGAAACATGTTAAAAAAAAGAAGATTTGAATTATTGTTTCATGATAAAATTGTATAAAAGGCACAGTATATAAAAAAAAATTATAGTATTAAATCATATACTGTACCTAAGACCATGTTTTATATTTAATACAATATAATTATGAAGATGTATGTTTTATGGATATTTGCTTGCATTTTGTCTGAAATCAGAAAACACATTTTAATAGTTATATACTGTACATACTAATGTGTGCAAGGGGAGCTTCCTTTACCTTTATTAGCCACTCAATTTGCTATGTGATTAGATGGTAAAATCTCATGTTGAATCAACCAGGATAATCAATAAGTCTAGCCTGTCAGGACAGAATTGACAAAGTTGCTTGTAGTAGCGATTTGTGGAGCTATCTCTATCAGCATTCTACAGTCTGCAAACCAAAAATCAGCTGGAAAAAACATGGAAAAATATCATTTTGAGTAATTATTAACATACTTTATGTGTTTTTTAATTTATTGTATCACTTACTGATAAAATGTAAAATCTTTTAAGGAGGATACAGTGCATTTTGCATAAGTTTTCACACATTGCTGTTCATTTTGATTAAACAAATCAACAGCTGATAAATAAACATGAACATAAAATGTTGTAATTATCATCATCATCATCATTTATTTATATAGCGCCACTAATTCCGCAGCGCTGTACAGAGAACTCACTCATATCATTCCCTGCCCCATTGGGGCTTACAGTCTAAATTCCCTAACACACACACACACACACACACACACTAGGGTCAATTTGTTAGCAGCCAATTAACCTACCAGTATGTTTTTGGAGTGTGGGAGGAAACCGGAGCACCCGGAGGAAACCCACGCAAACACGGGGAGAACATACAAACTCCTCACAGATAAGGCCATGGTCGGGAATTGAACTCATGACCCCAGTGCTGTAAGGCAGATGTGCTAACCACTACGCCACGTGCTACAGTTTTGTATACACTGTTGTATTTTCGAAAAATGTTTTCCTTTACCATTCATTTCCACAATATGTGTAATTTTGGTAAGAGTTCATTGACTATCTTTGTAAGAGCACACACAATCCCCCTAGGAGGACATCCTCCAGTATACCATTTACCCTCAAGTTGTTGTGAAAGCATCTGTTGTCTAGGTCACCTAGGCATCTGCAAGTATCCATAAGTTTCTTTGCTAACCAAGATTTTCCCCATGCTGTCCATGATCAGTTTGTGAAGATGATTCAGGAACCTTGTCTGGCAAATAGTCCAGTAACTCTTCATATTGTTATTGTTGACGATGGCAGCTTGTTAATGATGCAGATGATGATGCGTTCACAAAGAGCTGTTTTAACTCTGCATGGTAGGATGATTCTGTAGTTGTCCCTGAGTCTTTCTTTGAACAGTGCTATGAATTAGCATTGGGGGAAGGTGATTGTGCTCTGAAGAGAAAAGAATGGTGTGGACAAGCACCTGGATGAAATACTATTGCCAAGGAGTGGGGTCTCAGGTAACCAGGCTCTTAGATACATAGGGCCTGAGTCATTAAGGCAGACAAAGGAGTAAATGTTCTCTGGGATAAACCATGTTACAATACAAGGGGTGCAAATTAGTTTATTATTTTGCACATAAGATAAATACTGGCTGTTTTTTCATCTAGCACACAAATATTTGCTAGCTATATTATTACACTGAAATTTAAAGTTGATCTAAGACATGCTCTACCCCAACTATAAATCTGCCCCACATTTTAAATTTACCTCCCCCTCCAATGCAACATGGTTTTGCCCAGGTGCAAATGTTGCTCCTTTTTTATGCTTTGCTCTCCTTAATGACTCAGTGTCCCAGTGAGGTAATTGGGGCAGTTTACCCTTAGGTAAGAGCCTGTTCCAGGTACAATTTTGTACACTACGAGAGAACAGAACTTGACATGCGAGGCAGATTAGGGTGGGAGTAGCAAAAAAGTTTTATATGAGAGCAACCCTAAAAGCGTAGGTCCTTGGGGAGTGTTCCAGGCTCATTTACCTCCGCTTTTATTGTAAAGAAGTCAGCACTGGAAAAGGTTCTTGTGGCTGACTGGCTGGACTGAACTAGCTGCACCCTTGTTCTGATGTAGGGTGTCAATGCTTTGAAGCAAGGTAAGAAAGGTGCTTACATTGAGGGTATCATAAACATGGCAGTGGACCCAAGGTGGTCAGTATCATCACTGTGTCTTGTCGTACTAGCCCCCAGCAAATACAAGAGATATGCTTACTAACAGGTCTATATTTGTCTTTAGCCAGGTATACTTCTGTAAACTTGCCCTTAATATACTCAGCCTATAATTGCCTGTACATTCCCTACTCCATACGACTTCTCCAGTTAAAAAAGTCATAAGTGTAAGATGTATGTGCACTTTTCTTGTATGCATGAGCTGTAAGAAAATTTGTATTTTACACAAATAAAACAGACATACATCTAACTCTACATAAGCCCCATTATTTATAAAAAATAAACCCAAGTATATCATAATTGCATAACTAATTTTAGTATAGAATGTATGCATACTATATGTATCATACATATAATAATCCACAAGACATTGGTAATATTTTAGAATGATTGTGAATATATCTGGGTTCATTTAAATGTCCGGCAACTTGAAAAGTTTTACCAGACATATATTACTGATGAAATAACAGGGCAGATTGCTTCTGCCACAGATATTGAAAACTGATAATTCTTTTCATGTTCTATAATATCAGCCCACCTTTGTGGGTACTTAGTTATGCCAAACAAAGGAAACATTGATGGCTGATAGCATCTACAAATTTACTGATAGTCATTGAAAAGTAGTGACCCTTTCATTCATCTGTTAGAAAAAATAGAGATTAGTAAAAATGTTTAAATGGTAGACTTGTTTAAAATATTTAATTAATAAAGAGATAATTAGTCAATTAGTTGATCGCTACACAAGGTGCTTGCACATGCCGTGAAAGACTAGTCTGTCTCCAACCATTGAGCTGCACAAGCCTATATTAGGTGAATAGTGACATTCATATTTCTATGACCCACCTGGATCTATAATAACGTCTGGTCCTGTTATACTGTAACTCTGCATTCCCAATATCAGAGACATACCCTGGATATATATATATATATATATATATATATATATATATATATATATATATATATATATATATATATATATATATATATAAGCACTTACATGCATAACTATTTGACATTCATGTTCAGAAGTATTGAGATCCTCCTTCACTTTTCTTTTGCCTTATCTAATATTCCTCTTCAGCTTGTTTCATTTTCTTATCCAATGTTTCTCTTTATGGACTTTATACTCACAAAAGTTTCCATTTTGTTACGTCTTTGAATGTTGTTAGCCAGAGTAAAGAAATTAAACATCTATTCTTGCTATAGAGGCATCTATTTTGTATTGATATTTTGCAAAAAAACACATGAAAAGACACTTTCCAGTTATTACAACATTTTTAAAAGCTTGATTGAGAAAACATCAACAAAAATAGCTTTTTGAAAACGAGTCAGTGCTTACTAACTTTCAAGATATAGAATCCAATAAGCATAAGAGTAACAAGGACTTGAAATTCCTTTTAGTTTTTTAATTTAAAAAAAAATAACTAGAATGTTTAATTTTCTGTGCTCCATTCAAAATATAGATTTTTTTAATGGCTATGTTGCCCCAACAAAGAATATTATAGAAAATAGTAAAGAAAGGGAGAGTTGTTGCTCAATGGTTTCAGCCGCTGAGCTATGATGAGACACATGCTGAAGACTCCAGTAATGTCAGCTACTTGTGATTTTTAACACTTTACTTTATCTACCCATTTACTTAGCTCCAACATCTAAACTACAAGCTTATCAGTATACAAATACAAAAAAAAGTATAGCGCTTCCTGTACATTTGTGCTGTTACATGCTGTCAAACAGACATAAGTTATACACCTATCCTTTAGATAGTATTGCACAGGAATAGCAGTTATTCAAGCTGCTAAAAAATAGACAAAATATACCAAGGATACATTTCCTGGCTCAACCTATATGTAAGTCAGTAAAAATAGACAGTATATATTCAAATTAAGTCCAACAAATTCTTTAATAAAAGCTGCTCAGTTCTGCAATGCTTTGCAAATGTAAATATCTCAATATAGACCACAGTCCACAATTTACAATGGCCTGTAATTATAGTCTATTCTCATAGAATGATATCTTATTCAAAATACCAACAAGTTTCAGCCTCTAAGTCTATATGTAATGATCCAGTCCAAAGTTATCAGCGATGTCTTAAATCCACACACACACACTCGTCAGTGGTATGTGAAAATCATCATGATAATCATCACAGTATTCCCAAAGTAAAGTCTACTTTTTGCATGCACAAACATGTGTAAGTACTCACATTTAAGATGGTATACCTGTTAGTGTCCTTGTTATAGAATTTCTGTAGTGTAGGGTCACTTCGAGCAGTCTGGTGTGTCCCATCACCGGACGTTGCAGCGTACAGCTGGTGTGTATTCGTCCAATAGACTTCCTGAATAATGGAACACACCCTGCGATCCAAAAAAAGGAACTTCTGGTTTTCGGCTTCAGCGTATGGAACGTAACACTGTCTTTTGCGTTCCACAATGAATGGGTTGTATTCAAATAATTCTGCTCCTCGTGTCTATATACAAATAACAATCCAGCACTGTATATGTGGGATCTCATTATTTCAACGTGCATCAACGTTAACGCTTCATTAGGGATAGAGATTCCCTCACATCCTGTTTATTTAAATAGTGTATCTTCCGTCTTTCAACTAATCCCTTTGGGGCTTGTCTCCACCCCTTAGTTCACCTTGACCAATAATAGGTCTTTACATATATTAAGTATATTCCATTTATAATAGACAATCAACATCTATAAATTGTTGTTTAATAGGCATAGATACTAATTTATTAGTACATAAAAGTATATTGGAATCAAATGGTGTGACAGGCCTATCTCAACATTCAGACAGAAATGTCCCAGACATATAACAAGTGTGTCAAATCTATTGCAATTCCAGACAGAGTTCAAAATCTAACTGGTCCATTGCACATTTCAAAATAAACCATCCATAATCTGTATTCTAGAACTTATAGCATCTGTATTTAATAAATAATTTCTCTACCCTATTCCGTTAGAAATAATGTCTCCAAAATCTATTTTTTATCATTCCTCTCTTGAGCCACTATTAAGGGTCTGTGACAGCCTATGCCACCCTGTCTGTTGTTGCTGGGAACTGGCTGGGCTTACTTTGCCACCGTTCCCTTCCGTTATCCCAAATGCGCCCACTAACCACAGTAGGAGGTGCTTGCAAATGCTGCCACCACTGGACTCCTTACCGGCATCCAGTAGCGGGTTTCTTCTGGGTAACTGACATTGCTAGTGTACCTTGTTACTGGCGTACCTGAGCTGGTACCCCTGACCTCTTCCTATGAATCAGGGTTGCTGTGGATGGATCCCCCTGACCTATCACACCGGCCAGAGCTGCTGGGTAATGGGCAGAACGGTGGTACCGGAAAGCTGGGTCCAAATCTCAGAACAGCCGGGAATGCATTAGCATTGGGTCTAATCTGTAGGTCACAGGGATAGAGAAGTTTCCAAGCAAGTGATGTTTATTTGCTCAACCTGGTTGAAGGTACCAGTGAGCAGGTCAGATGAAACAAAAAGAACAATTTTCAATACAAACAGTGTTTTTTATACAGTTTTGGACACAGCATCACAGGGTAAGCCAGTCCCCTGAGGTCTAAGCTATTTTTAGAATCAGGATGTAATATGCTTACCCAAACATGGATTTACATGCAGTGCAAAGCTAACAATATGTACACTTATCTGTGATATCCTAAAACTTGCTGTGATTTGCTGCATCTTGTTTTAGACACAGCAAATCTAACAGCAAGTCTAAATAAAACTTCCTGTGCTTTCAGGTGCTGGACCCTCCCACATAAATAGATCTAATTAACATGAGATTAACATGGGTCCTTTCTTCAGACAGTTGCAGAATACACATTCCCCAAAAAAAGTTACAAAACCCCAAACAAGTCATTTCCTTACAAAGTTAAAACAAAAAACAAATTTCCTCCCCTGGTCACAGAAATAAAGATATTTCCTTTACCAAAAAAACATACAATGTCAAAAACAAGTACATTTGCAATTATATAAATAAGCGTGGTGCGCTATTTCCTTTAAATAAATTTATACCATAAGTTATTTATAATTGATCCAGTCAGAGGGCCCACAGACTTATCTGCACTACCTGTCATTCCAATATTAAATAGTTACTTTTGACTTCTAATTTTCATTCTTATTTCTCTAAGAAACTCCCTTAATCAAAATCTAAATTTAACCCTTTTGGGGCCAGAGAGAGCAAAAATGCACTTTGTCTCCTCCCTTGACATTTTGGTCACAAAATCACCCCCGCTCCAGTACTTAGTGATCCCTTTTATACCTAAAAACTTAAGGTTCGATGGATCTGCTTTGTGTTTCCTGGCATAATGGTTTAATACACTTGTCCTACTTTCAAACTCCTAGTGGTGCGGCCAATATATTGTAGGCCACAAGGACATTGTAGGAGGTAGATCACTCCTACAGTGTTACAGGTGATAGCCTTTATAGTGAATTTTCTCCCATTTGAGTTTGACATGAATTCGTAAGTGGGCTTAGTTTTATTCACATTAGTAATCCTGTATGTGTGCCAATGATTGCAATGGTAGAAGCCTGCCTTCCTCTCATTCAACCAAGTTCCTTTTGTATCAATCACCTTCATGGGAATGGCACTTTTAACCAGGTCTTGTTTAAATTGTGGCTTTTCTTATACACAATTGTAGGTCTTTCCTGTATTATTCCTTCTAACTTCTCATCTTTCAAAAGGGTGGGTCAGTGTCTTTCTATTATTCTTTTCGCCTAATCACTATATTTAATAAGAAACCTAGTTGTCTCTGTTTCATCTGTTTCTTGACAGTTCTTGAAACGTTTCAACAGTTCCTGTCTGTCCATCAACTCAATCTTCTCAAATTGTCTGTTCACTAATTCTGGGTCACATTCGCCCTCAAGGAATTTTTCTCTCATTTCCCCCGCTTGCTTTACGTAGTCTGACTCCTTTGAGCAGTTTCTCCTAACCCTCAAAAACTGAACGTTCATAATACTGCAGAGCCATTTACTATGATGGTTACTTGTGGTTAGTAAATGGTAGTTACAATTTACCTTCTTTTGATATATTTGTGGATAATGGAACATTTTCCACAAATATCTCCAAATCCAAAAATTTAATTTTTTGGCTGCTGATATTAGCAGAAAAGTGTAGGTTAGATTGCCTGGAATTAATATTATTAACAAACATTTCAGGGGCTTCCCTTCCTCCCATCCAGATAGATATCACATCATCTATATATCATTTCCATTCAATTATATAGTGAACAAAGGGGTTATTTTGCTGGATCTGACTGTTTTCCCATTGGGCTACAAATAAATTGGCAAACCCTGACGCAAAACGTGTGTGTCCATAGTGGTGCCACATGTTTGCTTGTAATATTTCCCCTTGAACCAGAAGTAATTATGTTCTAAAATAAACATAATTACTTCAATGATGAACATCAATCTGGAGCTGATCTGGATCACCTAAAGCCCAATAAGGCCCCTAAATAGGTGCTCAACAAAACAACTCAAACTTTTCTCTGTAAGGTGCACACATTCTAGCCTATACAAGTGATGGTGCCTGAATTTAATCCTGTGGTGAACCACTACTGACCAGAATGGGTCTTGTCGATGTAAGCAGCCCTATTAGCGCCTCTCCATATCTCTCTGGAAATAATGTTCAGATTAAGTGAATACAGGGCCATCATGCCAATATTGTGTCCATACTGGACATAATCCTCACTATCAAACCCTTTGATTTCCCCAGATCATTTCCACCAAAATATATAACTAGTGTCTTGGTGATTTCAAATTATCTTCAATCAGGAACAGGTTACTTAATAAAGTCTAATACATGCCTCTAAAGCCTAACCATCTAATGTCCCTAGACCCAGAAAAATGTTCACGTTAAGAGTTGAAGCTCACTTGCTAGCCCAATTTACAAATGAACGCTCCACAATCCATGCATTCAAGGGGTCCAGACGACAACCTGAAATGTGGAGGAATGATACATTGAAATTAAGCATCCTATTAACCAGAGCTAAAGTATAAATAGGTAGTGAAATCAAAAACAGCGCTTCACTTTTAACAGCTGTCCGCTGGAATTCAAAGGGAATATACACAAATTCCCAATAGGTAACAAAAATTATTTATAGGTAAAATAAAAACCTACAGACGCATATTAAATATTCTATTTAAAGTATAGAAAGGGAGAATACTTAAATGGTATGACGGTAATCCTCCGATTCTTAATTCTCACAATTTGTTCATGAAGTCATAGAACAAAGAGAAAAGAGCAACATAGTGTAATACAGTAAAAAATAATACATAGATAGAGACAAAGGATCTTCTTTGATATGCAGACTCCCCCTTTAGTGGGGTACTCACAAGAGTTAGATGAATTTCAAGCCCATCAAAGTGTAGTTTTTCTTTTCTTTTCATAGGATCTTTGTTCGTGGATTAGTTCCATTGATATACATCGTATGTGTTACACCAGATAGACAGAATATTCAGGCAGTTGGTATAATTCCACAGAACTTCCAAATTGGTCACAGTGTAGAGCAGCCAGAAATAGACATCCATTCAATGGTGGGGATATAATAAAATCATCAGTAAACCAGCTCCAACATGTTTCGACCTAAACAGGTCTTTTTCAAGGTGCACCTTGAAAAATGGATCAGCAGTAGTCACTTGGGAACTTTGGGCAGCATGAGAGTGAGAGACTCATGGTGACCAAATCGGGGCAGGTCAAACACAGGTTAGACAGATGGCAAAGCAAATGATAGGCTTTATGAGGGAAGGGGGGACCGAAGGGAGTTTGTAAACATTGCTGGTAGAAGAGGAGACAGTAGCTCATAACAAATGGGATGCAGTCAACTGGGTAGACGTGGAACCCTACCCAGTTGAGGCACCAGTAAAAACAAATCTAAGACTGAATAGAGGACTGTCCCAAAGTCTGCCATCCATGTGGTGATGCCATGTGCTGGAAGTCAAAAGAAATCAAGGGGCTGTGGTGTGTTGCTGGGAGGAATGGGGTAGAGAAAAATGGAGAACAAGGAGGCAGGTATGAAAACTGACTGGGACATGGGATGGTCATGAGGTGGTGGAAGGGGGTCATGTTGAATGGGGCTGAGGGGATGCTGTGACTGTCAGGTCCCCACGATACAGGGAGGGGGCACCTAACACAGGGGGGGCATAAAGAAGGGCAGCTGAATGGAGGTTGGAGCAGCCACGCAGCCAGGCACCAGCTGGGAGAGACTGACAGGTGAAGGCAGAATGCCTTCACACTACAGGGCTGCAAGAGTAGGAACAGAATGGAATGGAGGGGAGGCAGCCCAACACTAGTGATGAAACTGCTGGGAAAAGCAACATTGCAGATGGAAGCTGAGTGGAGGGCGGAGGCAGGGCTGGATGGAAACCCGGCAATGGATGCTGGAATGAGCAATGTTTGGGGTAGGGGATCTGCTACATGACAAAATGGGAGAAAAGGAGAAAGACAGTAAAAAGGGAAAGACCGAGTGGGAAAGGAAAGATCAAAAAGCAGACCAGAGAAGGTAAAAGAAAAATAAATTGACAGGGGGCAGCAAGCACAAAATGGAAACAAGACAGAAAAGTACAAGACAAATCACAAATTGGCTTAGATGCAACTCACAGGAAATGTCACAGCAATATACTACAAATTTTAAGTGACAAGAAGAGAAACCAGCCTATGTTTATGCTTATAAAACCTCTAGGTCATCCCCAAAAACCTTTCTGATTGGGTGAAAAATTATAACTAACAAATCTTACATTCTATTAGCGCTTGCAGATCATCAAAATGCATTTTCTACCACAAACTGCACACTTATATACTTTTGGGCCAATTACCTGCCTTCTATTATCCTACTCTAAATCAGGCTCTAAACTTTAAAAGTCACTCATACATTTTTTCATTATTTTAAAAATCCAATTTAAATGGGAAATGATTGATTTTCATTGTTATATGCCTAAAAAACAGTTTTTGTAAATCCAAATCTTTCTGCCCAGATCTCTGAGTAATAATATATGTAATATGGTCATGCACTCTCTTGCAACCACAGGTAGAGACATGTAAAATCTTTCATGAATTATGTATTCATTATATCTTTAACTGGATTATTTTAGCATGAAACCGCACTGAACCATTATACATTTTTCAACATTACTAAATAATTGCATTTATCTAGCTTTACGCTGCATCCAGACTAAAATACTAATTCATAAATTTAATGGCATTGTATTCTCATTCATTCCACTTAATGCAAACAGATAACTAAACTAATTAAAGTAACTAACTTGGAATGAATTAAATGACAAAGTAATATCTTTCTCTATTATTCTAAAATTTGAAATTTAATTTCATTTAAAGACTTAATTACTTTCATTTGATTATATTGCAAGTCCTGCTGGCTGATTTGAGTCTGAATAAAATCATCTAATTTATTTTTATAATATAACCATAAGACTTTTGCAGTCAATTCAATTTACAGCAACCTCAAATTATACTTATAGCAATACCACATACTGGGATTTAACTATTGTCGGCAATAATAAAAAAATATTAATTGCTAATAGTCCACATTCAGTTACTGTATTTCCAACATTACGAAACACATAGCTTGGAAATGTTGTATTTTTGTATAGTTTTAATTAAATCTAAGAAGCATTGCAACACTGGGCCTTAAATCAGACATTAAAAATCCTGGAACAGCGTAATGCAGATGAATTAGTTATCTCTCTGTAATCCTAATCCCCTACATAGTAAACTAATAAATGTGAATCAAAAGCATTACTGATCATGACCATTCAATTATGTTGGACAAATGTGGACTCCATGGTATTGAGAAAATGGAAAAGAAGCATAATAGGGCCCATGAAGAAGTGGACGCATTTGTGTCTCAACCACACACAGGAAAAAATGCACACACAAAAAGCGCATTTATGTGCATTTGTTCATTCAGGAGGTGCATCCAGCAGTACATCACTAGCATTGCACTAGTTAGCATAAAGAAAGCACAGCGATGCCTCTTGACTGCCTTAGTAGTAAATGTGAACATGGCATTGACCTATTTTAATCTAATATAATAATGTAATGTAGTGCTATATACACAACAGATAATAGTGTCTTGAAAGTGTTATTAATAAATGTGAAAATCACATATACCAAGTAAAAAAGAATTATATTAAACACAAATACAAAATGAAACAACAAATGACATCTGTTATTACATCTGTTATTTCCCCTTAAATAATAACAGGTAGATTCAGTTCCTCACATTGTTCTTTAGAATTCCCTGCCCGCCCCTTCAGAGTTAATGAGTCTTAAGTGTAAGAGGCATGCATTTTTGCATTTGTTTTGTACATATGTGCAGTAAGAAAATACAAATATTATACAAATAGAACAGACATGAGCCCCATAGTGTGTATTGTAAATAAAATAAAATATATTTATTTTATTTTATAGTCAGTAATAATTAAAAAATATGGTTAAGTCAGTTTACAAATTACCAGATTTTGTTTATATACACTCTCCAATATCTGTGATATTGGTGAGTGTACATAAACATTCTTTTCTCTTTATTTTATGTACAGTGATACTTTCTAGACACCTTACATCATCTATCACAGGATAGAGTATATAAATTCATATTCCTAATTTTATAGAGAGTGTGTGCCACTGCATATGAAGCAATCATTTCTACCATTTTAAGGTAAGAAGTTACACATATTTTAATATTTCAATACTTCTATTACCCATTGTACATAATTGTTGTTTTGTTTCATTTTTTATGGTCCAATAGGTAGGATTGGACCATAAAAATATCCTTTTCTTGCATCTCTAAAGGAGGAGTGTACATCAGATTTTTATTTTCATTTTATCACTACCATTCTTTATATTTTATTTATTTTCAGAGTTGATTGTAAAAAAACACTTTAGTTTTCCTAGTAAAAATGATTAGTTCTTTATATGTTTTTCTGCCTATAGAAACACCTTGCACTTCTGGATGAGTCTTCCAGTACCTGGCCATGTAAGGTGCCCGGTAGATGTGCAGAAATATGGCAACATACAATGTTGCAAGATGAGCAAGGCTAGCATATTGATGATACCATACAGAATTAATAATGAAAAACAAGTACTGTTAACACTGGCATTATATACATTGCCAGAATATATTTTTATGTATACACTTTTATATCTACTATCAAGAAGAGATTCTGAATTCCCCCCCATTCTCATTTAGTCTAAAAGCAGGGAATGGGCTCAAGTTTTGGCTAGACTTTCCAGATCAAGCAAATAGTCCTACTTTCAAGTAAAACAGTTTAAGCAGGTAGTGCCATGAACTTATTTTGAGCCAGGGACACTAAGACATTTAGGCTCCTCTGCAATCATCTTCCAGCACCTTCAGAACATATAGCAGAGGGGTCTAGGCAAGGTTCACATTGGTTATGTGGCAACTGCAGGGGATCCTGCCTCTACTGGCATGGATACCACTTTATGTGACAGTGGCACTAACAGTAATGAACTTTATAAAGGTTTTTCAAGAATCTTTTCAGAGTTTTAAAACTTTTTACAGAGACTATTTTTTTTTATTTCAATACTTGTTGAGTCGTTTACCTGATCTCTATGCAGGAGGTTTAAACATTTTTTATTTTGTATTACTCATGGTAACCATTTAGCAAAATAAAGTTAGTGGCTTTGTTTTAGCTGGGCACAATTTCATCTCAAATTGGCAACTGCCTCACTTGGGTCTGGTCTTCCACTGCATCAACACAGATATAACTTATAATAAGTTGAATTTGATGGACTTGGACATTTTTAATCTTATTATATAATTATGCAACTATATGTAACATGTATTTTGTCTGATGAAAATATTTTATTTGATTATTTCTCTTGTGAAATCCATGAATGCTTGTAATTATTGTAATTAATGAACAATATTTAATCAAGCATTTTGTCTATGAAATTGCATTTTGATAAGCTTCATTCAAAGGAAAAAAATATACAGAATTAAAGATGACATTATAATGTTTTGAAACTGCATTTTATATAGTCTTTTTAAAGAGTTGTATTTAAAGGATTTTACATTCAATTTAACAGGAAGCATAAAAACTAAAGAGTAAACTTGTGGATGAGAAGCCTTTCCTGCAAACAAAACTGCAGTTCCAAGAAGTATATTTACATTTCACAAAATAAACATTTATGAACCAAATATTTTAAAGATTATGAAGGATTAAACAATTTACAATGTGTATTCAATAACTGTTCTGTGGAAGTTAAAAGGCAGATGTTAATTATAGTTATTAGTTGGGTAATATCATAACTTAGATGGTATAATGTGATCTTGTTTTCTATAGACCTTTCTCAGTTTATGATTTCCTTAACACTCCTTTCCCCCCCCCCAGATCATCACTTTATCAGCTACATGCTCACCCCCAGTACTTTAACCTCTCTGCTGTCAAACTCTACCAAGCCTCTTTATACCAGCAGAAATCTTAACTCTTTTAATCTTCAACAGTTTTCCACCTCTCTCCAACACCTTCTCTCCCTAATTTCTACATTTTCCTCCCCTGATATAGCAGTACCTAATTTTCAGCAAACCCTAGCAACAGCCCTTGATCAATTTTCTCCATCAACTCTTCATACGCTATGTCAACTTCAATGTCAGCCTTGGCATACTAAAGTAACACAAAATCTTCAAAAACTTTCTCATTAGGCAGATAATACTGCTATCTACTACTCCTATCAAAATGCTCTGGACACTGCTAAACAAACATACTTCCAGTCTCTCATCTCTGCTCAAGCTTCTAACCCCAAACGCCTCTTTAACATATTTATTTCTCTTCTCAACCATCCCACTCCAAACCCTCCAACTACTATCAGTGCCCTGGATCTTGCTTCCTATTTCAAGGACAAATTGATAAGATCAGACTGGAAATGGTATCCTCTTTCTCGACTAGCAATCAGCCCAATTCCTTCCCAGTACCCTCTGACACCCTCTCTTCATTTGTTCCCACAAATGAAAATTAATTATCTACTCTCTTCTTATCTTCCTACTCTACTGCCTGTCTTCTTGATCCTATTACCTCGCAAATCAGTAGATCTCTGTCACCTGTGCTCATTCCACCTTTAACTAAAATCTGTAAACTCTCTCTCTGTCTCCTGGTAACTTTCCTTTATTTTTCCAGCACACAAAGATTACTTCTATTCTGAAAAAACAAAATTCTGACCCAAATTCCCTCTCAAATTACCGTCCAATCTCCCAGCTCCCATACCTCTTCAAGCTTCTAAAGAAAATTGCCTGCAATCACCTCACACTCCTTTATTTTGCAAACAATGTATTGGATCCTCTTCAGTCAGGCTTTTGTTTGCAACACTCTATGACTGCATTGACTAAGGTTGTCAATGATTTCATCACTTCTAAAATTAAAGGCCATTACTATCTTCTAATTCTCTTGGAGCTCTCTGCTGTATTTGACACTGTTAAACACGCTCTTCTTATACAAACGCTACAATCCCCAGGTCTTCAAGACACTGTCTTATGTTGGTTCTCATCCTACCTATCTAATTGCTCTTTCAGTTTTAATTACTCTTGATCCACCTCTGCTCTACTTCCCTTATCAGTTGGAGTAACACAAGGCTCAGTAGAAGGTCCTCTGCTGTTTTTGATCTATACTACTTCTCTTGGAAAAGTAATACGTTTCTTTGGATTTCAGTATCATCTCTATGCTGATGATACACAAATGTATCCATCTTTTCTGGATCTCTCGCCATCTGTGTTGTCCTGCATTATTGACTGTCCTTCTGCAATTTCATTTTGGATGTTCTCTCGTCAACCCAAACTCAATCCTTTAAAAATAGAATTAACAATTTTTCCACCCACCAACAGAAGTTAGCTACCTGAAATTTCTATTGCTTTTGATAACATGACCATAAATCCCACCCCGCAAGCTCGCTGCCTAGTTGTGATCCTTGACTCAGAACTAGCCTTTGTTCTCCACATCGACTCTATATTTAAATCATGCTGCATACATCTAAAAAACATTTTCAGAATACCCACATATCTCACACAAGGCACTGCAAAAACTTTAATTCATGCACTCATCATCTCCCGTATTGACTATTGCAATTCCCTCCTTAATGGTCTTCCCCCGTATAAGACTTAGATTAATTTTCCTTGCAAATTGTTCTTCCTCTGCTGAGCCACTTTGTCAGTCTCTACATTTGTTCCCTGTTTTTTCCAGAATCCAATATAAAATACTTCTACTAACATACAAGGCCATCAACAAAACAGTGCCTACATACAGTACATCTCCTCACTTGTCTCAAAATATCTATCAACTTGACTCCTCTGTTCTGCACAAGATCTGCATCTGTCATCCACTCTCATTACATGCTCCCATTCCTGGTTACAGTAGGTTTTCGGGCTGCACCCACTCCCTTGCACAATAAGACTTTCCTCTTGTCTTCAAACCTTTAAACAGTCTCTGAAAACCCACCTCTTCAGGCAAGCTTATAATATTCCTCAACCACCCTCTTAACCTCCATAGTTTACCCTATTACCAACCTTCACACCGTTCTCACTGGACTACAACTGTCTGACCACCGGACCAACATTGCTGTGTGACCAAATCATACGGCCCACTAGGCACTCTTTAACTTTGCATGCTGGCTGGACTTATATGCAATGTATGGAACTAGATCTCATATATCAGACTCTCATTGTACTAAAGATTTTAAGCTTGTGAGCAGGGCCCTCTTAAAACTCTGTTTGTCTGTATTACCCAGTATTGTTTTATTACTGTTTTAATGTATTTAATGTATTTTTGCGCATTGTTTTATTACTTGTTTTAAGACTGGATGTCATCACGTTTTCTCAAAATTAACATCACCAAAACTGAACTTGTTGTCTTCCCTCCTTCTAGATTTTCTTCCCATCTTGATATCTCTATCACTGTTAACAATAATGCCATCTCATCTTTTCCCCAACTCCACTGCCTTGGTGTCACCCTTGACTCCTCTCTCTCCTTTGCCCCCCACATTCAATATCTTGCCCCATTCTGTTGTTTCCAATATCACCCGCATCCGGCCCTTCCTTTCCTAGGATGCCATTAAAACTATTATCCACACATTCATCATTTCCCGTCTTGATTACTGCAAACTTTTCCTCACCGGCCTCCCCCTCGCGCTCTCCCTCTTTGCCCACCTCAGGTCTATACTTAACACTGCAAGACTCTTATTCCTTTTGCACTGCTCCTCTTCTGCCTCCCCTCTGCCTTGCCTTACACTGGCTTACTTTCTCCTACAGAATTCTTTTCAAACTCCTAACCCTCACCTACAAGGCTCTCTCCCATTCCACTGCCCCTTACATCTCCAACCTCCTCTCCAGTCACACCTCATCACGTTCCCTGAATTTGGTCAATAAGCATTGCTTCTCCTGCATGCTGATCACCTCATCCCACTCAAGAATTCAAGATTTCTCCTGGGATTGACCCCCTCCACTGGAACGACCTCCCATGCTCCATCTGACTGTCCCCTAATTTGTGCACCTTCAAACGGGCACTTAAAACTCACCTCTTCCTCAAAGCCTACCAGCCATCCACCTAACCTGCTCTCCATACCTGACTCCATCACCTATATTCCCCTACCCCGCCACTCGCTTCTCTTGCAACTGATACCCTCTATCTCCTCATTGTGCATCCTGTCCGTTTCCCCTCCCTTTAGGATGTAAGCTCTCACGAGCAGGGCCTTCTTCCCTCCTGTATCTCTACCTATTCTTCTGCTCCATCCTCAATCTGTAAGCTATATTGGGAGCTTTAAAGTCCTGGCATTTTTTTTTTATTGTTCTGTATAGTTCTACCATGTTTGATCCACTGTCTGTACTCTGTACAGCGCTGCGGATACCTTGTGACACCCTATAAATAAAGATTAATAATAATAATTACTTTGGAGGAAAGAATATTATTTTTTATGAGCTATTTCCCTGTTTTATCCAACTTACCTTTACTATCCAAGATTCCACAAGCTGTCCATTATTATCAGGTCGCGGCAAGAGACAGCACCTCATCACGTACAGTGCACTCGGAAACAAAGGAACAGAGTGAGAAAAGTGTTTGACCAAACAGAAAAACAAGATAACAGAGGTGAGTCACGGGCTAAGAGGATTCCTGTATCTAGGCACATGGTAATCATTTTTGTATGTGCTGACAGCTCAAATTCTTTCTGCATTTACCCTTTTGTGAACAACTGACATCATCCAGTGAATTATTCATGTTGAGGTGAACTATGGGCTGAAAGGACATTTGTATCCAGGCAAACAGTTATTTTACATATATGTGTATGTGCTGACAACTCAGATTTTCTCCATATTCTCTCTGTTGTGAACAACTAACTTTATTCAGATATACGATCAACTGGATAGTTTGTCTGTGCATGGTGTTTCACAAGTGAGAACAATATACAGTGCATATATGATTCATTTTGGTATTCCAAACATACGGACATGATCTACTTGTTATTTGTGGAATTTGATTGCACAGTTTATGTTTACACTCTCTCAAATAGAGAAATATCGTGAGAACCTTTTTCAATTTAAAAGTGGATCCATCAATCAATACTGTATATTAGTGGTTAATACCACAATATAACGGGTTATTTGTATGCAGGATGCATTACAGGGAATTACCAACCATGATATGACATCTATGCGCATATTTTTATTGATGCCATATCCTTATTTCCTTTTTAGAACATTATGTAGATCAGTGCAGTGGTCAGAGTTATTTTTTATATTGGTATTAGTGATCATTGTTGTCTTATTTGTGATGTTTTTATGTTATTGGTAATAAATAAGTGTTGTTTTTATCCCTTTCCATGGATTCTATGTTATTTAATAGTATATAGACCCAAAATTTGTTTGGGATAGTGGCGCCCCAACAATTAGCGCTGTGATTCATTGTCTATTTTTCTCTTTACTGAGAACTCACAAGTTCCTCACAGCTGCGGGTATTGCTACGCCAGCTACCTGTGGATTAATTTATAATATAATCTGTCCAGTGCCAGGAACATATATATTTTTGTTTGTTTTATTACTGTGTTTGCTCCCTATTGTAAAGTGCTACGGAATTTGCTGGTGCTATATAAATAAATGTTGATGATGTTGATGATGATGTGTATAGTAAGAAGCTAAGTTATGCATACTGTTACTATTAAGTTAATATTTTAAGGCTGTGTTTGCATCAACCTTATGTCATAATGAAAGTTTTCAGTGTGGCATTGGGCAGCATTTTATTGTGTAGTCAGCAGCCTGGCTATTGTTTAGTATACAGAACCACAAGAGGTTCTACTAGTCCTGATAGCAATTGAATAGCAATCTCACTGCCTCAGTGTAATTAATAAATTAATTAACAAACTGTATTTAAAGACAAGAGGGCATTTTGATGTGCTGTGTATAGGAGAGACATTATATTGCTCGACTATAATGCCAGCATGCCTATCAGAACTTTAATAATTAAGTAGGTTAAATTAAAGTGTGAGTTCTTGACAGTGTAAAAGGAGTTTAATCCTTTTATCCAAATACACATCTTGATAGTACAGTACAAGTAGGTCTTGGGAGTACATGAGATTTGGATTACTCAGATAAAAGAGGGCTATTTCTGGTCCTATACAAATGTGCAGGCCACAGCATAGAGGGTTCTCAGTATGTGTGATCTGGTGGTGAGACTAGAAATTTGAGGCCTCATCTCCAAAGCAAACAATTCCAGTGGGGTGCTAGTTTGGAATGACAAGTTGAAGAGGTCATAGTCTAGTCTAAGTAATCTCAACATCTGGGAACATTGGGGTAGTAACATTGTCTGCGATTTGGCTAATTTGGCTAATAGGAGCCCAGACTGATTTATGAAATATCCTTAGTATTCTGCCGATGAGAGAGAACGAGATGGAATCCATTTGATGGATATTCTATATGAGCTTTTACATTGGCGATATGGTAGGAGTATTTCTACATATCTTTTTACTGTTGGAATGTCACTCACCGGACCGTGAGTGCCTCTTCCCGGACATTTAGGAACCGTGGCCGTCCTCCATCCTGAGGGTCTGCGCATGCGCAGCCCTTTTCTACCCTTCAGTGTATGTCCCTTTAACTTAATTGGCAGATCAGGCAACACTCCCTATATTATGCACCTGTGGTCAACACCACGTGGCCTGATCTTGGAGTCTCATTCCCCATGAGTCTCTGAAGGTGTTCCTATGTTTCCTCGTGTATTCAGCGCTGCTGATTCCTGTGGTTTCCAAACCACTTCTACCTCTGTGGTTTCCAAACCACTTCTACTACTGTGGTTGCCATACCACTTCTACCTTCAACTGTATCATTGTGACTGTTTGCTGATTCCTATCCGCTGCCTCCGTGCACTACAGTCTTCTATACCACTTCAACGCTATCATATTCCATTGTGACTGTTTGCTGATTCCTATCCGCTGCCTCCGTGCACTACAGTCTTCTATACCACTTCAACGCTATCATATTCCATTGTGACTGTTTGCTGATTCCTACCCGCTGCCTCCGTGCACTACAGCCTTCTCTCCACATCCACTCACCTGTTCATCATCAAGTCGGTGAGCTGATTCCTATCCGCTGCCTCCGTGCACTACAGTCTCCAGCTGGTAACTCGTCTGTGTTCATCATCGTGACTGTTAGCTGATTCCTATCCGCTGCTCCTGTGCACCTCAGCCTCATCTCATCTCTCCCGTGTTTCCTCGAGACTGCTGCTATTATTACCATCTGCTTCGCTTCGTGATCAACAGCTCCTGGTCTACTCTGCTCTCCCGTGTTCCATCGCTATTGGTACCTGTTGGTTGCTACTGGTTACCTCCGTGTGTCCGCAGAGCCCTGCTGCTGCTGTCAGCGCTATCGTCCACCCGCTGCTGATCCGCACTCCACGCCTTCCTGTGTCCTGCTGGTCTCTACCCTCCTGTCAGCATTGGATTCGTATCTCATCAACTACTCCTCTGCTAGATCATCTCCATTCTCCTGGGTCCTCCATGAGTCCAGTTCCACGTTCTACTGATTCCTGTGGATTCGTGTCCCTGTGGGTCTACTTACCTGTGCGCTGCACCTACTAGACTCTTCCTCCAGGGACTTCTCATCCTGCCGGCCTCCTGCCGCTCAGGTATCACTGCACTCCTATCTGACTGCCTACTTCTGAACCACGGTATGCATACTTCTCATTGACTGTGCTGGTGTATTGCATACCTTGCTGGACTGTGTTGGTTCTCCTCTGGAGTCTGCTATCCGCTGAGTCTATTGCCATCATTGACTGTGTTATCTTGTGCTGGATTACTTCAAGAGACTTTCTATATTTGCAGACCTGTTCAGTCATTTATATATATTGTGCATATTATTGTGGATCGTGTTTAAGGTGCCCGTGTACATCCTGTGTTGCAGTCTCTCCCCGTACACCTCCTCACATATATATTCAGTGGTACAACTTGCTGAAGGCAGATCACTGATCCCTGTTTCCTGTATCACCTGTTCCAGTATCCTCTCACATAGCAGTGGTACAACTTGCTATCGCAGACCACTGACTACCCGGATACCTCCACTTGGATTCCATTCCTTCACTCAGACAGCGGTACAACTTGCTCTCCGCAGACCGCTGACTCTCATCACCTCCTCGTTGCTGTTGGACATTCCTCCTCACTATAGCAGTGGTACAACTTGCTATCGCAGACCACTGACTACCTTCACGTGTCCTTGTCCATACAGTTCCTCGTGTATTAATACCTTCATATTACCAGTGCTGCTAGTCATAGACTTTCCTGAGCATCTCATCATCTACCATTGCCTGTTCCGTGATCACCCTGCTACCAGAGTACTCTATTACCATCTACGTTGCTCTGGTAAGCCTACCACCTGGTGATCCCTGGGTAAAGACTCCTAGTGCCAGTGACAGTAAGATCAGGCCATGACAGACCCAGATACGGAACCTACAGCCAAGGAGATGCTGCGGCATCTGGTTACCCGTATTGAGCAACAGGAAGTTCGCCAACGGCATTTACTGCGGTGTTACCAGGCGTTAGCTTCCCAAAGAACGTCCGTGCAAGATGCCACAACTACTGTTGATGCTCCTGTGCCTTCCTCCGTTTCCCCAGTGCCATCCCAGGTGTTTACGGCTTCCACGCTTCACCTGCCTACTCCGTCAAAATACGATGGAGACCCCAAAACTTGTAGGGGTTTTCTTACTCAATGCTCAGTTCATTTTGAGCTCCAACCTCAAAATTTTTCTACCCATCGTTCCAGAGTGGCCTATCTTATTTCATTGTTTTCTGGACAAGCTCTCGCATGGGCTTCCCCTCTGTGGGAAAGAAACGATCCATTGTTACAGGATAGTGCCGAATTTATTTCCACGTTCCGAAGTGTATTCGATGAACCAGGTCGTGTTATTTCCGCTGCATCCAGCATTCTCCGTCTTCGCCAAGGATCTCGCACTGTGGCTCAGTACGTCATTCAATTTAGGATCTTAGCCTCTGAACTTCAGTGGAACACTGAAGCATTAATTGCCGCCTTCTGGCAGGGGCTTTCCGATAAAATTAAAAACGCACTGACTTCACAAGAACTACCCTCCTCTTTAGAAGATTTGATCTCTCTTTGCCATCGTGTAGACCTGAGGTTTCGTGAAAGAGAACCTGAGAAAACAACTTCGGTTAAAACACCTCTTCTCTCAAATCCTCAATTTCATCCAGCTTCATCTCCGGTGATACCCATGGAGATAGGTCGCTCCAAATTAACTTTAGAGGAGAGGGACCGAAGAATAAAGAATAGACTTTGTATCTATTGTGCCGATTCTACGCATATGCTCAATTCTTGTCCCAGGAAATGCCGGGCTCTAACCAATACTGGGGAGATAAGGTTAGGGTTCCTGGAGTCCTCTCCATCTTCTACGAAATTAAAAGCCTGCGCTTTTGATGTTACGATTTCCTTTGCTACCAAATCCTTTGAGTCACAGGCATTGATTGATTCTGGAGCAGCAGGAAATTTCATTTCTAAATCCCTAGTGAATCAATGGTCCCTACCAGTGATTACTTTGAAAACACCGATTACGGTGACTGCTATGGATGGATCACGTCTCATCAATGGTCTCATCACCCAGAGTACGTCTCCAGTAACGCTTCAGATTGGTGGGCTACACCATGAAGAGATTTCGTTTTTAATTCTTCCTGTTACGACAAGTCCGATTGTCTTAGGCCTTCCATGGCTTCAATGTCATTCTCCCCAGATTGACTGGCGCACTTCTCAAGTTACATCTTGGGGAGCTGAATGTCATCATCGTTGTCTCTCTCAAATGGTTTCATTCAAAAGACAGCATTCGTCTATTCCACCAGGTCCTCCTCCACAGGATCCTTCATCTACGGATCTGTGTGATAAGGTTCAGTCTGAACGCCTTCCTCCTCATCGGGCGTTCGTGACGTCATCGGACGTTGAAGATGGATCTCAGGAGTCATCTTCAAAAAGTCAAGTGCTGGTGGTTCACGGTCACCATCCGTCTTTTCCGGAATTTCCTGCCCTCCCGCCCACCCAAGTTCCTGCTGTGGTGACTGTTTGTCAGACCTTCAAAAATATCTGGTCTCAGGTCAAAACCTGTTTAAAGAAGACATCTAACAAATATAAGTCTTTTGCAGATAAGAAGAGGCGGGCTATTCCACCACTAAAAATTGGAGATCGTGTCTGGTTATCTACCAAAAATATTCGTTTGAAGGTCCCATCTATGAAATTCGCCCCTCGTTTTATTGGTCCATATAGGATCATTCAAATAATCAATCCAGTATGTGTTAAACTTCTTCTTCCTAAGAATCTTCGGATTTCCAATGCCTTTCATGTGTCTTTACTCAAACCTCTTATCATCAACCGTTTCTCAACTCCTCCCTCAGCTCCGCAGCCAGTTCAAGTTCACCAGGAGGAGGATTTCGAGATTACTGAGGTACTGGATGCAAAAATTTCGCGAGGAGTCCTCCGTTTCCTCGTTCATTGGAAGGGCTTTGGTCCTGAGGAGCGCTCTTGGATCAAAGCTGAAGATCTTAATGCTCCTGCCCTTTTGAAGAAGTTTTATTCCAAAAATCCGGACAAGCCCGGTTCCAGGCGTTCTGTGCCCACCTTTAAAAGGGGGGGTACTGTCACTCACCGGACCGTGAGTGCCTCTTCCCGGACATTTAGGAACCGTGGCCGTCCTCCATCCTGAGGGTCTGCGCATGCGCAGCCCTTTTCTACCCTTCAGTGTATGTCCCTTTAACTTAATTGGCAGATCAGGCAACACTCCCTATATTAAGCACCTGTGGTCAACACCACGTGGCCTGATCTTGGAGTCTCATTCCCCATGAGTCTCTGAAGGTGTTCCTATGTTTCCTCGTGTATTCAGCGCTGCTGATTCCTGTGGTTTCCAAACCACTTCTACCTCTGTGGTTTCCAAACCACTTCTACTACTGTGGTTGCCATACCACTTCTACCTTCAACTGTATCATCGTGACTGTTTGCTGATTCCTATCCGCTGCCTCCGTGCACTACAGTCTTCTATACCACTTCAATGCTATCATATTCCATTGTGACTGTTTGCTGATTCCTATCCGCTGCCTCCGTGCACTACAGTCTTCTATACCACTTCAACGCTATCATATTCCATTGTGACTGTTTGCTGATTCCTACCCGCTGCCTCCGTGCACTACAGCCTTCTCTCCACATCCACTCACCTGTTCATCATCAAGTCGGTGAGCTGATTCCTATCCGCTGCCTCCGTGCACTACAGTCTCCAGCTGGTAACTCGTCTGTGTTCATCATCGTGACTGTTAGCTGATTCCTATCCGCTGCTCCTGTGCACCTCAGCCTCATCTCATCTCTCCCGTGTTTCCTCGAGACTGCTGCTATTATTACCATCTGCTTCGCTTCGTGATCAACAGCTCCTTGTCTACTCTGCTCTCCCGTGTTCCATCGCTATTGGTACCTGTTGGTTGCTACTGGTTACCTCCGTGTGTCCGCAGAGCCCTGCTGCTGCTGTCAGCGCTATCGTCCACCCGCTGCTGATCCGCACTCCACGCCTTCCTGTGTCCTGCTGGTCTCTACCCTCCTGTCAGCATTGGATTCGTATCTCATCAACTACTCCTCTGCTAGATCATCTCCATTCTCCTGGGTCCTCCATGAGTCCAGTTCCACGTTCTACTGATTCCTGTGGATTCGTGTCCTTGTGGGTCTACTTACCTGTGCGCTGCACCTACTAGACTCTTCCTCCAGGGACTTCTCATCCTGCCGGCCTCCTGCCGCTCAGGTATCACTGCACTCCTATCTGACTGCCTACTTCTGAACCACGGTATGCATACTTCTCATTGACTGTGCTGGTGTATTGCATACCTTGCTGGACTGTGTTGGTTCTCCTCTGGAGTCTGCTATCCGCTGAGTCTATTGCCATCATTGACTGTGTTATCTTGTGCTGGATTACTTCAAGAGACTTTCTATATTTGCAGACCTGTTCAGTCATTTATATATATTGTGCATATTATTGTGGATCGTGTACATCCTGTGTTGCAGTCTCTCCCCGTACACCTCCTCACATATATATTCAGTGGTACAACTTGCTGAAGGCAGACCACTGATCCCTGTTTCCTGTATCACCTGTTCCAGTATCCTCTCACATAGCAGTGGTACAACTTGCTATCGCAGACCACTGACTACCCGAATACCTCCACTTGGATTCCATTCCTTCACTCAGACAGCGGTACAACTTGCTCTCCGCAGACCGCTGACTCTCATCACCTCCTCGTTGCTGTTGGACATTCCTCCTCACTATAGCAGTGGTACAACTTGCTATCGCAGACCACTGACTACCTTCACGTGTCCTTGTCCATACAGTTCCTCGTGTATTAATACCTTCATATTACCAGTGCTGCTAGTCATAGACTTTCCTGAGCATCTCATCATCTACCATTGCCTGTTCCGTGATCACCCTGCTACCAGAGTACTCTATTACCATCTACATTGCTCTGGTAAGCCTACCACCTGGTGATCCCTGGGTAAAGACTCCTAGTGCCAGTGACATGGAACTTAATGCCTTTTTTTGTCATCTTTGATGGGACTTAATAAAATTGCCCCTTTTTTATACAATATCACGCTAGATCTGTCTTTCTGTGTTGGTTTTTATGGCTTATTAGACTTATTAGGGGTTATTAGACTCTGGGCTTGCTTGCTCAGTTGCGCCAACTACTGGTAAGCAGTCACCATCAAATTCTAGTGTGATCGTGACAATAGTTATATCTTCATCTGTCATTGGTTTGAGTGATCGCCATCTCCTCACAATAGCTTTTTAAACATTTAAGAGTCCATATAAATTAATCATTCTATCCAAATAGCAGCAAAAGCTATTCCCCTATCCCACGAGAGTGCAATCAACTCTTCTATGCACATGTTGCCTAATTCTATTGACTCTTGATTGTCCCTGACTCAGAATCTACAAGTAATTTAGGGCATTATCGACAATTACCAATATGCATATTGATAATCCAAGATTGTTAGACTGGGCCAAATGTCTTCAATAATTGTCTGCAGGAGGTTTACTAAGACTGTTGTGCAGCTAAAAATCTTAGCTGGAGTTGGACAGCCACAGGTTATTTGCAGGGCAGTACTATACACGTTACCACGGCACACATGAACTTTAACCTGTGAAGCATAAAAAGGACTGATTAACGCTACGCCTGCACCACCTTGAAAAAGACTATTCAAAGATGAAACGCGTTGGTGAAAGCAGGTTCACCTGTGGAGTTTGACTCAAGGAACTATCCATCGGGACGGCGGTAATCCGGGTGTGCTAGCGTCTTGTATTTTGGATGCCTATTACCTAATTCCATCTGGTACAAGTTGACTCATACAGTGTGTGGATTTAAATTTGTTTTTATTTGCTTGATACCATTTAAATAAATGTGAGTTTTTACTTATTACTCACGAGCCATTGCTTCTATTTATATGGAATTATACTATGCGTGTCTATTTCTCCTGTCTCTCCCTATATGATCATCGCTCTGACTGCATATGAGAGCCTTCCATATACTTGGTTTAGAGGAGAAGACTAACCAGAGAATCCTTTACATAAACCTCATTTATAAAGGCGACCGTTTGAAGAGACGTATTGAATTTTATATTAGTCCGGGAAGGAAAGAAGGAAAAAAGTTACGGTGAAACTAGTCATCAGACATTGTTTGATACAGGAGTATAATTGGAAGAGACTTCTGTTATATGGACTAGATAAGTCACATTTTTTTTTTTTTTATATGTTATATCTTTATCTTTATATGCTATATCTCTGAATCATATTTATGACTGTGTAAGGGAAGCGCTTGAGTATATATTTATATTTTTTTTAAAACCAAACACATAAAGCCATGGTTGGGAATCGAAATACAAGAAGGATCGCGCTGTGGATCGCGCTGTGGATAATATCGTAATGATGGATGGGTCAGACAATTCGTCTGTAATGATATAAATAAATATGTATGAAGCTACCTCATTTAGCTTAGGCAGAGGATGGTGTAATATAAAATTGACATTTATTAATACTTCACAATAAGATCAAATGCAAAACATATCATATACATACAAATCCTTAAATACATATACACACATGTGCTGTATAAAAATAAAATAAATATAAAACATACATAGATAAATATGAATGATAGAGCAACATATATAACTCTCACATTAGCCTCAAGGATGTGATCACACAAATGCAATAAGAAGTGAGTCCTTCTGTGGAAAGCATGTAAACACAATCCTCCTTTGGAATTACTTCAATCGCACTCTTAGGATGTTAATTATCACACTTGCAAGTGTAAATAGTGCTGTAAAGATCGTATGTTTTTTTCCAAAGGTTCGATAAATAAAACTCCCTTTAGTAGTTGGGTACAGGAATGTAGGAGCTGTGTCTGCTGCAGTCAGTTCTCTTTAAACGCGCAAGCTCCTCCATATAAGAATTCTTCATGATAATAGTCACATTTATCTCTTACCGGTATTTGAGGTTATCTTCTTACTCACCAGAGGGATTACTCTTCTAAGACAGTTTCGATATAGCTGCACATATAAATTTAAACCAGCAGTCAGGCTTCTGTCACACTGCCCTGTTGGTTTATATTGTGTGTGCCTAAAATCCTTCCTGACGGAAACCCACGGGTAAGTGAATACAGTTCCACCAGCATCAAAGTGTTTGTTCTAACATCCAATGAGGCAGAAACACTCGTCCTCCACTGACACGTTTCGTGCTGACATTAGCACTTTCTCAAAGCTGTCGGGAATCGATCTCATGACCCCAGTGCTGTGAGGCAGAAGTGCTAACCATTAGGCCACTGTGCAATTGGGAACAACCAGGAATGAAACAATACTTGGTAATACATACAGACAGAGAGGTAAGAGGGCCCTGCTCGCAAGCTTACAAACTATGGGACAACAGGAGTTTATTACAGAAGAGAAAGTGCTACATCCTATTGCATATTGATCCAGCTAGAATGCAAAGGTAATAAGTATTTAGTGAGCCATATGGTCAGTCACACAGCAATGTTGGTCAAAGCGTTGTTGTCTTGTGTTAGCTGTGTAGAGCGTGGTAATAGGGTAACCTAGGGAGATTAAGAGGGTGGAATATTATAAGCTCGTCTGAAGGGGTGGGTTTTCAGAGAACGCTTGAAGGTTTGAAGACTAGAGGAAATAATTATTGTGTGGGGGAGGGAATTCCACAAAGTGGGTGTAGCCTGAAAAAAGTCCTGTAATCGGGAATGGGTGGACGCAATGAGAGTGGAAGGGAGATGCAGATCTTGTGCAAAAAAAAGGTGTCGAGTTGGAATATATTTTGACACAAGTGAGGAGATGTATGTTGGTGCAATTTTGTTGATGGCCTTGTATGTTAGTGGAAGAATTTTATTGGATTTGTTGAAAACAGGTAACCAATGTAGAGGTTGACAAAGTGGTTCACCAGAGGAAGAACGATTTTCAAGGAAAATCAATCTAGCCACTAAGTGCAAAATAGATTGTAGGTGTAAGAGTCTGATTTTGGAAAGACCAATAAGGAGGGAATTGTAATAGTCGATGTGGGAGATGATGAGTTCATGAATTAAAATGTTTGCATTGATTTGTGTGAAATATTTACGTATTCTGGAAAGGTTTTTAGATGTATGCACCATGACATAAATATAGAGTTGATGTGGCGAACAAAGGATAGTTGGAGTCAAGGATTACACCTAGGTAGAGAGCTTGCATGGTGGGATTTATGAAAGCAGAAATGTCAGGCAGGAAGCTTCTGTCGGTGGGTGGGAATATTTTTAATTCTGTCTTTGAAGGATTAAGTTTGACTTGGAGAGAGGGCATCAAATACGGTAGCATACCGCTACTTCTTCTACTGGCTTTATTGTAAAACTATTAAATCCCTTGCACTTACAATCTCATTATATTTTTCTGTCACTTCTAAATTTCCACTTTGACCATTGATCTATACCTAATTACGCAGATAAAGTGTGAAAGTCCAATATTTGTATGAAAAAATAAAGACACTGAGAATGTTTAAGGGCAACACAGTGGCCTAGTGGTTAGCACTTCTGTCTCACAGCACTGGGGTCATGAGTTCGATTCCCAACCATGGCCTTATCTGTGTGGAGTTTGTATGTTCTCCCTGTGTTTGCGTGGGTTTCCTCCGGGTGCTCCGGTTTCCTCCCACACTCCAAAAACATACTTGTAGGTTAATTGGCTGCTATCAAAATTGACCCTAGTCTCTCCCTCACTGTCTGTCTATCTCCCTCTCTGTCTGTCTTTGTGTAAGTATGTGTCTATATTAAGGAATTTAGACTGTAAGCTCCAATGGGGCAGGGACTGATGTGAATGAGTTCTCTGTACAGCGCTGCGGAATTAGTGGCGCTGCATATAAATAAATGGTGATGATAATGATGATGATGATGTTTCCTGTGTATGACAGGAGCCTGGTTTTTCTAATTTGTAGGGGAGGGAAAGTAAGATTGTAGGGGCACATTTTGTTATCACATTACTCTTTATAGAGACCCAACTGCAACTTAGGCACAGATCTTAGTGAATTAAGGTGATTAGTTACTATGATATTGACTGATGGCATACATTATTTTAGAAATCAGATAAATATTTATTTAAAGGATGTTAAATTGTACTGGATCTCAATGTATTAAATATTCCCTATGGAGAGGGAAATCAAGCAGAGTTTAATACATGAAGATAAATGTTTGTTTCTCATATAATATCATAAATGTACTCTATGGGTCTGTGTCATTAAGGTACGTATCTCTGATTTTTGTGACTATGATGCATAAATCCATTTTGCGCATGCTCACAACAGGAACACTGTCACGGGCACTAGGAGTCTTTACCCAGGGATCACCAGGTGATAGGCTTACCAGAGCAGTATAGGTGGTAATATGGTACTCTGGTAGCAGGGTGATCACGGAACAGGAAATAGCAGATGATGAGATGCTCAGGAAAGTCTATGACTAGCAGCACTGGCAATATGGAGGTAGTAATACACGAGGAACTGTATGGACAAAGGACACGTGAAGGTAGTCAGTGGTCTGCGGTAGCAAGTTGTACCACTGCTATAGTGAGGAGGAATGTCCAACAGAAACGAGGAGGTGATGAGAGTCAGCGGTCTGCGGATAGCAAGTTGTACCGCTGTCTGAGTGAAGGAATGGAATCCAAGTGGAGGTATCCGGGGAGTCAGTGGTCTGCGTTAGCAAGTTGTACCACTGCTATGTGAGAGGATACTGGAACAGGTGAAACTGTAAACAGGGGTCAGTGGTCTGCCACTAGCAAGTTGTACCACTGAATATATATGTGAGGAGGTGCACGGGGAGAGACTGCAACACAATATATACACGGGCACCTTGACTTTGAACCACAGTGATATGCACAATATAAATGTATAGATGACTGAACAATACTGCCAATATAGAAAGTCTCTTGAAGTAGTCCAGCATAAGATAACACAGTCAATGATGGCAATAGACTCAGCGGATAGCACACTCCAGAGGAGAACCAACACAGTCCAGCAAGGTATGCAATACACAGCACAGTCAATGAGAAGTATGCATACCGTGGTTCAGGAGGCAGTCAGACAGGAGTGCAGAGATACCTGAACGGCAGGAGGCCGGCAGGATGCGAAGTCCCTGGATGGGTGAAGCGGTGGTCTAGTAGGTGCAGCGCACGGGTAGGTAGACCAGCAGGGAACACAGGAAAGCGTGGAGAGCGGATCAGCAGTAGATGGATGAGTAGTGCTGAGGAGTAGCAGCAGCGGGTCTCTGCGGGAACACGGAGGTAGCCAATAGCAACCAGCAGGTGCAGTAACGATGGGACACGGGAGAGCAGAGTTGAACAGGCACTGTTGATCACGGAGAATAGCGGGTAGCAATAGTGGAGGCAGACTCAAGGAAACACGGGAGCGTTGACAAGGACTGAAGACTGAAGCGAACAGAGGCAGCGGATAGGAATCAGCCAAACAGTCACGATGAAACACAGACGGGTTGCAGGTTGAAGACTGTAGTGCACGGAGGCAGCGGATAGGAATCAGCTAGCAGTCACGATGATGAAACACAGACGAGTTGCAGGTTGAAGACTGTAGTGCACGGAGGCAGCGGATAGGAATCAGCTAAACAGTCACGATGAAACACAGACGGGTTGCAGGTTGAAGACTGTAGTGCACGGAGGCAGCGGATAGGAATCAGCTGGCAGTCACAATCATGAACAGGTGAGTGGATGTGAATGAAAGACTGTAGTGCATGGAGGCAGCGGATAGGCATCAGCTAACAGTCCCAATGATACATGGTAGAGTTGAAGTGGTTAGAAGACTGTAGTGCACGGAGGCAGCGGATAGGAATCAGCTCACAGTCACGATGATACAGTAGATGGTAGAAGTGGTATGGGAACCACAGTAGCAGGAGTGGTTTGGAAACCACAGAGGTAGAAGTGGTTTGGAAACCACAGGAATCAGCAGGGCTGAATAAACAAGGAAACACAGGAACACCTTCAGAGACTCATGGGGAATGAGACTCCAAGATCAGGCAATGTGGTGATGACCACAGGTGCTTAATATAGGGAGGTTGCCTGATCTGCCAATTAAGTTAAAGGAACATACACTGGAGGTATAGAAAGGGCTGCGCATGCGCAGTCCCTCAGGATGGAGGACGACCACGGTTCCTAAATGTCCGGGAAGAAGCACTCACAGTCCGGTGAGTGACAGTACCCCCCCTTTTAAAGGTGGGCACAGAACGCCTGGAACCGGGCTTGTCCGGATTTTTGGAATAAAACTTCTTCAGAAGGGCAGGAGCATTAAGATCTTCAGCTTTGATCCATGAACGCTCCTCAGGACCAAAGCCCTTCCAATGAACGAGGAAACGGAGGACTCCTCGCGAAATTTTTGCATCCAATACCTCAGTAATCTCGAAATCCTCCTCCTGATGAACTTGAACTGGCTGCGGTGCTGAGGAAGGAGTCGAGAAACGGTTGATGATGAGAGGTTTGAGCAAGGACACATGGAAGGCATTGGAGATCCGAAGATTCTTAGGAAGAAGAAGTTTAACACATACTGGATTGATAACTTGAATGATCCTATATGGACCAATAAAACGAGGGGCGAATTTCATAGATGGAACCTTCAAACGAATATTCTTAGTAGATAACCAGACACGATCTCCAATTTTTAGTGGTGGAATAGCCCGCCTCTTCTTATCTGCGAAAGACTTATATTTGTTAGATGTCTTCTTTAAACAGGTTTTGACCTGAGACCAGATATTTTTGAAGGTCTGACAAGCAGTCTCCACAGCAGGAACTTGGGTGGGCGGGAGGGCAGGAAATTCCGGAAAAGACGGATGGTGACCGTAGACCACAAAGAATGGAGTTTTGGATGATGACTCATGGTACATGTTGTTATGGGCGAATTCAGCCCAAGGGAGCAATTCTACCCAGTTGTCTTGGTTGGCTGAAGAGAACATCCTAATAAAAGTCTCAAGATCTTGATTGACTCGTTCCGTTTGTCCGTTAGATTGCGGATGGTAAGACGATGAGAGTGCTAATCGTATGCCCAAGGTTTTACAAAGGGCCCGCCAGAATCTGGAAACGAATTGTACTCCTCTATCTGACACAATCTCAGACGGACATCCATGGATGCGGAAGATTTCTTTAATGAAATGTTCAGCCAGAGTAGACGAGGAAGGTAAACCGGACAGAGGGACGAAATGAGCCATCTTCGAAAATCTGTCTACCACTACCCAAATAGTATTGTGATTCTTACTTGGTGGCAAATCAGTAACGAAATCCATACTAATATGGGTCCAAGGCTTGGACGGAATGGGTAGTGGTCGCAGCAACCCTGCTGGAGTTCTGCGGGAGGATTTGAACTGAGAACATAAATCACAGGAAGCAATAAACTCTTTGACGTCTCTCCTCATTGAAGGCCACCAGTAACTACGAGAGAGAATCTCAAAGGTCTTATGTTCACCGGCGTGTCCAGAAAAACGAGAGGCATGGAACCACGAAAGGATTTTCCTCCTCAGAGTAGGAGGCACGAGGGTCTTCCCAAATGGTAGCATTTTGGTGGATGAAGCAGCCAGAGAAATACATTTGGGGTCTAGAATAGCATGGTTGGGAACCTCTTCTACATCAGAGGACGTCACAAAAGCTCGAGATAGAGCGTCAGCTTTCTTGTTCTTAGCAGCTGGTTTGAAGGTTATAATTAATTCAAAACGGGAAAAGAAAAGAGACCATCTTGCTTGACGAGGGTTCAAGCATTGAGCAGATTGCAAATATGACAAGTTCTTATGATCCGTGAAGATCGTCACCGGATGGCGAGCTCCTTCCAACAAGTATCTCCATTCCTCTAATGCAGCTTTGATGGCCAGCAACTCCTTGTCCCCGATAGTATAGTTTTTCTCTGCGGGCAGAAGACCCCGAGAGTAGAAGGCACAAGGATGTAATTTTTGTTGCTCCGAGCGTTGGGAGAGAATAGCTCCTAAGCCCACATTAGAGGCATCTACTTCTAGGAAGAAGGGGAGTGTCACATCAGGTTGTCGCAGAATGGGAGCAGACGAGAAGGACTCTTTGAGGATTTGAAAGGCTTGGAGAGCCTCAGATGACCATTGCTTAGTATTAGCCCCTTTCCGAGTTAAGGCCACAATGGGAGATGCAATGGATGAGAAGTCTTGAATGAAGCGTCTATAGTAATTGGCAAAACCTAAAAAACGCTGGATGGCACGAAGAGTAGTTGGCTGAGGCCAATGTAGTACAGCATTTACTTTGTCTGGATCCATCTTCAGGCCAACTCCGGAAACTATATACCCCAAGAATGGAATCTGGGGTAACTCGAATGAACATTTTTCCAATTTACAGAACAATGAGTTTTTCCGTAGTCTGGAGAGGACCTCTGCCACATGTTGGTGATGAGAAGGCAGGTCCTGTGAGAAGATCAATATGTCGTCCAGGTAGACAACGACACATACATATAATAAGTCCCGAAAGATCTCATTGATGAAACCCTGGAAAACCGCGGGGGCATTACACAGCCCGAAGGGCATTACTAAATATTCGTAATGCCCATCTCTGGTGTTAAACGCGGTCTTCCATTCGTCACCGGAACGGATTCTAATTAAATTGTAGGCACCACGAAGATCCAACTTAGTAAATATCCGAGCTCCCTTGATGCGATCAAATAGCTCAGTGATCAGCGGAATGGGATACCGATTCTTGATAGTAATGGCGTTGAGTCCACGAAAATCTATACAAGGGCGTAATGATCCATCCTTCTTTTTGACGAAGAAGAACCCAGCTCCAGCGGGAGAGGTGGAAGGTCGAATGAACCCACGCTGGAGATTCTCCCGTATGTACTCAGATGTGGCTTGAGTTTCAGGTAACGAGAGAGGATAGACCCGACCCCTGGGAGGAGTCTTGCCAGGTAGAAGGTCGATCGGACAATCCCAAGAACGATGAGGAGGAAGACGTTCAGACTGAGCTTTATCAAACACATCGGCAAATGAAGCATACTGAGGAGGGAGTCCCGGGGAGGAAGATGAGATGGAAGATTGCTGTACTTTAAGAGGAATAACTTGAGAGAGACAACGATGGTGACATTCAGGCCCCCAAGACGTAACTTGAGGGGTGCGCCAGTCAATCTGGGGAGAGTGACATTGAAGCCATGGAAGGCCTAAGACAATCGGACTTGTCGTAACAGGAAGAATTAAAAACGAAATTTCTTCATGGTGTAGTACACCAATCTGAAGGGTTACTGGAGACGTACTCTGGGTGATGAGACCATTGATGAGACGTGATCCATCTATAGCCGTCACAGTAATGGGTGTTTTTAAAGTGATCACTGGTAGGGACCATTGATTCACTAGTGATTTAGAAATGAAATTTCCTGCTGCTCCGGAATCAATCAATGCCTGTGACTCAAAGGATTTAGTAGCAAAGGAAATCGTAACATCGAAAGCGCAGACTTTAGATTTCATAGACAATGGAGAGGACTCCAGGGACCCTAACTTCACCTCTCCAGAACTAGTTAGGGCCTGGCATTTCCCGATTTCTTAGGGCAAGAACTGAGCATATGTGTGGAATCAGCACAATAGATACAGAGTCTATTCTTTACTCTTCGTTTCCTCTCTTCTAAAGATAATTTGGAACGTCCTATCTCCATGGGAATCACAGAAGGTGAAACTGGATGAAATTGAGGGTTTAAACGAAGAGGTGCTTTAGCAGAAGTTGTTTTCTCAGATTCTCTTTCACGAAATCTCATGTCTACACGATGGCAAAGAGAGATCAAATCTTCTAGTGACGAAGGAAGCTCTTGGGTAGTCAGTGCATCTTTAATTTTATCGGAGAGCCCCTGCCAGAAGGCGGCAACTAATGCTTCAGTGTTCCACTGAAGTTCAGAGGCTAAGATCCTAAATTGAATGACATACTGTCCTACTGTATGGGAGCCTTGTCGCAAACGAAGAATGCTGGAAGCAGCGGAGGTCACACGACCTGGTTCATCGAACACACTTCGGAACGTGGAAATGAATTTGGCACTATCTTGTAGAATTGGATCGTTTCTTTCCCACAGAGGGGAGGCCCAAGCCAGGGCTTGTCCAGAAAACAATGAGATAAGATAGGCCACTCTGGAACGATGGGTAGAAAAATTTTGAGGTTGGAGTTCAAAATGGACTGAACATTGGTTAAGGAAACCTCTACAAGTTTTGGGGTCCCCGTCATATTTTGACGGAGTAGGCAGGTGAAGCGTAGGAGCTGTAGACACCTGGGATGGCACTGGGGAAACGGAGGAAAGCACAGGAGCTTCAATACTAGCTGTAACAGTCTGTCCAGATGTTCCTTGGGAGGTTAACGATTGGTAACATTGAAGTAACAGCTGTTGGCGAGCATCCTGTTGCTCCACACGACTGACCAGATGCTGCAGCATCTCTTTAGCAGTAGGTTCCGTATCTGGGTCTGTCATGGCCTGATCTTACTGTCACGGGCACTAGGAGTCTTTACCCAGGGATCACCAGGTGATAGGCTTACCAGAGCAGTATAGGTGGTAATATGGTACTCTGGTAGCAGGGTGATCACGGAACAGGAAATAGCAGATGATGAGATGCTCAGGAAAGTCTATGACTAGCAGCACTGGCAATATGGAGGTAGTAATACACGAGGAACTGTATGGACAAAGGACACGTGAAGGTAGTCAGTGGTCTGCGGTAGCAAGTTGTACCACTGCTATAGTGAGGAGGAATGTCCAACAGAAACGAGGAGGTGATGAGAGTCAGCGGTCTGCGGATAGCAAGTTGTACCGCTGTCTGAGTGAAGGAATGGAATCCAAGTGGAGGTATCCGGGGAGTCAGTGGTCTGCGTTAGCAAGTTGTACCACTGCTATGTGAGAGGATACTGGAACAGGTGAAACTGTAAACAGGGGTCAGTGGTCTGCCACTAGCAAGTTGTACCACTGAATATATATGTGAGGAGGTGCACGGGGAGAGACTGCAACACAATATATACACGGGCACCTTGACTTTGAACCACAGTGATATGCACAATATAAATGTATAGATGACTGAACAATACTGCCAATATAGAAAGTCTCTTGAAGTAGTCCAGCATAAGATAACACAGTCAATGATGGCAATAGACTCAGCGGATAGCACACTCCAGAGGAGAACCAACACAGTCCAGCAAGGTATGCAATACACAGCACAGTCAATGAGAAGTATGCATACCGTGGTTCAGGAGGCAGTCAGACAGGAGTGCAGAGATACCTGAACGGCAGGAGGCCGGCAGGATGCGAAGTCCCTGGATGGGTGAAGCGGTGGTCTAGTAGGTGCAGCGCACGGGTAGGTAGACCAGCAGGGAACACAGGAAAGCGTGGAGAGCGGATCAGCAGTAGATGGATGAGTAGTGCTGAGGAGTAGCAGCAGCGGGTCTCTGCGGGAACACGGAGGTAGCCAATAGCAACCAGCAGGTGCAGTAACGATGGGACACGGGAGAGCAGAGTTGAACAGGCACTGTTGATCACGGAGAATAGCGGGTAGCAATAGTGGAGGCAGACTCAAGGAAACACGGGAGCGTTGACAAGGACTGAAGACTGAAGCGCACAGAGGCAGCGGATAGGAATCAGCCAAACAGTCACGATGAAACACAGACGGGTTGCAGGTTGAAGACTGTAGTGCACGGAGGCAGCGGATAGGAATCAGCTAGCAGTCACGATGATGAAACACAGACGAGTTGCAGGTTGAAGACTGTAGTGCACGGAGGCAGCGGATAGGAATCAGCTAAACAGTCACGATGAAACACAGACGGGTTGCAGGTTGAAGACTGTAGTGCACGGAGGCAGCGGATAGGAATCAGCTGGCAGTCACAATCATGAACAGGTGAGTGGATGTGAATGAAAGACTGTAGTGCACGGAGGCAGCGGATAGGCATCAGCTAACAGTCCCAATGATACATGGTAGAGTTGAAGTGGTTAGAAGACTGTAGTGCACGGAGGCAGCGGATAGGAATCAGCTCACAGTCACGATGATACAGTAGATGGTAGAAGTGGTATGGGAACCACAGTAGCAGGAGTGGTTTGGAAACCACAGAGGTAGAAGTGGTTTGGAAACCACAGGAATCAGCAGGGCTGAATAAACAAGGAAACACAGGAACACCTTCAGAGACTCATGGGGAATGAGACTCCAAGATCAGGCAATGTGGTGATGACCACAGGTGCTTAATATAGGGAGGTTGCCTGATCTGCCAATTAAGTTAAAGGAACATACACTGGAGGTATAGAAAGGGCTGCGCATGCGCAGTCCCTCAGGATGGAGGACGACCACGGTTCCTAAATGTCCGGGAAGAAGCACTCACAGTCCGGTGAGTGACAAACACACGTCTGACAATGAGTGCAAGCCAGGTGCGTATTCAGATGCATAGGACACTTACTACGGTATACAATTTTTGGGTGTGAACAAGGAGGTGGAGAGGAGTGGTGCCGTAGTCAATGGACAATGAGGCCCTTCCCGTGCATTAACGTAAAGTTAGGTTCGGACGAGCCTAGCCAGTTGCGTGTTTCCTGGTGTAAATATTGCATCTGACAGGGGTCTAGTTTAAATCCCAGAACATACATTCATATTTAGTACATTATTTGCAAAATATTTAATGTAGTAATATCAAGATTCAGGGGCATACTTATATAGCTAACTATAATAGCGATTATCATGGAGCATTCCAATATGTTTACCCTTTTATTATTAGTGTGATATTTACCTAGATATACCACATGGTCAGCTTCCCAAAAACGTCTCAACATTCAATAAGGACCTCCCCTCTTTGCTACTTCAATTTTGGTCCTCTTTGCATCTCTCAAGGAATCAGCCTGCCATCTAGACATAGCAAATAAGACAGCACTTGTTATTCAACGTGTTGTTTGATTTTTTTACAGGCTTAGAAATTTGTCCTTAATGTTTTGCCTTTTGTCTTTCTTGTCACCTCTTATAGGAGACAACACAAACAATTTTTGCCCTTGGCTCCTCATTCCTATTTTGAACCCACGTACGGATCATGAGGTTCCCTAGAACTCAGCACATACAGCCACTAGATTCTAGTTCTAGTTCTGGAGTAGGCATTTGGTCTTTTTCTCGTGGTGCTCTAATGTATGAGCAGAAGACTGTGTGTGATATCATTGCTCTGTGTGTGGTGTTCCATAACATCCCTATTAGGAGTCTGGTTTCTAAGTTCCTTTTAGCAGCTGACAAGGAGTTGATGTCGCCACAACACTGCCACACTCCAAGAAGCTCCCAATCCGAAGTGCTTTTACAACAAATCAAAAACCAAGTAAAGAAAAATAAAACAAAAAAATTTAATTAGTTAAATTAAATTGTAATAAAATATAATTAAGTTATTTTGAACATAAAATAGTTTATTTGGTTTGTAAGGCTTGTGTTTTTGTTTGATTTATGTTTTAAAAATGGGTTATTATTATTTTTGAGGTTGAAAAAATAACGATTTACCTATGACGAGTTTGCCGACATCCACAACTCCTACAAAAAAAAAAACTAATTATGAAAAAACGACTTTAAAATAAAAAGACTTACCTTCAATCCTACGCTGTCAATAGAAATTTAAAGTTGCAATGTGGGGTTATGTGTTTAAACACATAACCTTAGGGGTCCCCACATTGCTGCTTGAAATTTGTATTGACAGATGTCGCAATGACGTCAGCCTGCACTGCCGATCACTTATTGAATCGGAATCAGCTGCTGTCAGCATGGTGATTTCATCGTAGATGTCCAGCGTCCGGTTGTAGGTAAGTCTGTTTATTTTAAAGTAGTTTTTTCATAATTTCGTTTTTTTTTGTAGGGGTTGTGCATGTCGGAATAGTGGTAATCGGAAAAATGATTATCACCGGTATGCGTGCCTTAATGACTCAGGCCCTATATGTTTCATTATAGGACACACAGCAATATCAATAATCTAAATGTATAACCACTTTGTAAAGCAAGCCATTAATCCATTGGCTGATGAAATAATATTTTTTAGTTTACATGACACCCACGTACACAAATACACAAACATAATCATAACAATTAAAGGCTGCAGTCAATACTGTATCCAAAAGAAACAAGAAGCACAGAGTGTATAACCAAGAAACCTTAAATAGGTTCAATTAGGACACACATGAAAATTAAATACAACATCCCAAGTGTGACTGGATCATTTATAAATAACCTTTGGTATAAATTTATTTCAAGGAAATAGCGCAGGGAGCTTATTTATATAATTGCACATGCACTTATTTTTGATATTGTGTATATTTTGGTAAGGAAAATCTTGAATTTTTGAGACCAGGGAAGAAATTTGCTTTATTTTAACTTGGCTAGGAAATGCATTATTTCTGATGTATATATCTTTGTTTGGAAAGTATTTTGTATATCTTGGGGTAAGGAAATGCCTTGCTTGGGGTTTGTGACTTTCAGGGGGAATATGTATTCTGTTGCTGTCTGAAGAAAGGACCCATGTTAATTAGATCTTTTGATGTGTGAGAGTCCACTTGAGGACACAGGAAGGTTTAATTAAAGTTGTGCTACTAGATTTCCTGCGTCTAAATACAAGATGCAGGACATCACAGAATTTCTAGAATTTCACAGTTAAGTGTAAATATTTTTAGCTTTGTAATCCATGTTTGTGTAAAAAAGTGGCATCCTGATTCTAAAAATAGCCTGTGAATAAAACTGTGTAAATAGGGAGCCCTTGTAAACTGAAATGTATCATTCTGATGTTCTATCTGACCTGACCACTGGTACCTTTAATCAGTGGAACTGTCCTTGTCAGGGCACTTGAGTGAAATAAACATCACTCCTTGCTTCAAGACCCTGCTTGACAACTTCTTCAATATTGATGTTATCCTGTGACCTGCAGATTAGGCCCTAAATCTAATCTGTCCTCCAGCTGTTTCTGAGGTTTGGACCCAGCTCTCCAGTACCACCGCTCTGCCACTACCCAGCAGCTGGCCAGTGTGATAGGCCAGGGGGATCCATCCACAGCACCCTGATCCATAGTAAGCGGTCAGGGGTACCAACACAGGTGTACCAGCACGGGAGTACACTAACAGTGACAGTTACCCAGAAGGAACTTGGTTCGGGGCACCATGAAGGAGCCCAGTGGTGACAACAGGCTCCTCCTACTGCGGGAGGAGGAGCGTATTCGGAATAACGAAAGGGGACGGTGGCAAAGTAAGCCCAGCCGGTTCCCAGCAACAACAGACAGGGTGGCATAGGCAGTCCATCCTGGCACACCAAGGTTTATTAGACATTTTTATTATAACACTAATTAAAATATATAATACAAATTATGATCCAATATTAAATTGATATTAGAATGCTTCCTTATATGTTGTTTGTGTAGAGAATTGCATCAAGCTTGTTACACTTATCCGAATAAAGGTGTATCAGTCACAGTCCTTATAAAAAGGAATAAAGCAGAATCTTAGTAGTGACTGCATCATATTTATAATGACTTATATTACCGTATAGTGTTCACACTGGCAAAAATAGAATCCAGCAATTAAATAGCATAAAATGTATCCGCACTCCTTGTAAAATGAATGCAGCCTCCATGTAATAGCAAAGTGGTAATTGTTACCAAACCAAAAACCAGATGGAGATCCCTGATTCCCTCTCACAATAGTTTTTTTCTTCAAATTGCAGCCGCTGGTGTGATTGTCACTGAAGATGACACATCAAAAAATACTTTACTCACAATAAAAATAGCAGAGATTTTATTATTAGATTGTTTTAGTGATTTATATAGCGCATTAGGCTGTTTAAAATGGTTAAATAACATTACACCTATAGTGGAGTGTTTGTTAAATATTGCTTACATATGCAGCATATAGGGCTGTTCCTCCCTCCAGAATGCCTCATTGCCTGAAGAGTGAACAAGCGTTAGAAATCATGCTTGTTTTCCCTTTAAAGCCGTCCCTAGCTCTCAAGAACTTTCATAGACCTCTATTGTAGACATATGGACGGATTTAGTCCTCCACCACAGAGAGATGCTGTGAAAGCTGGATAATTAGGGAAGCTATGAGTGGGATCAGTGGATCCTTTTCCTGTTTGCTATATGTAAGTAGTATATTTAATTAACAAAAGTTTTACAAATGGCGAAGTTTCCCTTTAATTAAAACATTAGTCTGACAGTTTTAGAGATGTCAGAAACATCAGATATTGATAATATTATTATACAAAAGTACTGCTATATAATTGCCTCTAGCAAAAATATGTTTAATGAATGTCAGATAACACAAATAATTACAGTAATAGATTAAACTAGTTGAGATAGAGCTGCACAGCATAGCCATGCAATTCCATATACAGATAATAAGGGTATTCCTTCCAATTTATTGCAAGAACATAACAGAAAATCACATAATATTGATATATATTTTTACTCTGTATAATATATAAATATACCACAACAAAATATAAATATATGTGACCACAGAATTTCACATTGTTAAGCATTAAACACGATAATCAGCCCCTGCTATATAAAATGCATGTTAGAAGAATATATTACTTGCAGATGAAGACAATCAATCACACAATGTACAGATCTGATGTCATTAGCTTGCATACTGAAGAATGGGCAAGCAGAGTTTACATAAATAATTAAAATCAAATAGACCTCATCCAGTTGTTGAATCCTTAAGCACATAAAAAGATACAGTTTGAACAAATTGTGAGCTGCTGCCTTAAAAAGGATGGATGGCCAAGTTAATATTGCTTATTTTGTTTGTGTCCTCAAAAGTCACATATTAGAGGGACACTAATAACAAAAAACTTTATTTTTCATACTTTATGGTTTTTAATACAGTGCATTGTTTAGTAAGTAATCCTATAAAATGTAGTGTTTGTGTTGCATGTAAAGCTTTTTTATATTGTTATTATATGCTGTACTCTTTTTTCCTAAGCCAAACCCCATACACACTTTGTTCCATGTTTTATGGTTTAAAATATCGTGTAAAGTCCAGTAGTTAATGGTATAAAACACAAATGATGTGGCATATAATACCCTATATTTTTGGTTGTTATTATACTATATGTTTTCCCAATGTCCCACTCATAACTGAAATTGGGACATTTCCTCCTTGTTTCTGGATTCTGCAAGTAAAATGGACATTGCTTAGGCTAAGTTTCAAAAAATAAATAAATGACAGAATGAAAGATTATCCAAGCACATGAGGTTTTAGGCACTAAAGAAACAAACTGCAATATATTTATAAAATTGCCAAGGTAACAGGATTCAATTTTTGAGTAGAATTCTCTATCTGACTTAATAGTTTTCAAAATGTCAGCAAGTATTATCTAAATAAATGTTGTGCTGCTCCTTAAAAAAAAAGAAGTAATGGAGCCTAAGGGATAAAGTCTACGTCAAGAATAAATGCAGATTCACTACATGTTCAGTAATGAAACAGCAAAAATGTAGTCCTTTGTACAAAATTAGACCTGCTCCAAATAAAAGAAACAACTTTATCCTCAATAATACGTTCTTGTTCATTATACAGTAGATCTATGAATCATTCTTTAAAAAGCAAAATGATGTGTGATTCACTATGTGATTAAGTATAATAAAAACAGCACCTATATGTCTGTATACCAGTGACTAAAAGCCACGAATAAGCAGAACTTCATACTAACTCATCCCTGATCAACATGAAAATATAGCCTGCTTCTATTTGATGTTGACAAATGGCAATGACCTAATGTAAGCACAAAAAGATACTATATTGTTTATGTAAAATAAAGTAAAAGAGGGAAATTAAGGCCAAACTCATGTTTAACCTTTTATCTGCAAGAGCTGTGGAATTTGTGTTGGACCTGTCTCACACCAAAGTAGATTTTATGTTGGCTGGCATCAGCTCCCAAATTCTAAGCTGTGGCCTTATGACACCTAGCTCATAAATAACAGTAACCAGGTGTCTTTTATATGTCTAATCACCTTCATGCATAATGGTAGATGATGCATTCAACCCATATTCCATTAGTTTAATACATGTTTTTATAGTAGTTTAGCGAAGAATAACGAAAGTGCCTTTAAACAAAAACAAAAAAAAGTGCTCTCTGCATAATTGGACTACCTGTTCTGACAAAAATAATTAAAAAGAGAAAAGTTATTCCTAGCAAAATGAATACAGTGTGAAAATGCAAAACATATTGGGCCTCCTGACGTACAATTTGGTACTGACCTCTGGCGTAGAAAGACTTAAGACTCAATACATATTGAGTTATTGGTTCCAGGTTGCATAATAGCTAAATTTTGTTTTCAGTGAGTAACTTGTAAACAAAATAATGCTTCCCTAATGGCCAGGTAAATGTATCTTGAAAGGTTGAGCAGTTTTGCCAACAAACTTTCCCACAAGGGCACTTAATAAATAAATGTATACTGAATTCAGTAAGCCATGGAAAATATCCATCAATCATGTATTTATGTCCTGAAAGAGGGTAATAAAAGGCAGAGACCTGAATGATGGAGAGCATCCTATGCAATTATATCATTTTAGTGTTCTTTTTGAAAAAATGTCTTTTGGATTTTTGGAACATTTACCAATAAATTTGGTACTTTAGAAACGACAGATAGCAAAAAGTCTAATAAAATAATAGGACAATCTATGTTTATAACTATAGCTAAATTACTTAATCTTATTGGATGCTGTTCTGAACTAAAAGTAACAAAGTCACCATGGTGTGTATTAATTTTATTCTGTTTTCTTTAAATGATCTTATTGTGTAAATGATATGCATCATATTTTGTATACATACATTTGATATTCATTGCAGTAAGTATGTTATGGTTCTGAATAAACCACTATACATAGGAGCCAACATTTTAAAATTATTGGGGGTGCCCAAGTTACCCAGCCCATATGACTGAAAAATGCAATGCATGGATATGGTTACTGTTGGAGCATAAAGGGATCCTGTCAGTGCAAGGTGCTGAAACATGCTGTAAACAGCAGACATTTAATGTGGTGACTGGCATTTGTGGAGAGGTCAGCACCAGGAATTACACCAATGCCAGGGCTGGTGAATTACCTCAATGCAAAGACCCTTATAGAATAGGAGCAGTCCCAATAAGCTCTGAGTAGCATGGCAAGGGCCCCAAGTCCCGTCCTAGATAACAAAAATGTTTTCTGGAAAACATTGAAAAAGTTTTTGTAAAAAAAATAAAAATAGCTGACAGTTAGAAAGTAACCTTTTGGTCAGTGCTTAGTGTTTTGTTGCAAAGGTCTTCACAGGTTAAACATAAAAGTGTTGTAACTGTCAGCAGTGTATCTGAAAATAGTAAACACCTAGAGCACCTGCCAGGGCACTTACCAATTTTCTTTAGTGGCTGCAAAAACAAATAAAAAGTCCTAGCATTTCTGGATTTAGTCCTTCAGCCCATCACTGAAAAATCTCTCTTATCTTCTCATTTCTCTCTCTGTTTTCCTCTCAGTCTCTCCCTCTTTCTCCTTTTCTACCTCTATCTCACTTTCCCTCTATCTTCCTCTTCCTCTTTCTCTCTCTTTTTCTCTGTCTATATCTCTCTCTTTCCCTCTCTGTCTACCCCTACATCAAGTTTCAGATAGGTGTGATCACATACTTTTTCAATCTTGTGGTGGAAATGCCATCTCCTGGGGGAGATGCCACCTCCCGGGGTAGATGGTGGCACTTTACTTAGCAGCAGGCAGATGTCTTTCTCTGCATTGACTTTCTGCTTCTTTCCCCAGGTAGTGAAAGAGGCATACTGCAGACTGATGCATCCTTTTATTTACACCTTGCTGCTGTATCTGTAAGTTAGCTTGGTGGCTGGCTAGGAGGCCAGAAGACCCAAAATAGGCCTCAGAATGGTGCCCATACTCTATCTCCATTCACTCCAAGGGACCCTTAACCAGTTTTTAAGTGAGCCAAATCATTTGGAAAGTTGTATTTCAATCACAGTACACAATTGCCCTGGAGTTTTAAAAGCATAAGACAGAAACTTGAAACACACATATAGGCCATCTGTAAGCTTCCCTGTGTTTTTATCACAATATATATTTTTGTCACTTGGAAAAAATCGTCAGCCTGGATTTACAATTATTACTACATATAGACAGATATATTTATATGCTCAAAACCAAAGCAATAATGATAATAATAATAATAATAATAATAATAATAATAATAATAATAATAATAATAAATAAAGTCAGTACCCCCTTGTGTTTACCGGTCTGTTATCATCTAATGTGAAAAAGATTTTCGACAAGGACACCCACAAAGAGGTATGGTCTTTGTTGCTTACACCTCACAGTTCGCGATTCTCTTTATTGGTGTCAGGCGAGATTAGCAGTAGAAAAGGATGATATCTGACAAGATGAGACCGGGATAGCTCAGAAGTATATAGCGCTGGATACAAGGATCTGCTAAATAGGAATGAATATAGGATACTAGGTTACCAGGATTAGCTCTAAAGCATATAGCGCTGGAAACCAGGATGTGCAGAGTAGAAACAGATACTGGATACCAGGATACCAGCATTAGTTCGGAAACATATAGCACTTGATACCAGAATATGCTGGATGGAAATTCACAAGAAACAGAATGCCAGGATCCACAAGGAATACACTCCATACTCACTGCAGATCACCCTTTCTGCAGGGGCACTCACATGGATGCTAATAGGCAGGCAGCCTCTCCTCCATGCAGCTCTGACACACTCTGTGTACCTCTCAACTGCAGCTCATCCCTCCTCTGCGGGGATGATGTCTCCTGTGCTCTGACACGTCACTCTGTGTACTCTCAGCCTCAGGATCTGACACTACAGCTACCATGCCTCTTGTAGCAGCCCTCACTCCAGGGCCTCTTCCATGCAGTGTCGGACTGGCCCACAGGACTACTGGAAAAATCACCGGTAGGCCCCTCTGCCTTACAGCCACACCCCCTTCTAGAAGTGGGCGGAGCCCATTCAGCTCACATGTTCGGTATCCCTGCTGCCCTCCCCGGCGTCCCTGCTGTTGTGTGTACAGAGTTCATCTCATCTGCTTGTTATAAACCTTTGTAATCATTCTCACTGTCGACCTGGTGTGGAGAGTTCCCCAATCACCATCCTGATATCACCCGTGTTACACGCAGTACGTGTGCCCAGATCCTGCCAATGTGTTAGACAAAGGAGCGTGTGCCTGCTGGGAGACCAGGTCCATGGATTCTTGTCAGATATTTACAGATAAGGTTTGACCACAGGGAACAGTTCCCCCTACGCACATCAGACTTCTTGTCAGTAAGTGTGTTACACACAAACTGTCTGAGCGTGAGCGGAAAAATAAAGGGAATACTCGTAGAATATTTAACTTAAACCAGGAATTAATGTATGGCTGCTGAACATACGTATCCTGTCATCCAGCCGGCAACCACGTTCTGGATCAAGAGGGGGGGTCAGCTCACCTGGTGATCGGCGTCCCCCCTGCTACAGGGGCTTGTAGTTTCACAACACCTGGAGTGCCACAGGTTAGCCAAGCCTGGTTTACTGGAACAATCCCAATTTTTGGTGACTGTTCTACCCAATCTAAGGGGCAGGTCAAGACTGTGTACTCTATATACACACTGCATTCTTTATATTCTACACTATGGTACTAGCTGTCCTTCGTGAGCTGACCACTCCCCCTCTAGTGTCTGGTCCCGCCTCTATGATGGCCGGCCACACCCCTACTGGTGGGCCCCTAGCATGCCCCAGTCCGACACTGCCTTCATGCGAAGTGTCCCCCTCTATCTTGGGTTCTCTATAGTGGCATGGAGTTCTCCCCCTCATCCAGGGCACACATTCCTTGCCCTGGCTCAGTCACCATGCTCAGACAGCCAGGCAATGCTGGGGGATCCTGGGAGCTTCCACCCCAGGTCCCCAGCTACCATCTCTCCTCTCCTGTGTCTTCTCTCTGTCTCTGACTCTATCCCCCCTTAAATGACAGCCCCCCCTCTCACTCAGTCTCACAGGCTGGGCTGGGTTATCACCATGGTAGCCAGTTTATGTAACTTTTTATAAACTTCTAGCTTACCCTCTAGGTGACCCCTCCTGTATTCACTGAGGTAAAGGTTTAACTAAAACACCACTAGGGGGGGTGTTACATTCTCCCCCGATTAGCTGGGCACCCTAAACTACACCTAGTGGGGCTGCCTAGCTAATCTCACTCACACCTAACTCGCATATGACCACACACATGTAAACTTTTCTACATCACTATTGCATGAAAAATCACAGTGTAAAGTGAATACAGCATAGAAATACAATGGCAGTATGAATATAAAAAACATTTCACATTGCATACCCCACAACACTCCCAATGGATGTAAACATGTGAGTCACAGGTGTCCTGTTTTTTTACAATGTACATTCAAATGTGGCTTTATGCCAAAGCAATGTAGCACCTGCCCGTGCCTGCCCCTGTCTCCCCCCTTCCTGGGTCAAAAAGAGACAGGTGGCTCTCGTGGGCCCCTCCCAACAAATACATCTTCCCCAAATCACATATCAGCAATATATGCAGGGGTGGCATTTGACCAGCGGGGATGCCTTCCCCCTCTTTCTCTCCAATGTGGACGATCTGCCTTTCTTTGCTCCCTCTAATCCTCCGGAAGGGCAATATACAGACGTCACATTGCACAGCCTGCCTCACTTTGCTTCCCCAAATCCTCAGGAAAGGCAATATACAGACTGTATTGTAATAACATCTCACACTTTGAACCTTTTCTTCTTTTGCTTCCCACTCAGCTGGGATAATTGGCACTACAAGTCTCAGCAACAAGCACACTGCTGTTCCATATACTGTCCCGGACAGAACTACTCAGCAAACAACTTGCTTTACCTCCTCATTACCCTTGGTCTCTGTTGGGCACCTAGAGATGGTCAGACATGGTGTCCCAAGGGTGTTACTCCGGCTAAGTACACTGCACTCAGTTCCTGTGTCCTGCAAGCACTTGCTCCATCTGTTGTGCTTGAGCCCCACGTTGGGCGCCATTATGTAACTCCTGTCACTGTATGTATTGTGTGGTGCAAAGGGTACACAGTGCACCTCCTTCTCAAGCCCTGGCTAGCTGATGGGCATGGGTGTAAATGATCAGGGGGTCCCTGCACATGCAGGTGTTTCTCTGTAGTTAGTAGGACACAGGTAATGTCACTTTGGTGCAGTGTAATAGAAGTAGGGATGTGCACCGGCGACTTTTGGTGTCTCGTGTTTTGTGTTTTGGATTCGGATTTTCGCGATGTTTTGGGTTCGGATTTGTTTCGCAAAACACCTGCCGAAAGGTTTTGGTTCGGATTTAAGGTTTTGGATTCGGATTTTTTTTGAAAAAAGCATAAAAAGTTCAAAAATCAAGTTTTTGGGCTTATTTTCACTCCTACGCTATTATTAACCTCAATAGCATTCATTAACAAGCATTTCCACTAATTTACAGTGTATTATGAATACCTCACAATATAGTTATTAGTCCAAAACGTTGCAACGAGGTATCTTTCTGGACTGCGTAGTGGAGTGGTCCCCACAATATAATAAGAAAACCATCAACTGGTCTTAATCGCACCAAAAAATGTACCTGGACTGCGTAGAGGAGTGGGTCACCACAATATAATTTAAAAACCCTGAACTTGTATGATTCGCACCAATAAATGTATCTGGACTGCGTAGAGGAGTGGGTCACCACAATATAATAAGAAAACCATCAACTGGTCTTAATCGCACCAAAAAATGTACCTGGACTGCGTAGAGGAGTGGGTCACCACAATATAATTAATAAAAAACCCTCCACGGCTCTGAATTTCCCAAAAAAAATTCTGGACTGTGTAGTGGGGTGGCCCCGATACTAAATTTGTTACCGGGGCCACAATACCTCCATCAACCCTCTAAATCCCACTCCACTGATGGCGGACACCAGGCGCACGTCTAACACCAACATTGCAGTTACAGCCGCAGTTATACGCTTTGCAATAGGGTGACTACTATCGTATTTTGTGGTCATGGCAAACGACTGTTGGACGGTCAATTGTTATATGAAAGACTTAGCGATCTTACGACTTCTCCTCTGGGAAGATGACCGACTAACAGCAGCAACAGCAGCAGTGGCAGTAGTAGGCGTACCGCTGCAGGATTCCTCGGATGAATCCCGTATTGGAGAGGACTCAGTCTGGCTGCTGACTTGGGCTGCAGGACTCAATCTGATGGAGATCGTGGAGGAAGTTGATGAGGAGGGTGTTGCTGGTGTGTATCCAACTGGACCACGGGATTTAGGTGTCCCTGTAACGATGACGGTCCTAGCCCCAGTTCCTGAACTAACCACTGAACTATGAAGGTTATTCAGGTGACGTATAAGGGAGGATGTCCCTAGGTGGGCAAGATCCTTACCCCTGCTTATTTGAGCTTTACATAAGCTACATATGGCCATACATTGGTTGTCCGGATTTGGATAGAAATAACTCCAGACCGAAGAGGTGCATTTTTTGGTCTTCTGACCAGGCATGACAATGTGCTTTTTCATCCCATGGACATCAGCTGTTTCCCCCCCTGGTGCCTCATTTACAATAACCACATCACCATCCTCATCATCAAGTTCCTCCACAGCGCCAGCTACATCATCAATAGCCTCCTTCCGAGCCACCTCTTCCCGTACAGTGATGGGAAGGTCAGGCTTGACAACCACCAACACCCTTGGACTCGCCTTGGGGATTTGTGATAATTTCTCTTTAGAAGGCAGAGTTGTTTGCTGTTTTGTTGCTGACAGCATAACTCTCTTCAATTTTTTGTAGGGGGGAGGAGGAGAAGGGCTAAGATCCTTGGGTGAAGATGAACCACTAGTCATGAACACGGGCCAGGGCCTAAGCCGTTCCTTGCCACTACGTGTCGTAAATGGCATATTGCCAACTTTACGTTTCTCCTCAGATGATTTTAAGTTTCTCTTTTTGCTTTTTTTTGAGAACTTGGGCTTTTTGGATTTTACATGCCCTGTACTAGGAGATTGGGCATCGGGCTTGGAAGACGACGTTGATGGCATTTCATCGTCTATGTCATGACTAGTGGCAGCAGCTTCAGCATTAGGAGGAAGTGGTTCTTGATCTTTCCCTACTTTATCCTCCAAATTTTTGCTCTCCATTATATGTAGCACAAGATACTGCAGAATGTGTGAACTTGGTAATATTGCAGTACCAATGGGCTTATACTGCAGGATTGGTTTGGCAAATTTTGTTGTAATTAAAAAAAAAATTAATTAGTTTTTTGTATATTTTTTTTATTAACTTTTTTTAAATTTTTTAAACACTTGGGAATATTGGGGAAATAACTATGCCCTTAGAAGCACAGAGCACGGGACACAGGACCACTGGACTGAACAGGACACAGCACACAGGACCCAGCAGCACCACTGAACTAAAAAATGACAGAGCACAGCACACAGCACCACTGGACTGATACTGCAGAATGTGTGAACTTTGTAATATTGCAGCAGTACCACTGGACTTTTACTGCTGAATGTGTGAACTTGGTAATATTGCAGTACCAATGGGCTTATACTGCAGGATTGTTTTGGCAAATTTTGTTGTAATTAAAAAAAAAATTAATTATTTTTTTGTATTTTTTTTTATAACTTTTTAATTTTTTTTTAAACACTTGGGAATAATGGGGAAATAACTATGCCCTTAGATGCACAGACCACAGGACACAGCACGACTGGACTGAACAGGACACAGCACAGGACCCAGCAGCACCACTGAACTCTAAATTAACAGAGCACAGCACACAGCACCACTGGACTGATACTGCAGAACAGTACACAGCACAGCACAGCACAGAACAGCACAGCACAGAACTAAACAGCACAGCATGAGATCTACCAGAACAGAGGATCACCTAACACACCCTCCCTCTACCCTGATCAATGCCCGAGTGAAGATGGCGGCGACTAGCGGGGAATTTATAGGTTCTGAGTATCGCGAGATCCGACAACGGGATTATGACTCGGAGCCTCGCTTTCAAGTTTTCATTTGGCGCCAATACCCGGATCTGTCTCGGATCCGATTCGGATCGGCAATGTTCGGGTGGGCTCGGATTCAGGAAATCCGAGTGCGCTCATCTCTAAATAGAAGTCACAATAATTTGGGCGCCAGACCATCTCTATGATAAACTGAACTTTTATTTACACTCCTCTTCCTCCAGCTTGATAATCATAATGGTTGCAGCAATAAAGAAAAATATATACATCTCCTCACTCTCTCCAGCACAGTTCTTAATGAGCAATATGAACATGGTTGCAAATATCTTATCACTTCTCCTGCACAGTTCTTAATGTTATCCAGATGTTAAATAACATAATTTACATGTCTCTTGCACTCCATACTCACTGAAGATCACCCTTTCTGCAGGGGCACTCACATGGATGCTAATAGGCAGGCAGCCTCTCCTCCATGCAGCTCTGACACACTCTGTGTACCTCTCAACTGCAGCTCATCCCTCCTCTGCGGGGATGATGTCTCCTGTGCTCTGACACGTCACTCTGTGTACTCTTAGCCTCAGGATCTGACACTACAGCTACCATGCCTCTTGTAGCAGCCCTCACTCCAGGGCCTCTTCCATGCGAAGTGTCCCCCTCTATCTTGGGTTCTCTATAGTGGCATGGAGTTCTCCCCCTCATCCAGGGCACACATTCCTTGCCCTGGCTCAGTCACCACGCTCAGACTGCCAAGCAATGCTGGGGGATCCTGGGAGCTTCCACCCCAGGTCCCCAGCTACCATCACTCCTCTTCTGTGTCTTCTCTCTGTCTCTGACTCTATCCCCCCTTAAATGACAGCCCCTCCTTCCTCTCACTCAGTCTCACAGGCTGGGCTGGGTTATCACCATGGTAGCCAGTGTATGTAACTTTTTATAAACTTCTAGCTTACCCTCTATGTGACCCCTCCTGTGTTCACTGAGGTAAAGGTTTAACTAAAACACCACTAGGGGGGTGTTACATATATATAGTCCCTATTTTATTAAGTTGATGTAAATCTCCACTCTGTAATTCATTTAAATAATATTAAGTATAAAATGGGAATTATATCTCCCATATAGAAGATAAATACATCTAATCAAACCATTTTTCATATAATATGTTACAGTTTGTGCAAATTTCCATTTGTGCACATAAAAACATATATTGTACAATATCTATTACATATCAATATCCTTATATACCGGAATCCTGGTTAGCATCTCACAAATATTTGCTTATTTTAAAAAAAAATCTTAAATTAAACTCAAATTGTAAGCCTCTTGTGTGATGTCAAACTTCAGAAATAGGGATGCAACCTTTAGAATCGGCCAGGTCCTAACATGTGGTAGTAGAGGTTTTTTTTTACTAATTCTGATGTTGGCACAAGAAATAGACTGCTGTGCATGAAATCCTCAGGAGATCAGCAGTTTCTGAGATTATCTAATCACCCTGTCTGCAACCAACAATCACACCACGGTCAAAGTACTTTATTTATCTATTCTGGTGTTTGGTCTGAACAAGAATTGAACCTCTTGACAGGTGTAAAGATGTATTTAATAAATTGGCCATTGACTGTATTTTAATGGTTTTAGTTTACACTGTGATGCTGATGAGAGGCATGTTTTATCATGCTTTAGCAGTGTCCACAGTTTCTACATGAAAATGTCCTATAATGCCAGATAGGCTAAAATCTATTAGGCATTGTTGGCTCACTAATATCTGCAATATCAATCATAATGTCCACAATATTTCAACCTCTATATTATGGGAAGAGGGATGTTTCTGAAAATATTTTGCCATATAACATATGTTACCTTCAAAATTGGCTAGTATATGTCTATGACCTTTTTAGTACTTTTAGATTTTCGATCATGCTAACAAGTGATATTCTGATTTCAACATTTTATTCTGTATCAACAAGGATTCTGACAGGTAATGTACTAACCTCATCTTTTGATTTACCGTCAAAATCTCTATCATATCCTTTATGCACATATTGACCTACCATTTTTTCAGCTCTTCACTCACATTTTTCATCATCTGATGTAATCCTGTAAGCCTAATAAACTGACATTTTGGTAATCTTCTTGTAACTCCTGGAGGGTGAAAGCTATAAAATTGTAGCATATTGTTCTTATCTGTGGGTTTATGGTATAAATCTGTCTGTATTATATTATCTTTTATGGACACCAGTACATCTATAAAGTGAGTAGACTTGTCATCTTTTGCCATCATAAACTAAAAAATAAATAGTTTAATGTGCCTTATTTACAATCTTCATCACATTTATGAGGTATCTTTCATCCAATTTCCATATAAAGAATATGATGCCCACATACCTTACCCAGTACATGGACATATTTACATAAAATGGAGCCAAATTTGCACCCATACCAGTGCCTTGTTTCTATAGATAGAATTTTGGAATCTAAAATAATCCTTTCAAGCACAAAGCATAACTGTATCAAAACAAAATCATACTGTATCACAGTGTATATACTTACTATATATTTTTTTTATAATTTCTCTTGCATTTTCATAAACATCAATGCTTCGTGCTTATTGGCATGAACATTGTTTTCCAATGTAAAGAACTTTTACATAGTGCAAAGAGACATAATGTACCAATCGCACTGGTTAATATTATTAATTATACTTGATTCAATGATATAGTGAATACACACTGTGATGCATCCAATTTTGTTTATTACTAAAAAGAAGAAAATTCCAAAGAGACAAAAATGATTATACAAATGACAAAGTCTTTAAATGGCATCAATCTTACTCTAAGAAAATACACTTCAGAGAGTTAAACTAATGATACTAACATACATAAAGATCCATTGAATTTAAATAGGATTTTTTTAGACAAAGGCCAAAAAAAGAAAACGTGAAATACGTGGCTTATTGTAAACTTCATTGAATAGCTCACTATTCAATAAATATCTACTGTAGGTTGTTATTGATATTGAAACTTTATTATGGGATAATTTACTTGGTTTAAATAATCTAATTGAATAATAGTACTAATAAAATAAATAATATATAGTCTAATACCTCACACTATAATAGCAACATTTGAGTACTACAGTAGTTGAACTGTATTTTATTTTTATTTTACTCACAATTTTTTATCTTTTCCAGTTTCCTTTCTATAATTTTGTAGGACATATTTTAATTGGGATTTTATCACAGTAAATTGACCTAGGGTATATCCATAAAGATTCATATATAGCCTAATCACGTCTTTTAATACAATGTTTTAAAAAGGTTCAAGTAATTTAAAATTGGAGGTACAAAATTTCTCGTAGTCCTCAATTTATTTAAAATATTCATCTTGTATATTTTGAACATCTGATTTATTAACCATTAGAAAAAAGTATTTTCTAATTGAAAGAACTAATAAATTTGTACCACGGTGTTTAATGTATGTCTTGAAATAGTTATCAATAAATCTGGTACCTCGGATGAAGACTGGACAGCTGCAGTGTGCTCCTCCTTTGGAATCTATTGCCTCTTTTGTTGTTTTCTTTCACTCTTCCTTTTTACTGCATGATGACAATTTTTTTCTGGTGTCCATAGAAGATAAGACAATACAGATAGAGAAGAACAATATGCTACATTTTGATAGCTTCTACCCACCAGGAGTATTGCATAAACATCAGTTTATTAAGGCCCACAGAATTACATCAGAAGATGAAAAGTGAAGGGCTGAAGAAATTGTACATACATGTGCGCAAAATGATAGAGATTTATTAGTTAAATCAAAAGATGAGACTAGTATTTTACAATTTGTAGATACATAATAAAGTATTGAAACTTGACAGCAGAATACCATTTGAAATGAATTATGAAAATCTAAAAGTATTAAAAAGGTCATGCATCAATACTGGCCAAAAAAGAGATTGAAATATTGTGGACATTCTGATTAATATTGCAGATATTAGTGAATCAACTGTACTTATTAGATTTTGTCTACCCCACAGTATGGGATGTTTCCATGCTGAAACTGTGGATACTGCAACAGCGTAATAAAAGATGCAGTTGTTGCATCTAGAAGTTACCATCTAGGGGCTAGCTTAAAAACATTGTTGCTGAAAAGGGAGATATTTGCATAGATATAGTTGGTGCATTATGTCCAAGTTCTTGAGTGATTAATGTAATTTAAGATTTAAAAAACAAAAAAAATTAAGCAAATATTTGTGAGGAGGTACCCTGTTTTTCAGTATATAGGGCTATCAATATCTATTACATATTTTATGATGTATGTTTTTATGCATGTGCACAAGTGAATATTTGTAAAAAAAAAGAGTAAGAATGTTTGATGCTGTTGATACCTTGTGGTATCAGGTACTCCACATTGCCATATTAAGTTGCATAGTAGAGAATTTGATTGTATGTGTTTAGCATCTAGTTGGGAGATGTAATTCCCTTGTTATGCTTTATAATATTTGAATGCATTACAGAGTGGAGATTTAAAACAATTTAATAAAATAGAGACTATATGTAAATAACTGAAGTAATGAACACTTGGTACTTATGAAACATCATGATTGGTGAAATGGTTTTATAAAAAGAGCACCCATATTGTGCCTCCATGTTGCACTTCAGCAGAAAAGCGCATTTCAAGGTGCACTCCAGGGAATCTAATAAAAAGCTTCACATTGTCAAATATAATAAAGGCAATCCTGATGTTCCCTTACTCTCAGGAATAATAAGTAATAAATGTGGTTAACCTTAGCAGTAATTTAGGAGAAAATGGAAATATATTTTTTAAAGGTGTTCTTAGTGGCTGGAATTTAGCCTTTTGTGTAGTGTTCTAAAAATGTATTCACCTCTCTGCACACTTAGGTGCGGCTCTAGGTTGTGGAGGCATCTCCTGGGAGCAGAGGGGAGGCACATTGGGTGGACAAATTAGACTCGCCAATGCAACATCTGTGCAAAATCGAGGCATTTTGAGGTTTAGATCAAGTGCGCATAAAGCACACTTTGTAAAGTGATTTAATAATAATGAGGTTTTGAGAGGAAGAGAACTTCATTGTCAAGACACAAATAGACAATTAAATGATCACAAAACATTTCAAACCTATTCCCAGATGTAAAGAATGGTTTCACAACAACTTCCAATCATGTCACTGTGATTAGCAGTGTCAGAGGAAACCATAACAACATGCATAATGGGAGCAGTTAATCGTAACCTTTTGTAGACGACCACAAAGCAATGTCTTTTACAGTGAAGCACTGATTGTAGATGGACAGAACCAATCATAACACTATTTTTTATTCCCCTTTTAAACCAAAGAATAAATAAAAAACAATATGCAATTCACATTATCTAGTGCTAGTTTCTACTGCTTGCTTCAATTTTACACCTGGGGATTGCAGTTAGCACACTGCCATTTTCAAAGTAATTAATCCACCAAAAAATCTAATAGGTCCTAAAACAGCAGGCAATAATCATTAAAAAATTGCTAGTTATTCCACAAGAAAATGAGCTGTATTAGTTGTAGATAATCAGATATGCAGACTAGCAGCTCCAATTTGATCCTTTTTCTGGAGAAAAGGTCAGTCAGTTGACTTGTATGAATGTCCTTCCTTTATGGTATAAATATGTTCCAATCATTCAATCTGGAATGTATTAAATTTGCAGTAATACAAAAATTATAATTCAGATTGATTATAGAATTTGAACATTCATGTTTTACAGTACAATTGTAATGTTTTAATAACTATTTTTGCAACTAGTAGTGTTAAATGCAAAAAGACATTGCAGTATATGAAATGTAAGTGTAAATATATCATGCTAAGTTAGTCAAAATTGGAGGTTAGAAAATACTTTACATCTCTTTTTCTGCTCTATTTCAAGAAATAAGGTAGCCTTCATTATTAGAATTTTCTCCCTTGACAAGGCAGAACATCTGCTGAAGTATTTGTCTATTATAGCACAGCTAAGGTAATCTCTTTGATGTGACATATATCAAAATAGCTCTTTGAGCCTCTCATCTCCTATGCAGGAGACTGAATGAGTCCAATTACAGTAGTTACTGGTGTTAATAACAATAACGAGCAATCTGATGTTCTCAGTTCTGCAGTAGAAAATGTTCTAAGATTTCAGTATTCCAAAAATATGTTTTTTGTGTTTGTATGCAGCAGAAAATATTATTCTATATTACATATTAAACTATGATCATGCAGTGTTTGTGAAAAATCTCTTCCTAAAAAAAAAGCTATTTTCTTTTTGCAAAAACCACAAGAAGGAAAGTATTTATAAGATGCCCTTTGAAAATATGTGCCTGGGATCCTCAACATCTATTAAAAGCAAGATACCTCCTGGTAAGTTTCCCAACTATGAATAGTGCCACACTATGACTGAATGTTGTGAACCAGGGTACTGACTGTAAGGGAAAAAAGATATTGTCCAGACAAAGAGGTTCAGATTTAATTGTAGTTATGTCTTTTTCAACCATTCCAATATATACCAATGTAGTAAGGCCAATGTTAAGGGTGAAGCAATATACATAGTGTTATTCCTTTAAGGAAACCAAAAAGGTGACTGATAGTTAGAAAATAAAGCTCTCTAAAATATTGGCCCAGATTAAAGTAAAGCTGAGCTACACTAGTAAATGACTGAGGTCTATGTATTAAAGTGTGACTAGGCATTAAAATGGAGAAAACAGCGGTTGAAGGGTTTTATATCCCATTGAAGTTCTGCAATGCATAAAACTTTGAAAAGCTCTGCTTCTCACAGCAAGGTAATGCCATCTTACCTGTCATTTTCTTTGGCATCCAGATGAAGCCTCTCCTGCATCGCTGGATCTCTCACCCATGGAAGAGGTATGTGCATGCGCATATAACTTCCTCCATTCACCAGCAGCACTAGGCTGCCAGTAAATAGTAAAAAGAATTTGTGCATGAGGAGTTACCAGAGTAGACCTGGCATGGTGAATTACAGTGGTGCTTCATTATGTATCAATGCTATCTGCAACGATACATAACAATTTTTACTGCACTGTTTGATACATGGACCCCTAAGGAACAAATCCAGTGAATAATCATAGTACTTCATGTTGATATACCTTGCTCTTTAAGAATGAGAAGCCAGGAGTGAGTGGAGAGTTCTTCATGCTGACAAGATGCACAGACAGCTCTACCATTCTCTCATGGAAAACTCTGTAAGCTATATGCCTAACTATAAGTCAAAAAGATTGAATCATATTGTCTGGTTTAGACTCACATGAAAATTCTGTTCATATAGATGCTGATTGCAATGGCTTTGTAGGTGTAACAACACTGGCAGCATTCATAGAACTTGTGTGACAGGAACCTGGCTCTTCCCTTCCTGCAATGTTCAACAATAAAGAGCAGTAATTCCCAACCAGGGGTTCAGGAACCTCTAGAGGTACTTGAATTGTTCCCTGGATGTTTTCAGAAAAAAAATCAGTAACGGCTGTACTATTGTTCTTGTCAAGTGGATGGATCTACTTGTAAAATGTCTCCTGTCAGGTGACATATCAACAATAGAATATTGGGGTGATCCACGCAATCTAAACAATTGCAGCCCTTCAACTCACAATGCACAACCCCCTAAACGTGCCTGGTATACATGTGGTCTAAACAAAAAAGTGAGAAGAAATGGCGCTATTGATAAACGATCCAAATACTAATAAACATCAGATAAATGTTTATCTATTTTCAGTCTTTGATGTATTCCATATATTCAATGTTTTCACTCCTCTTTATCCGATACAATCCTCTGTATTCGCTCATCAAATGGATATATGAAAAAAATATAAAACAAACATAGTGCAACCTGTCTCTACCATATGATAATAAACGAATAGTACTATCCTTTTAAACCCTTGTGCAGATATATTTATAAGAACACCTCGTGAAGGGGAAGTATTCCTGAACCCCTTATGGGTATACACTTACTAGAATCAGCTATAAATAAAGCAAAAATAGCACCAATGACATCATTATCCTTACATGCCCTTGTGCTTAGAAAAAGTTATATGGACACCTCGTGAGAAAAAACAATTCTTCCTTTACCCCTTAAGGGTGTACACTCAGTAGAGCCAATTGTCAATCAAGCGTGTCACGGAATCTCTGTATCTTCTTCTCCAGTCTTAGTACGGAACACCAGGTTCCACTCGCCCGTTATAGAAATAGGGAGAAGAAACAATACTCCATAGTATAAAATCCTTTAGACAATTTATTAACATATAAAAATATCTGAAAACAAAGCCATTCTGTACAGGAAACTTCCCGTATATGATCCTATTAACATAAAAGCTCCTCCACCGAGGATGGGTGGCCTCTTACCACTTTCCGGAAAACAGTGAGCTTGATGGTATATCCCTCAGCACGGAGTGTCCCAGGCAGCACTCCTGCAATAACTGACTTCCGAAGGAGAAGAGTCCTCACACACTAGGAATCCCCGTTGGAGCGTCTGACGTCACTCACTGCCAGCGCGTTTTGATTCAAAAATCTTTATCCAGGCATAGTGAGTTGACAAATTGACAATCCTTTATCCGCAATACAGTCCAATCATATGCATCTGTCCAAAATCCGGAGTTACATCCCTGTTTCTCTGCGTGACGTCACAAGAGCGATCCCCTCAACTCACCCCCTAAACCCGCCAGGGAGACCTATCGTTTTGGGGATAGGATCCCTTACAAGCAATCTCTCCAGCTATATTGATCATTTTTTGCAGCCATTAGTTTAGAATCAAAGGAGCTGTCTTAGGGACACTGGGCACACTTTGGAAATCCTAAGCAAAATACAGTGGGAGGAATATTTCATACTTATGACGTGTGACGTAACATCACTATATACAATCATTGAGCAACAGGCTGGATGCAGACATGTAAAGAATATCCTTGATAAAGAATCTGGACTCCCACAGGAGCATATCCTTTTTTTGCTGGATAGTACCCAGTTTGTGTTACAACATAACTATTTTTGGTCCAGTGGGTCATGCTATAGGCAGGTTCGCGGGACAGCTATGGGTGCTAAGTTTGCACCCAGTTACGCGAACCTGTTCATGGCCCACTGGGAGGACAAGACAATTTGGAACAATAATCATTTTGCGAACCAATTACATACATGGCGGCACTATATTGATGATGTCCTATGTATATGGACAGGAACTGCACAAAAGCTAGCTCTATTCATTGAATATATCAATTTGAATGATCTAAATATCCACTTCACTTCCCAAACTAGTACCACCAAAGTAGAGTTTTTGGATCTGAAAATTTTTGTTGAGGACAACAAACTAGAGACCAAAACTTTTTTTTAAAACTGTGGACTGCAATTCATACATACCCACTACAAGCGAACACCATAACAATTGGCTAAAAAGCATACCAAAAAGTCAGTTTATCAGACTGAGACGCAATTGCTCAATCATGGGACACTATGATGAGCAGGCAAATATTCTCAAGCAGAGATTTTTGGAGGAATTACGATGAGAGCTTAATAGACAAAGCCTATATGAAAGTTAGGGACGCCGAAAGAGAAAGTTTTTTAGACACAAAAGAAAAAGGAAAAAAAGAAAGGAACACCATTAATATTCCTTTTATTACCAAATACAGCAGCAATTCTTACAAGGTAGAAAGAATAATTAAAAAACATTGGGCAGTTCTGCTGGGTGACGAAACACTAAGAACTATTCTCCCCTTAAAGCCTAAATTCATTTATACAAAGGCGGATAGTTTGAAAAACAAGCTGGTCAAGAGTACCATACCACCCAAAGGGCGGGATTGAAAAAGGACATGGCTAAATGAAAAAGCACATAGTTTCTTTTATTGCAATCGGTGTAGTGCATGCAGGAGAAGTGGATACAGGGATACCAAACCCGTATCATCTTTCAGCTCTAATGTCACCCATGTGACTTATAAAATAAAGGATAGATTATCCTGTGATACTACTGGAATAATCTATCTGCTAGAATGCCCTTGCGGAGGCAATATGTCCGTGGGACAATTAGGAAATTAAGTACTAGGGTTCAGGAACGTCTGAGAAATATCAGAAACGAAATGACCACACACAGCGTCCCTCACCATTTTCTTCAATGCCATGCCCATGATCCCTCTGGCCTTAGATTTATTGGGATTAAGAAAGTGAAGAAACCGTGGCGGGGAGGGGATTTTATTAGAATGATTTCCCAGGAAGAAACCAGGTGGATTTTTAATTTGAAAACTCTGACACCACACGGTTTAAATGTGGACTTTGATCTTAACACCTTTTTGTAACTTAGTCTGAACTTCATGTATTTATTGTGCTGTCCTTTTGTTCATCTGTATTGATCTCCACAATCTCCATTAAAATATTTTCTGATAAAACAGAACATAGAATGAGACTATTTTATTTTCAATTTGGTCTCCAACTTCAACAAAATGGCCTCTTATTGCTTATTGGGGACATAGTATTTCCTATGAGACGTGGGTAAGGAAAATAGCCTGTTGAAAAATTGCAGCCAATCATTGAAGGAGCCTTTCTATAAATGGCAGGATACTTCCTTCTACATACATCCCTGAGGAAGCTCTTTATAAGTGAAACGCATAGGAAAAAATGGACATTTGCTTTGGTTGTGTTGCTAGCAATATTCTTTACTACACATCGCTCTACATTGTATTTCTGCGCATGCGCAGATCGCATCTCATCGCAAGCGCGGAGTATATACCTGCCAGGACCTAGCCAAGGGCAGATGAAAAATCTTTCTCTGCAGAAATAGGACCTTGGAGACGCTGCGGGCATACATGAGGACTACACACTGCCGGACCAGTATCCATCTCCCTTTTTTCATCCACGGAGGTCAGTTTTTACTTTTATTTTTATTTTTTTATTTTGTGCTAAATGAAGGACTTTTTACCACTTTTTATCTTTTTTCTGAAAGCTTTCAGTACTGAGATCAAGCTGGTTTACAGCCGATGTTTACAGCTGATTTTTGCACCCTTTCCTTGAATTTCCGAATATCTGTTTTGTCCAGAACTTTGTTTTATGCTCCTTGTTTTTGACATATTTATACTATTGTTTTTATCCATCCTTGATACATTTTTTCCACTTCCTACAGAGTATAGATCATTGGAAGTGGCCTGAACACCACCTATAAGGTCTATAATTGGGACTAGTTACTATTGAGGCTCATTCCTACCTAACAAGATATCATTGCTTTGGGCCTCATATGCAAAATATTATTAAACAAGTTTTTTTACATCCACATCCATTCTTCATCCATTTCTTGCGCCAGGTTATACCACCCAGTTCTATCTGCTCTACTACACAAGACTCTATAGGATACATCCAATGCCTATGTAAAAATATATTTGCAAAAGAATGCACAGAAAAAAAAAAAACAATTGAATGAATGTTACTTGTAAATAATATGAATTTTAATGAAAAAACAGTTAAAAACAAAAAAATATTTTTGATAATTTTTTCCCATGAAATACATTTATTAGGATGTTCTTAATGTCTACTGATCATAAAATATTTTTCTACAGTTGCCCCTGATTGCAAACACATTATAGCATACATGAGGCTGTCATCACTAGTACGCAGGATTTAGACTAGCCCTGAAGCTGGAGCAAGAGATACAGCAGAAAAACAAGTAACTCTGAGATGCCCAAAGTGTGATTTGGGCATGGATGTTTGTGCTTAATTTTGACTACGGGCAAATGCCCCTTCCCTACCCCATTCACTCCCAGAAAGCACAGGCTGCATTAAGTGTCCTTTGCATACGTAGATGCAGTGAACATTGCTGTGTTTAGTTGCGTATGGCCTGGTTCTGTGCATTTGCAGAGTGATTGCAGTGTGTGATGCACACTAAATCGGCAGATACTTGAATCAGGCCCTATATGTTTATTGAAGTTTACAGAGTACAACAATATGTACAGATTTGAGACATAAACATTAGCAAAAATTAGGTGTTTTGAAATGTTTATTTAATATATATTAATTAATGTTTGTTTCTTTGTGTTAACTACTTAACTAATCTTGTGTTAATATTAATTAATTAATATTTATCAATTATTTTCATATTATTTTTCATTTATATACAACCATGCTGCAACCTACACAGATATCTGGCATATTGGAAATAATGCTGGTTCCCTGCGTCAGAAAGTTTGAGTAGTATTGCATAAGACTGACATAAATATGACGATTTACCAATGTAGGAAGCGTTACAAGTATTAAAAATGTTATTGCATACTAATTTTAATGAGCTAATATTTTACCTTCTGTTACAATGCTGTTAGTTCAAGAATTCATTAAATTGCTTGGATTGCAGTACCATTACTATCTGCTTGGTGGACTTACTGCATAACGTGAATAACACTTTTCATAAAGATTTTATTCACCACTGTTTTGATGGAATCTACTGCAGGTAGTTCCATGAGAAACCAACAAATAAAATAAGATCTGCAGTGCGGAAAGAAACTCCTGGGGGTATATTTACTACACTGCGGGTTTGAAAAAGTGGAGATATTGCCTCTAGCAACCAATCATATTCCAGATGTCATTTATTTAGTACATTCTACAAATTGACAGCTCAAATCTGATTGGATGCTATAGGCAACATCTCCACTTTTTCAAGCTCGCAGTTAATAAATATACCCCCTGGAGTGCCACTATCAAGGTCCCTAAAAACCCTGTCCCTTATACAAATATAGTATAAATATGTAAATAATCACACACAAAGATTAGTTTTTTAAGTGAAATGAATGAATCATCTTGTTCGCCACATTATTATAACATAACATGGAAGGTATAATAGAGAGCAAACAGCACAATCAAGCCCCTGTCATTCAGTGGGTCAAATACCATTTAAACAAAGGACAGGATACAACTAACGATACAGATGGAACACAGCCTATGACATAGTCAGTGACATACAGTACTTTGCAGTCTAGAGGTCACTGATTGTGCCATTTGACCCAAAGAAATGTGCTACATCTGCAGATTGTTTTTGTGTTTTGTATAAAGATAGTTATTTTATTGTTCTTATTTTTTGTGTTTCAGGATGTAAGTTAAGCAGACATAAAATAGTGAGGTTAACACAGCAGAATAATGAATCTAGTGTGAACTGCACTTGTTTTGTAATCAAATACTATTTCGGTAGCACATTTGTTCATTCTTTCAGCAGAATTGTAATCCAATTGTATTTAAAAGCCTATTGAATCTTCTAGTTAGCTAAATAAAACAAATTGCATATTTTTTTTATAATTTTCAGATCTGATAAAATCTAAAGCTACTTAAATGCCATTGTCCCATTGCTGTGCTGTACCAATTGTGAATTGGATAACAATTCAGCTCTTTTGGTCGCTGTTCAGCAGCACAGAAATACCTTATTAAAGTTTGAAGGATGAGTGGCAGAGACATGGAGCCTAGATGAACAGAGGCAAAATCAGGAATACAGCCAGTTCAATTTTCTCATCAAAAATAGATATAATAGATTCAGTGATGGAAACCTCCAACTGTAGCGTTGGGCAGAATGAAAATTTGACATCTTAAAAATCTTGAAATAAGTTTATGTGTTTATAAACAGCACTAGTGTTGTTTTTCCAATCATTATTCTTAGAAAACCCTATTCCAATTTTCAGTACAGTTAATGGAATGATAGAATTACGTAATAGAGAGCAATACAATGCTTCCGTACCTTACAATAAATGTCAGAAAAATGCCTGCTACGTACCTGACATTAAATGTCAAAAAATGACTGCACATCACAGCGAGAATGATAAATATTTTAGAATGACCTAAATTAAATGGGAGAATAAACAAATTCTGTCATAAGTTGATGAATGAAGTGGAAAACTACAGTGAGAGTGCATATTGTACTTTGATTCTCTCTCTCTGTAGGTTAGTTACAAGACTCTGTAGGTCAGTTACAAGATGCAAAACATCTCTGTGCACAGCAAAACTTTTATAAGAGAGAAAGAGAGAGAGGGAGTGAGGGAAAATGCATGCACCTTGAAGTGTACTGTAATAGTGTTGCAAAATAAAGACACTTGTAGTGTTCATTTGTGAGCTTTGTACATGATCCCCCCTCTATCTATCTATAATATACAATAGATTTGTTTCATAGTTAATAGCCTTTTGGTTAGTGACTAGTGTCTAGATGAAAAACATGGGTTTTCATTAGGTAATTCAGATATTGAACATAAATTATCTCTAATGGACAGCACTTGTCTTTAGTGGCTACACACACGCACGGTGGCTAAGTGGTTAGCAATTCTGCCATACAGCACTGGGGTCATGAGTTCAATTCCCCACCATGGCCTTATCTGTGAGGAGTTTGCATGTTCTCCCTGTGTTTGCGTGGGTTTTCTCCGGGTGCACCGCTTTCCTCCCACATTCCAAAAACATACTGGTAGGTTAATTGGCTAACAAATTGACCCTAGCCTGTCTGTGTGTGTGTGTGTGTGTGTGTGTGTGTTAGGGAATTTAGACTGTAAGCCCCAATGGGGCAGGGACTGAAGTGAGTGAGTTCTCTGTACAGCGCTGCGGAATTAGTGGTGCTTTATATATAAATGGTGATGATGATGATGTAGTGCTTGTCAAAGATTTTTCTAATCTTCTCCTAAAATAATAATTGAGATGAGCAGCTTTCCAAAATATAGTATTTCTATTCTTTATTAAAAGATATGATGCATAGATACAGCCATTACTGGACGAAGCAGACATACGCCCAGGGTCTCAAATGCAAATTGACAATCTATATTTGATTAAGTCATTCTTTTATAGAATATGTTATTCATCATTGCTTAAAACACACCTTCGCAGCTTACATGACTGCTGACACTCTAAAGGCTAGATTTACTAAGCTGCGGGTTTGGAAAAGTGGGGATGTTGCCCATAACAACCAATCAGATTATAGTTGTCATTTTGTAGAAAGTACTAAATAAATGAAAGCTAGAATCTGATTGGTTGCTATAGGCAACATCTCCACTTTTTCAAACCCGCAGCTTAGTAAATCTAGCCCTAAGTCTCTATAATTAATCTTCATTAAAGTGACATGTTCTTGAAAGGGGTCTCTTGGTAGGGTCTTCTTGACCTTATTTGGAGCAAATATTTCCTTGGCCTGCTATTGTGAAATGAAGAACATGTGTCCCTTATATAACTTGTTGTTTTCTGTATTATGCAATATGTAAGAGAAAGGTCAATACTTTTCCTCTTACAAGCACAGGCACATAAACGTAGATTAGTTCTGCATTAGTAATATATAAGTTCGTAATTGATAATATAGGTTTTTGCTACTTATTACTTCAACATCCTTGTATTGCTGTGGTTCCCTCCTCAACTTGTCATTGTGGTCTCTCTTTTCTTTCAGAAACACAGGACTCTCCTTACTCCTGTCTTGGATTTATCACTCTTGATCTTCACTGAGCTGCTGTCTAGCGGAATCCAGTTCTCTCCGTCTAGATTTTGTCCTCTGTCTCAGCTTTCCTGCCTCCTGCAGAAGCCACAGCTCCTCCACAGATGGGTGTTACCTTTTCAACCCTATTGAAGTGGATCCCAAACTCCAGGACAGGAACATGTTGTGAAATTTCTAAAAATAAACAAGGGTTGGTAGCACAAATAATATCTACTTTACGATTAAAATAATTTGGTGTTTGTAGTGATTTGTAGATTTTGTGGTTAACCTTTTTTCTTATTTTGTTATTCTTTAATAGGCTTGCATAGCTTTTTTTTTTATAATACATAGCTAAAAGGACGCTGCATATTTTCTCTTCTTTTAAGGTAGCATCAAATATCCAAACATAGTGAGAGAGCAAGGTTAGAACTATTACCACTGATCATATAATAAACTGAGGTGGCAATACTGGTTGGATATCGATATATACAGTATAAATGTTGGCAATGTATTGGTTGACGGTGATGCTATAAACTATAATACAAATACCTAAATAAAATTTAAATGTCCAAAATATGGCAAAGATTGGGAATATTGTCATACACCAATACATACATTGTCTCTGGAAATTTTGCTATTGATCCCACCTGCATACTGCAGATTAGAACACACCTGGATTGTGAAGGATCTTCCAAGCAGGAAATCTAAGCTTGTAGTTCGGCTATGCCTATCTTTATGTATATGCTCTGCCTCAGCCAAATGCAAAGGTGCTGGGCACCTTTTATATGACACCCAGCAATAGAGTTTGTGTGAATTTGACAATTAATACATCTATTCATTCTCCTGGTCTGTGAGATATAAACAGCAATTACAGAAGTTCCAACTTATGATTCTCCCTCCTCCAGCTTGGATTAAGTTAGCAACAAACCAGCACCATAATAATGATATCACTGCCTGGACGGGAACTGCTTTGGTAATTTTTAAATCATGTGAACACGCTTGATCTCTAATCCCACCTGTAAGTAGTAGCTCCTGTAAAGTGCACAAGAAAGAAATAAAGATTGTCATTTCACAATGTAATTCTATATGTTTACAGTGTTTTAAAATATAGATTTAATTTCAACTCTCTAAAAGTATTTATTTATGTAGATCTCAATAATAACATTTAGTGAAATAAAATAAAGATATATAGGTATTTGATATGCTTTTCATAGAGTCAAAAACAATAAACAAAGTAATGTAAACAGCAACAACTCTGGTTCATAACAATTTAAAACACATCGCTCTATTCTTATTTAAAATATTTAATACTATTTAAAATGTTAGAGAGTTGAAATAAAAGTTATACTGTAAAACATTGTAAACATAAAGAAGGGCACTGTGATATGACAATTTTCTTTTTTTTTCTATCTTGAACAATTTATGGATTGTCTGCGGTAGCATTCCCAGGAAGTAGAAAATTAAAAATTATAATAAAAATGTTTTATTAAATGGTCAAACATGTCATTCTGATTATAGGGATTTCTGGTTCATATAGCATCTTATGGATTTGTAGATATCTGTAAAGTGCCAGGATCATGTTTCCTACCTGAAAAGAAACAGCATCACAATCTTAACTTGCTTGCCCCTAACCCACCAATAAAGGCATGTCATCAGAGAAGACAGTGGATTCCTCAGAAAAGACACTGAATGCCTCATAGACTCAATCTGTGCTTTAAGGCAGACTGTGTACAGCACTCACAGTGGCTTCAGCAAAATAAACTGCACCAGCTGAAAATCTTCTGCTGTTAACGCCATTATCAGCAAAAGGAGCTGATACTGCAGATACCAGTGAGATGCTAAGGCTGGTTACACATCTATGCAACTATCATGAAGATCACATGATTCATGACCATTTGTTCAAATATTGCAGAGTGTGTAGTCTCCCACAATCATGTTTTATTGTACCAAAACACATCTCTTCTGTTGATTTGGTATTCTAAACTTTCTAAACTTCATGGTCAATGATGGAACGATGTCAGGCAAATGTGGAAGTGTGTACGCATTCCTGACCAGCAACATAGGCATGTTATGAGCCGCGGTGATGACTGAGCCGCCGCAACTCGCTCCGGCCACACTACCGGTTTTCGCCTTGCCCGTCACCATGACGACGGTCGGGACGCTCCTCTATCCCACCTCGACCCGGCCAGCTGGTCAGCCAGGCGCGTGCGCTTTGCACTGGTTATTCATTCCCAGGTGGGAATGAGCATTATTGCCATGCCCCTCTATTGATATTGGTCCTCCTTGGTATATTAGGCAGGGACGGCTTAACCTCCCTGCCGGTTATAGTTCCTGCTTCAGTGTACTTACCTGCTCCTATCTCTGCTCCTTGGATTGATTCTGCTGTGTATGACCCTTGGCTAGCCTAATGGACTCTATTAGATTGCTCATGAACCTGACCTCTGCCTGTTACCTGGATACGCTATTTGCTGCCAGCCCTGACCTTTGCCTGTTACCTGAATACGCTTTTCCACCACCTGGCCCTCGCCTGCGCTACGGTAAGATTATAAACTTGTACTACTCTGAGCTTATTACCTAGGGGCATCCAAGTACCTGTAAGCACGTTCAGCTCTATGGGAAAGGTGGCTGCTATAGGTGAAGAACTCTGTTACCTGTTCTACGAGTTTATGATACTTGCCGTCAGCCCTAATAAGGCAGAAATCTGTAGAGTGTGTGCAGAGTAACAATCTTTTCAGCAGATGGTTATGACAGATGAAGATCACAGCTCTGAAACTAAATCATGTAGGTGTGTATGCATGAATCAGCAGGCTCATCTGGACTTTCAGTCTTAGGTGAAATCATTACAGAAGTAAGATTGCATAGGTGTGTGCCCAGCTTAACTTCAATAATTACATTGTACTTAGTTTTAAATTACAATATGCATTATTATATTTCTCCCAGAGCCCATAAAAATAATGTGGGGCCTAAGAATATCAAATATCAAAACAGAGAACTGAATCACAGAGAAAGCCATCTCTCCTTGTTTCTTTCTGTGAATTGTCTACAAAACATAGGATGTTGCAGATTGAAAGCACTCAAACCAATCAACCAATGATTCTTCATTATGTGGCTACAGCATATAGTTTGCATGAACATTTTACCAAAAACATATTGTTATGCTCAAATAGTTAATCAAAATGTAACAGAGAATAACTCATCCATCTCCTCTAATTAACAAGTACAAGCTTGGATGGAGTACAATTTGTGTTCCCTTCATTTAAGTTCTATTTGTCTCTTTACTTATTCAAACTCTGTCTTGGCTTTAACGTTTTAGTATCTCTAAAAATAAAAAATAAATGTAAGTGAAAAGTAGAAATCACAATACCACTGTCATTTTATGAAATGCATTATCAGAATTTGAAAGTGTTTACAAAATGGTTTGCAGAGTACAACTTAATGTTGCTTAGAAAATCACTAATGGAAGTTTAATTTACATTTTCTATGTTATACTTAATGAATGTCAGAGTGAGAAAATATAAACCATGCTCCTATTTAAACTAACATTAATATAACAGAGCAACATAGAAAAATAGAATTTGATGCTAGACAAAAATCAACCTAATTGCCCAATCTAACATGCCCTTTTTGTGGCTTTAGGAGAAATGGTGGTGGTGGGAGTTCTATCTGAGTTTTACGAACAGCAAAATATTTGTCCCATGCACATATTAATTATTTTACTTTGAGTCCACACTACAACTTAATGGATCTAGCACCCTTTCTGTAAAAAGTTCTTCCTTATTTTACCTTTCAATTGCCATTCCTCTTATTTTAACCTGTGTTGCTTTGTTTTAGAAATGTTCTTATTTTTCAAAAATTTCAAATAGTTAAAATACATAATTAAAAAGCTAACATTTAGCATTAATTAGCAAAATTGTTTCTGTCTGCCTTTTCTGCTTAATAAAAACATACAAAACATACAAAACATACAAAATTGTAATCAGGGTTGTTTAGTTTTGAACTCACAGTTCTCCATTAGTTTCTACATCAACTATATGCATCTGGAAAGTGACCTATATAATGCTTTTGACAACATGAAACCTTTCTTCTGCTCTCTGTTCTCAGTACTTACTGAGTTTCAAGTAAAGAAAAATGTCCTGTGTTTCTAAACTATCTAATGAATACAGAAATTCTAAGTGCTAGCTTGGCCAAGTTGATAAAGTACTCCCACCATGGCCAAGGTGATCTCTCTTAGGATGAGAACACTGAAGCTGAGTAATACTCCAAGGGTGTGTAAAAAGAGGTTTTTATAAACCTAATAGTAATGGACGCAGCTGCAAACATTGTCTCCCAATGAAACAGAGAAATACATTTTATAAAGGGGGAGAAATGTGTGCATAAGCCAAGTAAAAGCAGTGTAGTTATTTTAAAAGAATCAATAATGTGAACTAGAAACACAGGAGACATACGCAGCGGGAACAAAATAAGCCAATGTGAGATATCATTAGAGAAAAAAATGTAATGTGCTGCTAACTTACCTATGTACTACAGTTCAAATTAATACAAAGATTGTTAGTGCTAGCTTGGGCTAGATGTATAACTCCCCACCCTCCCCCAGCGTTTATGGACATTACTGTTGCTATCTTGTTAGTAAACTGGATGGCTACTTTAGTTTGCATACTGGGTCTCAGTTGGAACTTCTTCCAGAATCCTCTGGGAACTGTGTCTGAACATTGCTCTGCACATTCTTTCTCTCTCTGAGCACTCCCAATATTTAGAAGATTGACACCACAGATTATATGATAAAAACTGTTGCTTTTCCAAATTAACCAGGTCTGCAGTTCCTTTTTATTTGCTTTATGTTTTATTGAGTTTGTTGCTGTGTATAAATAGACTGTCTATTGGGTATCAAGGGTCACTAGCCACTGGGGTATGATCTTGGATGTATGTATTAAGCCGTGACACTGCATCACTTTCAGAATATTTCACTCTGGGTCCTTAAAATAACACTATCATTTGTGTTCTATGGTTTTAAATATAGGTTAAGGTACCAAAATTATTCAAACAATTTGAGCTAATGTTTTGTCTCTATCTTATTGACCAAGAATTGCTCTGTGTACTGGTCCATTATTTCTTCACAAGCGCCTTGTATGGCAGTTATTCATTCAAGGTGTCTTCTTACTAACCAGCTTTACAGATCATAAGCATTCTGATCTACCACATACAGTATCAGTGCTGGACCAACTTATTAAGCATAAAAGTTGAAATTAAAACTAGGGATGTGCACCGGCCACTTTTGGTGTCTCGTGTTTTGTGTTTTGGATTCGGATTTGCTTGATGTTTTGGGTTCGGATTTGTTTCGCAAAACACCTGACGAAAGGTTTTGGTTCGGATTTAAGGTTTTGGATTCGGATTTATTTTGAAAAAAACATAAAAAGTGTTAAAATCAAGTTTTTTTGGTTTATCTTCACTCCTACGCTATTATCAACCTCAATAACATTCATTAGCAATCATTTCCACTAATTCCCAGTCTATTCTGAACACCTCACACCTCACAATATTGTTTTTAGTCCAAAACGTTTCACCGAGGTAGCTTTCTGGACTGCATAGTGCAGTGGTCCCGGTACACAATTTGGTACCGGGGCCACAATATATCACCCTCAACTGGTCTCAATTCCACCAAAAAAGTATCTGGACTGCGTAGTGGAGTGGTCCCCACAATATAATAAAAAAACCCTCAACTGGTCTGAATTCCACCAAAAAAGTATCTGGACTGCGTAGTGGAGTGGTCCCCACAATATAATAAAAAAAACACCTCAACTGGTCTGAATTCCACCAAAAAAGTATCTGGACTGCGTAGTGGAGTGGCCCCGGTACCCAATTTGATACCGGGGCCACAATATAATAAAAAAACCCTCAACTGGTCTGAATTTTACCAAAAAAGTATCTGGACTGCGTAGTGGAGTGGTCCCCACAATATAATAAAAAAAAACCTCAACTGGTCTGAATTCCACCAAACAAGTATCTGGACTGTGTAGTGGAGTGGCCCCGGTACCCAATTTGATACCGGGGCCACAATATAATAAAAAAAACCTCAACTGGTCTGAATTTTACCCAAAAAGTATCTGGACTGCGTAGTGGAGTGGTTCCCACAATATAATAAAAAAAAAACTCAACTGGTCTGAATTCCACCAAACAAGTATCTGGACTGCGTAGTGGAGTGGCCCCGGTACCCAATTTGATACCGGGGCCACAATATAATAAAAAAAACCTCAACTGGTCTGAATTTTACCCAAAAAGTATCTGGACTGCGTAGTGGAGTGGTTCCCACAATATAATAAAAAAACCCTCAACTGGTCTGAATTCCACCAAAAAAGTATCTGGACTGCGTAGTGGAGTGGTCCCCACAATATAATAAAAAAAAACCTCAACTGGTCTGAATTCTACCAAACAAGTATCTGGACTGCGTAGTGGAGTGGCCCCGGTACCCAATTTGATAGTGGGGCCACAATATAATAAAAAAAAAACTCAACTGGTCTGAATTTTACCAAAAAAGTATCTGGACTGCGTAGTGGAGTGGTCCCCACAATATAATAAAAAAAACCCTCAACTGGTCTGAATTCCAGGGAACAGATGGCGGACACCGGATGGACGTCTAAAACCAACATAGCAGTTAAGGGCGCAGTTACTCTTTTTTGTGACTGCACAAACAATTAACGTAGTAATAGAAATGACAGGTTTTTTTTGGTTTTAAATATAGAAAGAAAGAAGGTAGTACTAGAAATGGCAGTTATTTTATTTTTTTTTAAATAGAGAAAGAAAGAAGGTAGTACTAGAAATGGCAGTTATTTCATTTCTTTTAAATAGAGAAAGAAGGTAGTAATAGAAATGACAGTTTTTTTTATTTTAAATATAGAAATAAAGAAGGTAGTACTAGAAATGGCAGTTATTTAGTTTCTTTTAAATAGAGAAAGAAAGAAGGTAGTACTAGAAATGGCAGTTTTTTTTTTGTTTTAAATATAGAAAGAAAGAAGGTAGTACTAGAAATGGCAGTTATTTAGTTTCTTTTAAATAGAGAAAGAAAGAAGGTAGTACTAGAAATGGCAGTTATTTAGTTTCTTTTAAATAGAGAAAGAAAGAAGGTAGTACTAGAAATGGCAGTTATTTAGTTTCTTTTAAATAGAGAAAGAAAGAAGGTAGTAATAGAAATGGCAGTTATTGGAATCCCCAGGAGAGTCTTAGTGGGGTGAGCCACAGAGAGATTATTTCCCTCAGTTTCTCAAACAGGTTGTCAGTGTTGTGCCTCTTCTTAAAACCTGTGATACATAACTACACACACTCGGCAAAGCTTTTACAAATTATGTGCGGCACAGGAGAGTACCACTGGACTGTACTTTAATAGTAGTACCTATTATTTTTGGGTACAGCAACAGTGAATGATTGTAGTTAGACTTTTAAATAGCAGTACAAGCTAGATTTTTTTTGGAATTTTTTTTTTTAATTAATTTTTTATAATTTTTTTTAGAAAAATATATATATATTTTTTTTTAACTTTTGGATAACTTGAAAATAACAATGCCCTTAGCAGAACAGACCACAGGACACAGGAAATACAGAAAGAAAGAAGGTAGCAATAGAAATGGCAGTTCCTCTTTTTTGGAACTGCACAAACAGTGATGAAAATGAAGGTGGAGCTGGTGGCATGTCACGGTCCTCTTCAGAGGACAATCTCCTGACCAGCAGGTCTTTGCACCACTGTAGACTTGTGTCCGCCGGAAACAGAGACACAACATACGCTTTAAACCGAGGATCGAGAACGGTGGGCAGAATGTATTCCTCTGACTTTAAAAGACTGACCACCCTCGGATCCTGGCAAAGCGTACAAAGGGCTTCATCCACAAGAGCTACATGCTTGGTGGAATCGCAATGGTGTACCAGCTCCTCCCTCACTTTCTCCAGCTGCTTCTGCAAAAGCCTGATCAGGGGAATCACCTGACTGAAGCTGGCAGTGTCGGAACTGACTTCTCGTGTGGCAAGTTCAAATGGCTGCAGAACCTTGCACAACACGGAAATCATTCTTCAGTGCGCTTGACTCAGGAGCATCCCCACTCCTTTTCCTATGTCGTAGGTGGCTGTGTAGGCTTGAATGGCCTTTTGATGCTCCTCCATCCTCTGCAGCATATAGAGGGTGGAGTTCTAGCACGTCACTACCTCTAGTTAATTTAGATTGCAAGGCTTGTAAATACTTTAAAGATAAAAAAAAGCAGGCTGCACAGACTGTGGAGCTAGAAAGTGAAATTAAATGGACCACGTTACTTTGGTGGCTATCTATGCCCCCCCCCCCACCCTACACTTGTAGTTGAATATAAAAAAAGCAGCCTGCATAGACTGTAGAACTAGAAATTCAAATATACAAAGAAATGGATAAAGGCAGTTTGATATCTGTCTGCATCAGATCCCCTCTCCACTAGGAGTAAAATAGAAAACTATTTAGCCGTTATATAATCTAGAATATAAATAGAAATTGAGAAAGGCAATTTGGTATCTGTCTGCATCATGATCATCAACATCCTCCTCAGCGCCAGCTACATCAATATCCTCCTCCCGGTGTACAACATTCACACCTTCATTAGCCAAATCTGTAACTGGACTGTGGGTGATCCTTCCAGCATATGCAGAGGGCGTGCTGCAAATACTGGATGGAGTCACTTCTTCCCATACAGTGATGGGAAGGTCAGGCTTCACAACCACCAACACCCTTGGACTCGCCTTGGGGATTTGTGATGTCATCTGTTTAGAAGGCAGAGTTCTTTGCTGTTTTGTTGTTGTTGCTGACAGCATAACTCTCTTAAATTTTTTGTAGGGCGGGAGGAGGAGGGCTTAGAACCTTGGGTGAAGCTGGACCACTAGTCATGAACACGGGCCAGGGCCTAAGCCTTTCCTTGCCACTACGTGTCGTAAATAGCATATTGCCAACTTTACGTTTCTCCTCAGATGATTTTAAGTTTCTCTTTTTGCTACTTTTTGAGAACTTGGGCTTTTTGGATTTTACATGCCCTGTACTAGGAGATTGGGCATCGGGCTTGCCAGACGACGTTGATGGCATTTCATCGTCGATGTCATGACTAGTGGCAGCAGCTTCAGCATTAGGAGGAAGTGGGTCTTGATCTTTCCCTACTTTATCCTCCAAATTTTTGTTTTCCATTATATGTAGCACAAGAGAGCGTACCCCTAAGCCACACACACTCGGCAAAGCCTTTAAAAATTATATGCTGCACAGGAGAGTACCACTGGACTTATACTGCTGAATCAGTGAACTTTGTAATATATTAGTACCACTGGACTTATACTGCTGAATCAGTGAACTTTGTAATAGCAGTACCACTGGACTTATACTGCTGAATCAGTGAACTTTGTAATATATCAGTACCACTGGGCTTATACTGCTGAATCAGTGAACTTTGTAATATATCAGTACCACTGGACTTATACTGCTGAATCAGTGAACTTTGTAATATAGCAGTACCACTGGACTTATACTGCTGAATCAGTGAACTTTGTAATATATCAGTACCACTGGACTTATACTGCTGAATCAGTGAACTTTGTAATATATCAGTACCACTGGACTTATACTGCTGAATCAGTGAACTTTGTAATAAATCAGTACCACTGGACTTATACTGCTGAATCAGTGAACTTTGTAATATATCAGTACCACTGGACTTATACTGCTGAATCAGTGAACTTTGTAATATATCAGTACCACTGGACTTATACTGCAGAATCAGTGAACTTTTTAATATAGCAGTACCAATGCACTTATACTGCAGGATTGTTTTGGGATATTTTTTTTTTTTTATAATTACTTTTTTTGTAATTTTTTTATAACTTTTTTTGAAATTTTTTATAATTTGGGAATAATGGGGAAATAACAATGCCCTTAGAAGGACAGAGCACAAGACACAGCACAACTGGACTGAACAGGACACAGGACAGGACCCAGCAGCACCACTGAACTCAGAAGGACAGAGCACAGGACACAGCACCACTGGACTGAACAGGACACAGCACAGGACCCAGCAGCACCACTGAACTCAGAAGGACAGAGCACAGGACACAGCACCACTGGACTGAGCAGAACACAGCACAGCACAAAACTGAACAGCACAACACAGCACAGCACAACACAGAACTGAACAGCACAGCACAGCACAGCACGAGATATAGCAGGACAGAGGACCACCTAACACAACCTCCCTCTACCCTGATCAATGCCCGAGTGAAGATGGCGGCGACTAGCGGGGAATTTATAGGATCCGAGTATCGCGAGATCCGACAGCGGGATTATGACTCATAGCCTCGGTTTCAGTTTTGCAATTGACGGGAATACCCGGATTTGTCTCGGATCCGGCTCGGATCGGCAACGTTCGGGTGGGCTCGGATTTCAGATATCCGAGCCTGCTCATCTCAAATTAAAACATGATGACTGGCTATGACTAAACATTTATTTAAGCTAGAGGTTCTTTCATGGGCTGTAGAGACCTGGGAAATAAAATAAAGACTCTAATGTCACAACATTTATTAAGAGGGGCCTTGCTAATATTTAAGCTACATTAATGGTGAAATCATTAGTGTGAACATGTGGTTCTTCCTTCTATCAATCCAATTGCTCCAATTCTTAATTATAAACTTGTTGCATTTTCATCTAAGAGTTTTAAAACGCTCATTACAAATGTGTTGGTAATAAAAATACTCTTTATGCTCCTGTAAACTGAAAATATGTATTGTCCTCACATGCTTCTCCCCACATCCCACATTACTTCACTCAAAAACTGCTCTACAGTAATTTATTGCAGGAAGGGCACTGGGTAACATTTGTCTCCAGCACTACTTCTTGCAGTCAATTGAGTGTAGTGGCTGACAGTATGAAAGCAGGAGGGCAGTACAGGGAAAGAAAGTATTTTTCCTCCTTTGCCTCTCCTCCTGTCACAATTTCTGCTTCTACACTTGGCCCAGTAAGTATCCAGTGACCAGAAGTGAGTGTTTGTTGACAGTGTACAAGTACCAATACAGGGATGCCCTGACTGTCAGCTTGAATCACTATTATTAAATTATTAATATTACTTTAAACACAGACATATCTGATTTAAATATAGTTTTTATGTAGAAGTAGATTTGAAGATATGCTGGTTTATCATCTCAGTTTAGCTGCTGGGCACAGAAAATTGAACTGCCATTGCTGTTGTCATCTCTGTTTTCTGCTGTTGTCATCAGCTGTATTGACATTTCTGTAGTGTCTGGCTCATTTTCCATGTCTCCACCGTGGAAGTCAAATAATTGGATGAAGTAAAGTAAATTAATTAATATTGTTTTATCGTGTGATTGTGATTAGTATGCCATGTGTAATGACGCAATCGCACAAATTAATAACACAAACATTTTTATTCACACTTACACTTGTAAATAATACACATTTATTAAGGTTCCAATCCACATTTATTTATTAGTAAAATGTATTAGAGATTATTTTATCATAAATTATATTATATTAAAGGTATCTAAGGCTCAGGATATAGGAAATGTATCATTTATAGTTTCATTTTTATTTGCACATTACCATCAGCGAAGTGATCGATTCCTGCGATCGCTAGTTATGGAAGATAAAGGATTAATGCTCAAAATGGATTAGGTCAGTTCTCTTTGGCACAACTTGTGCTCAGATGTTGGAGTGAGCTCGCCATACCTTATCAGAGGAATCCTTTTAACTGAACTATGATTTGAATTTTACTGGACTAACCTGAGTGTTATCTGTGTACATAGTGGGTGACATCATCAGTGTTTTTTTTGTTAACTGAAACTGCTTATAAGCAAGCTTCCCTGGGCCATTGTTCTCTGTTCCTGACAACAGACAACATGACTGTATCTGAACCTGAGCCCAGGGGAAGCACATACGTAATGTATTTGGTTTTTATACTTTCCTATTTTATTGTTATACCTTTTATGCATCATAATGGCTTGCTGTAAATCCTGATATATTTTGCAATTAAATATCTTTGTGCTTTGGAACCCCAATAATCACATTGTACAATGTTTATTGGTAGCGATAAAGTGAACATAACACCACATTCCATTGTCTCTCATCATTCTAACTGTACTAGACCACCGATAGCTGAACAGAAATGCCATTCATTAATTACTGCTTTAATTTTGGAGGATTATAATACTTCTGTCTTGTAGTAACCACACACAATTTCCCCAGCAACAGATGCAATTGTCATTCTACTACCATATGTATCAATTGTTCCCCTAAGACTGAAACCTCATTTGGGCAGGGTCATCTTTATCTACTGTTTTATGTCACTATATGTTAATTATTTGAGCATGATGCCCTTAAATGTACTGTACAATGTAGTATTTTTAGTGCTTTATAAACAAAGGATAATAATGCTAATATTTTTTTATGTATATATCTGATAAAGACCTTAATAACCTTACTCTTTTACCTATGCTTTTCTCAATGCCAATTTTAGATTGCTTTCAATACATCTGTATGTATTATAAATTATTATTATTATTATTATTATTATTATTATTATTATTATTAATATTAATCATAATAAATTTTCAATAACAAATATACCTTCTGAAACTGAGAATTAGTTTGTTATAACATCTAGCATAACTACCTGTAACATTAAAAGGTTAACACTGTATACAAACCTTTAGAAAATGAAGAAGCCATGCCATTATTGTCTTAATGCAGAAAAATACTATAATTAGTGAACTATGAGTCAAGGATCATTTTACTTATCTTGAGATCATTTTCCATTACCATTATAGCTGAAACTATAATGAGGTTGCTGATCAATCTCTGTTTCATCTTTCTTTTTCCTCCAGTTGTGAAAGGGTCAGCACCTGTGATAACCCAATGCCCCTCCATTCTATCAAAGACCCCATATGTCATGTAAAAACTGTCCTTCCAGCTTGCACAATATCTTGGAAAACATCCAAGGCAGCTGTTCTGCCATTGTTGGATGTGCCCTTCGGCATTGTGATTTCATCTTCAGAGAGCTAAATTTTGTGGTTTAAGCACATAAATATTAAGTTCATTTTCACAGAGATCTAACTAAAATGTTCTTTGCAAACTTTATATTTATTCTGGTATAACAGCATTACTATTAGTGTTAACTCTTCAAATATGATGATTTGAAAAATGAAATATGAATAAAACATGTGAAATCTTTTTATTAATTATGTCAATAAAATGTGTATATTTCTTGATGTACATATACACAATGTTTTCACCTCTTTCTTGTCATCAACAAACCAACCAATTGGAGATTGGAACTACATTAAAGTACACAATCATTGTTGGAACATCAGACAGCGAGTAGGAGTTAGGGGGTGCATAAAAATAAAAAAGAAATGTGTTCCTTGTTGTTATATTTCATTTCATTTGTTTTAGGGTATTGTTTTTTGTGTTATTTTATTATGTTTAGTAATTCATATATTTGTTAGTTTTCTTTAGATTGTAGCATATAGCTATTTTTTATTTATAGATAAGCCATTGTGTTGTAAATAAAATGCACCTGTTGAGATGGTAATGTACTGCCTGGGTATTTATACACTTAATGACAAGTACAGCAAATGGCAGTAATGACAATTGCAGAAATAAAAAGTTTTTCCATCAGTGCAGTGTAAAACATACACCAGTTGAAGTACCAATGTATTGGATGGATATTTATGTGCTTAGTTAGCTAATAGCGCTAATGCCTAATGCAGAAAATATTTTGTTTTGCTCCAGTCTGTGTGTTGTAGAAACTATACCATTTTAAATGACAATGCATTATCTGGGTTATTTGTACAGTTAAACAGTAAATGGCACTACTAATAAGGACATAAACAAATTAGTTGTTTTGCACCAGGCAGTGCATTGTGATAGTGAAACCAATTAAGCTACCAATGTATTGCCTGGGTATTTAGAAATTTAAATAACAAATGGATATAAGACAAACCTCACTAGAGAATATCAGTTGCTCACATTTAATAAAGAAAAAATATATGTAATAGAAAAATACAAATTGTCTGCTACTGTTCACTGGAACATTGCCAAGTCCATTAAAACATATTAGTAAACATAGAACAGCATTAGATTTAAAAAAAAAAAAAAAAATTAAAATAGTATCTTATTACTTCTCTTAGAAAACAAAAAAGAGTGACAAAATACATTTTTTGAAACAGATTTATGGAAACATTATTACACATAGTTAATTATGGCATAGATGTTAAATAGTACTTTGGCTCAAATAGTAAATAATCATTATTATTAATACAATTACAAATAAAATATAAAGTAAGTAATATAATATAACCAGATTTGATAAAACAAAACAGAGGGCAATATCAATTGCATAAAGGAGTTGGAAGTTATTCAAATGAGCAATAAGAAACTAGATAGAATAAAGTCTGCAATGTAATTAAGAGTGTTCAGTTCCCATAAGTAGCACACTGAATTACACATTACATGTTCCACTCAGTTTCACACAATTAAAACACAACTTACCAGTTAAAAGTACCTAAATATTGAGCCAATCCTCCATATAATAAAAACAAGTTTAATAAAGTGTATAGAAAGGGTTTTACACTGGTATGTCTACATGGCATTTCAAATATGATAAGAGTATGGTAACCCTGGGAGGCACTAGAATGGTAGACCTGGGAGACACAAACCCATGTTCAGACTAGAGGACAAAATGATCTGAGCAATATAAGTCAAAGCTATCCCTAATCCTCTATCCTTCCTTTCTTCTGGGTCAAGGAAAATATTTGTAAAAAATATTTTACATACTAAAAGTTGAAGTAAAAAAGCAGACAAGTTGGGACAATCAGACTTCTGGTAAATCATTTTCTATATAAAATAAAAGACATCACTCACAAGTCGGTAGCTTTTATTGATAAAATGTAACAAGAGTCATGGCTATAAAGATATGCTGATATCACTAAAAAGGGACAGAATAAGTAAATTGATTTTTTGTTGCAGAAAGTTCAATCAACTCATCAATCCTCAGGCTCTGAACAGATACTGAAAGGATTGAGTTAACTAATGGGATTTTAAACAGGAAACATGAGGAATTAACCACTGGTGTTTTTTTTCTGAACAATCTCTCATTATTTTATATGAAAGGAAATAAAGATTCCCTTCTAGTGAGAAAATTTAAATATATACGCTATCAGAATTAAATACTCTTAATTAAGCTTCTAGTGATATTCAGTCTGAGTTTTACAAATTTTATGCCACTCTATTTGATAGTTGCAAAGCACCAAATTCACACTCCTTTCTTGAAAACATGGGATCTTCCTCAACTATCTCCTGAATTTAGACCAGCAGAGAGCATGAAGCTGTCCATGAGCCTTCGTCTGTGACCCCCCAGCTTGCTGCTCCCAATCTTATCAGAACGAGAGCAGCCTACTTCCCTGCCACATGACCTCTTCTACACAGTGCATGGAGGTTGCACTGTACTGTCAATGCAGCTATTTCACATTGCCCCTTTAGAGAGAATTTGAAAGTGGCACTAACTAAGAATGATTTTGGGCTTTGTTTAGTATTGGCCGAATCAAACATATGTAGACAAAGATGAATGCAGAAAGCATACTTATGAGTATATACTGAGTATATACTGACATATCTCAAGATTCTTGCAACTCAAAAACAGTAGTATTTGCATCAGGCATTTGTGGGAGATACAAGTGTGTTACTTACTCCTAGCAATAGTGAAGAGATGTGTCTTGAAACAGTTTATAGTGAATGCTAAAGTCAAATTACTGTATTTGTATACACTGTAATATAATAATAATAATAATAATAATAATAATAATAATAATAATAATAATGTAGTGACATGTTATATCCACAAGAAATAATATATAAATAGTGTTTTGACACTTTGGGGTATATTTACTAAACTGCGGGTTTGAAAAAGTGGATATGTTGCCTATAGCAGCCAATCGGATTCTAGCTGTCATTTTATAGAATGTACTAAATAAATGATAACTAGAACTTGATTGGTTGCTATAGGCACAATTCTACACTTTTTCAAACCCGTAGTCTAGTAAATATACCTCTTAGTAATAAATGTAAAGTAAGCATTTTTAAAATAAAATGGAATTATATACAAACACATACTCATCTGTTGTTTACATCTTTAAAAATAGTGTTCTAATCTTCTTTCATGAAGCACTCCAAATGGAAACAATGCAAATATATGACCATGGTTTGATATAGTGTAGCAGTGACACCAATGAATTATGGTCTATTAATACGCAGTCATCATTGCGTATCTTTGCACCAACCCTCCAGTACTCTCATGACATGCGCTTCCTAAGAGGCTTATCTGTGGATGCATTCATGTCTAATTATGTTGCACTTATGGAATCATTTCCTTACTGTACTCAGCTTGTTTTTACCTTTCCCTGCTTCACCTCTACAGTTGTAAGGGTACTCAAAAATCTACATACATATACATTTTTGGTGCATTTGCACTTATGTTAATGTGAATCTTAAGCAGAAAAAGGTATACTTTCCACCCTAAATGAGGCAAAGTCAGCAAAACACCTGTTGAATTCTATAATTATGTTCAGCAAACGTTATGAGAAACTGGTGGCCCCATATCTCCATAAACTCTGTAGTGCTTTACTACAGGTTAAAAATCTTCCTACTGAGCTTATAGAAGTCCATATAAGAAAGGGAAAAATACAAGCAGATTTTTACAGGCCAAACTGTATCGCTAAGCTTCTGACAAACCTTATCACACAAAACAAGAGGAGTTTATTCCAGCTAGACAGATACATAAGACATTCTTTGGGACTTATTCAGTGGGCTAAAGTCATATCCCATCATCATCAACATCATGATCAACTATTTATATAGCACCACTAATCCCATCTATTCTCTTATATTTAGATGCCCATAAAACATTTGATAGAGTATATTGGTCTTTTTAGCTTAGTTTATTAAAAGATTTTGGCTTTCCTACTGTGTCAATAAAGGACATTAAAACACACTAAAGCTAGAATTCATTTGATGGGAAATCTGGTGCACCTTTTCTTAAATTTAATTGTCCAAACACCAAGGTTCCATCTACCTTCTGCTTTTCCTTTTTCTTTTTTACTTAATTGTCAAGTTCATAATAATTCATCTCATAACATTATGAGGATGAATGTTGTTTGAAAAATAGTTGAAATTACAATGTATTACCTGAGTATTTTCACATTTTGTTAGCTAATGGTACTAATGATAAGTGCAGAGAAAATAGTTTTATGCACCAGTCATTGCTTTGTAAAAAAAATCACCACTTAAAATGCATTGCCTGGGCATTTTCACTTATATAGTGTGACTGGATCACTTATAAGTAACTAATGGTGTACATTTATTTAATGGAAATAGCGCAGGGAGCTTATTTAAATAATTGCAAATGCACTTATTTTTCATATTGTGTATATTTTGGTAAAGGAAACCTTTATTTCTGAGATCAGGGAAGAAACTCATTTGTTTTAACCTTGCTAGTGGAAATGCATGATTTCTGAGGTATATATCTGAATACAATAAGCCTTTGTGGAGGAAGTCTTTTGTGTATCGTGATGTGGGGAAATTACTTGTTTGTTGTTTTGTGACTCTCTTTGGGATTGTGTATTCTGCAGCTGTCTGAAGAAAGGACCCATGTTAATCTCATGTTAATTAGACCTTTTGATGTGTGAGGGTCCAACACCTGAAGGCACAGGAAGGATAATTTAGGAAAAGATACTAAATTTCCTGTGTCTAAAAATGTGATGCAGGAAATTACAGCAAGTTTGAGGATATCACAGATAAGTATAAATATTGTTAGCTTTGCATGGCATGTAAATCCATGTTTGGGTAAACAATTTGCATCCTGATTTGTGCCCATTCAGTCTGTAGAGCATGTATGTGGTCAGACACTGTTCTTGGACGAGAAAGTCTAGCTCGCAATCTCCGTTCCAGTTCATCCCAAAGATGCTTGAGGGGGTTGAGGTGAGGGCTCTGTGCGGGCCAGTCAAGTTCTTCCACACTGACCTCATAAACCACGTCTTTGTAGTCCTTGTTTTGTGCACTGTGGCACAGACATGTTGGAATAGAAAAGGGCCTTCCACAAACTGTTGCCACAAAGTTGGAAGCATAGCATTATCCAAAATGACTTGGCATGATGGAGCATTAAGATTGCCCTTCACTGGAGATAAGGGGCCTAGCAAAAACCCTGAAAAACAGCCCCATGCCATTATCCCTCCTTCACCAAACTTTTGAGTTGGCATAATGCAATCAAGACAGGTAACGTTCTCTCAGCATCCGCCAAACCAAGACTCGCCCACCTGACTGCCAAACAGGGAAGGCGTGATTCATCACTCCACAGAACAGATTTCCACAACTCCCCATTCCAGTGTCAGTGTGCTTTTCACCACTCCATCCAACACTTGACACTGGTTTTGGTGATACGAGGCTTGCATGCAGCTGCTTGGCCATGAAAACCCATTCCATTAAGCTCCTAAAACACAGTTTTTGTGCTTACATTAATACCAATGGAAGATCAGAATTATTCAGTTGTGGAATCAGCAGAGCGTTGGTGACTTTTATGCACCATGCTCTGTGATTTTACGTAGTCTTCCGCTTCGTGGCTGAGTTGCTGTTGTTCTTAAACGCTTCCACTTTACAATAATATCACTTACAGTTCACCATGGAATATACAGCAGGGATGAAATTTCACAAACCGTCTTATTGCAAAGGTGGCAACCTATCACAGTATCACGCTTGAAGTCACTGGGCTTTTCAGAACGACCCATTTTGCACCACAAATGGTGCAAACGGTTCTGATTGAAACAGCTCAATTCAATGATTAACAGGTGTGGCCAAGTATTTTTGTCCATATAGTGTATGTGTGGGCATCAGTGGAATGTTTTCCTGACTAAGTGTGGACAAATAATTTAGCATGAGATTCAAATAATGCAACTATGCATATTAACAGATGTTTTATCTATAAAACCATAATTATTGCAGTGCATCTGTTTTCCAGATGTGAATTTTAGTCATTTCTTATAAACACCGTCCAATATATTAAATGATAAATTTGTATTATCAGATATTAATTGTACATGTGATAATGGTCTTCTTCTATTGATACCAGAACAACACATTATTTGCTTTTTATATCATTGTATGCTACCTACTAAGTGAAATTGTCTTTCTACATTTATTAGATATAGATTACTTGATAAAACTTTTATTTTTGCTCATTTTGATTTTCTAGTACAGTTCAATTTATTATATCACAGTAACTGTATTTTCAGAACAAGATTACTTTTTCTACTGTCCCTGTCTCTGGTTGAATTTTTTGACATTTATAATCGAATTTTAGCCTCTCAAAATATTGTACAATTTTACAATATGGTGAGAATATTGTTCTGTACAGATCATGTTATAATTTATAACAGTCTCTTGTGTCTTTTGTTGGCAAACTAGCATGTTATTAATGACTCTAAAAAGCTAGCCAAAAGTGTGATCTTTCAACTACCTTAATCTGGTGGAAAATATAGCTGAAGTTCAAAACTTAATGTCTGACCATAATTTTAAACTTAGAATCCTTTAAGTTCTGTATCTCAGAATATCTTATAGTCATTTAAAACAGTGCTTTCCAGTTTTTTGTTCATGCATCTATAGCCTGCATGGGTTTTGTATCAGCTTAATTATTTAGTAATTAGTTAAAACCAATCAGGGGGATAGTAATTACTTTTTGTTTGCGTGAGACCGTTGATGCAATAAACTTTTGGCAATTTTTTCTGTTTCCCCTTTTTTAATTTTTCTCTCAGCTTGTGCAGCCCTACATCATCATCTATTTATATAGCGCCACTAATTTCACAGCACTGTACAAAGAACTCACTCACATCAGTCCCTACCCCATTGGACCTTACAGTCTAAATTCCCAACAAAGACACACAGACAGACTAGGGTCAATTTGAGAGCAGCCAATTAACCTACCAGTATGTTTCTGGAGTGTGGGAGGAAACCGGAGCAACCGGAGGAAACCCACGTTAACACAGGGAGAACATACAAACGCCACACAAGTAAGGCCATGATCGGGAATTGAACTCTTGACCCCAGTGCTGTAAGGCAGAAGTGCTAACCACTAAGCCACCGTGCTGCCCATTTGCTAGTCTCCATATTGTATCCTTGTGATATGTTAATTGTGTTACTCTGTTTTGCTCCCCTTCTTTAATGTTGTTGATCACTTTATAACACAGCTTGATGCACCAAAGGGCACCGCATTGTAAGTAGTGGCTGAATCTTGTCTACAACCACCTTGGATGGTAGTAAAATTGTTGTAATATAAAGTTTGTGCACTGCCTCCATCCTTCCATCCTGCAAGTCAGGATTTATATGTTTTAACACCCTAGGCCAGTGGTTCCCAAACTTTTTCAGTTCGCGGCACCCTTAGAGTCTCCAAATTTTTTCAAGGCACCCCTCCAAAATAATTACTGAGCAGTCCTGTTTTAGAAGTAGTTGGGTCAAAAAATTGTAATGAGTATTTAGGTCACGACAGAAATACTTATTTAGTTGTATGCAAAAATGCCCCTCTGTATCCAGGCACACTGCCCCCTCTGCATCCAGGCACACTGCCCCCTCTGCATCCAGGCACACTGCCCTCTCTCACGTTGCCCCCTCTGCCCTCTCTCACGCTGTCCCCCTCCTATGCCCTCTCTCACGCTGTCCCCCTCCTCTGCCCTCTGTCCCCCTCCTCTGCCCTCTGTCCTCCTCCTCTGCTCTCTGTCCCCCTCCTCTGCCCTCCTCCTCTGCCCCCCTCCTCTGCCCTCTGCCCCCCTCCTCTGCCGTCATTCTGTCCCACTCCTCTGCCGTCATTCTGTCCCCCTCCTCTCCCATCATTCTGTCCCCCTCCTCTGCCATCATTCTGTCCCCCTCCTCTGCCATCATTCTGTCCCCTTCCTCTGCCCTCTGTCCCCCTCCTCTGCCATCATTCTGTCCCCCTCCTCCTCTGCCATCATTCTGTCCCCCTCCTCCTCTGTCATCATTCTGTCCCCCTCCTTTTCCATCTGTCCCCCTCCTCTGCCATCATTCTGTCCCCCTCCTCCTCTGCCATCATTCTGTCCCCCTCCTCCTCTGCCATCATTCTGTTCCCCCTCCTCCACTGCCATCATTCTGTTCCCCCTCCTCTGCCATCATTCTGTCCCCCTCCTCCTCTGCCATCATTCTGTCCCCCTCCTCCTCTGCCATCATTCTGTCCCCCTCCTCCTCTGCCATCATTCTGTTCCCCCTCCTCCACTGCCATCATTCTGTTCCCCCTCCTCTGCCATCATTCTGTCCCCCTCCTCTGCCATCATTCTGTCCCCCTCCTCTGCCATCATTCTGTCACCCTCCGCTGCTACGATCCCTCTCACACTCTTCCCCGCGGCAGGCGCCAGCCACAGAAAGAAGAAAGAAAACAGGAACTTACCAATCCGCCGGGCGCCGGGACCCAGCAGCCTCCTCTCTCCCGCAGCTGTCACTGACGTCGATATTCAGTGACAGCTGCTGGAGAGAGGAGGCTGCTGGGTCCCGGTGCCCGTTGGATTGGTAAGTTCCTGTTTTCTTTCTTCTTTCTAGGTCTGGCCCGCGGCACCCCAGTGACAGCGCTGCGGCACCCCTGGGAGCCGCGGCGCACAGTTTGGGAACCGCTTTTATTTTATTCACTCATTGCCTAAATTCCATAGCAAAGGGGTATATTAAGAGGTTTCCTCTAAATAGCAGGTGTTATCAAAAAGTGGGTAACCCATTAACAGAATAAACGGTGAGTCCAGATAAATTATGTAGATTTATATTTCATATGGTACTATGTAATCTTATTTAAAGATGGATAGAATTCTGTATGTGAAAAAAGATTTCTTAGTCCTCAGGCTTTTCTAGGTCTCCAGACTCTGTAGTTCTACACTGTAGAACTAAGGTTGGCTGTCACAAACAGGTCTTTTCCTGTCTGCAACAGCTAAAAAAAAGTGCTGCTAACATTCACATTATTCACATTAATTATTTATATATTTATTTATATATTGTAGAAAGTATTATATTTACTTATATATTATAGAATTATATATTTATATATTCCTTATTATGTGTATATAATGATTGTATGTCTTGTGACTCAGATAATCACCCCCAATTCCCTGTTAAAGGATATAAAGTGATTATGTAGCACTTAGAGGAAATGAACGTGGATACTGTTTAAGTGTGGACAGCAGAGTGGGTAGCTGCCTAAGCGTTTCAGCATTGTTGCAGATTATCAGTCAACGTACTGCTGACAACCACTGTGATTTTTTATTCTTTTTAAAGACTTTACTTAATTCCAGATCATCAAGTGGCAAAACAATAAAATATACAAGATGTGAAGGGAGATGTGTCCTTGCAGCCATCCTGACTAGATGTGCTTGCCTTAAGCTCTGTTATCATCAGGTCTCCTGCCTGTTCCAGCGAATACATTACACACAACTGTGACAGGACAAATGGATGAGCCATTGATCTGTTGCCCTCCTTGCCATCAGAGGATTGAATGACAACAGGGCCACTCAGCCTGCAATTCAATGCCTATACTCTGACTCAAAATCTGAGAGAAAGGAGTATTTACTGTTCATAGTTTGCAACATTGGTTTGATGCTTATCCCATACTATCTACATTACCTTGCTTAATATCCAAAATGACTCTTCATTGTGCCATCGCCATAAGAGTCCTGGGGGTATATTTACTAATGTGCGGGTTTGAAAAAGTGGAGATGTTACCTATAGAAACTAGAGATGCTCACTGACCTCCGTGAAGTGGTTTTAGTTTTGGATCTGGATTAGCTTTGTGTTTTGGCAAAACCGCCATTGTGTGTTTTGGTTTTGGTATTGGTTTTGAATTTTTTATAGAAAAATTGCTAAAATATGCTAAAATAACATACTTTTTCTCTTTTTTGATCCTACATTATTATTAACCTCAATAACACTAACTTTAAGTCATTTGCAGTCAATTTTGACCACCTCACATGTCATATTATTATTTTCATACACTTTCGGACAAATACTGCAGCGACCTGGCTGAATGGTAAGCGACAGAGCAATGACTCAAACACAGCAGTTCCTACCACATCTAGGACACATTGGTACACAGCATTGACAGAAAATATAAGTGGTGCAAGTTGGAATTGTCCTTGGATCATGAAACCAGTTATGGTTCTTTGATCGCTCTACCTGTTTCTTGGATAACTGAGGTAATTCTACAGCTAATACATGGCAACAAGCGCTGACCCTCCCTGGGATGCGTGATTTTATCAGACCCACACCAATCCAGGGTGCCAGACAATGCACTAAAAAGAGCCATTGCAATTCTCAGCAAAAAGCGAGTTCATCAGTGAGCTTCGAATCAGACCCAATTCCCACAAAATTATAATCTAGTTAGGTACCTTTGATATAGAGTGCAGATTACAAACACTTGATGAAACAGCAGCAAACTGGAAGGTAATACATTTACACGTCTATTTAGACATCCATGCTTACATTACTTCTGCAAGCAGCGTTGTTCTTTGTTAATAAAACTGTTGTCTATATATGGTTAAAATTTTTTAAAATAATCCTCCAATATTCTTTGGATGTTGAAACTTCCCTTTATAATGCAGCGCCGCTTTAAATTAAAGCGCTGAAGAGGCTGAACACGCCGGAGATGAAGAATCCGGAGATTCATACATTTACCCCCAGATGTCAAAATGTTGTGCTGAGTCATTTGCATAATAAATATGTGTCTAAGATTTTTGCTAAGCACACAACAGTATATAGCACATGTAGGTAACATTGGCACACAGCGGTAACTGAAAGGAAAAATGGTGCATGATGGAGTTGTCCTTGGGTCCTCCCACCCACCCTTATGTTGGATCTTAAAAAGAACATGCACACTTTAACAAGCCAAGCACTTCAGCCACAAAAGTGCCACTCCTTGTGGCTGAAGTACTTGGTATGTTTTGGACCCCACGAAACAAGGTAACAATGGTCTTAAGCCACCTAAGTTAAAGGTGCTGTTAATGAACTCTACTGTGGCAAGATGTTGTAGTCATCATCGTCAGCCTCATCCTCACCCTCATCAGTGTGAACATCATCCTCAAACATTAATAGTTCATCACCGCTGGAATCCACAATTATAGAAGTCTCAGTATTTTGATGTAATTAGTGGGAAAGGCCTTCGTCATAGAACTCTTATACTAGCATAGTCGCCATGGCGTCTGTGATCCGCTTTGTGACTAGGTGACAGCTTTCATACTTGCTTCCTCTTGCAATGAATTGTTTACCAGTCAATTGTTGTACAACTAGTAGTCTTCTTCATTTTCTGTTTCTGGGATGCAGATTCACCCCCAGCAGCAGCAGCAGCAGCAGCAGTGGGACTAACGCTCAAGAATTCTTCTGAGAAATCCAGGAGAGTGGAGGAGTCATCTAGCCTTAGCAACTTGGATGCAGGACTAACTCCAATCGCTACTGAGGATATTGACGAGGACGATGCTGTGGGTGTAGATTGCAGGCATGTAGGTGAGAGAATGGTTCTAGCTGATGATGGACTGCTTATTGTTATTTTTTTAGCATAAATTTCTGATTCTCCCAACACCTTGCCATGAACTTGCGTCAAATGGCGTAACATGGGTTAGCTTCCTAGATGGTTAAGGTCCCTACCTCGACTGACTGTGGCTTTACATACGCTACAAATGGCTAGACAACTGTTGTCCGGATTTGGGTAACAATAATTTCACACATAAGAGGTGGATTTTTTGGTCTTATGTCTAGGCATTACAATAGCCTTCTTCTTATCTTCTTATCACATGCAAGAACTGCTTCCACCGATGCAGGGCTTACACAAACAACATCATCCTCATCAACATCCTCATTAGCGCCCTCGTTGGCTACACAATTATCCCCTCATCCTAAGCATAAAAATATGAAATAACAGTTGAACCAAGCGCTCTAAAAAGGATGCAGCTATTATCTTTCCTGACATATAGTACCCAAAACTATGTCAAAAAGATTGACTGAGCAAAATAAAAAAGTGGAGGGATAAATAAGTGCTTCCTTTGCACAGAATTAGATCAATAAATGTAATCAAAAGTTAGACTTATCTAGTCCTTATAACGAAAGTCCTTTCCAAGATGGTATTCCTGCAAAAAGCAATGAGTAATCAATCAATTCCTCCATTCCTTATTCTCTGTATCAGTCACTTAGAAATTGCCAAATGATTTTCTCTTCTGCCGTCTATATAAACGGAGTCTACGAGGGATATTCCAATGCTTCCCTAATGGAATAATGCTGTGGCGTTCTCCGGCCACCTCTTTTTGGACTTAATGTCTTTTTTGAGAAAGATAATATCTGGATATGAAATGGATGTTTGGAATCTAGAATTTATGTATTTCCAGATTAATATATTCTTTGTCCCTGAATTGTATCGGTACAGAGAATTTACACACAGCTGCTACCAGGCCTGAAGTAGATATAAACAAACTTCACTGATAGGTGAGGGGAGAAGCCTTATAAAGGGATGTCAGGAAGGTACAACCAATGGGAAAATAGGGCAGGTGGAACAGGTGAGACAGTCTGCGCATGCGAAGGACCGCCGCCAACATGACAGCCGGCGAGGAAAGCAAAGAATCAGGAGGAGGGTAGGCTCACCGGTCCTTGAGTGGTGGCTATGGGAGGCCAGCATGTGACACTTACCCAGTTTGTTTGTTTTTTGTGGTTTCTGAAGGGACCAATATGTAGTGTTCTGTTTTAGATGTATATTTTTTATCGGATGTTCACAATGTTTATCTCTAATATTCACCTTTTCTACAAAGTAAAGCTGTGGTGGTTTCTGTTCTAGCATCGCCAGAGTCGATTATATATGCTGTTTTCTGTCAATGTTGTTATCCATGCTTCTTTGTTTTATGGAAGCATAACTTATTTAAGTGTTTCTGACTTGCCCCAGTGATATGATATTCATTATATGCAGTCATCTATATTTGTAATGTAAAACCCAATAAAAAAAAAGTGACACAACAAGAATTACATGCCAGTAAAATCAGAAAGCTAACAGAAATCTAACAGCATAATAAATAATTGTCAGTAAGCCAAAGCAACAACAGTTGCTGATCAATTTTTCAATTTTGATGAGGATGGGAAATGTGATGTGGCTTTCCACTATGGAAGAGGAGAGAAAAGGGGTGTAAGATCCAAGAGGACAGACAAAAGATGAACCATGTCTTTTGAAATTTGTAGCTTTTCATTTTGGGCTTTTATTTGGCAGACTATTTAAATCTGGAGGGAAATTTTGTGGGAGGTTGGCATTGAAACACGATACCCAAGGCTCTCAGGTTTTGATGAAGGACTTTGAGAAGTTTTTTAAGATGCCGGTCGTGAACTTTATATGGTAGTTATACCAAATTCATTGATAGGGGGAGGAACGTGGGAGAGAGGCTGAAATACTACATTAATAAGGTTTTTAATATCTTGCTAAAATGCTGAAAGCTTGGGGCAGTGTCATAGGAAATGAAGAATGAAACTTCTGCCAGACAACCTCTCCAGCATCTGTCAGAAACAGGTTGCTATAAATCACTGTTTGTTTAAATAAACAATATTAGGAGGAGTCAAAAGTAGGTGAAATAGTGATGAAGTTTATCATAGCACATGTCGTTGCAGGATAACAGAGCCCTTTAAGACTACACTATCATAGGAGCCAGAATCACAGGAGTGTAGGTTAACTCAAAACCTGAAGTAATGATATAAATAACCTAGACTTGCAGAATAACAACTTTGCAGGCTTACATGAAAATGAAAAACAGTCTCTGAGTTCAAGTTTATATACCAATATCTGAACACAGCTGGTACTGTAAGGGTTATTGCATAGATGAAAAGCTGGAAGGGGCTATGGTATATGAGTCCTGGGAAATCACAGAGACCAAATGAAGCTGAAATCAAACAGCAAGCAGCCCAAAAGGGATGCAGAATACCGGCATTCAAATTGGTGAGAAACTGGAACAAAGACGTGATAAATCCCTTACATTGTAAGCCTTCTTACCTCTTTTCTGTATTACCCAGTATTGTATATTATTGTGTTTTCCCCAATTGTAAAGCGTTATGAAATTTGCTGGTGCTATATAAATAAATGTTGATTATGATGATGTTGATGATGATGGGCCTGATTCATTAAGGAACTGAAATTAAGATATTTCATATTTAAGTGTCCTGGACAAATCCATGTTACAATGCAAGGGGTGAAAATTAGTTTTCTCTTTTGCACATAAGTTAAATACTGACTGTTTTTCCATGTTTTTCCCCAGCTCACCAGACTACAACTGCATTGTCAAATTACATGTGGCTAAGGGGACATTGTAGCTCAGTGTAAATATGTATATTGTGTATTGTATATTGATGATGTGGCAGTGAGGTTGTTATTCATTGTCTTTAAAGTGAAGCCAGGGGGCTATGGGTAGGGATTAGGCTGAAAGATACTGGCCATCTAGCAGGGGAGGTTCTGTGGAAGGACAGCTCATCTTCACTGACCTCTACAACCTCCCCTAGTCCAGCTCTGACCAATAGTTAAGAAGAATAGACCCAGGAGTTTGCCTAGGGAGGGCAAAACACTGTGCAATTTTGACCCTAGATACAAGGAGCAAATCCAGAGGTGGAGTTGGTGTTCGTTCTGGGATTTCATTCATGAAAGGTGCAAAATCTGGTTTTGAGTTGTTGTTTTCTACCAGAGTCTACATATGCAGCTGAGAGAGATTCATGAGTCGTCAAGTTTGGACAGCCAGGTGACTGTAACTCCTTAAGCTAGTGTGGGGAGGGGGGGGGGGGTAAGGAATAGATGATGTGGTAAACCTGCCTGGCATTTATTTACTGTGTGTATATAATATTCTATTGTTGTTTGTATTACAATAAATGTACTGTTGTACCTTTCTAACTACATTTGCCTGAGTGACTATATGAATCCTAGAAGATACTGGGTAGACTTCCCTGGTGTAGGAAGGCATCAGTGGCCAGCCATGGTTGAGTGGGTAACATTGTGCCAGAAAATCCGGTATCTTCACATATGGTTTGTCTAGGAAAAAAATCCTTTTTTTGCTTTACTCTCCTTATGACTCAGGCACTAAGAGTGTAATATGAGGTTTGTATCTAGAAGATGTACTAAGCAGTGATGTTGCACTTGGAAGTTTCTACTTTGCTTAATGATAATGAGAGTACTATGAGTACTGGAGTGTATGCACCAGAACAGTGATATACTGTATACAGTGAGCAGCCACAACATTAAAACCACCTGCTTAATATGTGTAGGTCCCCCTTGTGCCATCACAACAGCTCTGACCCATCAAGGCATGGACTCCACATGTCCTCTCAAGGTGTCCTGTGGTATCTGGCACCAATACATTAGCAGCAGGTCCTTTAAGTCCTGTAAGAAACAAGGTAGGGCTTTCATGGCTCAGACATGTTTTTCAGCACATCCCACAGGGGCTCTAACAGTTTGAGATATAGGGAATTTGGAGGCCAAATCAATACCTTGAACTCCTTGTCATGTTCCTCAAACAATTCCTGAACAATTTTTGCAGTGTGGCAGGGCACATTACAGGGCTGAAATACGCCACTGCTATCAGGGAATACTGTTGCCATGAAGGGATGTACTTGGCTTGCAACAATGTTTAGGTAGAGGGTACAATGTTTTTCAGGACCCAAGGTTTCCCTGCAGAACATTGCCCAGAGCATCACACTGCCTCAGTCAGCTTGCCTTCTTCCCATAGTGCATCCTGGTGCCATATCTTTCATAGGCATATGCACCTGGCCGATCACATGAAACCATAATTCATTTCACCAGGCCACCTTCTTCCATTGCTCCATGGTCCAGTTCTGACTCACTTGCCCATTGAAGGTGCTTTTGGCAGTTGACAGGGGACAGTATGGGCACTCTGATTGGTCTGTGGCAAGGCAACCCCATATGCAAAAATCTTTAATGTGCTAACCACTGCATACTAGGAATACCCCAAAAGACCTGCCATTTTGGCGATGCTCTGACCCAGTCATTTAGCCATCATAATTTGGCCCATGTCAAAGTGGTTTTAATGCTGTGGCTGATAGGTGTGTATATATATATATATATATATATATATACATAAATGTTAATAGAGGTAATTTCTCCCAGGTGCAAGTGGTACAGTGTATATCCATATATGAACAGATTAGGTTAAGGAATATTTACACAACAGTTGCATATATGGCCTTTAAAACATGCAGTTTGGTCCAGACAAATGGGTGAATATCTTACTTCAATGCTACAAATCAATAAGCGAGAAGTAACCATGCCAAAATAGCTTCAAATCCACATAGAATAGATCAGGCAGTAACATAATATGTGAAATACTTGATACAGTCTTGTATGTATCAATCAATATCGTCTCTCACAACAAGTCTTTATAGGACACTATCATGAGACAATTGTTATATATTAGCAGACAAGCTTCTCAAATGGATGTGACAGGTTGCTAGTGGTGAAGAGTAATGTTTAGAAAAATCTGTGGTCTAAACGACTGCAAGGATACTGAGTCAATGTCTTAAATATTAAACAGTAAGAGTACCGGGTGTCCGGCTCAGTCTAGATGGAATTCACTTACAGTTCTGTTGGTCCGATTAAATATAGCTCTCCGGTCCCCTGTCCTTCATGATGATATTATCCCGGGTCCTCGAAAATACTCCTTACCTCCCCTAGAGCTGGGGGCTGCTTGGGCCAGATGATGTGGGGTGCAGGTTACCCGCATCTAGATCTATTAACGGTTATCTCTTCAAAAAGCTCTCTCCAGTGCCAGTGAAATCATGTGAGGATGCCAATACTCTATGGCTACACAATTCTGTCCTTCCACCTAGAAATTACATTGTCGACTGAAATAATCAGGTGATTGGGAAAAAATAAATTGTACACTGCTGAATAAATTTGTAAATGCTGGATTACAATATGAATTTTTTATTGAGATTTCTGTAAACCAGTTTTCAAAGTGGAAATTTAGAAGTGGTGGTTTAGAAATTTAGAAGTAGCGGCATGAAAAATGTGATTGAATGGAATTGTATCATTTTACAATGAAAGCAGTAGGAGAAGTGATGGTATAGCACACCAGTGTATAATGGTCCACTTTCATCACTGCTGTAAACTATAATATATGGGTGCATTTTTCTGCCTCCTCACTCATAATTGCACTCTGCAAAAATATAAAACACATTATTACTTTAATAACAAATAGATTGCTGTTGGATTCTTCTTTATAAGCATTATATGTGTTAAAAAGGAAAAATCACAATAGAAATTCATTAAAACAGAAGTTTAATGTTATTAAGAAACATACTAGTTTTGCACTTTGGGAATAAACAATGCATGTTACCGTTCAATGGTTGCAGCTTTTTGTTTTTATTAATTCATGAACCTTTATAAGCTGTTTTCAATACAGGCAAATATCTGGAGTCCCTTAACAGTTAATTATGAAAATTGAAATGTGCCTTATGAACATGCCAAATTAGTAACCTTATCAGAGCTGGGTATATGCCAAAAAGTGTGTAATCAGTGTATGCTTATTTAAACAGTTCTAATTGCACATTTGGGAGACAAAAACTGACAATTTAGGCAAAAAAAGCACTAAAGGGTCACATAATAAAATGAAATTTAGAAGTCAAAGTTGCTTTCTTTTGAAATTTGAAAATCCAAACCATCTATTTAGTGATTAGATATATTTATATTTATTAGACAGCTGTTTTTTTAATTCACACTTTCTTAAAATTCATAATGTATTTTTCTGCATCGCTTACGACAGCTATCAAAAGTAGAGTCAAAAGTAGAACATACAGATACCTCTCAGGAGCTATCAAATGATGAATGGAAAATAACTTTGCAAAATCTGTTCCACACGCTTGGTCATAATCTCTTGTGTTCTATTTCCAATCTTTATACACGATGATCAGCAATTTATAAGTGATTATAAAACATTCTTTATTATATCGGTAGTGGCTTGTTATGTGATTAGCAACTGGGAATCTAATGGGACTCATGTATGGCATAATGGCTCCTGTTTAGGCAGAAGTCTCATTAAAATGTTGTTTTTAATTAAAAAGGAGCATACCATAAAATATAAAAAGTAATCTAAATAGGCGGAATAATATTTAAAAGTTGTATAAGCTGACTAACCCTGTTTATACTATACATATACACACAGCATATAAATATATATATATTCACTTCATCAAGGAGACTGATTGTTACTATTTAGTTACCATGAAGAAGTGCCTATTGTTTTGTAAGGCATCCTAGCAGGCATTCAACCCAGCAGGGATTAGATGGAATTGCAAGTTACAAAAAAAACCACCTCACTCAGCCCCTCGATAGCTTATGCCCAATCATGGAGTTTCAAGATGTCTGGTGCCCACCCAGGGTGTACATCGTTGGAATATTGGAAAATTGTGCATCAGTGATCTCAATGCATGCACTATTTTCAAAGTTATTTGCTCCCATAATGGTGCTTCTCCAATGTGGAGTGAGCATCCTCTCCAAAAGTGCTTAACTGAAGGAGCTCTAAGATGTTCTCGCTGATCCCCCTCTTATAGTAGTAGTAATGTATTCTTGTTAGTTGTGTGTTTTTATATAGAATTATAAAACGAAGCAATTGTAATCTACAGTGTTAACTTAAAAAAAACAACGAACTTTCTAAATTCTGATTTACTGATAATCTGTAAATTGATTATGTTACCAAACTATGGATATAAGAAGGTGTTCTTTAAATTGTTTTTTCTCTGAGAATTGCAAAGGAAAAAATGCTGCCACATAAATGTTTGTTTGTCCAGTTTATCAAAAGAGTTGCCTGTTTCTGTAAAGTTGACGCAAGAACTAGAATATACAATGCAGTATTTAATTTATACAAAGGAAGTTGAGATTAAGTTTCATTACTTTATTTTCTGCATTCTACAGTGTACTTCCTGCTGTGTGTTAAGAATATTTTTTTCAGTTTTGCTGTCAGGTCTTTAGATTGAAAAATTTGTTTAAGCCTATAGTTGTCTATATGATGAACCTGTCTCAAGTGCCACCAGAATCAATTTGATTGAATGTTATCTGACTGCGACAGTAAACTTATTTCACAGATGACATTTGAGAATAAAATATGCTATTTTCTCCACTCCTCCTCACCAGAATAAAATCGTTTTTCAATGCCTCAAAGATAGGGAAATATAAAATAAAAGCAATGAAAATAGAAACAGACATTCTCTCTTCTAACTATAATGGTAGGGTTTTTGATTGAACCTTTAACATAATGTAAACTAACATCAAGTAAAATACCATATATTTTATGGGATTTGCATACAAGACTATATTTTTATAGATGTTGGTTACTGTAAAAAATCATATATGATACAGTGTATTCCTAGTAGACTTTTCAAGAAAATGCTAAAGCAACATAATAATAGGCTTTTTTTGTATAAGAAACCATGTTGGCTGTTTTCTTATCGGTAAATTGTTCTAGATGTAGCCCATTGTGGAACACCAGGGTTCAATAGTCATTGTAATAAAACAAAAGGTCTTTCCGTCCATACATTATTGTGTGGAGAATAGTGTACAAAGTGGCATACAGATATTTGTTATCCTCTATATTTTTAAGTAGGCTGCCGTGTATAAAAGTAAATTTGTTATCTGAATTAAGATCTCTCTGATTTAAAGTAACCTTCGTGACACCATGTTTGTCTGTGAACAAATGTGCCCATCTTTAAATCTTTAGATAACTTTTATTTATTGGCTTGTATATGTCATCTTGCAACTTTAAATATGCTGCTTTATCTCTAGTTTCTTTTTGTGAGTGTTGTGATTTCTGTCTTGGATACAGTTGAGAAAGGAGAGTAGCTTTGTATCATATGCCAAACAAAGGCAAATAAACAACTTAGTGACATAGAGATATGCAAAAGACAGACAGAACTATAAAGCAATGCACACAGAAAATGTTGCAAAAAGGTATTACAAGCCAATAAATTAAACTCATCTTGGTGTGGAACCCCCTTTTAACCCAACTGTGTTTGTTTATATATTTCTTGTCATTTTATATATAGTTTGCTCATTATCACCATATCACATATCATGTGATTTATCAGGCTGGTAATTAAGTTACTAAAAGGGATCGGTCCAACAGTGCAGTAAGTTTTAGTACAGTTCATTGATGTCAACCTGTGTGTCACAAAACATTTTATTTGATAATAATAATAATTATTATTATTAATAAAACTTTGCAAGTACATTATTATTTGAGTAACATTAATGACTTTGTAACTGGTTCTAGTGTACTCTTATGTTCTTTTAACACTCTGTATAATAATAATTGTTATTATTATTATTATTATTATTATTATTATTATTATCATTATTGTTATTTCTATTCTATTGTAAGATTCCCAAGAGCTGTGATTGAGGACAATACAACATACATAAAACAGGGGCATACAAGGTAGATACAATAATTACTGACATGAAAATAAAAGGTAGTGAGGACCCTTCTCATGAGAAAGTTTACTTCTAATTGAAATAAGAGGAGAAGTTTATGAAGCAGTGGTGTTGTTGATGACTTTTTATTTAAGGATCAGGAAATTGAATTCTGGGGAGCAGTGTATGGGTGTGCACAATGATGCGACAGATGTGGAGAGGAAGATCAGTCTTGCTGCAGCATTTAAAATTGGTTGAAGTGGGAATAAATGGGTGTGGGGAATGACAGATAGGAGGAGATTACAGTAGTCAATTGTGGGAGATGATAAGACAATGGATAAGAGTTTTGATTTAATTAATAATATATTGCTGCAAATAATGTTTGCATAACCTGCACTGATCATAAAGTTAAGAAACTCCCTTTAACTTATTCTAAAGTCTTAGAATATGAATTGCTTAGTGTGAGTGTCAATGTGTCGAGCGTGTGTCAGTGTGATAATAAAAGTTGTAATTTTAATTGGGTATATATATATATATATATATATATATATATATAAATAACTGCTGTGCCCGTATAATAACATGCTCTTAATATAAAATTAATTTCTGTAGGACAGAAAGATTTAGTAAAAATAATTTTTAGTTTTGTGCAGTAAATGTAATGTACTGTTTTGTTTCAAAGCTCGTGTCTCAGAACAAATAACCATTATATTAAAATTGTAACACTTCATGTATTATACTAGGCTTAAATCATTTAAAAATTGCAAAGATTCACTTACATGTGTTACAGTGCATACATTGATTGTATTTTGTCCTCTTATATAATTTTATAATTCACATTGTGTACAGAGTGTGTGCTATGAAAATTAAAGTTTCAGAGTTTATCCACAGAACATTGTATATTATATATGACATTGATAAACCTGCTGAGATCCTTCAATACTATATATGCTTGATGGTCTGAATCCTAGCAAACAGAAACAATGTGTCATTAAACACTGCAGCTTTACCTCATATGTCAAGTATGGTTTTGACAAATTAGATCTAGCCATTTGTAACAAACAGATGTTCCACATAATTATATTGTCATAAAACAATCCAGTTTATTGATCTCCACTGAGCAATACATTAGCAGTATTTCTATCATAATTTGAAATTTTGAAGGATTCAGAGTAAACTCTTATATTACCAGGTCACTTCCTTCTGGAAGCTATTAATACAATCAAAATGTGGACATATATATGACAAAATCTATGTTTATTATATTCTATATTATTTTTAAAAACAAATTGGGACATTAAATATTACTGAAGTCAAAAATGACCTTAGTGGGTTTATTACATTAAGTGCATTTTCTAAATAGAGATAACAAATCCTGCTTCATATTTAAAGTTAAATGGAAATATTAGTTTACAAACAATTTTAAGTAACATAAATAAAATATTTTCTGGATTAACATATGTCATTTATATATTATGATTTCCCGGGTAGTAAATAATTTTATTTGCAATTTGTATCAAGACCCGATCAAAACAATGACATTTTCACCTGCTAATTACAATAGTGTGAACAAGTTTAAACTAACTTTAATGTATTTTTGACAAAAGTCATATCAATAAATGTGTGGTTAAAACAGTGCCTTCCTAAGTAAATCACTGAAAATACAACTTTAATTTCCATAATTTTTAAAAATATTTACTTGAATTTTTGCTTTGACTGATTCTGACTTTTGAATATGAACTGTTATTGCATCCACTTTGCTAAGTGTCAAATTTATCAAATTTCCTAGGGACATAGAAATGAATGTAATTGCTTCCTCCCCATGTTGTACATCTCATAATTGGTTTGTGACAATAAAGCAGCTGGAATGTGTTTGCCATTTGTAAAAGAAACTTTAGCTTGTCAATCAGACAGTGTAACATAGATGTTTTCTTCTGCAAGGACCATAGTAGTCACTCATTAAAAGATGTAAACATTTTAGCATGAAATCTATATAGAGACTGGCAGGCAAGTTATTGTAGCATAACATTGCTAAAGATCAAATGCAATAAAATTTGAACTTACAAAATGAGAAATGTAAAGAATTCTATCTATGTATTATACCTAGTACTTTGCTATGAAAGTAGGATTTCCATGATTTTAAAATGAAAAACCATTGCACCCAATTGATCAGGATTTTTCTCATTTCACAAAAGCAATCCAATTGACTTTATGACAAATAAAGTATAAGAACTGTAAGAAGTCATCCCAATTTATCCAGTAGATCAGATACATGGGAAGTGTACATTTTAGGAAAACAGTGCTGCAAACAGAAAAATATTCAGTGGAAAAAATAAGATTTCCCTGAGAAACCAAAATACTTGGATGTCCTATACAGGAGGCTTTTTCTCTGATGCCTAAATCCAGACATAAGGATGCTGTCTTATTACATTAATGCTCCCTTTGAGTCCACCACCATCATAGAACTAATTATCAAAAATAGAAACAATTAATTAATGGTGTATTTTCCAAAAGGTCTGCTGTGACTGTGTTAGCAATTAGAGGAGGTCAAATCTAAAGATAATTTAATAAAGCGAGTTAACAACATAAATAAGTTCATATAAATCTTTGTTAGCTGACAAGGTTACATTGATGATAATTGTAAAAGGAGAAACTGACTTTGCTAGTTGAGACCAGGTGGCCCATAATCATAGTTATCAATGCAATATGCTAGAGTATATAGTGGTAGGGTCCCAAAAGATATGCGCAACCCCTTCTAAATTTACAAAGTTACAAGGCTCTCGCCAAGAACACCTGAGTGTTAATATATTATCCGTCAATATTTTCTAACTGAGACTACATTTCCAGTTTAGAACCAAGCTAGGTTTCTGATCTCCCATGCACAGTAAGACTTTCCTCTAGTCTTCAAACCATCAAGCGTTCACTGAAAACCCACCTCTTCAGACAAGGTTATGATATTCCTCAACCACCATCTTAATTTCCCTAGATTACCCTATTACCATCCTCTACACAGCTAACGCAAGATAACAACCCTCTGACCAACATTGCAACACACACAGCACACTCAATACTTTTACCTTTGCATTCTAGCTGGTCCATTGTGCAATATGATGTAGCACATGCCCTTGTGTTTCAAACTCCCATTGTCCTATAGATTTTAAGCTTGCGAACAGGGTTCTCTTACCTCTCTGTCTGTATGTATTACCCAGTATTGTCTTACTAATGTTTGTTCCCAATTGTAAAGCGCTACGGAATTTGCTGGCGTTATATAAATAAATGTTGATGATGATGATGATGATCTGTGTGAGGTTTTACATTCTCCTGGCATTTTTCTAGAAAGTGTAATTGTTTTAATACTGTAATTGCTTAGTTTAACACAAGTACATAGTTTGTGTATGTATTAAGTATATTTGTTTTATTTGTTATTGGGGAATATTTTCATTGTCAGTTTGCAAGTGAACGACCTGACTAAAATTGTATGGGAAAGAGAATAAAAGTGTGTCAAAATAATATTTAGCTGCTGTTCTTTGGTGCTTGTAAATAGGACAATTTTTTAGTGCAAATACAAGTAAGGCTTCTAAGCTGTGCTGGTTGTTTTATTTTACTGGCAATGATCTGTACATTATTCTGATAAGGGTACTCTTTACATTTTTTTTTCTTCATGTGGCAACACTGAGGTCCAATAATAACATGTGAGGAGTTTGCTGGTGACTAAACAGGCATTGGTTGGGTCCACTGTAGAAGGGGAAGGAGACATGGAAGAACAGTATCCTGGAGTAGGTAGCTGAGTAACAGTTTAAAGAAATAGTAAAAGGAAGAGGGACCGATGCTAAGTTTGAATGCATTTGCATAGAAAAACACGGACGTAAAAACCATTCACAAACAAACACAGTTGCATGAATATGCAATTGGGGATGAATCTCAAGATCTGCACCATTAGCATTTGCCTCAGGTTTACATCAGGTACACATCAGATACACTTACATACACATTTTTAAATGTTTGATTTGAGTGAAATACACATTCAGAATTAGGTTGTAATCAAATGAAAAAAATAATAATGACGCAGTAAGTGTAACTGAGAATTTCCTGGTTGAGAGTAATGATTGAGCAATGCATTTGGAAGGATATAGCATCTTTAGGAAGGATATGAAATAAAGGTAAGCGGAAGGGTTTGTTTTCATTTCAATACCTGGGTAAGAACTGGAAAGAGTACGAATGACTGTGAGGATTATACCAATGTAGAGTTGTTATGGGCATATGCATGGAGTGAAAAACATCAGTAAAGTAATAATTGGGTTTGTTAAAAGTCACCTAGCATAAATGATTGTTTATTAGAAAAGGGCACCAAAGAAAAATGTGTTCTTCCTCATGGGTGTTCTTAATTATACAGATGACAGAGAAAAAATGAACAATTAGCACAATTAAACTGATGGTTCTGTCAAAGGAAACGGATTTTTACCTATTTTAAAAGATATCTACATTTCAAAAGTGGGCAAAGCACCAACTAGAGGGAGCGTTCTATTTAATAGAACATATTTTTTTTTAATGTAAAGGTGAGTTGGCATTTAGAGAATTGTTATCACGACATTATAATATTTACAACCGTAATTACATCTAAACCAGAATACAACAAGTCCAGATGGCATCCTTATTTGCTTAAGGAACTATGTAAGTTAATAATGGACCACTATTTCTTATAATTATGGATTCCCTCAAAATCAGGTTATTGTCACAAAACTGGTAGACAGCAAATGTGGTACCAATCTGTAAAAAGGGACCAAAATCAGAAACATGAAATTATAGATAAGAAAGCCTGAATTCTGTCATTGGTAATTTAATGGAAGGTATTTGAAGGGATGCAATTCTGTAGTACATTATAGAAAATAACTTGATGCATCTTTTTTAATTTTTCAACCTCACTATGTAACTATGTTATATTTTAATGCAACCACTGTGCAAATGGACACATTTAATTCAATATCTGATTGGTGGAAACTCTCAACTAATAAGATACATGGGAAATGTGTCAATTCAATCCTTAGACCAATTCAATTCACCATGTATGTGATTGCGAAAATATTTCCACCACTTAGATATAAATGAAATTATGGAAAATAGATAGATAGATAGACAGATAGATAAATAGATAGATAGATTGATAGATAGATAGATAGATAGATAGATAGATAGATGCGATTCCCAGTGACACAAGTTTTCACAAAATAATCATAACATGTTTTTTTCATTTGCAACTCTCTGCTGGTCATCACACTCCTCACATTACACAATGTAAAATACCCATAATAATTAAGTAGATAACAGACTTGGAGAACCATCATTTATTTTTCTCCTAAAGTGTCTAATTAAAACAACAGTGCTACTTTCATTAACTCACCTGCGGTAAAGGGTCTTCTGTGTTAACATTTAAAGAATCATCACTTTAAGTATGTTTGCTTCCATACATCTAATTATATAATGCATTAAAAATGTGATATATTATTGAGAAACTACAAAGCTACACCTAAGGGTTTAGTTTAAGTTATATATATCATAGGATAAGGGATCTCAGTATAATTCTATGTCTCCAGCTGGTTTACAATTAGAATTTTCTGAAAGTCTGATTTTAAGATTGCAAATTGTAGAAAAGGGAATTGTAACATTCTATGTAATGCTTATTTTAAAATTACAATTTTAAAATTAAAATACAATCCTATTTACTGGCAAACTCATGAGTAATGACTCCTGTAGAATGTTAATGTATAATTCACTGTAAAATTTTCTATCCTTTATTAGGCTCTTAACCTAATAAATCGTTCGCTTTTTAAATGAGTCATAGACTGGACACAAAAAATATTTTCACACATCACTATTAGGCTGTGCATGGTGTGCATGAAGATGCCAGGTTTGGCTGCAAAAATCCAAGCTTTATGAGTGAATTCATTAGCTTTATGGGTATACTCTGAATTGCGACAAACCATGTTTGGATTGCTGTTGTTATCAGGTAGACTTGTCTTGTGTGTCTGTATGCAGTGAAAAACACAACTGGCTACAATTTTACACTTACTCAGCAGAAATGTACACTTGAATTGTCAATGATTGATAAACATTTTAAGGAGAATACTAGTATTTAGCAAACACATGTGTACAAGGAAAAAGTGAAAAGCTGAACACTGACACACATGTGATAGTGTCTTTTGCCACTCTCACCCAGGTAGTTTCATCAGAATATTAAGATAAATGAACAGGTAAATTACAGCAATTTGTTGCTTTAATAAATAGAGTGTAGGATTATAGAAATACAAAAAGTTAGCTAATAGATATGATTGCAGAAAAGCATAGGTTACATTCAGATAAGGGAATGCAAATGTGCCCCTTTCCCACCTCTAAATAGAAGTGGAGGAGGAGTAAGAACAGGAGTGTGATTAGTCATTCAGACCCATGTGGAATCCCCTTATGGATTCAGTCCCTATTGCAGTGTTTCCCAAACTCAATCCTCAGGAACCCCTAACAGTGCATGTTTTCCATATCTCCTTACTGGAGCACAGGTGTTCTCATTACTGACTGACACATTATAATTATGCCACCTGTGGATCTGTTACAATGTGTCAGTCAGTAATGAATACACCTGTGCTTCAGCAAGAAGATATGGAAAACATGCACAGTTAGTGGTTCCTGAGGACTGAGTTTGGGAAACACTGCCCTATTGGTAAGGACCAGGGAACTGATGGTTGATTATAATGAAGTGTGCTACACTGAACTTTTGAAACTTTAAGCCTATCACAACATATTAGACTCTGCTTCTGAACTCATCATCATCAACGTTTAATTATAAGGTTCCACAGATTCTGCAGGGCCTAACAGTAAGGTTACATAAAGACAAAACAAATACATACAGTATAAATGCACACAATATTAATCACATAAAACAAATACAGTAATACATATAGCTAACATAGTAAATAGCAGCACACCAAATACAGCTTACAGACAGCAGACAAACTGTAGAGAGGATCCCGCCCATGAGAGCTTAAGCGAATAAGAAGAGGTTTCATGGGAGCTTTTGAAGGATTTAATATTGTGTGAAAGGCTTGAAGAATGAGATAGGGATTCTGAAATATAAATGAACTCAATTTCAGATACCTTAGAAAGACTGCTGCCCTTCTCTTCCAGAGAAGCTCTAAGCCAGGGGTCGACAACCCCTAGCACGCGTGCCAGACGTGGCACGGGGACAACTTCTGTCTGGCATGCTGGTGCAGCAGCTGTCTCACTAAAGCAGTCAATGTCAGCTGAAACAGAGCTTCTGAGCATGTGCAAAAGCTCCTTTTCGGCCATCATCGGCTACTTTATTGAAGCAGCTCCTGGGTTTCTGGAGAGGAAGATCTGTGTCTCCAAACCTAAATAAGAGCGGCACTAAAAATTGAGGGGCACATCTATGTGGCATACTACGAATATGGGGGGATGCAACTGTGGCATGCTACGAATATGGGGGATATGTGGCATACTACGAATATAGGGGGTAACTATTTGGCATTCTATGTATATGGGGGACAACTAAGTGGCATTCTACGAGAATTAAAGGTCAACTATATGGCATTATATGAATATGGGGGGGCAACTATGTGGTATTCTACGAATATTGGGGGGCACCTATGTGGCAATCTATGAATATGGGGGGCAAATAGGTAGCATTCTATGAATATGGGGGGGGACAACTATGTGGCATTCTACAAATATGTGGGGCAACAATGTGGCATTCTACGAATATGGGTGGGCAACTATATAGCATTCTACGAATATGGGGGGGCACAAATTTAAGATATGATATGAATTGTGGGCACAACTATGAGGCATGATATGAAATGGGGGCACAATTATGAGGCATGATGTGAACTGGGGAACTAGTTTGTGGCATAACGTTTTATTGCTGGTCCCATTAGCATTAATATGTTATTAGCATCATAAAATGAGAATGAATAAATAAATAAATATATATATATATATATATATATATATATATATATATATATATATATAGCCTTTTTTTCCTCCCAGATTTCAAAGGGACTTGGAGAAGATGCTAATTTCTACTTTATCATTTATGTAATCCTTCACAATGCTACTAATACACGTTGTATCAAATTGTATCAAATTGGGATATGGTAGAGGTTTCATTATATTTGGGAATTTTTTTTAAGTCTGACTAGATGTCACAACCTTTCACATTGTTGTACTGTGTTGACCCATCATCAGTGTGATAACTTAATATCAAGAGTCAATTTTAAAAACAATGATTATTTTGTGTATTACAAATTTACCAATAAGCCAGGTAATGCTTTGGGAGGGGGGTATTTTGGTCAAGCAATAACATGGAATTTTGTGAAACAATGTATAATATTTTACAATATACCTCTGTGAAAGGTTCTAATAGTGGTGGGCTGCATCCAGTATCAATGCGGCCCACCCCTTGCACCATCTACTCATCTATGCAGGCCAATGGCATGGTCTCCAGGAGACTGAACTATAATTGTGCTGGGGGACCACAGCCTGTAATCTGAGCATGCTTACTGTGGTTACACAACTTGGCTTTTAGTCGACGCTTAGGGGAATATTCAATTGTTGGTGAAAACGCCAAAAATCTCGTGGCCGCGCACTATTACTATTATTATGGTAATAGTGCGCATAAATACCGTTACTATGGTAGTTTTCTTGCTGTATTTCAGCTCACAGCTCCCTGAACCACGAGCTGAAATCCAGCTTACTATTACCGTAAAAACGGTAATAGTTTTAGCGCCGCGGGAAAACGAAACAATTGAATACTCCCCTTAAAGTCTTGCCAGCTGTATGAAATGAGAAAAGATAATAATGTTTCAAATTAGGCAAAGTGCCAAGATGTGCTTTGATTTGTTGAACATATAGTGAAAAAATGTATCTGACCTACAGCTTTTTTTGCAAACATCGAAAATGGACCATGTAAATTTTTTAAAGAAGAACACAAGTAAAGAAAATACAAATTTGAACAATGAGCCTTCCTAAAATCAAAAAACCCCTAACTTATAAAAATATCTTAAGTGTTTTGAACAGTAACTTGACTTGTGCTAGGGTTGCAGATAGCAATATATGAAATACTGGACTACAAAAATAAATGCTGTTTTTACCTCAGTCACTGTGTGACGAATTAGAGCCACAACATTGACCTGCACTGTTATCTCATCCCATATCTGGCCTTTGACTGTGGCGGAAAGCTGCTGGTGGTGGAGTGCAGCCTCTCCACCACCAGCCATACTACAATCTCCACCTCCTGAGCAATGAAATTGGGCTTCCTCCACTTTGTGGCTGAAGTCAAGGAGCCTGAGGCCTGCCTGCTCATGGTCTGAAGAGATTAAAAACACAGTCATTATTCACAATACTTAAATGACCATTTAAGTGTTTGACATAGGCCATTGTACTCACCAAGAATAAGTTGTACAAAGGTGGAGGGTGGCTGTATAAATTGAATGTTTGTTTTGTAGTCTAAAGAGAAGTGAAAAGACAGTCATTAGAACCAATACTTAAATGGCCCTGTAGGTGTAATTGTACTAACCAAGAATGATTGCACAAAAGTGGATGGTGGCTGTTTTATGGAATAATTCATTGACAACGCCTTTTCAGTATATTCTTAGTTTATTTTGTATGTAGAGTACAGACCATCAAATTCAAATTAAACAGTGGCCCTTATTAATTAATTTTACACATCCTTTTTTAGCTTGAACCATAAGTAAATATGTAAATAAATGCATCATTTAAGACTTGTAATCAATAATATCACTCCATGTACAGGCCCAGCCAACATCCTTCAATAACATGTTTACTAGCACATAGGTCCTAACCACAACTTCAACTTTTCCAACCATGGAGAAATAATGCCATATAATATATTGCTATATAAATGTTTTGAGTAACTTCTGATAAATAAAAGAACATTTAATTTGTCAGCCAATGTACTGTTAACTCTTAAGCATCCTAAGCATTAAGCATAATTATTCCTCTCTCTGTTTCTGTCTAGCAACATAATACTTCATCCTGCACATATCATATGACTTTCCGGATCCTAATGAAGAAATGGGAGACAAGCAGCAAAGGAAAAGCATAAATGCAATTGTAATAGGGTAATCACCAATATTCACTGTTTTGGAAATTAGGAAACCCTAACTTTTAAGTGCACAAACTTTTGAACTAAACCATATTTATATTCAATTCCTACAATTTTCCTCTTTCTACTTGTGGAATAGCAACACTTTGATAAGTAGTATCATACTCACTGACTTTTTCCATCATTTCATAACTCTGAGTATCCACATTTCTTTGCATCACATCGTGAAGTCCTACATAATATCCTTCTTTTTTTTCAGTAGGCTTTACCTTCTTTTTCAACAATTTCGCTATTCCTGAAGAAAACACTTGAAACAAGCACAAACAGTTGTCAAAACTACCAATCCTATAGCCACATACTGCACTATTCCACTCTTCATCTGTGAAAATCATCTACCAAGCCATCCAAAGGGATCCCATCCCTTACTACCAAACTCCTTTAATTTAGCCTGCAACTTCTGAACGTTAGATAAATGTTCATGTATTTCTGAATCATTGTCCTTTATGGATCTGCAACATTCCTATTCTACCAAAGCACAAGTCATTCCTACTGATGCCAACATCTGGTCTAGTACCATCCTGTTCTGCAAACCATTTTCCTAATCTGAGAAACCTCCTTCATTGTTTGATTGATAGCCACAATTACCTCTCCCACCATGTCATCCATTACATTAATTAACTTAGTAAGGTCTGTTTCTGTCAACTATATAGTGGACAAAGGGAATAAAGTTCTATCATTTCTTTCTCTATCACTGAACCTAAACACTTTTACTTCCTTCCCTAACATGTTTCTCTTTTCCCTATGGGTCAAATATGTCATCCCTTCAAGAACCAATTCATGAGCTATGGATATATTTCTAGGTTTCTGTTTTAACTCCTTTGTGATCCTAAGAAATGGAAATACATAAGACAGAACACATTGTACGGTGACACCCCTTGGGATCCAGGTACATGCCTTATTACCACACAACCAGTATAAACCCTTTGGTAGAGGGTGAGTTCCATATGCATTATATGTATGGCCAAAATATGACATGAAATACATCAGATTCTTTCCTAATGTGATATTGCACCTATCACAGCTAAATCCACACTCATTATTGTATAACTTGTATAAAGTATCATTTCTAGTAAAAGTTCCATTCTTTATGTCATTAGGCCATTGATATTTAAAAGTTCCAAACTATGAAGGGTGCTTAGTCACAACTTTAGATCCAAAACAGTCACTCTATCACATATCCTGGCCTCTTATCTTTCCTACCACTTTTCTGGTACTACTTAACTTTAAATTCTTACCAATGGTCACTTAGTTATTCAAATTCATACAAAACTCTGGGGAACTGATTCTGGCAGCTGTTATGAGTTCTGGGGACCTTGTCAATGAATTTCATGTCACATTTCTCCATGGGACCCTTATCTCTATTGGGATGGGATCCTTACTACACTTTTCAAAACCCACATTGTTACTCCAAATGTATCACATTTCCAATCCATTTCCTCTACATCCTTTTCTGTGATAGGACCACAAGAAGGTATACCTGATGCTGTACCTATTGGCAAATGTGTACATATCAAGCATTCACTCTGGTTAAGCCTTTGAGCAATCCTACTATGCATGTCTAATGCTGAATTTGTCATCACAACCTCTTCAAATTTCATTTGCATTTCTCTTTTCTTTTGACCAAAGTAAACTCTGGCATCCTCACAGCATTTTACACACCTTCTTTCAGGAATTGGTCTACATTATTTACACATGCACATCTCAATTGGAGAGAAGTCATAACATTTATCACCAATCTCATTCATTTCATGCCCTTTAATTTCCAAAGACACATATCTGCCCATCATTCCTTCCTTGGTATCTTCCTTAACAATGAAAGTATTTGTTTGCCTGCAAGTTTAAATATCACTGTCACATCAATGACTATAAACAGTAAACAAATTAATCCTGTAATCACAGCCAACACCCATATGAATATACACAATTTCTTTTTGGGATTATTTTGTCCAAACAATCTTTTAAGTTGTTCTCAGCCCTTTTCGTCGCAGACCTCCTCCTTAGGTCAGACCAATTAAATCAGAGTATCTGCTGCTGGTGATCAATAAAGTGTTATTATGACTGTAGTAATACAAAAGACAAATATCACTCACTTGCTGATCTTTGAGTATGCTGGAAAGAAGCCCAGAATTAATCTGTAAAAATGTCTCAATTTTTCAGTTTCATTTCCTCTTCTTAAATGAAGTGTGCTTCTTCTAATATTTTCTGCTGCAAGTACTTCAGATTTGACCTTCTTACAATGAGAGGCATGAATCCATGTAGATTTCTCCTTGACTTTAACAGCTGTAGGTGTTGTCAACAGGATTTGATAAGGCCTGTCAGGAGCTGTCCCTCTGCTTCTTCCGGACAGTCGCCTGTCACTTCCCCCCGCAGCGTCTGGTTGCCTGGCAGCCAGATGCGATACATCCAGCAGGACCGCCAACTTCTCTGCTCATGCGCGTCCCATTGCCTAGCAATGGGACACTTTCCCGATCCCCGAGCTGCGCCAATGTTAGCAGGTACTTCCCGTATCAAGTTGTGACAAAGCCCTTTCCACCGGTCAGTCAACAAACTAGATCCCAGGAAACTCTTGACCATTACCTCATCACCTAGCTGTAGGTTATGACATTTCCATCCACTGAAATAGGCTGTGTGCCAATCACAGAAGCTTGAATTTTCTTTAATTGATTGCTAGGTGAAATCAAATAATTCACTGTTAGATCATTTGTTACATTTAGTTCATATGTGGAAGCACAAACAATATTAGCCAATTTTCCAAATAGGATTTCATATGGGGAAATAGTCAATGATCCCCTTGGTTTGACCCTTTTTGAATTAAATACTAATGGTAGTGCTTCAGGCCACAGTTATCTTGTCTCTTTACATTTTTGAAAGATTGTTTTTAATTGTCTACTGCACCTTTCTACCTGCCTATTTGATTGTGGGCGATAGGGAGTGTGTAATTGTTGAGCAATTCCGAATAACTCACACATCTTTTTAAACACAAGTCCTTTAAAATTAGTACTTTGATCTGATGATAAAACATATAGTATGTCATACCTAGACACACATTCCTGTACAATCTTTGTTGTAATTGAGGCTGTAGCTTTGGCAAAGGGAAAAGTTTCAACCCACCCCAAAAATAGGTCCATGCAAACTAACACATATTGCAACATCCTAAGTTTAGAAATTGAATAAAGTCTATATATCAAATTTGGAAATGGCCCTCTGTCTGTGTAGGATATGCAGGTTTTGTCTTAACTGGTCTACCTGCATTGCTCTGCAAACAGATAATGCAAGAAGCACAGTATTTGGCTGCTACTGAGGTGAACGCAGGTGCAAACCAATACATCGGTATCAGACTAATCATGGATACCTTACCTGCATGGGTCAATCCATGAGACATTAATGCCAATGCGGGCAAGAGTCATTTGGGGGTGACAGGCTTACCGTCAGAGCTGCGCCACATGCAAAACTCATCTTGTGAACAGCCTACATTTTCCCACTTGATCCTTTCCTGTGCATCACAAACTTTTGGCATTTCTATTAATGATTGCACATCTTGTAAACAAACAACATTTTGTTAATTACATACATACATGTTCTTTTTCAATATATTTTTGTTTAGCTGCTTTTGCAACAATGTTTGCTCTGTGGTTACCTTTGGTAACTTCATCATGTCCTGTCATATGTGATTGGCATTTAATAACAGCAATTTGTGATGGTAGCTGTATTACTGTCAATAAGTCTTTAACAGCTTCAGCATGTGCAATAGGTGACCCTGTTGCTGTCAAAAAGTCTCTTTGTTTCCAGATATCCACAAAGTCGTGAATAATACCAAATGTATAACAGAAGTCTGTATAAATGTTAACACTTTTAATTTCTGCTAGCTGACATGCTTTTGTTAATGCTTTAAGCTCAGCTAATTGTGCAGAATGTGGTGGATGTATGGGATGATAAACATCATCCACTACAGCAAAGCCTGACTGTGTTGCACCAATTTCTGTTTGCTTATGACAACTTCCATCTATATAATACATTAAGTATGGGGTTTGGAGTGGGACTTTACTTAAATCAAGCCTTAGCAGTCGTCTGCTCATTAACATATAACAGACAATCATGTGAATTTTCGCACTATTTTCAGTAACCCCTCACTCCTCTCTCTCAAACTCATCAGTTTCATCAATAGACATTAGAGAGGCAAGGTTTAAAGCATTACAATGTATAAGCTATATGTTTGTGAGTAGCATTAATGCCAGTTCCCATATTGCAATACAGGCAATTGTGAATTTTCTTGTTTTCTCACAATTTACATTGAGAGAGAAAGAAGTTGGTTGATAAGGTGCACTGTCAGTTTCAATTAATTATATTTTGATGGGTTATTCTTCATATTAAAATGTAACTTTCATTAGTAGTTAAAATAATCTTCTATATTGATAAATGGACTTATGCTATAGGCAGAGTTTTGTGGAGGAATTTACTCCTGGTTCTTTTTGTCTACTTCATACATACACATCTAGAGATACAGCATGTCCGCAATAATTAGAAAATGATATTACCATACTAAGACAGATAATCTTAAGTATTATAGCTGTATTTTCTTATCATTTAGTGCTGTTGTGCTGTCTCTATATGTGGAAGATCTTTCAAGACACTATCTAATTCTTTCAAAAATGCCGTTATAACAGAGCAGATTGCCCACAAACAATACGGGAAATGTCTTGCTATCTGCCTAAATAATGGCAGTTTGCCTTGGATAAGTTTGGCTTGGAAAAAGCAGTCCTAAGCAAAATGCACGTTGGCGTCATCGCTATGTGCACCATTCATCTTATTTAATTGACAGCTATTCTTGTTATAGCAATAATGCTCCTATAAATCCACATATAGTTTAGAGCCATTATTTAGGTATTAGAGGAAAAATAGAATGATGATTTATTCTGCAGAACAGGATTAATTACAGCATGGCTCCTTTAAAGATAGCAGGTCAAACAAGTGAGGAAATCAGTTCAAATAAATCCAGTGGGATAGGTACAGCACATCTCTGGGAGAGCATCACCTCTTTGCCAAAGTCAGTCACATCCGTCTCCAGCTCCCAGGGTAGCCTCTTACTCACCTCCCAAGCCCACCTTAGGAACTGCCTGCCCAGGGAAGTTGCAAAAGGTCTCGATTGGTGGGCTTCTCACACCATCCAGCCCTCTCCTCTAACTCCCCAGGTGTCCTCCCTCAGGTGACACCTGCTGGGTCCGGCTCCTGGCTGTCTGTAGAGCTCACTAGTGGACAATAGGGGAAAAACAGAAATAACAATGGTAGCTTAATTCACTCCTGAGTGTTCCCTGTGGAGGTGGAATTTAACCCCTGAAGTACTTTTCCAAGGAGATCTAAGCCACGCCTCATAACAATGGACATTTGAGACAAGTGGTAATTACCTTAGCTAACACAAGCAAAATGACTTCTGCTGTCCTGTTATTTTCACGCAATATGGTAATATTATTTATATTTCTAATACATACAATATTGCAGGTAATAGCAAGGCCAAAATGGACCTAATAGCATCAAATAATAATGCACATAATACACCAATGCTCAGGTGTATGTACTTAGACTGGGCCAAGTTTTAAAAAGTACATTAAACAGTAAGAAACAAATGATGAATAAAAAGTCCTCAGTCCAGTAGCACCCCGTTTCGTGACAGTGGTTTTCAATTGGGAGCAAACAGTAATAAAACACTACTGGGTAATACATACAGAGAGGTAAGAGGGCCCTGCTCACAAGCTTACAATCTATGGGACAATGGTGTCGAGTAGGGAGATATTTTGAAACAACTGAGGAGATATTGAAGAATATTGATAACATATGTGGATTCACAATGAATAAAGTTATGTATAGAAAAAAATGGATTTATTAAGAGTGGAAGTTACCACATACACTTTATTAGAAATAAAACCACATATTAGACATGTCAGCTTGTTACAACAGTGACAATCGAATGGTTTTAAAGGTATCTGTATATTCCTTTCTACTGTTTGTCAAACTGACTTATAAAAATATTTATAACAATAGATTTCGTTTTTACTTAAAAATGACAGTTTCTCATAAATAACATTCACCAATATCTGATCATGTTTCAAAAATATTTTGGATGTTTTTCTTATGTTTTTAATTTGATGCAAATATTGAATTTAGAATCAAAGGGAACTAAATTGTCAGGAAGAGACACCTTTTTTATTAGGCTTAGGAATAAGCAAAGAATGACCACCCAAATTAGACACATGTATAAACCTCCTGTTGAAAGGAATTGGGTTAACCCTTTTTAAAAAAGAAAATGTTTAGCATATACTCTGTCTGTAATTTGAAATCCAAATCCAAAGTTTGAGTATCCCTTGCTGACTTTTCAAAATGTGGTTAATCCATGGTGTATGTGTCTGCTTTTATAATATAATTAGCTGATAGAGTCCACTGGTTTGTTAAAATTAGTTGAAAGTATTATATCTCCTTCTATTGAGAAAGTGATATCCAAGAAGTTAAAAGCAGAATGATCAAAGTGATGAGTGAATTTAACATTATAATATTTAGAATTAAGGTGTGAAACAAACTGGAGCACTAAATTGTAATGCCATTAGGAATTATAAACAGATCATTAGTGTAACAGCCAAGATATAGTGTTCCTACAATTTCTCCAGGTAAAGATTGGCAAAAGCTGGGGCAAACCTTTTTCTGAGCATGGCCTTTCTGAGTATCTGTAAATAAAAAGTGGAACACCATATATAGTACATCAACTGGTTTTACGGCTGCAATCATAGATTGGATGGAGAAAGAAATATTAATCTTAAAATGTGAGTGGGCATGGGATACTGGCATGGACAGGTAATGCTAAGCAACCTGATGAAGCCATAACAATTAAATGCTACTGATGCAAACTGAAAACTGTTAAGAGTAACTGTGTATTTTCAATATGTGTTGAGGAGTCAGGAGTAGGGGAACAGTTATGATGTATATTCCTGAACACTTAATAGGAACTATTGCAGTCTTGATGCTGAAGAATGGAGCAAACAATACAATAACTGATATAGTCCAGGTTAAAGTCTTAGATAACAGAATAACAAAAAAAATCATGGTATAGCAGGATATGCATGACATTGCAGTCTCTAAATATCTTACTGAGCAGCAGGACAATTCACAGGAGCAACTGAAAACTTACAATGGACTATGTAGAGACAGGTGAATGATGAGAACCTAATGCTGGGAGATGCAGACAAACTGTGCGCTTAAGATACTGTAATCAGCCAAGACCAAGAACACAACGGCACAGAAAACTGTATTACAGAATGTTCAATGCACAGGAACATAGATCAGATAAGCAGAAGGCTAGAACATAGCAGATCACTACACAGGGATAACAATTAATGACCAGCAGAGTGAGACTCCTAAAAATAAGATGAAAAGGTCCAAAGTTCACAACAGCAGAACCTCTGGTAGAAGAGAGATACTGCAGTGCTAAATCGAAATAGTACTAACAACTGCCAAGGAGGCCAAACTAAAGTTCCAAATCTATTGAAAAACACCACATGCAGCCATAAGGGATTCTAATCCCCTTTCTTCATCCACTCTCCTCTGGCATCACCTCAACCATACTACCCTTTAACCTTCAAGAGAAGGCACTAGGACAGTTAAAGAGGGTATATTATATGCCTCTGATGTACCATGTATATTTCAACTGCACCACACAAGCCATTTATATGTCTATCAAGTAAGGGTTTCTGAAAAAAAAATATACCAGGGGCTTATCTGTATTCTACTTAATGTTTGTGCCTTGGACATTAAATCAGGGGACTGCTCCATTAGCAAAACTTTTTCATCCCTCTCCATAAGCACACAAGTTATCTTCGTGATGGCACAAAAGCACAAAGAACAGCCCACGTTGTCTGAGTAATAATTAACAAAAACCCTATATTACCAATTAGTTCAATAGAATGAACCAATGAACTGGAATTTTGTGTTTGTGCTTTTAAGAGAACGGAAAAAAACAGATATCACATAACAAGAGACATGTTTTTAGTAAATTTACATTATTGCACAATTCATGAACAAAACAACATGTTGTATAATCGCTGGATATGGCCAAAGAAATATTGGCTACAAATAAGGTAAAGATGACCCGTCCAAAAGAACATGTCCCATTTAATGATAGAGACTTAGATTGCCAGCAGTGATGTAAGCTGGGAAGGTGTGTTTTAAAATAAGGAGTAACATATTCTATGAAATAAGGAGTAACATATTCTATGAAAGAAGGACATAATCAAATATAGAGTGTCAATTGGCATTTGAGACCCTGGGCTTCATCCAGTATGGCTATATCTATGTATAATATTATTTTAATAATAAACTATAGAAATATAATATTTTGGAAACCTGCTGATCTCATTTATTATTTAAAGAGAAGAAAAGAGAAAATCTTATACAAGCTGGAGGCTTCCGTCCTATGGCTATCACATACCACACCTTACTCTCTTCATGACTGCTACGACAAGGGGAGACGTTGATGACCTACACTCCTCTGCACTGGTGAGTATCAGATGTGTTAAATATATCTGTGCTCCGTAGTGTATCAAGGTACCGAAGCAGTGAGTGAAGAGAGGGTGGGGCTGGATGCTGATATGTAAAATAACCTAGGACCATATTGCTATATGTGTAGTAATTAATTTAATGTGTTTCTGCAGAAACTTAGGAAACTCAAGAAAATATTGTTAGTTTAAATGTTGCTAAAATGTGCTTTTCTGCAGTATGGACTGGCCACCCATAACTGGAAAAAGACATTTTAGTGTTTTAACACTGTGCATACTTGTTTGCAAAGTTAAGAGATGTGATTTGCAAAGTTAATGTGTTAAATGAAATGCTTTTGCAGTATAGGCTGATCACCTATATCTGGCAGAAGGCATTGTGATGTTTTGTGAACTACTCTTTAGACTTATTTTGGAAGTTAATAAGTTAATATTTGAGTAGAAATGCCTGTTTCTCGTGATGGACACATCCCTTAGATGAATAGAGACCCTAAGTCAGGATAGAGTCTGTTATTCCTTAGGAGAGAAAGGGTGTGGAACCCGGGCAAGAGTGTATCTGTAGAGTTTCAGTCCTGATAGCATGAAAACTCTAAAAAGTGGTGTGAAGGAAAAATAACAAAGAAGTTATAAAATGTGTTTTCCAGAGACTGGAATTTTTAATGTTGAACCCTAGACGTAACAAGAGATGAAATTCTCTTATAAGAGTAAGTAAAAAAATAAATAAAAAATAAGATAGTAAAAATGTTATTTACTTGTAAGTTAATAAGTGATATGAGCAGTCAAAATTGCATAAATTTCAAAAAAAGCAGAAGAAAAATGATGATATATAATGATGATACAGCCTCTTTGCGCAGCGTATAGCATTCTCATGTTTCAGCTCTCCCTGAATGGTTTGTTTTTTATATTATCCTGATGGTTTGCAAATGTTAAATGGTGAAAATATTATTGGTTCATTGCATATTGTATATTGTAACTTGAGATGTTGTAAATACATCGAGCTAAGATTCCAGAGGACGGATCTGGTAAGAAAGCTAATAACTGTCCGTTGTCTATGTGTAAAATACTTCATCTGTTTTTTGAATTGCAAACCTTACTTCAGCTGTGTTAATATTATTGATCAGTGAATTGTTTGTTCCATATATGATAAAATGACATGGTATATCTGTCTCACACTTCTGTCATTCTGGAGCTATCCACTCAGCTCTATTACAGTAATTGCAGGACATTTAATTTCTTTATCACCTTGGAGACAGAGGTGTAAATAAGTTTGTTTTGTGAAGGCTAAAAAGATAGTCTGAGTTTTTGTAGTGCCTGTTAAGACTTGTGTAATAATCAAATGTGGTTTTAAAGCATAGATAAACATCCTGTTGCAAGCTAAGTGTTAACTTCTCAAGTTTATCTTGTGAACGCGCATTCTAGAGTTATTGTGTGTGTGATTTCAGTAAAACATCTGGTTTTAATAATGTGTCCAAATGTTAAGTGTATTTGTAATGTGTAAGAAACAGTTGTTGAACATCATAAAAGATTGTTAGAAAATATGCTGGTTTTATGAATCTGGAAAATGTCCAGATGAAATTTAAGATTTAAAGATCTTCTATGGAGGTATTAAGTGAACAAATAGTATTTGTCAGTTTTACAGCGAGTAACTACAAGACAGAGTCCCTATCTCACACCCAGATTGGAAGGAACAAGAAATGTCTTTGCTGGTTGAATCAGCAGCACAGAGGCTTGAGATGAATACTTAAACAAGGTCTTTAATGATAAATGATAAAGATAGGTCTTTAATTAAACACTGTTTTATTAATTATGTTAGCGTTAGCAGAAAATAGTTGCATTGAAAAATAATAGTTGGTTTGCATTGAAAATAGCAACTGCTGTAGCTTTATACAGTGAGATTTGTAACTGCATCAGTTCTTATTTGTTGAAGTTTCACCATTTTACAAGATGTCTCTCCTCCCATCTCCCTCATCCTATGGAATGAGGTGGATGTTTTATTCCCATGCCAAGAGGAGGAGTTCAGTATATGGAAATGTCCTGTGGTCTGAGCGTGAACACAGCTTTGTACCATAGAACGGACAAATGACTGGACCCTGCTCTGCATCTCGATGCAGCTCTATGGATTACAGTCATAGATTGTACAGCGTTGATTTTTAATGCTAATAAAAACTATTCAGAATATTTTCTTTTGCTGTTACCTACAGGGGGGGGGTTCAATCTTTATAAAGTTTCATAGATAGTTCTAATTATTTGTTATAATGTTTGCAGAATAATTTACAATCTTTTGTACCCACAGGAGACCAGAAACCAGAATATGTGAATGATGTTCTGCTGTGAAGATACTAAACCAGGGTTTCCCAAACCCAGTCCTCAGGGCTCCCTAACAGTGCAGGTTTTCTGGATCACATGTGACATAATTAGGATCACCTGTGGATCTGCTACAATGTGCCAGTCAGTAATGAATATACCTGTGCTCCAGCAAGGAGATATAGAAAACCTGCACTGTTAGGGAGCCCTGAGGACTGGGTTTGGGAAACCCTGTGCTAAACAATTATTGTGTTTTCTTTCAGAAGTATCCAAGAAGGAGAAAATTTATTTATGTACTAAAAAGGTTAAATTGTTTGACACCTGGCCAGAGATATTTAGATTTCCTAAAGGGTGGTCCTGATATTTGAACACCCTCTACCTCAGAATAATGAAAAGAAAAAGAAATAAAAGCAGTACATTTATTCTTGATATGTCCCAATTCTGTAGCCAGTGAATACAAGGATTTTCAGCCATAGCTATATGCAGATAAAGTTGAACACATTTCTGAATTCATTGAGGTATTTTAAGAGATTAAAAGACTCTAGCCTTTACCCCGGCATTAGGCATCTACAATTATAAGAAATGTTTTCTATTGTACTGATGAAAACACTGTTTAGGATATTTTAAAAAAAAAAAATTAGTGTACAATTAGATAGGTAGCAAAAGCATTAACTTCATGTTTAAGGTTCATAGCTATAGCAGCTATTCTTGTGGAAAACATTTAGGATATTGTGATGCAGCGTGGGTTACATTTGTTTGTTCCTCGTGCTTTCACACAACTTCTGAATAATGCACAGACTAGACATATGCCTGTAGCAAGGTTTATGCAATGGGAAATTAAAATTAAGTTGAATTGCATTAATTCTTCTAACAATACAATACGCAAATGTCAGAATCTCAATCCTGCTACATCATTGCCTCAGAAACCTCACATGACAAGGAAGTTAATGAGCATGATTGTATTAAGTAAATGTGTAAGCTTTTCTGTATGACCAGGCATTTCTGAGACTACATTGAAGAAGTTAGATTCATTACTGATGAAAATGTTTTCTAGATAAATGCATGATAGCTCAATAGTGACAGTGACATGATGTGCAATCACTATACATACCAGATAATTGAAGTTAATTCATTAGGGTAACACTCAGTTCAGGTAGCCAAACTTACAGCACTCATCAGAGCATGTCAGCTAGTTAAAAGAAAACGAGTAAAAATTTACACAGATTTACGTTACGCGTAGTAACTACACGCCGTAGTTCATGATTTTGGAACTATTTGAAAACAAAGGGGTTACCTAACATCAACAGGAACATCTATATCACATACACAAACAGTCAAACAACTGATAGAGGTGATACAGTTGCCAAAAGAGGTTCCAGTCATCAAGTGCCAAGCACATACCAAACAGTCAGATGAAGTCTCACTAGGATACAAACTAGCAGACTCGAGAAGCAGCTTTTTCATGATTTTTCATGATATCACATATGAGAACTTTCGACAATGTCAGGAAAAGGCTACATTTTAATTAAATTAATACGTGGAAATTGAAACAATGTTATAAAACAAAGGTTGAAATTGAAATGTCACGAGCCGCGGCGGTACTCACAGCCGCCGCGGCTCGCTTCCTGTCCGCTCCAGAGTCCCGGCCGTCACCATGACGACCGGGACGTCATTTCCCCTCAACTCCCGACCATTGCCAAGGCAAGGGCCGGACACCTCTTCAGCGCCGCGTCCCGGCAGCCGGGGGCAGGTAATTAGATTCAGCCTGTGGCTGAATTAGCAGGCATTAGGCTGCAAGTGTGCTCTGTCTAGGGGGCAGGTTCTGATTGGCTGTTGGCTGTATTTAAGGCAATGAGGTCTGCTGCCTCATTGCCGGTTATAGCTTCTGTTTGCCAGTCTGCTGACCTGCTCTGTGCCTTGTTCCTGTCTCTTGGAAATTCTATTGACTACCCATGTATGACCCCTTGCCTGGATTTGGACCCTGCCTGTGTTTCTCGTGACCTTGACCTCTGGCTTGAATACCGACCACCCTGTCTGCTCGTGACCCCTGACCTCTGCTTGTTTATCGGATCTGCTATCTGCTGCCTTCCCTTGACCTCTGCTTGGACTCCACTCCGCTTGCCTGGGTTCTCCCCAGCCGGTACACACTTCACGACCCTCTGTCAGTCTGCAGCCCAGTCTGTCCCCACCATCAGGGGCTCCAGTGAACACCTGACTGGCAGAGTAGACTCCAGGTTGTGTTGTGCCGGCTGGAGGAGTTCCTAACAGCCAGTAGCATTAAAAATGTTGTTGCTAGCTTTTGCAGAAAGTGCTCATGGGTTAGTATATATGGGAGCAGATAGCAAGATTAGAATTGTTATATCTTGTTGAAATGCCCAGAAAATACTACAGTTGCTAAGTTTAAATGTGAAATATGTATAATTTGTCTTAAGAAAAATGAAGGAAAGATAGTACCTACTAAGGTCAGACAGTTGTCTAATATAACCTTTTCAGAGGTTACAAATTAGTTTATTGATTTTATTTAATTAAGAGAAAAGAAAGTTAAGAGGTTTACAGTAAGTGTTAGTTTGTATTGATATGTGTTGGTGGGTTGAGGCCTAGCTAACTGCCTCAGACATAGTGCAACTTACTGTTAAGAAGATTTTGTCAGATTTTGTACCCAGAAAGTGAACTCATTCCAGAGAAAAAGTGGTTCAAAGAATGTGTAATATGATGGGAATAGATTCAAAACTTTATACACTATATCATTCTCAAGCTTCAGAGAAAGATGAAATAATAAATGGAGTAATTAAAGAATAATTAAGCTTACTAAAGAAACAGGAATGGCACTTCTTTAGTTTATCATTGTCACTCACCGGAGTGTGAGTGCCTCCACTTTGGTACGTGGTTCTCCATCTTTCCCGCTCACACCTGTGTGGAACCGCGGCCGTCCGCCATCCTGTCGCACTGGGCATGCGCAGGTCCCTTTAACAACTACACCTGACCACTAATGTGATTGATGGATCAATCACCCCTCCCTACATTAGGCACCTACAGCCTTAGGTAGTGGCCTGATCTTGAAGTCTCACTCCCAGTGAACTTCTATAGGTGTGTGCAGTTTCCAAACTGCTTCCAGCTCTACTCCTGTGTGCAGTTTCCAAACTGCTTCCAGCTCTACTCCTGTGTGCAGTTTCCAAACTGCTTCCAGCTCTACTCCTGTGTACAGTTTCCAAACTGCTTCCAGCTCTACTCGTGCTTCAGCTTCCACGCTGCTCCCTGCTCAACTCAGCGACGGTTCCCATACCGCTACAGCGCTTCACTTCTCAGCTGAGTCCGGATCTACACAACTGGGTATGCTCTACTGACTATTGACTATTGCCTATTGCTCGCATACCAGTTGTTTCCATTGTTGTTTTCTGCACAGGGTACAAGTACCCATATAGACTGTGTTACTGCATTGCTTCATTTAGGACAAGCTTTCACTCAAGCTACGATATCTCCTCACGGTACTACTTAGCGTTATTGTGCATATCTGCTGTTACCAGCTTCTCCTCCCTGCAAGGCATCTACTCCATACAGACTATTCATTGTGCCTTCCATCTCTGCCTCACAAGACATTGCTGTACTCGCGCTGTTTCCATACAGCCACAGTTTGCCTTTCAACTTCACTCTCCTGCACCTGGACAAGTCCTCATTCCTTCCCACAGCAGTGGTACAACTTGCTATACGCAGACCACTGACTCTCCTATTACCTACCTACACCTGGACCAGACTCCTCACCATAGCGGTGGTACAACTTGCTGGACGCAGACCACTGACTACCCTGCTTCCTACCTGCACCAGTACTATTCTTCCCATCACTGCAGTGGTACAACTTGCTGTACGCAGACCACTGACTCCTCCTCTACCTACCATCACCTATCCACATCCACTCCTCGTGTCTACATTATCTTCAGCCTCCAGTTTACTGCTCCAAGTCACTGACTTTCCTCTAACCATAGCTGCAAGTCGCTGACTTCCTCAGACTATCTCTACTCTCCTGCTGTTGTGTCGCTCCAATCATTCACCTGCCTGCTTTGAGGTGCGTGCCATAACCCCGCCTCTCTAGCAGAGTTCCATCTGGTGAAACTCGGGTGAGCAACTCCTAGTGCCCGTGACAATCATAGTATTAGAATCACTCCTAATCTCTCTCCATATGAACTGTTATTGGACTTCAGCCAAGATACGTTATTAATCCACAGACTAACTTGAAACTGCATCATGATTTAACTGCTCAATATGTCATACAGTTGACTGAACAGTTGCAGAAGCTTCAGAAGGCCCAGAAGAACACTTAAAGAAGGACATTTAACCAGAAGCAGATCTTGGGCCTGTGCACAGAAGATACAGCCTAGAGACTATGTTATGGTAAGAAATCTCTTAAACTCTGGTTCCCTTACAGATCAATGGGATGGTCCTACTAAAGGCAAGTTCTATTATTGACTGATACTGCTGTAAAGGTTGCAGAGAAAGACATATGGATCCACAGTTCCCATTGCAAACAGGTCAAAGACCCAAGCTTGCAGGAACCAAAGTATTCAGAACTGAACACAGATAAAAAGACTGAGATACATTTCAAAGAACTCTTAAATCAAGATGGAAGTGATAATGTATAATCAGCTACAAGTTAATCGACTTATGACGCAAAGAACCTTCAACCTTGTTGCCTATCTTATAGGAACAATAATATTTGCAGCCTCAACACGTTATTTATATATTTTGGAGAGGAATTGAGGAGAAGTTGGTAAGGTGATAACCCATCTGATATATTAGATGAGGATTATTTTAATAAGACCATTTCTGCTTCTTTTCTAAACAGGAAAGCCAAAGAATTCAGAAATTGTAAAGGATTACCACCAATTCCAAAATGTTTTTGTGAGTATTGTGGTACTCCACTAAAAAAAAGGTGTTAATATGGTGATCTGATAATAATGAATATTGCTAAAGAGAATATCCAGTTGACCAATTGCATGTTATGCTAAGTGAAATGTTAGGAGATACAAACTGTTGGGTGTGTACTAAAACTCCTTTATTGAGTAAAAATATGCCAATGTTACCAGTTCCGGTATCTTATGAAGAATGACACACATTAGTCCTAATATAAAATGTCAAGAACAAAACAGAGATCTTAGAGAATTGTTGAAAGTACATATAACTTGCCTAAACCTCCGGTCATAGTTTTAGCACCACATTACTAAACAAATTCCTTTTTGTTTTAATAAAACAGTAAATGAGGTTAAAATGATAACACCTCAGATAAAGGACAGCATCAGGTATATACATTGCTGCCGTAGAACAACAAGTACTTAAAGTTGTAAGAGTTAGCATGAATAAGTGTAATACAGTGGTTACAGTGCCCAAAACATATGAGCCAGAAGGTAAAGAACCTTGTATGTTTGGTGTAGACAGAGATTTAGACATTACATGAAATGAGAAAGCTAAATTAAAGATAGAACTTCAAATAGATGTAACTAAGTTTGAAATATATGCCGTCAAATCTCTTAAGAGTAAAATATGTACACAATGCACTTTGTATTATTATAATCGACTTTTTAATAATATACTACCAGAACCAGACTCAGACGAAGAGAACACAATACCAGATACAAAAATGTCACTTGGGTATGATAATCTCAACCATAGTGTTAGAATCTTGTGGTTCATTTCTTTTGCCAGGAAACATTCATTATATATATATATATATATATATATATATATACACATATATATATATATATATATATATATATATATATATACACATATATGGCAAATATGCATTTAAATGGTTATCAATTAAGCTTAAATTATGCTGTTTAGGAGAAGTGGTTCCTCAGTTTATACAGTGCTGTACAATGAGTTGAAAGAAATATTATTAATAAAAATATGTTCTTCTCATTAATAAGTCAGTAAGATATACAGTGGGTATAAGTATTGATAATATGTTTACTTATGGAAACTATGGATTTATGACTAATCAATATGAAATTGAACGTTTGTCAGGATTTAATTGATAATGTGACTGAAATTTATTATGATACCTTTCGTTGTGTTGAACTTGAATTACAGGTATTTAAATATTAACTTTTACAACATTGAGTAGAATTGCACTATTTAACGGCTCAAACAGGAGGATAACGTTTAATCCTTGAGACTGAACTTGGAGTCTATTGTTTATTACCTAATCAACAACACTTCCGATCCAGAAGCTATAATTACACATTATATAAACAACGTCCATAATATGAAGAAGGATTTTGATGATAAAATTATTATTAAGACTTTTAAAATGATTCATCATGGACATGTTTAAATCCAAGCATATGGTTCTTTGGACTTGGAAAGTGGCTATCTAACCTAATGTATATTTATATGAAATTTATTGTGGTAATAATTCTGGCAATATTATTTAATTTTACCTCTTTAAAGTATGGTTTGTATTGTATACAAATATTTGTGAAAGCCAAACCAACCCGAGAACATCAGTGCTAACAGAAATATATACTCCCATTCAATTAATTATAGTCACATGAATATAAAAGGGTGGAAACTGTCGAAGTAATAATTAACAAAAACCCAATTAGTTCAATAGAATGAACCAATGAACTTGAATTTTGTGTTTGTGCTTTTAAGAGAACGGAAAAAAATACATATTACATAACAAGAGACATGTTTTTAGTAAATTTACATTATTGCACAATTCATGAACAAAACAACATGTTGTATAATCGCCGGATATGGCCAAAGAAATATTGGCTCCAAATAAGGTAAAGATAACCCGTCCAAAAGAACATGTCACATTTAATGATAGAGACTTAGATTGCCAGCAGTGATGTAAGCTGGGAAGGTGTGTTTTAAAATAAGGAGTAACCATATTCTATAAAAGAAGGACATAATCAAATATAGAGTGTCAATTGGCATTTGAGACCCTGGGTGTATGTCTGCTTCGTCCAGTATGGCTGTATCTATGTATAATAAAAATTTAATAATAAACTATAGAAATATTATATTTTGGAAACCTGCTGATCTCATTTATTATTTAAAGAGAAGAAAAGAGAGAATCTTATACACATGGTGCAAATAGCAAAATGTATAACAAAAATAAAAAATATTTGCTGCACTGTGCTGCCTTGCTATGCTTTACTGTGTATTTACAAGTTACTTGCTTTTCAGTATGAAACTTGAAATATTTAACAAAATTCTTTAGGCAGAGCAAAAAGCAAAACTTTGGAAATATTTTTGTATTATAATAGCATGAGTATGACTCTTGACATTTCCAAGCTCAAGATGTAATCATCCATATAAAACCCATTGAATTCTTTAATTCTTGCTTTCGTTTGGGTGTGAAATGAAGTCCTATTCTTATTAATCATATTACTCTACATGCATCAGGAGTTTGTATTCTTTGAACATTTCTAGACCAAGTTAGAGATTTTCATCAGTAAATGCCAGGACTGTCTGGGGAAAAACAGGATACATTGAACTCTTCCCATACAAAAAAAAACAAAAAAGAACATAATATTGAAGGGTTAAAAGAAAGATTCTTATGACTGTTATTAAAAAGTCAACATTGTCTGTACAGAAGAATGTAAAAGAAACACAAGACTTAGTTTAAAAGGCCAACATGTAGCTGCATTGCAAACAAGGTTGACAAAGGAGGCGCAGACATGTAACAAAGGTTAGAGAGGATGCTGCTTGTGCAAGGTAAGTCTAGAATGAGAGGTCAGTGCTGAAACAATATAATCTAGCGGGACTGGTGGAAATGAGAGTGTAGCTTGAAGAACACTCATTGGGAATAGCATTGAATTCCATAATTAGAGAACATCATGAAAGTAGCATTAGAGTTGTTAGTAACAGTTGGATATAAGATATCAGGTTGGGAATTAGACGCAGCTCTAATTCCCAACCAAAAGATCAGTGCTAAAGTGACCAAATTATTATTATTATTATTATTATCATTTATTTGTCGGGCATCACAAGGTTTCGGCAGCGCCGTACACAGTACAAACAGTAGGCCAAAGCAGGGTGACAAAGTACAGGACAATAAACACAAAGTACCAATGCTTCAGGAACTCCATGCAGACATATGGAGTAAAGACAAGCAGAAGAACTGGTATGGAGACAGGAGGGGAGGGGTGCCCTGCTCATAAGAGCTTACATCCTACGGGAGGGTGATACAAAAACAGGCACGAAAGGGGAGCCAGTGAAGCAAGAGGGAGAGAAGAGGCGGGCCAGGGGAGAGAGGGAGAATGAGAAGAGTGGATGAGGGGTTAGGTGAACAGTTGGTAGGCTTTAAGGAACAGGTGGGTTTAAAGTGCCCGTTTGAAGGAGCACAGGTTAGGAGAGAGACGGATGGAGCGAGGGAGGTCGCTCCAGTGCAGGGGGGCAGCTCAGAAGAAGTCCTGGATTCTAGAGTGGGAAGAGGTAATCAGAGTGGGGGAGAGGCGACGGTCATTGGCCGAGTGCAGGGAGCGGGCAGGAGAGTGAATGGTGAGGAGATTAGAGATATAGGGGGCAGTAGACTGGGAGAGAGCTTTGTAAGTGGTGGTGAGGAGTTTGAAAAGGATCCTGTAGGGGAAGGGGAGCCAGTGTAAGGCATGGTAGAGAGGGGAGGCAGAGGAGGAGTGGCGTGAGAGAAAGATGAGTCGAGCAGTTGCATTGAGAATGGAGCGGACCAAATGAAAAATAATATACAATTCAGGCTTGTGAATAATCAATAATTAAATATTTATTCTAATATAATATATAAAATAATATGTTAAAAAATCAACAATAATTTAACTAATATTAATATTGCCCAAATAATTGTCTTAAACATTAGTCATACCTAAAAACACTATCATTATGTACATATTGTCACAAGCCGCGGCGGTACTCACAGCCGCCGCGGCTCGCTTCCTGAGACCCCACCACTACAGTTGAACATTGGCGCTCTCCATTTGGAAACCATAGTCTTCCTCCTTATCGAATGTCCGGCAGTTCCCTTGATTCTGGGCCACCCCTGGCTATCCCGCCATAACCCTGTCATGGATTGGGTAAAAGGAGAAATTGTCCAGTGGAGCTCTCGTTGTACACAGTCTTGCTTGACACTACCTCTGCGTGTGATTTAGCCTATTCCGGAGTAGCTCCCTTCACAGTATCATGACTTCAGGGATGTTTTCTCCAAAAAGGCTGCTGACACTCTACCACCACACCGGGATTTTGACTGTGCCATTGAGCTCATTCCGGGTTCTAAATTACCCAAGGGACGCTTGTACTCTCTCTTCGGTCCAGAGCCCAAATCCATGCAAGAATATATTGATGAAAACCTGGAGAAAGGCTTCATCAGGCCATCCAAGTCCCCAGTAGGAGCAGGGTGCTTCTTTGTATCCAAGAAGGACGGTGGACTCAGACCCTGTATCGATTACCGGGGCCTGAATCTTATTACGGTTAAAAACATCTATCCTCTTCCTCTCATCTCCGTACTCTTTGACCAATTAAGAGGGGCAACTATCTTCACAAAGATTGATCTTCGAGGTGCCTATAACCTCATACGTATTAGAGCAGGTGATGAGTGGAAGACGGCATTCAACACGCTCTCGGGCCACTACGAATATCTGGTCATGCCGTTTGGCCTGAGGAAATGCCCCTGCAGTATTCCAGGATTTGATTAATGAGGTGTTACGTGAGTTTCTGGGACTCTTTGTTGTTGTCTACTTGGACGACATTCTCATTTATTCAGAATCGTTGTCAGTGCACCAGGGTCATGTCAGACAAGTCCTACAGAAATTGCGGGAACATCATCTCTACGCTAAACTCGAGAAATGCGAGTTCGAGGTCCAGAAGGTATCCTTTCTAGGTTACATAATCTCCTCAGAAGGTTTCTCTATGGATCCAACCAAGGTCCAAGCAATCCTGGATTGGGTCCAACCAAATAACCTCAAGGCGGTCCAGAGATTCCTGGGATTCGCCAATTATTACAGGAGATTTATTGGAGGCTTTGCTGATATCGTGGCTCCTATCGTCACCTTGACCCGCAAGGGAAGTGATCCAGCTGCTTGGTCCTTACTGGCAATAACTGCTTTCGAAACCCTGAAGAAAGCTTTTTTGTCTGCTCAAAGTCCTCAGACACCCGGATCCTAAGGTACCATTCATTCTTGAGGTAGATGCCTCAGACGTCGGTGCTGGGGCCATTCTGTCACAAAAGGATTACATCCGTGTGCCTTTTTTTCCCGTCAGTTCTCTTCAGCAGAAACCAATTATGACGTGGGAAACCGAGAATTGTTGGCAATTAAATGGGCCTTTGAGGAATGGCGACATTGGTTGGAGGGCGCTGCACACCAGATCTCCGTTATAACGGATCATAAGAACCTACAGTATATACAGTCAGCCAAACGACTGAACCCCCGATAGGCTTGTTGGTCACTGTTCTTCACTCGGTTCAACTTTATAATCACCTACCGTCCTGGTTCTAAAAATGTCCAAGCAGACGCTCTGTCCAGAAGTTTCCTGGCACATCATACTCCGATTACTAGTCCAGAACCTATTGTTCCCATGTCCGTGATTTATGCTGTGTTAACCCAACAGCTAAGCTGCACCCTACAAAGATTTCAGAAATTGGCTCCTGATAATACTCCAGTAGGATGCTTGTTTGTTCCAGTGCATCTTAGGAAGGCAATCCTTGCGGAAGCACACAATAATCAGACTGCTGGACATCCTGGAGTCTTCAAAACGTTGGAAATTCTTTCACGTACGGTATGGTGGCCATCTTTATCTGCTGACGTCAAGGATCACGTCCTGTCTTGTGATGTTTGTGCCAGAAACAAAATTCCCAGGACTCGTCCGGTAGGACAGTTGGTTCCTTTGGCCATTCCTGCAAAACCATGGACGCACTTGTCCATGGACTTTATAGTGGATCTGCCATTTTCTTCAGGACACAATACCATTTGGGTCGTGGTAGACCGGTTTAGTAAGATGTCTCTTTTTATTCTGTTACCCAGACTTTCTTCTGCTCGAGATTTGGTCGTCTTATTTATTCAGCACATTTTCCGGCTCCATGGACTTCCTACTGACATCGTCTCTGATCCGGGGTCTCAGTTCAAAGCACTGTTTTGGAAATCTTTCTGTACCCTTCTCGGAATCAAGGTCAGTTTGTCATCCGCATATCACCCTCAATCAAATGGGCAAACCGAGAGGGTTAACCAGTCCTTGGAGAAGTTTTTACGTTGCTACACATCAGAGTTCCATGACAACTGGTCCTCCTTGTTACCCTGGGCGGAATTTGCCTACAATAATTCCTGTCACTCATCCACCAAAACCTCTCAGTTTTTTTGCAATTATGATTTTCACCCTAGGTCCAACTCTTTATATTCACTCAAGTCCGTTGGTACCCAGGAAATCCGCTCCACTGCCAGGGATCTCAGAGTTATCTGGAAAAAGGTCCAGTCGTCATTAAGACAAGCCTCATTTGTGGCAAAAAAAATTTCGGACCGCCATCGCACCATCTGCTCCCTCAAGGTAGGCCAGAAAGTTTGGATGTCTACAAAAAATATCAGGCTTAGACAGCCCTGCAAGAAGTTGGGCCCTAAGTTCATCGGGCCATTTTCTATCATCAAGCAGGTTAATTCTGTGGCGTTTAGGCTAAAAATTCCGAGCTCCTTAAAAATCCCCAACACATTTCATTGTTCACTGTTGAAACCGGTACTATATCCTAGCCAAATTCAGTCTTCAAGTGTGCCTGGGGAAGATTCAAGCAAGCCACAGAGATTCTTTGTTCAGAAAATCCTGGATTCGAAAAAAGTGCAAGGACAGGTGCACTTCTTAGTACAGTGGAGGAATCGTGGGTTAGAAGAACGGTCTTGGATTCCGTGAAGACAACTCCATGCTCCTAAACAGTTGAAGGAGTTCTTCAAAAAATTTTCAAGGAAACCTGCATGTCGGGGTTCCTTAACCCCTCCTCAAGGGGGGGGTACTGTCACGAGCCGCGGCGGTACTCACAGCCGCCGCAGCTCGCTTCCTGCCTGCCCCAGCGTCCCGGCCGTCACCATGACGACCGGGACATCACTTCCCCTTCTTACCCGGCCGTCGCCAAGGCAGCGGCCGGACGCCTGTCACATAGCGCTGCATCCCGGTGCTGTTGGAAGCCGGGCGCATGCGCAAAATATGACACAGCCTGTGGGCTAATTAAAGGGGACTAGTTACAGGCATTAGCCTGCATCTGTGTGCACCTATCAGGGTTTAGCCCTGATTGGTCTGGTGCTATGTTTCTCATTAGTCTGCAGGGGTGCATGTAAGTTTTGATTGGGCCAACTGTGTATTTAAGGCAATGAGGTCTGCTGCCTCATTGCCGGTTATAGCTTCTGTGCTCCAGTCTGTTGACCTGCTTGTTCCTGTTCTAGTCTTCTGAGACCGATACTGATTTCCCGTGTATGACCCTTGGCTTTGAATTGGACTTCGCTTGTGTTTCCTGTGACCCCTGACCTCAGCTTGTTTACTGATACTGTTGTCTGCTGCCGGCCCTTGACCTCTGCGTGGACCTCACTCTGCTTGCCTGGGTTCTCCCCAGCCGATACACACTTCACGACCCTCTGTCAGTCTGCGGCCCAGTCTGTCCCCACCATCTGGGGCTCCAGTGAACACCTGACTGGCAGAGTAGATTCCGGGTTGTGTTGTGCCGGCTGGAGGGGTTCCTAACACATATATCCAAAATAAATAACAATTTTCATTACTAAATACAAGCGTCCTAATATAACAATAAGCATATCTAATGAACTTATTAAAGGAGCATGGTGAGGTAATTTAAAATTATATCAGTCACAGTGTCATGGTGAGATAAAAATGCAATAGCACATTTGGAGCTTTCAATGTGTCAACTTTTTTAGAATTACAATATCAATCATCGAAACTGTGCTGGAGAATTTTAGAAAAATTTAATTTAACATTAATAGGTGAAGAATTAGAAAACTTGATTAGCTTATCAATTACTGAAGCTCTAAAAGCATTAGTGACCACAGTTGTCTTTAATGGATTACTTTCAGGGTTGGAAGTGATTTAGCAATAAGTTTGTACATTAATTTTTATTATTGTTGTTCCTTATATTGTTGCTCATTAGAGACAGGAGTAGGGCCATCTTTGTACAGGTAGTGACCTGGAAACTTTGTCCTGTCTTATGAACCAGGAAGCAGATCCAGACAGAAGAATAGTTGAACACACAAGCTAAGAAGGTATGATAGTAGTCAAAATCACAAGCTGAGGTCAGGAATGCAGGGAGCAGTCAAAGTTAAATGGGAGGAATGCAGGTGAAGGCACTAATGAGGTGTAATGTCATAATCCCTTGGCAATTAAAAAACAAAATCTCAGAGTAACAGTTATAAATACTAGTATATGATGTCATTGTGTATTGATGTTTTGCACATTCACACATAATGCTAGGACTAGCAACGATGACTCATCTAAGCGAAGAAGAAGTGCCATGCACATTTTGAGGATCAAGGAGAGGAATGTAAGATATTGTTATATTCCTTTTGTAAAGGAATTCCATTTGTAAAGAATATGTACTCATTTTGTTTGTAACTTTACAATGTACCAATATTTGTAATTATGCTTAGTATGATTGTCTATGTGTAACAATAACAACTATTCAAGAATATACAATTGGTTCAGTTTCTCCACTAGATTCTATTTCTTGTACTAATAATCCTAATGAAAGTGGGTTTTCCCACTGAAATAAAAGACAACATTAAAACATTTGTAACCCAAAAGGGAGCTCAAATTATGATCAAAAGGGCCGGTAGCTGGTAAAAAGGAATTTGCTATACTCTGGTGCAATGCAAAGAAAAGAAAAAAAAACACCAGTGCTAAGCCTAAAATGAATTTAGAATGTATAATAATACAGATTAGTAAATAACTAACTTGAAGTCTGACTTCTACAGTCATGGCCAAAAGTTTTGAGAATGACACAAGTATTGGTTTTCACAAAGTTTGCTGCTTCAGTGTATTTAGACCTTTTTGTCAGATGTTGCTATGGTATACTGAAGTAAAATTACAAGCATTTCTTAAGAGTCAAAGGCTTTTATTGACAATGGGCCTGATTCATTAAGGAACATGGGCAAGAAATTTCTTACTTAAGTCTCCTGGACAAAATCATGTTATAATGCAAGGGGTGAAAATTAGTTTTATATTATGCACATACGTTAAATACTGTCTGTTTTTTCATGTAGCACACAAATATCAACTTTAAATTTCAGAGTACAAATAAGCTATCAAGCATTTGTGTGCTATATGAAAAAACCGCCAGTATTTAACTTATGTGCAAAATAGAAAACTAGTTTTCACCCCTTGCACTTTAACATGGTTTTGTCCAGGAGACTTAAGTAAGAAATTTCTTGCCTAAGTTCCTTAATGAATCAGGCCCAATTACATTAAGTTTATGCAAAGAGTCAATATTTGCAGTGTTGACCCTTCTTTTTAAAGACCTCTGCAATTCGCCCTGGCATGCAGTCAATCAACGTCTGGATCACATACTGATGGTTTTTGTTTGTCTACCCGCCTCTTGAGAATTGATCACAAGTTCTCAGGGGGAATAAGGTCTGGGAAAGTTCCTGGCTATGGACCCAAAATTTTGATGATTTGGTCCCCAAGTCACTTAGTTATCCCTATTGCTTTATGGCAAGGTGCTCCATCATGCTGGGAAAGACATTGTTCGTCACCAAACTGTTCTTGGATGATTGGGAAAAGTTGCTCTTGGCGGATGTTTTGGTCCCATTCTTTATTCATGGCTGTGTGTGCCACTCTGTTGGCTGAGAAGCAACCCCACTGATAAATGGTCTCAGGATGCTTTACTGTTGGCATGACACAGGACTGATAGTAACGCTCACCTTTCCTTTTTTGGACAAGCGTTTTTCCAGATGCCCCAAGCAATCTGAAAGGGGATTCACAAGAGAAAATAACTTTACCCCAGTCCTCAACAGTCCAATCACTGTAACGTTTGCAGAATATCAGTCTGTCCCTGATGTTTTTTTTCTGGAGAGAAGTGGCTTCTTTGCTGGCCTTCTTGACACCAGGCCATCCTCCAAAATTAATTGCCTCACTGTGCGTTCAAATGCACTCACATGTGCATGCTACGATTCCATTGCAAGCTCTGCACTGGAGGTGCCTCGATTCCACAGCTGAATCAATTTTAGGAGACGGTCCTGTCGCTTGTTGAATGTTCTTGGGTGCTCTGAAGCCTTATGCAGATAACCATGGTTAACAGAGGAATAACAATGATTTCAAGCACCTCCTTTTAAAGCTTCCATTCTCTTATTCTAACAAAATCAGCATGACAGAGTGATCTCCAGCCTTGTCCTCGTCAACACTCTCACTTGTGTTAACGAGAGAATCAATGACCTGATGTCAGCTGGTCCTTTTGTGGCAGGGCTGAAATGCAGTGGAAATGTTGTTTTTGGGATAAAGTTGTCATGGCAAAGAAGGACTTTGAAATTAATTGCAGTTCATCTGATCACTCTTCTTGACATTCTGGAGTATATGCAAATTGCCATCATAAAATCTGAGGCAGCAGACTTTGTGAAAAATAATATTTGTGTCATTCTCAAAACTTTTGGCCAACTTTTGGCCATGACTGTAGTTAATAGATCATTGTAATACTATCAACAACAATAAAAACACCAAAAATATATCAAATAAATAAAATTAATTACCCCCACAATGTACACTGTAAATCACACATGTACTAGTCTAAATGATCATGTAATAAATTATGATCAGATTAATGGTGGTAGGTAAAGTCACACCCTGAATATGACACACTGTATCTAAAAAGTATATAAACAATGAACTGTGCAAATTAAGTGAAGTTCTACAAAAATCTATTGACCTGGTAGAACGTGAATTTGCACAAAAAAAAATGTAAATATTTATCCAGACTTCTTATGGCCTTTGGATCCTGTGGACTTAATAATAAGGAATGTGACATAACTGCTTAACGGACCAAAAAGTTCAGCAGCCGTTTATGAGAGAAGTCGGATCTGACAGCACACCACTGACCATGCACAGGCTCTTTTGAGAAATCTGATACTGACACCAAATCTAGAAAGAATGTTGCCCCCCGATATTCCTAGGGGAGGTGAGAACTGTCCAGCTGGAATAATATGCACCAGACCAATGAGTACTGCACTGATCTACAGCAGTTCAAAGTCGATCACAATCTGCCCATATATCAGGACCAAGAAGTCTAGCAGCTGTTTATGGGAGGAGCCGGATCTGATCATGTGCAGGTTCTTCAGAAAAAAGCTGTTAATGATCCCAAGGCTAGAAACAAAGCTGCTCCCCGATATTTCTAGGGGAGGTATGGTCCACCAGCTGGAAAAACACGCACCAGACCAACAAGTATTTTAATTGTTAGATTTCCTTTCTCCTATGGAATTTTCTACACTGATTCATCATCATCATCATCAGCTATTTATATAGCGCCACTAATTCCGCAGCGCTGTACAGAGAACTCACTCACATCAGTCCCTGCCCATTGGAGCTTACACTCTAAATTCCTTAACACACACACAGACAGAGACTAGGGTCAATTTGATAGCAGCCAATTAACCTGCCAGTATGTTTTTGGAATGTGGGAGGAAACCGGAGCACCCAGATGAAACCCATGCAAACATGGAGAGAACATACAAACTCCACACAGATAATGCCATGGTCGGGAATCATACTTATGACCCCAGTGCTGTGAGGCAGAAGTGCTAACCACTAAGCCACCGTGCTGCTACTGATTTAAGTTTTGTGAGCCATAAAACATCCTATGATTACAGACTATCTTCTGTATGTTTTTTTTATTAATACTATATCAAAGGAGCACTGAATTTATGCACACTACAAAAAAGAACTACGGTACTGTAGGACTTGTATTTACAAATTTTTACCTTTGAATGAATGGGTTCAAGGAATTCAGGATATTACAATGGTTACTTGCTTTGTCAAGTTTATCCAAGTTTATACTTTGTTACCTCCATTATAAAAACTTGCTTTCATAGGCAGAGGTTTTGTCTGCAATTTTGCCTGTTTAATTCAATGTATTTTATTTATCATGTATTATTAATTTGATATCACTCAAGAGCTACCAAAATCCATCACTGAAGTCAGGTGGAACAGGTTGAGCAAAGGCGCACAGTGATTGGACTCCGATTTTTTCAGGTGTGGGCTTCTTGCCCCCTTGGTTTAGTTTACATCTCTTCAATGCCGCCACAGGTATTTGGCAGGCTGCACAGTGCATGAAGCCTTCAATATCCATCTCTTTGTCTGGAAGTTTGCAAGGGAGCAGATTGCCATGATCTGTACTATTTACCTCAGTGTTGTGTGCTAAGTTGCCCCTATTGCGAAGATGTGCCAAGTGCATGCACCTTTCTTTCGAGTGCTTGGGGAATTGCATGGATACTTCAGTTTAATTGCAGTGAAAATGTTCCATGTGCAGGGTTATTTTTGAGAGGTTTTTCTCACAGTACAAGCAGTACTGCTTTTTGTTATACGCCCTGGAGCCATCACTGTTTCTGGATACCATTTGGACAGACACCACATCGTTCCTCTGACCCTCTGTGTTTAAGACGCTGCTGCCAACAGGTTGGGGATGGACCTGCGTAGAACATATCGCTGGGTACCTGCACTTTGCTTCACTGACGGGCAATGGGGCATCACTGCTGATGTCTGAACCGCTCTCCTCTGAAGCTTCAGGGGCATACTCATCTCCACTGCTCTCTGGGCTATAATCTGAGTCTCCGCTGGGATCTGTCATGCTCCACTGTCCCCACTTTACTTTCAGCAGCAGAGGGATGTGACCGTTTCTTTATCCCCACCGAGAGTAAAATGCGCGGGGACATATGACCTCCAGCAGTGGGGCGCGCACACACTCTCCCTTCCACATCAGACACACACACAGTGTTGTTCCGACAAAAGTGACTAGCTGGGATACGCCATATTTTTATGCGGAGCATATCAGCAAGGTCCCCTGTATTGACCCCACAGTGTTGGTGTGTAAACAGGTCAATGTCCCCAGAAGCATAGAAATGCAACTACACACACACATGCACACACACACATGCACACACATCATATTGACATAAGCCCCCCTGCCCACACACACACGCACACATTACATTGACATAAGCCCCCCTGCCCGCACATGCACGTTACATTGACATAAACCCCCCTGCCCTCACACTTACCCGTTAGCCACTTCCAGCCATGCTTGATTCTCTACATACATGGGACTGCGCCTGTCCCGTGGTGCTAGTCCCATGTGACATCTGTTACTTCTGTGATAGGGTGAGGCCACACATAGGGGTAGGTAGGGACAGATCCACGGGCACTATTCCTGTTAAGGCCTGTGACCAATCCACCCCTGAATATTTGTACAGTATTGTTTTGGTTATTAAGAGTTTTATTTTTTGTTATAGAGCCGTTTATTTATTACAATTTGTTTCAGTGAGATTTATTTCAATAAACATTTAATTTGTTTATACAGCTGAAATGTGGCCTCTAAATTGAAAGTATAGTGATTCCATGGAGGCTCATGACACAAAGTTCAATATGAAACCACAACGTGAAGAATGGACAAGGTCCGGAAGACAGGGGGTTTGAGTACAGTCTAGCACTAGTCACATCCACACAGTAAATTGTCCATGCTCACCCAGACGGCACCAATTATTATTCCCACCAAGATGGTTGGTCCTGTGCCCTTTTTCGTCCAGGGCACTAATATATCTAATTGTGGCTCTTGTTAAAGCATCTAAGAAGATATAAAAATCAATTAACCCAAAATGTAACACTAACAAATAAAAATGTATTAAAGTTTAACAATGCAGAAGGACTTTATAACACCCCTAATTATGTATAATAATAAGTGATAAGCCAATTTTTGTCTGTAGGGCTAGGAACCGGAATATCTTTTTCTTTAATATTTTAGTTGTCTTTTGTTCATGTTCACTTTGAACTACTTGTGCTTGCAGTGTCAGGAACCAGACTACCCTTTTAGAGCTCACAATTTCACCTATAGTCATTGAACGCTGAGATCCAATGAAAGCAGTAGATACACAGGATCATGTGGCCCACAACTTTACCATAGCTTTTATAAGCGTCAGAATATTATATGGTACCACAAGACATGACATTTATAAACATCATATTTAATGTAGGATTTAATAGGTTTTCTAATTAAGTTACTAGATATTTACTCAAATTACATTAATTCTTACAATAATGCACAGAAATCATGCAGAACTATTACTTATATTAAACTGCACTATGATTGAATTAAGTGCTTTTTATGCCTATTATATGTTCCATAAATGTTTTTCTGCTCACCTCAATAAGTTATTTCTGTTCATTTAAGCTCTAACTATTTTCAGATTAAGTGGAAACCTAGCAATCTGCAAAAATTGTGAAACATCTTGTGTGGAGGTTGCACAGTATCCTTGCGTGAATCATCTCAAATATCCTTTCTTGAAGATCTTTGTTTTTTTGTTTTGTTTCTTTTCTTTTATGGTTACTCAATTCTAGAATATTTATCTTTTCTAATAAACTAATAGAAATGTTTCTTTAATAATTTGCTTTATCATATGGAAGTTAATTATACAATACTTTTTTATTTCTTCTATTTAAATGTTTTTCTTAATGATCTAGCACAGCTGCTTGAATATTATTTTTCTATAACACAAGATCAATTTAAAAATTACAAGCCAGGTTTTGGGCTCAAGGTTATGGTATGTTACAAGCAACGTTGTTTTTTTGTTTTAATTGAAAAAACTTTTTTGGAGTTTTTGAATTAGACAACAAACAAAATCAACAAACCACAACAAACCAACCAACCCCTAGGTACATTTACAAAGTACAATCTAACCCAAGGTACCTAGAATGAAATCTGGTGATTTACAAATCAGGTAAAATACAGATCAATATTGTAAATGATGTCAAAATGTATCATACACAAGTCAGCTCAATATACAGTCAAAGGAATTAGTAGAGTTGAAAGGCGCAAGTGACAAAATGCAATGATACAAACGTTTTTGTTTTTTCTTATTATTTGGCGGTGTTAGAGCCCAGGGGGTGTATTTACTAAACTGCGGGTTTGAAAAAGTGGAGATGTTGCCTATAGTAACCAATCAGATTCTAGTGGGTAAATGTATCAAGCTCCGATTTATTCAGAGATTAAAAATCACTGCAAATTAGTCCTCAAGTCGCCAGATGTATTGAGCTGTTTTTTTACTCTGATCTTCAAAATCGCTGGTCATCTCTCGTGATTTGCTGGGAGTGCAAACACGCATGTGTTTAGCCAACTCTCCCGTGTTTAGATAACGCTCCAATGTTTAGGTAAAAGATGCAATATGTAACATGCTGCTTCCTTGCTGCGGGATTAGTAAACACATCACAGGTACACTGCCCTGCCAATACAGGTGCAGGTCCTGGCGGCTGTCAAAAGTTTAAAAATAGATAAATGTTTGAAATAAAATATGCGTGGGGTCCCCCGTCCGAGCACAAGAGCCAGGAGACGGTCCTGGCGCATGCTGGATGTTCTTTGGTGCCCTGAAGCCGTATTCACAACTATTGAACCTCTCTCCTTGAAGTTCTTGATGATCCGATAAATGCGATAAATGGTTGATTTAGGTGCAATCTTACTAACAGCAATATCCTTGCCTGTGAAGTCCTTTTTGTGCAAAGCAATGATGACTGCACATGTTTCCTTGCAGATAACCATGGTTAACAGAGGAAGAACAATAATTTCAAGCATCAACCTCCTTTTAAAGCTTTCAGTCTGTTATTCTAACTCAATCAGCATGACAGAGTGATCTCCAGCCTTGTCCTCGGCAACACTCTCACTTGTGTTAACGAGAGAATCACTGACCTGATGTCAACAAGTCCTTTTGTGGCAGGGCTGAAATGCAGTGGAAAGGTTGTTTTTGGGATAAAATTCATAGGCATGGCAAAGAGGGACTTTGAAATTAATTGTAATTAATCTGATCACTCTTTATGACATTCTGGAGTATATGCAAATTGCCATCATAGAAACTGAGGCAGCAGACTTTGTGAAAAATAATATTTGTGTCATTCTCAAAACTTTTAACCATGACTGTACATCCCACCAGGGGGGTCTCTTGTCTATGTTTAGCTGTGTGTCTGTGTGTGCTAGCAAAGGGAAAAGGTTAACAGATAGATGACTACATTATATATTTAAATGTAATGTCTTTGGATTGTAAGCTTACTTGTTTAAACAACTTCTGATGTATAGCAAATGTAGGACCTATACCTGTCCCTAATTGTATCAAGAGATAGGTACCAAATAGTCCATCTGTGCGGCACAGAGAGTTACATTAAACCCGGTATATTCACAGACACTAACAATTCTTCTGGTATTTGTAGAAGGTGGTTAAAATCGCAAACGGTTTTTATACATAAAAATGTTATTAAATGTATATCAGACAAGACACAAGTTCATCTTGTAAAACAGTTCATAACAATATCATATTTATACACAAACTTCTTTCAGTGAAAATTGAATTCTTTATTAATTAAAAAGAGAATGGAAAGGATAGCCCATTTAAAACATAGTGTATTGAAAACTGCATCACCCACTAGAAACATCAGAGAGAGAATTATCCAATAATACAGTAACTGCTCCAAACCCCTCTGAAAACATAATACAAGACCGTCTTAGACAACATAGAATGACAATAGAATGGTGATATTCAAAAAGAGATAATAACTTTTTCTATAAAATAATTTTCTTTTACATGTATCCACAAAATAGCAATCTTAGAGCAAACAAGCTAAAAAATCACAGAGGGGTGGGAATTCCAAAGGTTATACTATGGCTATATTAAACAATTAATGTATCATATTGTGCTATTCTTCACTAAGGAACCACATGAGTTGAAAGTCCTGCATAGGGCCCCAGGAGACAAAGGGCTAGATTTACTAAGCTGCAGGTTTGAAAAAGTGGGGATGTTGCCTATAGTAACCAATCAGATTCTAGCTGTCATTTATTTAGTTTCTTCTACAAAATGACAGCTAGAATCTGATTGGTTGCTATAGGCAACATCCCCACTTTTTCAAACCCACAGCTTAGTAAATCTAGCCCAAAGTGTTGAGATGGTATATTTACTTTATCTCACACTTAGCTAAAACTATAGACACATTATTCCTTCTCTAGGTATTAGCTATCTTCTCTATGGTCCAAAAGTTTTTTAGACCTTTAACTGTGCAAACATGGCACAAATTAAACCGAGCAAAGACCGAATGCCATGATTGACTCTTTATGTGTCTCCCTCTCTCTTTCTCTGGAAAGTTTCAGTTTTGGTCTCTCTAAAGGCAATCCCCTTCCCATCAGTTTGTTTGTTTCATTTCCTGTATGGGAGTTTTATCCCATTGCCTCAGTTTAGTTCACTTTTTTGGTATGGTTTTTAACAATGTGTAAATTATGTATGTTGTACAGCAGTAATCGAGCACCAACTTCATTATTTTTTTTCTCCACTATGAAAGAGAGTACCCGGCTGATTTTTTTTGTGGTAGTAATTTATACCTTTTTTAAACACCCCCCAAAAAATGTGATCCCTAATGTCAATTGAATCTAGCGTTTTTAATGATATTCGAAAAACGTGCGTTTTTGCCGTAACGCAAAACATGAGGCAGATAAAGTAATTTGGTTTGGATTTTTGGATTCGGGAGGAAGAGTTACCTTAGGGGTCTAAATTTTGTGTTGATTTCTTAATAAACACCCGTAATACTACAAATAAACTAGATAAAGAAGCCGCGATTAGTAAATTATTTAATAAATTGAAAAATTTATATATAATCAACTAATTGAGAGACAGTCGAGATATTTGGCAGAAATAGTTGTTTTGACATCCTCTCTTTCATAGAAATCTGAGATGGGTGGTGGACAACCCTGGTTGAACTGACATGGAATGACCCACCACATTAACGCTGTTCCCTGATTTTGTATGTTTGGTTGTTAACTACAAAATTAATTTGAATATTTGTTTGAATATTAAAAGTTATTTTGCACGCAACACACATAACACATCTAAAAAAACTTTGGAGGTGATACCTGTTTAAGAATTAGTGTTAACAAGGACACTTTAAACAAGTTTGTCCTTAAGATTGAGGGCACCTTTATATATGTAATGAGGCCTTTCTGGCAACACTTTTGATAAAATATGGTCTTCCTAAAGAGACCCCAGTATATGGAAAAAATATTCTCAACTCTTTTGTGCTGAGAATTATACTCAATTATAACCACATACTCTGCCTTCCTCATCTTTTTCAGTTTCTTATTTGAATCAAATAAAGAGCACTGGATTATTTTTAAACTTTGTCAATTACTTTATCCATTGTAGAAGGTTTATGACCTTTGTTCAGAAATGTATTTCTCATGTCCTGGGTTTTGTCTTTAAGGATAATCTCATCAGTACAATTTATTTTTCATTGCATAAATTGACCCACCAGAATATTCTTCAGCGATCTATGATGGTGCTCACTAGATGCCATTATAAATGGATTAGAATCAGAAGGTATTGGTACATAAACAATCATTCAATGCATATAGAGTTAAATCTAAAAATATCACAGAATTATTGCTAATCTCAAATGTAAACTGGATGTCATTTTGATTCAGTAAGTTGCAAAAGGAATCCAAACTTCTCTCACCACTTCAAATAAACAGGATGTCATCTATATATCTGGTCCAGGACATTAGGTTTGCCCCAAAGGAGTATTGACTCCCCACAAGGTGATCTTTTAGAAATAAATAAGGTGATCTGGGATAAAAATTAATTTTCAAAACTTGGGGCAAACCTAGTGCCCATTGCCACCCCAATATACTGTAGGTGATACTATCCATTAAAATACAAAAAAAAGTTAGAAGTAATTTTATCCCTTCCAAAATAAAATCTTTAATTTCTTGCTTTATGCTTTTATCTAAAAAATACTGAGTGGCTTTTAATGCCATCTCTATTCCTGATACATATATATATATATATATATATATATATATATATATATATATATATATATATAACGATTTAACATTTGCTGTGACTAAGAAGAAATTACTCTACCATTTGATACTTTTTATTTTTTCTAACACATCAATTGTGTCCTTAAAACAAGATTTGTTTTTAACTACCAATGGTTGTAGATAATGATCAATCATCTCCAACAAGTTAGCAGTCAAAGATTTTGTGCCTGCCACTAATGGATGACCTGGCGGATTTATAGAATCTTTGTGGATCTTAGGCAAGACATAAATCATCGGAGTGGTGGGATAATAAATAGTCAAATAATCCACCTCTCTATTAAAACACCCTTTTGTTTAAAATTAGTAAAAACAACCTTTAATTTAGATCTTAGAGATTTAGTGGGGTCATTTTTTGGTACTTCATATGTTATGCCATCCCTGAGTTGTCTATTGATCTCTTCTACATAAAATAACCACACCTCCACTGTCGAAGTCGTATAATTGCATAAACAAAAGTATATTGGTTAATAATATTTTGTCGTGCGATTGCGACCAGTATGCCACGTAACACGTGGCATACCACGATCGCACGGTAAAATACGCACGCACACACTCGTACTCTAACATTTAGTCATTTATATAATTCATATTTATATTGGTTCCATTCCACAGTGATTTATAAGCAGATAGTATTTAGTTTATTACTAGTTTATATATTATGATTATATGTACACTTTAGTGTTATTTAAGGTTGAGCTTACAGGAAACATGTCATGTCTGGTATCATTTTAATCCCCTATTCATCAGCAGTTGTCCGGTTGCTTCACCGAAGAGATCACACATTGCATACTCTAGTTAGCGATGTTAGGGTATAAATGTTTAAAGAAATACTGACTATAAAATGCTAATAGACTAGTTGTAACTGGATTCTTGGCGGGAAAGTCAGAGCACAACCACCTTTGGATATTTTGGATATTTTGGTTTGAACTGGCCTATGACTTGCAGCACTCTGGACCTTCCTGATACCTGTACCAATAGAAGCAAGCCACACCATCTGCATTGTTTTCACTAGCCTCAGTCTTCTCCGACCACAATATTCTGGAGTGAAGTACTGTACGCTGGTACCAGTGGGAGTGCAGCTAGCGCAAGCGAGCGCAGCCGTATGTATGTATCTTTTGGTATTGGCTGTACTGTATTATAATCATGTATTGAATTGTTACATTTTGCATCTGCTAAAATAAATTACTTTGTGCTTTGGAAACACAAATCGCTTATGCAATGCTTATTTGAAAACGATAGAATTACTTTAATACCACCTTTATCAGCTGGTTTAATAACCAAATCAGAATTCTCATGTAGATTTTCAGGACTGAATTGTAATTATATTTAAGGTTGGAGTTCTTCTTCTTTCTGAAATATACTTTCTCGCAGCTATCAATCTGTCTTATTGTTTGATACTGCCTATTCACTATTTATTGTGTGAGTAGTTAGAATGATGGTTTGACTTTAAATCATTTAGTAAGGAAAACAGAAATACACTGTCAAGTCTTTTATTTCTTTGATCTTATGCACGTGAACTGTGGGAGAGATGACTATACTATTATAAAGGATTCCCGAAAAGGAAAGCAAATATGATACTCATGGATCAGAATCGTTTATTAAGTTTCTGTTCATGTTTTTATCCTCTATCATGAAAGGTGTGCTACAAGTAACTTCTATTTTCGGGACCAAAGGGACCAAGGAGTAAAGAAGAAATCTAAATATCTTGGATTTTTTTTAGACCATTGAAAAACTCACTAAACATTTTAGAGCTCGGTTACTTCATACCTATTTCCATCAAGTCTTCGTTCAGTGGTGCCTTGGTATATAGAGAGCGCCTAGCCACTTATTTTTTTGATTTTGTATTTTATTTATCTCAGTGAGGTGTGACTGTGTTAGGATTGTGTGCGGGCTGCATTCTATTGTGTGCCATTTGCTGTGTATACATTCCTTGATTAGTTATTTCTTTGTGCCACTACTTAATTTCTCCACAGCACAATTAGATTAAGCCAGAATTGATTGAGTTTCCCGATTTTGCCTCCACTTTGCGGGTTATGATTATATGATATTATTAAAGGTGAGTGATCAGAAATGCCTCTGGGCCAGTATTCTTCTTTTTGAGGGGTCAAGCTATGAGAAACCAGGGGAAGGTCAATCCAGGACAACGTGTGGTCAGACATGGAATGACAGTAAATTTTTTGTCTTGGGGAGATCTAAGCCTCTATATGTTGGTCAAACCTAGATCTGCTATCTTATGTTAATGGCCCACAAACCTTTTTTCAACGCAGAATTCCTCCACCTGTTAGGCTGATGTTCCATAACATTATTAAAGTTGCCCATTCTTAGGAAACAAAAAGTATATTGAAGAGGATCTGAACAATAAAGTAATACTTAGGAATTACAATAAACACGTTAGTAAGCAGTGGTAAACCCTTTTAACTATCTATATCCAGTCTGCAAGCCAGACAAGTCCTACAGAAAAACTATTGACTACAAAGTCCTTAACGCAGTAGCTCCTCCATTGGCAGCAGCTGTCCATGATATGATGACTGTCGTTGAAAAATTTCCAGAAAAAACTGAGGAGTGTGAAATGCAGTTTTTTCATTTCCTACTGCATCTGAAACTCAGCTTGATTTTACATGGGATGGACTTCAATATACCCTGACAGAGATTTGGCTAATATTATAGAGAAGATTGATGATATTCTGTTGTATGGACATACACAAAATATGGTTAAAAAAGACTTACAGACTTTCACATTATATATGACAGAAAGATGATGAAAAATGAATCCTTCCAAAGCGCAGGGAGCTGCACAATCAGTAAACTTTTTGGGAATTATTTGGACTGGTCCACATACCACAGTCAGTGCTTGATGCTATTGGTCAACTGATATTCACAGCAAATATAAGAAGCACAAATTGTGCTAAAAGTCATTTGATAATGGAGGGCTTTTGTGCCCTATTTGAGACAGATTTACGACCTAACTACAATGTTACCAGAAAGAGAACAGAGTTAGTATGGACCAGTGGAAGCTTTAGAAGCATAAAAGCAAGCAATTACAGCATACAATGCACTGGAGCCACCACAAACTGATCAGTATTTTACCTTGGATGTCACAGTAACAGAACATAGAATGTAATGTTGCCTATGGCAGAACTTTTGTGTGTTGCTTGGAAAATTTGCCTTTAGGGCATAACAATTCTCACCAGCCCAGAGAAGGTACTCTCCTTTGGAAAAACAGCTATTAGCAGTGCACAGCATTGCAGCATGTTGAAACAATGACGAAACAGCCTGTCACTGTAAAGACTGATCAATGTATAGCGGATGAGACAAGAAGAACTGGGAGCAAGAACAGCAGTAGCCCAGAAGTCCAGCCTGCACAAATGGAAATGGTATCTAAGTGAGAGAGATGGATTGTCATCACAAGAGCCAGCTGACATCCATACCCAGTCGGCAGGGGTAGTATCCTTTGAAGCAGTTGAAAATGAGACCCATCCATTACAGATAGGAAGAGGACCAGTGGAAGAGGTACCCCCTCTGGCACAGCTGCAAGTAGAACTGAAGCAGTGGCCTGCTGTACTCATGGATCATTATACCTTACACAAAAAGAAAGAAAATGGACAGTAGCTGCATACCAACCCTTAACAAAGACTACGCCAGACAGGGGATGGAGATTCAGGTCAGTACACTTAAATGAAAACATTTAATTTGGTGCTGGAAGAAACTGAGGGATGAGCAGCCATCTACACTGATAGTTGGACAGATTACAAGAGATGCATAATTGACAGCAAGAACAAAAGGTTAGGGAAAGGAAAAGAAATATGGGGAGGACCAGAGATATAGGACGCTATTTGGACTCATTGTCACAGACAAAGTATCCAGGTGGTCAATGTGCATTATATTGTAGTTGGTCTGACACAAATTGAAGGCTGAACTGTAATTGAACAAGAAGCAACAGAATTACTGAGTCTGGGGAAGTGGACACACCAGCAATCTGAACACAGAGAAGCTCAAGTTACTAGAGATTTGGCCAACTGAAAATGCATACCTATTACACATTTGATGGTAAGAGATATTGTGTAGAAGTGTACTATGTGTCAAGAACTAAATACCAGAAAGAAATTGACTAGTGGCAGTTCTATCCACAGAGAAAAAGTAAAAGGACAAGTGTGTAGATGGACTTTATTGGTCTCTTACTAACAGGAAGAAGTAAAGTACAGTACTGTTGCACTGCAGGGGATACTTACTCTGGTGTCTTGGTTGTTGTCGCCAGTACTTCTGCTGATCAAGCAACTACCATAAAGACTTTGTAGGACTCCTACAGAAATGCACTTCACTGGAAAGCAAACCAAATATTGGACAGAGGAAACCATGTTCACAGGGGGTACCACATTCCCTATTATGCCAAAGCAGCAGGTTAAATAGAAAGAATAGCTGAAACAACAGACAACTGGGACATTGAGGGGATGGGATATTGAGGCAGGCAATGCACAGTGTGAATTAGAGAATGCATGGTGATCAAATTCCATTCCAAAGAATGATGACAAATCCACACCCCAGATCCACTCATAGTGTATTTTTGACTACTAAGCATCAGCTACCAATGGCTAATATCAAGACCCCATAAGAAAGAGTGTTTAAAGAAATAAATAACTTTGAGATTACACTAACATGATGCCTGTCTGTTGGAAATGAAAAGAAGAGGTTCACAAAACGCGTAAGTAGCGGTTAGCTACATGGACTCCGACATAAAGGACAATGTTAATCCACCATCCATTAAATTGATATAAGCTGTTGAAACCTGACTCTTTTTTAATTTAAATTTACTGATGATTTTTCACTATTTTAGCAATTTCCGTATTTAGACAATAAAAAAACCCCAAACTTTTCTTGAGATCCTCTTGGACTTGAATACGGACGGACATACATGCGATTAATGTTCAATTTTTTAAAACTCAAATTGTGTTCACATTGCATTTCAATATGTATAAGGCCCATGTTTAATAAGTCTTATTTGAATGTGTGCAGTAGTAAGGTGGTCTCATTGACAGAGCCTACAAGATGAAAAATAATTAAGGGAACTATCTGGTTGGCAAATTTTACATATTGTGTTAATATAACTGATCAATCTTTTGCATATGCTGATATATTTATGTTGCAGGGAATATTTTATGTTCGTGGAGATATGGCTATTCATATTACTCTGCCAGGGTGATAAACAGTATTGCTTGTGGTCTGGCCAAAACCATTAATGACACAAGCTTAGTTATAGTTTTATTAAACCATTAGTTAAGAGATGTTAGAGAATGAATGTTACAAAATTGAGTTGCCATTAATTATTTGCTCTTCAAGGCAGGTTAAAGATATCAATATTTCAATTGATTATATTGCTTTAATGTCACTGACAATTATAAAACCATAAAGCAGGGAGTGGGCCAATTAAAAGAATTACAAGAAAGGATGAGCCAGGATAAATGGTCCCCATTTGATTTGGTTTAAAGGGTGGGGAGTTTGGTTTACAGGACTTTTGAATACCATCATTTTGTTTTGTTTGTACTATACATTTATGCCAAATTGTTGAAGAATTGTATAAGTAAGTGTTGAAATAATCTTGTTAAGGCTTTATTGTTACAAACAGTAGGGCACCTTGGCTATTATAGGAAATGGTAAGGCGTATGTGACTTATGTGGACTATACACCGATTAGCCATAACATGATTATTTCATTACAATTGCACCTGTCAAGGGGTGGGAAATACTAGGCAGCAAGTATACAGTCAGTTCTTGAAGTTTAAGTATAGGAACCATGAAAATTGGCAAGCATAAGGATATGAGAGACTTTGACATGGGCCAAATAGTTATGGCTAGATGACTAGGACAGGTCATCTAAAACAATGAAAGGTCTTGTGGGGTGTTCGAAGTATGCAGTGGTTAGTAAATACCAAAAGTGGTCCAAGGAGGGACAATCAGTGAACCGGTGAAATGGGCATGGGCGCTTAAGGCTCATTGATGCGGATGGAAAGGCTAGCCCATCTGGTTCAATCCCATAGAATAGTTATTGAAGCACAAATTGCTGAAAATCTTAATCATGGCTAGACAGAAATAAGTCAGAGTACACAGTGCATCACAGCTTGCTGCGTATAGGGCTGTGTATGGGACTGCATAGCTGTAGATCAGTCAGAGTGAACATGCTGATCCCTGTCTATCTCTGAAAGCACCTACAATGGGCACATGAGCTCCAGAACTGGACTATGGAGCAATGGAAGAAGGTTGCCTGATCTGATAAATCACGTTTTCTTTTACATCATGTGGATGGATGGATGCGTGTATGTCATTAACCTGGGTAATAAATTACACTATGGGAAGAAATTAAGTCAGCAGAGACAGTGTGATGCTTGGGTAATGTTCTGCTGGCATTCATATGAATGTTACTTTGACACCTACCACCTACCTAAACATTGTTGCAGACCACCCCTTCATGACAATGGTATTCTTTGATGGCAGTTTCCTCTTCCAGTAATGTAATGCACCCTGCCACACTGCAAAAACTGTTCAGGAATGTTTTGGGGAACATAATAAAGAGTTCAATGTATTTACTTGGCCTCCAAATTCCCCAGATATGAATCCAATTGAACTTCTGTGGGATGTGCTGAAAAAACAAGCCTGAGCTACAGGACTTTAAGGACTTGCTGCTAATGTTATGAAGCCAAGATATAAATATATTGCAAGTGGTATTTGGTTAGACAATGTATCTGTACTAAAAAAAGATCAGGATATCATTTAAAAACACATATGTTTTCCATATATGTGATTGCTTTGAATTGTGGAAAGCCTTGGAGCCAATTCCTGATTCTAACTATAAAAGAAAAAACCGATTATCCTCTCCTGGAACCAACAATGGAAGGTATAGATTAAGTTGCTAAAAACCCACATAACAATCTACTGCACAATCCCTATCAAACACAAAATATTGCCACCACTAAGATTTACTTCAAAAGCTGAAACTGTTAGGAATCTGTTACTCCATAATTTATTCCAAAATGTAAACACAATCGAATCTAATCAGAGTTACTATAAAACATTGAGGGCATAATTGTAGCATTCTAAAAGACAAGCCTCTCTGATGCATGAATTCTCTAAGGGTACAATGACATTATTACATGAGATTTAATATGACAAAAAGTCACATTGTTTAGTGAATACTAGTAATAGCATACAGTATATAACAATTTATAAAAATAAAACAGAAATAAAGCACAAGAAAAACCATACATAACCTGCAGCCTGGGGAAAGACTGGAAGATTTGGACAATTTCATAGTAACAGACTGATCTCCAAAAAATTTCAATTTGCAACATATTTCAATACTGTTTTACACCGTCATCTCTGTTACATTTTTTGCTGTTTTATTCTTGCCCAAAGCCCTTCTCTACTGTGACATAAGTGAAAGGGGGTATACTGGTATGCTAATCTGTTTTACAACCAATTAATTGCTCTAATATCAATGGTACCCGAAATAGTTATATCAATGGTACCCAAAAGTATAAAATATACCATATCTCACTTTTGGAACATAGAGATATGTCTTTAATTCCTCATAACATGCTATCAGATTTTGCACATACAGATTCATACATCATTTTCTTCACATGTATAGGATTAAGATATATGTTATTGATATATGTTATTTTGTTACTTTCAGAAGTTACGCATTTATATAGGTGTCTTTACACTCATTTATTTTGGGATGTAGTCATTTGAACAGCTTTGTTTTCCATAATGAATATATGCTGAGCTTGAATTCCCTCAATATGGTTTTTTTTGCCTTAGGAAATAGGGTTATTTGACCACTTACATGAGTAGTAAAAAATGGTTAATTACCCTTATATGATAAGAAGGCATAGCTGAATAAACAATCGAGGTAAAATGACAGAAAGCAGACCTCTGATGTAAGTATGTTTCCTTCATCAAAATATAGTGTATTGATGGAAACTAATTTGAGTAAATTCGGAGTTTAGGATATATAGTTTAGGGTATACCATAATAACATTAACTTAGTATTTTCTGAGTTATCCAGATTAGGCTATTATCATGATTCGGTGATATTTAGTGTAGTACCATCAGCACTACAAACACTGTTCAAAGGGATCTGGCCCACTTACTTTAGGGATACTTAAATCTAGGTGGGTGGGTATAGTATTACATTCTCATGTAATTGCTTTATTGACTTGTATTACTAGAATAGAGGCTGAGTAACCCTCCGTCCACTTAGTATAATCTGTTCTTGGTCCATCATGTGATGCGAGGAAATAGAGAAAGAAGTGGATATTCCAATATCGTGATATTATTAAAATAATATAAAATAAAACAATTACACTCACCTTGCTTATTTATAGACATGAATAGTATGGTCCGTATGTGGATAGCAAAGTAATAATAATAATAATAATAACAATAATAATAATAACAACACCAATAACCTTTCTAAACATATGTTCTGTACTGCATTACAGCAAATGTTTGCATTCCATTGTCTATACGTTTTCTGTATATAAATACTTAACTTCATACATTATTTTGTTTGTGATATATACTTTATACTGTCAAGGTTTGACTTTAAGGGATTCATTCCTTTAGTTTTGATATTAATATGACACACAGCAGTCTCTTGTTTTAATCACTTAATGACTGGAGGGCACTTACATTTTTATGTTTTATGCTAGAAATTCCTATCTGGCATAAAACATAAAAATTTAAGTGTAATAAGTAGCTATTATTTTATGGGCTTTATAAAAGTAAAAAAATAAGAAAAAGATACACTTTTCCATGATCATTTCCAAAATTATTTTTAGACAACTTATACAAGCCTAGAATGTACCAAAAAAGGTAATCGGCTAGTTTTGCTTATGATAACAAAGGATATCAAAATATGTGAACTTTGTACAATGCCTGAAGCAGTCATATTGGCTAGAAACAAAGTATATATTTAAAGTTTAAAGAATTTTTTGATGCCCTTGAAAGTATGTTGTGATTTGAAATGTATGAATCTGTAAAAATTTGCTTCATTGTAGTTTGCAAGAGTTTGGCTTCAAATTTTTGAATTTCCATAAATTCACATATTTTTATTTCGAATGACAAACACTCGAATTTGCTTGATTTCACCTCCTGGCAGCCATTTTAAAAATCCTGTAGGAGAATTAACATTAGAATGCAGAACGTTAAGGATAGGGAGAGGATTAAATAAATTAATTAATATTGTTGCATCTATTGGCATTACAATTGCAGCTCAGAGGTTAGCATTTCTCTCTCATAGTGTTGGGGGAATTTCATCCGGCGCCCTATCTGCAGGGAGTTTGCATGTTCTCCCTGTGTTTGCATGGGTTGACTCCAGGTGCTCTGTTTTCTTCACACAGTCCAAAGCCATACTGATAGGTTAATTGGCTTCTGACAGAAGGTTTGTAACAATAGGGCTACAGGAAGTGCTACCGACTGGCTTTGACACAACTAAACAAGGAGGCGTAGAGTCTAACGCACGTGCAACAGAGTCGGCGGTACGGCCAAAAGTATCGCGTCTGGTTGCCAGGCAACCAGACTCGGTGTGTGGACAGTAACAGGCAGCCGTCCCAAAGAAGCGGAGGGACGGTGCCTGACAGTATACCCTCTTCTCTTCTCAATCTGTTGTTTACAAAATTCTTTGAGCAACCGAGGAGCATGTAAATCCTCCTTGACCTTTCCTCATGACCGAAACCCCTCCAGTGAACCAGGAATTGTTGGCGACCATGCAGTGTGCAAGAATCCAAAATCCGACTAATATCATACTCTTCACCCGGAGAAGACTGCATAGGTGCAGGGCGATATGGATCCTGGAAACCAGACTTGGTTTGGGCAGTAAGAGGCGGCTATTCCGAAGGAGCGGAGGGACGGTGCCTGACAAGGACGCCGTCAGCGAGAACAGACATGCGTACGTCCCCGGTACCTAGGAGAAGTGCAGGGATGGCGTCTGACAATGTCCCAGCAAGTAGTTTGCATATATTTCTGTATTCATCAAGCAAATATCATTTAAATCCATAACTACTATTAAAAATATTATATATCATATATAGTTTATGATCTACTGCAGTTGAATAAACTATCATGACCCTGCATCCTTTCTATTCTTTTTTCTAATAAAATACTAGATTTTGTTAGCATCTCATAACAGCTTTGTATAAGGCTTATATTTAATAAACAGCGGGTTTGAAAAATTGGAGCTGTTGCCTATAGCAACTGATCAAATTCTAGCTGTCATTTTGTAGAATTCACTAAATAATTTATAACTAGAATCTGATTGGTTGCTATAGGCAACATCTCCACTTTTTAAACCCTGCAGGTTAGCAAATATACTCCATGCAGTCTTTAAAACACAATCACTGTAGAATTACCTCAAGTTGGAACATGAGCTGATGTTGAGGCTTCCATCTTTGTAACTTGGTAATTTTTACTGGTGAACTTGTAGATAGAGTTCTCTAGGATGTGTCCTGCTGTACCTTTTCCCTCTCTCTAATACTTCCAGTAGCGATGGTTGTCAGCAATAACTGTGGCTGGTTTGGAATTTTCCTGTGTAATTATTACACAAATTAAGTGAAGCATAAAGTTTGCACTTCACAATTGTCATCAGGTATACCTTCAGCCCCAGAACATGCACAACTTTATTACCCGAATCACCATAAGCAAGAACAAAATGCTAAAATATGTGCAAATAACATAATCATTTTTGTTTTTGGAATTTTTGGTTTCTTGTATCTTATATGTTTCCTACAAAGGAAATGACGCCTCCCTATATGTACAGGCCAGACTGAAATACAAAGCTTTGTTTCTTGGTGACCTCAACTGTCCCTTTGTCCATATTCAACCAATGCTATGCAATGACAACTGCCATTTCATTGGAGACTCTCCTAGAACTTGTTTGTAAGGTAGCTGATGGAGAACAAGCAGCAATGGCACTGCCTGGTATTGCACCTGCATCTAGTTATGTGACTGCTTCCTCTTCATAATTACTCTTTAAATCAACTTTGTAAGCAGTTTCTGAGGATAGGCTTTTTAATGTCACTTAATTTTCCATGACAAAGTCACAAGAATCTACAAACAAGCTTTGCATTGTGCACATCTGACAATATTTACTACCATTACATATTTTGAAATTCCAAATAAGTTGCATGAGAATGCATCAGCATAACTTTTCTTTGCTTCATTACCACGTACACAACACTGAGTACTTTCTTGTATAGTGTACTTAGCAATGTGGGATAGTATTTTTGTCTTTTTTTTTGCATTTCCCAGACATTGGCTTATTCCTTGGAGGAAAATTTTCAACCTCATTTCACCACATTTCACCATAAATGCTCATTCTAATCATCTTATGACTGTTGTTAGGAATACAGAGGCAGGAGTAATGAGGTTGTGTTGCGATAAAAGATGGTTTATTGAATGTCGACAGCAGACAGGAAATAACATCAGGGGCACAGACCCGTACTGCAAAATACTAATATGCAGGAAAATATGGAGATGAACAGTGCAGCAGAAAATCTCTGGAAGTAGACAGTCACTGGTAATGCAGAAGTATCTCTATGACACTTATTCAGAATAACAGTCTCTGGTATAAATGATGATTACTTGAGGTAGGAATGCAGACAGGCTTATGGTAACACTGACCGAAAAAGCACAAACAGTTTGTCACGGGCACTAGGAGTCTTTACCCAGGGATCACCAGGTGATAGGCTTACCAGAGCAGTATAGGTGGTAATATGGTACTCTGGTAGCAGGGTGATCACGGAACAGGAAATAGCAGATGATGAGATGCTCAGGAAAGTCTATGACTAGCAGCACTGGCAATATGGAGGTAGTAATACACGAGGAACTGTATGGACAAAGGACACGTGAAGGTAGTCAGTGGTCTGCGGTAGCAAGTTGTACCACTGCTATAGTGAGGAGGAATGTCCAACAGAAACGAGGAGGTGATGAGAGTCAGCGGTCTGCGGATAGCAAGTTGTACCGCTGTCTGAGTGAAGGAATGGAATCCAAGTGGAGGTATCCGGGGAGTCAGTGGTCTGCGTTAGCAGGTTGTACCACTGCTATGTGAGAGGATACTGGAACAGGTGAAACTGTAAACAGGAGTCAGTGGTCTGCCACTAGCAAGTTGTACTACTGAATATATATGTGAGGAGGTGCACGGGGAGAGACTGCAACACAATATATACACGGGCACCTTGACTTTGATCCACAGTAATATGCACAATATAAATGTATAAATGACTGAACAACACTGCCAAGATAGAAAGTCTCTTGAAGTAATCCGGCATGAGATAACACAGTCAATGATGGCAATAGACTCAGCAGATAGTACACTCCAGAGGAGAACCAACACAGTCCAGCAAGGTATGCAATACACAGCACAGTCAATGGGAAGTATGCATACCGTGGTTCAGGAGAAGGCAGTCAGACAGGAGTGCAGAGATACCTGAAGGGCAGGAGGCCAGCAGGATACAAGTCCCTGGATGGGTGAAGCAGGGGTCTAGCAGGTGCAGCGCACAGGTAGGTAGACCAGCAGGGAACACAGGAAGGCGTGGAGAGCGGATCAGCAGTAGATGGATGAGTAGCGCTGAGAAGTAACAGCAGCGGGTCTCTGCGGGAACACGGAGGTAACCAATAGCAACCAGAAGGTGCAGTAACGATGGGACACCGGAGCAGAGTTGAACTGGAACAGATGATCACGGAGAGTAGCGGGTAGCAATAGTGGCAGCAGACTCAAGGAAACACGGTAGAGTTGACAAGGACTGAAGACTGAAGCGCACAGAGGCAGCGGATAGGAATCAGTTAGCAGTCACGATGATGAAACACAGACGAGTTGCAGGTTGAAGACTGTAGTGCACGGAGGCAGCGGATAGGAATCAACCAAACAGTCACGATGATGAAACACAGACGAGTTGCAGGTTGAAGCCTGTAGTGCACGGAGGCAGCGGATAGGAATCAGCTGGCAGTCACAATCATGAACAGGTGAGTGGATGTGGTTGAAGCCTGTAATGCACGGAGGCAGCGGATAGGCATCAGCTAACAGTCCCAATGATACATGGTAGAGTTGAAGTGATTAGAAGACTGTAGTGCACGGAGGCAGCGGATAGGAATCAGCTCACAGTCACGATGATACAGTAGATGGTAGAAGTGGTATGGGAACCACAGTAGCAGAAGTGGTTTGGAAACCACTGAGGTAGAAGTGGTTTGGAAACCACAGGAATCAGCTGGGCTGAATAAACAAGGAAACACAGGAACACCTTCAGAGACTCATGGGGAATGAGACTCCAAGATCAGGCCACGTGGTGTTGACCACAGGTGCTTAATATAGGGAGGTTGCCTGATCTGCCAATTAAGTTAAAGGAACATACACTGAAGGTTTGGAAAGGGCTGCGCATGCGCAGTCCCTCAGGATAGAGGACGTCCACGGTTCCTAATAGTCCGGGAAGAAGCACTCACAGTCCGGTGAGTGACAGTACCCCCCCTTTTAAAGGTGGGCACAGAACGCCTGGAACCGGGCTTGTCCGGATTTTTGGAATAAAACTTCTTCAGAAGGGCAGGAGCATTAAGATCTTCAGCTTTGATCCATGAACGCTCTTCAGGACCAAAGCCCTTCCAATGAACGAGGAAACGGAGGACTCCTCGCGAAATTTTTGCATCCAATACCTCAGTAATCTCGAAATCCTCCTCCTGATGAACTTGAACTGGCTGCGGTGCTGAGGAAGGAGTCGAGAAACGGTTGATGATGAGAGGTTTGAGCAAGGACACATGGAAGGCATTGGAAATCCGAAGATTCTTAGGAAGAAGAAGTTTAACACATACTGGATTGATAACTTGAATGATCCTATATGGACCAATAAAACGAGGGGCGAATTTCATAGATGGAACCTTCAAACGAATATTTTTGGTAGATAACCAGACACGATCTCCAATTTTTAGTGGAGGAATAGCCCGCCTCTTCTTATCTGCGAAAGACTTATATTTGTTAGATGTCTTCTTTAAACAGGTTTTGACCTGAGACCAGATATTTTTGAAGGTCTGACAAGCAGTCTCCACAGCAGGAACTTGGGTGGGCGGGAGGGCAGGAAATTCCGGAAAAGACGGATGGTGACCGTAGACCACAAAGAATGGAGTTTTGGATGATGACTCATGGTACATGTTGTTATGGGCGAATTCAGCCCAAGGGAGCAATTCTACCCAGTTGTCTTGGTTGGCTGAAGAGAACATCCTAATAAAAGTCTCAAGATCTTGATTGACTCGTTCCGTTTGTCCGTTAGATTGCGGATGGTAAGACGATGAGAGTGCTAATCGTATGCCCAAGGTTTTACAAAGGGCCCGCCAGAATCTGGAAACGAATTGTACTCCTCTATCTGACACAATCTCAGACGGACATCCATGGATGCGGAAGATTTCTTTAATGAAATGTTCAGCCAGAGTAGACGAGGAAGGTAAACCGGACAGAGGGACGAAATGAGCCATCTTCGAAAATCTGTCTACCACTACCCAAATAGTATTGTGATTCTTACTTGGTGGCAAATCAGTAACGAAATCCATACTAATATGGGTCCAAGGCTTGGACGGAATGGGTAGTGGTCGCAGCAACCCTGCTGGAGTTCTGCGGGAGGATTTGAACTGAGAACATAAATCACAGGAAGCAATAAACTCTTTGACGTCTCTCCTCATTGAAGGCCACCAGTAACTACGAGAGAGAATCTCAAAGGTCTTATGTTCACCGGCGTGTCCAGAAAAACGAGAGGCATGGAACCACGAAAGGATTTTCCTCCTCAGAGTAGGAGGCACGAGGGTCTTCCCAAATGGTAGCATTTTGGTGGATGAAGCAGCCAGAGAAATACATTTGGGGTCTAGAATAGCATGGTTGGGAACCTCTTCTACATCAGAGGACGTCACAAAAGCTCGAGATAGAGCGTCAGCTTTCTTGTTCTTAGCAGCTGGTTTGAAGGTTATAATTAATTCAAAACGGGAAAAGAAAAGAGACCATCTTGCTTGACGAGGGTTCAAGCATTGAGCAGATTGCAAATATGACAAGTTCTTATGATCCGTGAAGATCGTCACCGGATGGCGAGCTCCTTCCAACAAGTATCTCCATTCCTCTAATGCAGCTTTGATGGCCAGCAACTCCTTGTCCCCGATAGTATAGTTTCTCTCTGCGGGCAGAAGACCCCGAGAGTAGAAGGCACAAGGATGTAATTTTTGTTGCTCCGAGCGTTGGGAGAGAATAGCTCCTAAGCCCACATTAGAGGCATCTACTTCTAGGAAGAAGGGGAGTGTCACATCAGGTTGTCGCAGAATGGGAGCAGACGAGAAGGACTCTTTGAGGATTTGAAAGGCTTGGAGAGCCTCAGATGACCATTGCTTAGTATTAGCCCCTTTCCGAGTTAAGGCCACAATGGGAGATGCAATGGATGAGAAGTCTTGAATGAAGCGTCTATAGTAATTGGCAAAACCTAAAAAACGCTGGATGGCACGAAGAGTAGTTGGCTGAGGCCAATGTAGTACAGCATTTACTTTGTCTGGATCCATCTTCAGGCCAACTCCGGAAACTATATACCCCAAGAATGGAATCTGGGGTAACTCGAATGAACATTTTTCCAATTTACAGAACAATGAGTTTTTCCGTAGTCTGGAGAGGACCTCTGCCACATGTTGGTGATGAGAAGGCAGGTCCTGTGAGAAGATCAATATGTCGTCCAGGTAGACAACGACACATACATATAATAAGTCCCGAAAGATCTCATTGATGAAACCCTGGAAAACCGCGGGGGCATTACACAGCCCGAAGGGCATTACTAAATATTCGTAATGCCCATCTCTGGTGTTAAACGCGGTCTTCCATTCGTCACCGGAACGGATTCTAATTAAATTGTAGGCACCACGAAGATCCAACTTAGTAAATATCCGAGCTCCCTTGATGCGATCAAATAGCTCAGTGATCAGCGGAATGGGATACCGATTCTTGATAGTAATGGCGTTGAGTCCACGAAAATCTATACAAGGGCGTAATGATCCATCCTTCTTTTTGACGAAGAAGAACCCAGCTCCAGCGGGAGAGGTGGAAGGTCGAATGAACCCACGCTGGAGATTCTCCTGTATGTACTCAGATGTGGCTTGAGTTTCAGGTAACGAGAGAGGATAGACCCGACCCCTGGGAGGAGTCTTGCCAGGTAGAAGGTCGATCGGACAATCCCAAGAACGATGAGGAGGAAGACGTTCAGACTGAGCTTTATCAAACACATCGGCAAATGAAGCATACTGAGGAGGGAGTCCCGGGGAAGAAGATGAGATGGAAGATTGCTGTACTTTAAGAGGAATAACTTGAGAGAGACAACGATGGTGACATTCAGGCCCCCAAGACGTAACTTGAGGGGTGCGCCAGTCAATCTGGGGAGAGTGACATTGAAGCCATGGAAGGCCTAAGACAATCGGACTTGTCGTAACAGGAAGAATTAAAAACGAAATTTCTTCATGGTGTAGTACACCAATCTGAAGGGTTACTGGAGACGTACTCTGGGTGATGAGACCATTGATGAGACGTGATCCATCTATAGCCGTCACAGTAATGGGTGTTTTTAAAGTGATCACTGGTAGGGACCATTGATTCACTAGTGATTTAGAAATGAAATTTCCTGCTGCTCCGGAATCAATCAATGCCTGTGACTCAAAGGATTTGGTAGCAAAGGAAATCGTAACATCGAAAGCGCAGACTTTAGATTTCATAGACAATGGAGAGGACTCCAGGGACCCTAACTTCACCTCTCCAGAACTAGTTAGGGCCTGGCATTTCCCGATTTCTTAGGGCAAGAACTGAGCATATGTGTGGAATCAGCACAATAGATACAGAGTCTATTCTTTACTCTTCGTTTCCTCTCTTCTAAAGATAATTTGGAACGTCCTATCTCCATGGGAATCACAGAAGGTGAAACTGGACGAAATTGAGGGTTTAAACGAAGAGGTGCTTTAGCAGAAGTTGTTTTCTCAGATTCTCTTTCACGAAATCTCATGTCTACACGATGGCAAAGAGAGATCAAATCTTCTAGTGACGAAGGAAGCTCTTGGGTAGTCAGTGCATCTTTAATTTTATCGGAGAGCCCCTGCCAGAAGGCGGCAACTAATGCTTCAGTATTCCACTGAAGTTCAGAGGCTAAGATCCTAAATTGAATGACATACTGTCCTACTGTATGGGAGCCTTGTCGCAAACGAAGAATGCTGGAAGCAGCGGAGGTCACACGACCTGGTTCATCGAACACACTTCGGAACGTGGAAATGAATTTGGCACTATCTTGTAGAATTGGATCGTTTCTTTCCCACAGAGGGGAGGCCCAAGCCAGGGCTTGTCCAGAAAACAATGAGATAAGATAGGCCACTCTGGAACGATGGGTAGAAAAATTTTGAGGTTGGAGTTCAAAATGGACTGAACATTGGTTAAGGAAACCTCTACAAGTTTTGGGGTCCCCGTCATATTTTGACGGAGTAGGCAGGTGAAGCGTAGGAGCTGTAGACACCTGGGATGGCACTGGGGAAACGGAGGAAAGCACAGGAGCTTCAATACTAGCTGTAACAGTCTGTCCAGATGTTCCTTGGGAGGTTAACGATTGGTAACATTGAAGTAACAGCTGTTGGCGAGCATCCTGTTGCTCCACACGGCTGACCAGATGCTGCAGCATCTCTTTAGCAGTAGGTTCCGTATCTGGGTCTGTCATGGCCTGATCTTACTGTCACGGGCACTAGGAGTCTTTACCCAGGGATCACCAGGTGATAGGCTTACCAGAGCAGTATAGGTGGTAATATGGTACTCTGGTAGCAGGGTGATCACGGAACAGGAAATAGCAGATGATGAGATGCTCAGGAAAGTCTATGACTAGCAGCACTGGCAATATGGAGGTAGTAATACACGAGGAACTGTATGGACAAAGGACACGTGAAGGTAGTCAGTGGTCTGCGGTAGCAAGTTGTACCACTGCTATAGTGAGGAGGAATGTCCAACAGAAACGAGGAGGTGATGAGAGTCAGCGGTCTGCGGATAGCAAGTTGTACCGCTGTCTGAGTGAAGGAATGGAATCCAAGTGGAGGTATCCGGGGAGTCAGTGGTCTGCGTTAGCAGGTTGTACCACTGCTATGTGAGAGGATACTGGAACAGGTGAAACTGTAAACAGGAGTCAGTGGTCTGCCACTAGCAAGTTGTACTACTGAATATATATGTGAGGAGGTGCACGGGGAGAGACTGCAACACAATATATACACGGGCACCTTGACTTTGATCCACAGTAATATGCACAATATAAATGTATAAATGACTGAACAACACTGCCAAGATAGAAAGTCTCTTGAAGTAATCCGGCATGAGATAACACAGTCAATGATGGCAATAGACTCAGCAGATAGTACACTCCAGAGGAGAACCAACACAGTCCAGCAAGGTATGCAATACACAGCACAGTCAATGGGAAGTATGCATACCGTGGTTCAGGAGAAGGCAGTCAGACAGGAGTGCAGAGATACCTGAAGGGCAGGAGGCCAGCAGGATACAAGTCCCTGGATGGGTGAAGCAGGGGTCTAGCAGGTGCAGCGCACAGGTAGGTAGACCAGCAGGGAACACAGGAAGGCGTGGAGAGCGGATCAGCAGTAGATGGATGAGTAGCGCTGAGAAGTAACAGCAGCGGGTCTCTGCGGGAACACGGAGGTAACCAATAGCAACCAGAAGGTGCAGTAACGATGGGACACCGGAGCAGAGTTGAACTGGAACAGATGATCACGGAGAGTAGCGGGTAGCAATAGTGGCAGCAGACTCAAGGAAACACGGTAGAGTTGACAAGGACTGAAGACTGAAGCGCACAGAGGCAGCGGATAGGAATCAGTTAGCAGTCACGATGATGAAACACAGACGAGTTGCAGGTTGAAGACTGTAGTGCACGGAGGCAGCGGATAGGAATCAACCAAACAGTCACGATGATGAAACACAGACGAGTTGCAGGTTGAAGCCTGTAGTGCACGGAGGCAGCGGATAGGAATCAGCTGGCAGTCACAATCATGAACAGGTGAGTGGATGTGGTTGAAGCCTGTAATGCACGGAGGCAGCGGATAGGCATCAGCTAACAGTCCCAATGATACATGGTAGAGTTGAAGTGATTAGAAGACTGTAGTGCACGGAGGCAGCGGATAGGAATCAGCTCACAGTCACGATGATACAGTAGATGGTAGAAGTGGTATGGGAACCACAGTAGCAGAAGTGGTTTGGAAACCACTGAGGTAGAAGTGGTTTGGAAACCACAGGAATCAGCTGGGCTGAATAAACAAGGAAACACAGGAACACCTTCAGAGACTCATGGGGAATGAGACTCCAAGATCAGGCCACGTGGTGTTGACCACAGGTGCTTAATATAGGGAGGTTGCCTGATCTGCCAATTAAGTTAAAGGAACATACACTGAAGGTTTGGAAAGGGCTGCGCATGCGCAGTCCCTCAGGATAGAGGACGTCCACGGTTCCTAATAGTCCGGGAAGAAGCACTCACAGTCCGGTGAGTGACACAGTTGAACACTCAGAAGAACAGCAGCACTACTGAGACAGGCCTGGGAGACCCTCAGAGTGGATGAAAGGAATGTTGAACTGAGAGTGAGTAGTCTATATGCAACTGTAGTAGACTACCTGTGAGTATCTTGCTGCAGATGGAGGAGGTGTTCTTAAACAAAGTCAACTAATTTGTAATCACTGCAATCAGGAGCCAAGTCAGGAACCAATAGCAATGGAGATGCAAAGCCAGGGATCAGGAGTCAGAAGTCACCATAATGCTGAGCCAGGGGTCAGGAGCCAAAAGTCATTATTATGTAGAGCCAGTGATCATGAGCCAGGAACAAACTTGACCGTAAGGTACAGGAAAAGAAAGCTATCGTCTAAATGCTATCACTGGCAATATGAAGCTGGGCAGGTGAGGAACTATCTCAGATAGGCCACCAATAAAATTAGGGAGTGGGCATTTCTCCAGCAATAACTTATCCACCGATTGCCACCAAGACCAAGATTAACCAGAAAACACTGGCAACATGCATATAAATGTACCAAGCTGGAAAAAGGAGAAAATGATCACAAGCAAATCATATGCTAGCAACTATCACACCACAGTACTACTGTCTCAGTGTTGTTACCCTCAAAACGTTGTGAAGAGTCAGTGGTACTTTGCTGTAATTTCAGATCTGCTCTGTTTTTACAATACAAAAAAAAATGGAAAGGAGTATGTTTATATAGGGGCACTCTGAGATGCATTGAGGTAAGTAACTATCAAATCTTTGTTCTTATCCTTTCTTTTATATCATTAATGGCTTTTATTAAAGCATTTTACGGTAAATGGGAGGAGGTACACAAAAAAGAAAGTGGGAAGGCAGGGGGTACACAATGGAGAGCAGACAAAACAGACCACTAGTGGTCATGATTTGACATCACAGAGACCACCATATGATCACATATAAAACAAATACCATAATGAAATATACAGTTAGGAACCTTGAGCTAAATCAATGAGATTTGGAAGGGAAGAACCCACAGAATCTTGGGGGCATAAGAGCACAGAACCTTCACCCATGTTAATAGACTCATGCCAATAAAACCATTTAACTAGTGGGGAGGATGCTAACATAGAATAGAGGACGTCTCTATCCATTTCTAATCTAAAGTTTATTTTGGCAATCATTTTGTGGATAGTAGGAGGGAAGAGGTGTTTCCACAGTTGCTTTCTTGGGAGCTATAAGCCATATATACTTATGGTGTTTCAAAATCTGATCTGGGTATAAGTAGAAGAGGGTAGCAAGTGGGGAAGGGGCTATTGATATCATAGTGACTTTTTTGTTCCAAGTTGAAAACCTCTAACCATATTGGATGGATGACAGGACATGTCCAGAACACATGAAAATGTCACCCACTGCACCACAATTGCACCAACAGAACTTAGAGTGAGCAGGCCATATCTTCTGCAATGGAGCTGGGGTATACATAAGTTTCAGTAGCATTTCCAAGGGATTATCTTATTAGGCTCTGATTCCCATTTGCACAAGGAAGCATGTCTGGGCATTTTGGAGATGTCGGGCAGATGCTGGTACCAGAAACTGATAGCACCTCTGTTATAAGCCCTAATCAATTTAGCATGTAACAAGAGTGGGGTAGACTAAGAAGGCAGTTATGGCAGAGAAGGTCAGTGATCCAATGGTGCAACTGCAGGTACTTATAAAAATCTGTAGAGGGGATGTAATTTTTCTCCTGCAGTTGTGCAAAGGAGCAGAGACCCTAAGCAGTAAAAAGGTTAGTAAGAGATAATAGCCCTCCAGTAGACCAACCAGACAGAATAAGGTCAGGAAGAAATATAGAATCACAATTTGAGTGGGGACATCTAGTCGGGGGAACAAAATCTTTGAATGTCTCAAAAGTCCTATCCCAGACTTTACATTCATGGCCAAAAGTTTTGAGAATGACACAAATATTATTTTTCACAAAGTCTGCTGCTTCAGTTTTTATGAAGGCAATTTGCATATACTCCAGAATGTCATGAAGATTGATCAGATGGATTGCATTTAATTTCAAAGTCCCTGTTGCCATGACAATGAATTTTATCCAAAAACAACAACATTTCCACTGCATTTCAGCTTTGCCACAAAAGGACTTGTTGACATCAGGTCAGTGATTCTCTCGTTAACACAGGTGAGAGTGTTGATGAGGACAAGGCTGAAGATCACTCAATCATGCGGATTGAGTTAGAATAACAGACTGAAAGTTTTAAAAGGAGGGTGGTGCTTGAAATCAATGCTCTTCCTCTGTTAAGCATAGTTATGTGCAAGTAAACATGTGCAGTCATCATTGCTTTGCTCAAAAATGGCTTCACAGGCAAGGATATTGATGCTAGCAAGATTGCACCTAAATCAAAAATTTATCGGATTATCAAGAACTTCAAGGAGATAGGTTCAATAGTTGTGAAGAAGGCTTCAGGGTGGCCAAGAATGTCCAGCAAGTACAGGACAATCTCCTAAAGTTAATTCAGCTGCTGGATCAGGGTACCACCAGTACAGAGCTTGTTCAGGAATGGCAGCAAGTAGGTGTGAGTGCATCTGCACACACAGTGAGGCGAAGTCTTTTGAAGGATGGCTTGGTGTCAAAAAGGCCAACCAAGAAGCCACTTCTCTCCAGGAAAAACATAGACTAATATTTTGCAGAAGGTGCAAGGATTGGACTGCTGAGGACTGGGGTCATTTTCTCTGATGAATCCCTTTTAGATTGTTTGCGGCATCTGGAAAAACTCTTGTTTGGAGAAGGAAAGTTGAGCACTTCAATCAGTCCTTTGTCATGCCAAAAGTAAAGCATCCTGAAACCATTCGTTAGTGGGGTTGCTTCTCAGCCAAAGGAGTGGGCACACTCACAATTTTGCCCAAGAACACAGCCATGAATAAAGAATGGTACCAAAACATAATCCAAGATCAACTTCTCCCAACCATCCAAGAACAGTTTTGTGATTAACAATGCCTTTTCCAACATGAAAGAGCACCTTGCCAAGGCAAAAGTGATAACTAAGTGGCTCAGGGATCAAAACATCAAAATTTTGGGTTTATGGCGAGGAAACTCCCCAGACCTAAATCCCATTGAGAACTTGTGGTCAACCCTCAAGAGGCTGGTGAACAAACAAAAACCCACAAATTCTGACAAATTCCAAGCATTGATTAGGCAAGAATGGACAGGCATCAGTCAGTATCTGGCCCAGAAGTTGATTGACAGCATACTAGGGCAAATTGCAGAGGTCTTCAAAAAGAAGGATCAACTTTGCAAATATTGACTCTTTGCATAAACTTAATGTAATTGTCAATAAAAGCCTTTAACACTTATGAAATGGTTGTAATTTTACTTCAGTATACCATAGCAACATCTGACAAAAAGGTCTAAAAACACTGAAGCAGCAAACTTTGTGAAAATCAATACTTGTGTCATTCTCAAAACTTTTGGCCATGACTGTAGACGCATCCAGAGTTGAAGATGGGGAATGGAGAGAATGCGGTCTAAGCAATTTAGGGAGCCATATAAGATCCGTGATAGGGATGGCATGCAGATGGCAGTTGGAGTTCACTATACACTGGTCAGGGCTTTGCCCAAGATCCCACTTTTCCTTATTCTCATAAATATAAAGTTTTGAATATTTCTGAAAACTGATTGCAAATATCACAGCACTGCTGAGGATTGATTCATACCTAAAAACAATGTTGTTTTAGGATCTACTGAACTACCATTTCTGTCCAGCTATGGAACCCATAGAGCTCAACTGTTTTTGCTGCCTCATCATCAGTTCAGCTGCCCACTGAGCTCAATTGTGATTGCTGTTAACATCTCAGTTTGACTGCTGGACCCTCTAATCCCAGCTGTCAGTATCCTGGAGGTTGTCGTGTCAGAGCTACAGAAACTGCTTACTCAATTAACAGCTGCCTGGGGGCAGTAAAATATAATTCACCTCTTCTATTGTCCTGCGCCATTTGAATCAATTGTTCCTTTCCACTCTCTCATAACCTACCCCAACTAATACACATTAATTCACATCTCTCCATCATGCACCTACTCAAGTTATAGTCTCTCCTATTCACTATCACCACACATCTCGTCAAACTCCCCTTCTTTCTCCATCATCCTATTCATCAATCTCCTATTATGATTTTTCCTTCACTACTTCCCTCCTCACTAGTCTGCACACATGAACTGTTCTGTCTCCTGCACCCACCACACAAACCAGCCTCCATAGCCAGAAATAAACTTCACAACCACAAATCCTCCTTACATGTCCTCTTCCTCACCCTGCTCCTTCTCATGGCTTCAAGTGACATCTCACCTAACCCTGGACCCCCTACAATCCTCATTCTTTGCTCACACTCCTCCCTACAACCCAAAATTTTTCATCCACCCCGTACTAACAATCCCACCAACCTTATCCCCATATCTCCACTACCCTCTCTTCCTGTCTTCTGTGCACTATGGAATGCCAGATCTCTTTGCAACAAACTTGCATCCATTCATGATCTATTCATTTCTAAATCCCTGAACCTCCTTGTCATTACTTGGCTCACGTTCTCTGACACAATATCCCCTGCAGATCTCTCCTATGCGAGATTCTCCCTCACCCATCGTCCCAGACCCAGAAACAGACAAGGTGGTGGAGTAGGCATTCTACTTTTTCTAAGTAGTACCATCCAGGTCATGCTCTCTGAACCCTCACTCTCATTCTATTCCTTTGAAGTCCACACTATCCATCTATTTTATATTCTCCACCATCATGTTGCTGTTATTTTCCCTCCAGGTCCAGTTTCTCAATTTCTTGACAACTTTATGGCCTGGCTCACTTATTTCCTATCCTTTGACCTGCTTACTCTCATACTAGGTGATTTCAACATTTCTAATCATAATCCCACTGTCTCTTCTACCACTAAACTTCTTTCACTTACTTCCTCCTTTGGTCTCTCCCAGTGGACCTCATCTTCCATCAACTGAGATGGACATTCCCTTGACCTTGTTGTCTCCTGCTACTGCTCCATCTCTAGTTTCACCAACTTAGCATTCCCACTCTCCGACCACAATCTCCTTTGCTTCAGTCTCACCTTACCGCATGCTGTACCCCTGCACCCTAATCCACACGTACACAACAACACCTAAGTACTCTTAGCCCAATCCACTTCTCATCTTCACTAAAACAACTATATTCTCCTATGTCTGCATTGCCCTGCCCTAATCAGGCCATCTCTTTCTACAACAAAACATTCACTTCAGCTCTAAACAATGCAGCTCCAGCTACCTCATACAGTCACCGATGATTCAAACCCCAACCATGGCACACCAAATATCTTGTTTGGAGGAAATCTTGTTCCTATTCCAATTTCCTCCACTATAAATGTATCCTTTCATCTTACAGCACTGCCCTTTCAATTGCCAAACAAACATTCTTCGAATCTCTGATATCCACCCAGTCTTCTAACCCATGTTGCCTCTTTGCCATCTTCAACTCTACTCACTTCTCTGCTCTTTTGCACCTCCTCCCCCTTCCTCCCTCCCAGCCCATTATTTTGCCATCTACGTCAAAAGCAAAATTGAAACCATTTGACAAGATATTTCCTCAACCCACATTCCACACACTTCACCCACTCTACCCATCTTCACCTACACTCCCCAATCCACCCTTAATTCATTCTCTCCAGTAACTGAAGACAAAGTTTCTACACTCATTTCATCATCTCACCCTACAACATGTCTTCTCGACCATATCCCCTCCCAACTTCTCCGCTTCCTCTTCTCCACAGTATGCCAATCTCTAGCTCACCTTTTCAACCTGTCTCTTTCCATTGGCACATTTCCATCCTTCTTTAAACATGCGCTCATCTCACCAATTCTAAAGAAGCCATCTCTCGATCCAGCCTCTCTCTCCAACTACCGCCCTATTTCTCTCCTCCGCCTTGCCTCCAAACTACTTGAACGATTAGTGTTCAAATGTCTATCTCACTTTCTCTCCTCTCACTACATTCTCGATTCTCTGCAATCGGACTGCCATCTCCAATATTCCACTGAAACTGGTCTCACAAAAGTGATCGATGATCTACTTACCACAAAGCCTAAGGGTCATTTCTCCATACTTATTCTCCTGGACCTCTATGCTGCTTTTGATACTGTTATTCACCCTCTTCTCCTACACACCCTTCACTCCATTGGACTTTGTAACACAGCTCTTTACTGGTTAAGTACCTATCTATTGAACCACTATTGTAGTGTTTCTACCTCTGGCACATCCTCATCTCCAGTCCCACTATCTGTTGGGGTCCTATAAGACTCTGTTCTTGGCCCTTTACTATTTTCATTGTACACCTCTTCTCTTGGGGCACTAATTCGTTCATTTGGCCTACAGTACCTACTCTATGCTGATGACACCCAAATGTATATCTCTTCCCCTGGCATCTCACATTCTGTATTATCTCGTGTGACCAACAGTCTCACAGCTATCTTCACATGGATATCCCAATGCTACCTCAAGCACAAGATTCCAAAACAGAGCTTATAATCTTCCCTCCTATCAGAATCACCACCTCCTCTCAAATCTCCCTCACTGTTAATAACAACACAATTTCCTCAGTCTCCCAAGCCTGCTGCCTTGGTGTCACACTTGACTCCGCCCTCTGCTTTATTCTTCACATTCAGACTCTCTCCCAATCCTTTTGGTTTCCACCTTAAATACATAGCCAGAATATACCTTTTTCTTACTCAACATGCTACTCTTCTTCCTGTCCTCTTAGATTTAACTCTGACTTGCACCTTGTCTCATCTCTGGTAACCACCTCTCCCTTGTGCCTACAAGACTTCTCCTTACTGCTCCTTACTTATGGAATTCCCTACGATGCCCAATCAGGCTTTCCCACAGCCTTCAAATCTTTAGACATTCTCTTAAAACACATCTCTTTTTTAATGTTTACCTTATCCCTGATGATACTATTGACACTAATACACCTTCATAGCTGTCCCAATCCCCACTCTAAGCCACTCTCACTCCTTTTGTTCCAGCTGCCTCCACTTAAAATGTAAGCTCTCTAATGACCAGAGTCCTCCATACCTTTTGTTTTCATGTCTGTATTTATTTTGTCTGCCTTGTATGTCCTGTATGGTGAGAGAGAGAGAGAGAGAGAGGGAGAGAGAGAGATTTTGCCAAGTGGAGATTTCACCATGCTCTGTAAAGCAATTGAAAGTCAATACAAAAAGCTTGAAATTGTAGCTTCCCAATAAAAGACATACTTCAATTATAGGAGGTGGACAGACTGGTTAGTGATAGTGAAAAGTGCAGAATAAAATGCCAACTGAAAACAAAATTATATTAAATCTTTTTTTGTCCATCAGTTTGTAGATTGTTAAAAGTACAGAAGTTGAGATGGCAATATAGGGATTTGAATATTTGTACAATTAGGTTTCAAATGTGCATAATAATACAAAGTGGAGAAAGATTAGTTTTTTGCCTGAGTCAGTGCAATGTAAAAAATATGCTGGACTGATTGATTGAGTATATAGCCATATATGGGAAACAAGAGCTAATCATCAGATTGATATATTGCTTCTACTACCCCAGTACTAAATATACAGCTAGTCCTGCTGTAGAGATTTGCACATATTGCACATTGCAACTTTCAGTCTCTACATTGGGATTCATTAAGATTCCTTGAAAAGCTGCACTGTACGTAAGATTATTTGATGAAGTCTCATATGTGAGACTGAGACTAGTTAGTGGACTGTTGCACTATTCCTTTTGCCTCTGTGCCATGGATGCAACTAGTTATGATTTTATGCTAGATATGGTGAATATTCTGCACCATGAACTATTGCAACTTCATATGGAGGATTACCTTCTGATTCTTATCATCCCATACATTGTATGCTTGTGAGCAGGGCCTTCTCACCTCTTTGTCTGTATTACCCAGTATTGTCTATTACTATTTTTGTCCCCAATTGTAAAGAGCTACGGAATTTGTTGGCGCTATATATAAATAGATGATGATGATGGTGATGATGATGATGATTTGGAGAACCACTGATGCAAGAATTCAAGTTAAACTCATTATTGCTACTGGCACAATATTCAATGCATTTACCTCTAAACATTTTAGCAAATAATATCTACTATTGCATTTGATCTCTACTTGCCTCTTCTAGATCCATATAACTGTATTCATTTATTTTGATAATAATATTCTAACAAGTTTAATATAGTATAAAAGAGAAGTATAGCTGAGCCTTTTTGGTGCAATTGCATTTTATGTAAATCTAATGTATATATTAAATGTAATGTAGCCTGCTTTATCCTTGAATCAGACTCTGGCTTCTATTTTGAGCAATTCATTTAATATTAAAACTACTTTATTGTTCCTTTTTGTATATTACATTTACTGGTGTGCAAAATTGCTCCACTTCTTACAGGGATCTACATATACACTTTTGGCCTGGTCACTTTTTTAAGGGTTTGTTTTTCATTGTAGAATATACAGCAGGTAAGGCAAGAAATGTATTGACTGTGTATTTAAAGCCTATATTATTCTCAAGAAACAGTGCATTTTGAAATTTTTGCAGTAATGAATGAAATAAAAGGGAAAGTTTGAAAATGTCAGGCTACTGATAAGTAACTTCTCACATCACAAGTCACAAACATTAGTATCCACAGGCTACTAAAACAATCTATGGGGCTAAAGTTCTTTTTATACAGCTATGGACTTATGACATTTGTTGACCTTTGCTGATTGGCTATTTTTACGTTCCATGCACAGGCTTAATTCTCCAGTGGAGGGGAATTTCAAAATTGTTAAGGATCGTGAGACACACTGGTGTTGTTTTTTATGTTGTATCATTTTTAAAAAGTAAATAAATTAATATAAGAAGTAACAATGTTAAAATTATAAAGAGTTTTTATTTAACAAAATAATGTTACATAATCACTTTCTTGTCATCACAATTAATATGATTTTACTAAGATAAATGTAAAAACACAGTATGATAAATTGTTTTGTATTATATATTTTTATTATTTAGATGTTTTATCTTTTTAATTTGAAATATATTGTCGAAAGAAATAAACCAGAACATTATGTTATCCCTAATGTAAAATAAAGTTGATTTGATAATGATTACTGCTGTTTTACTAATTGAAGACATATTTTCTATAATTAAAGCTCCATTTACGTAGTTAATTAAAAGTTCCATTACATAGTTAAATTAGTGTGTTGAGAGTATTTACATTTATCTTGATGGAGTGATGAGTTATTTCATGTATATACTCTTAATTTAGCCGGACACATTCATGTGATTTGTCAATACAGCAATGTAGCATGTCGCTAACTGGATAAATTATACTTTTCTATTGCATTTTTTTTGAGTTGAAAAGACTATAAAAATATATACCACTTAAGCTAAAATTGAAAAAATTGTACATTATGGGTTTGTTTCATCTATGAACGCACTGTGAACAAAACACGCATTAAACTTGCATGCATGAATGCCTATACTCCCGTAATCAAATACAAGCGGATCTGAAGGTATATTTCCATTTGAATCTGGGTATAAGTATGCTCTGGCTGTATGTTACTTGCCATATGTAGACAGTTAGAACATACTGCAGGATACACACATACATATATGCAACATAATACTCCATCAGAACGCATTCAAAAAAAATATTTTATAAAAATAATTACAACATTCTTAATACTGTAATCATTAATAAAAATATGTGTATTTTTTTTTCATTAAATGTAATAAATCAGAATGTTCTTAATGCAAACTGTAGTTTTTATAGTTTATCTTACTTGCAAACACATGTTCTGGCACGCATATGTGTAGTCATCACTTTAATTCGGCACTTACACCTGTCCTGTAGCTGGTGCAAGTGATACAGCTAAAAACACACATACTTAAGAGATGCCCTGAAATTGAATTGGCCACATCTACATAGGCACAACCTTGGCACACCCTTGCTGTGCATTGCATACATAGACTACCCCATCCTACCCCTATTCCTCCCTTCAAGTCATAGGCATATATAAGTGTCACTTACTTTCGGATATGAATTGCATGCACTTCCGTTCACTGGTCTAAGTCCCGTTTCGGTGCATGCACAGAGCTTTTTCATGCAAGATATGGCACACAAATGGACTTGCATCCAAAGACGGGTCAAGTCCAATATCAGCAATTATGTATGTGGCAGAAAATGTAGAGTTCATGTCATATTTGAAACAATTTATACAGGGACAGTATATGGTCATGAAAAAGTCACAATCAGAAAAGGGTCTGTAATTGTATAAGCTGAAATTAGAATGAGCATAAATTTTAAATATAGAATATATAGGGAATCATTAAAGCTAACATTCTTGAAGAACACTAACCGATATATGACTATATTTGTGCCTTATACTGAAAATTGAAGAGGAAAAGCAGTGCAAACATTTTCTATGTCGCTAAAAAAACCTAAAACCTCTCTTATATGTTCCCTTCCTAACCCTCTCTCTGCCTTTCTCTCTTTCATTCACTCCTACTCTCTCTATTTCTCTCTGACTCTGTCTCACAGGGATGCTGTGTTTCCTGTGTAAACTGAAAATGTTTATGCATTGTTTCCCAATTTTAAAAAGCAGACTATAGCATTTCAGAGAAGCTTGCCTAAGAAATATGCAATTTCGCTCATGTGAAGTAATGTTTGAGTGAGTCACTCATTTGTAATTCACTATGATGTGAACTGGCAGGAAATACAGTGACAAGGGCAACATCACTCCCTTAACATTGTTTCTTTGAGTGAAAGTGATGTGAAAAATAAATGTGATCAGTCAGGAGATGACAATGAGAACAAGGATAATTCCATGGCCCTGGCAGGTAAATCTTCCGTTGGTGCTGATGGAACTATATTGGTTGATAGGAAATCTTCATCAGGCTCTTTTGGATTAGTAGCAGAGAAAATATTGAACCAGAGCACGTTGTATCACTGCTTTATGGATATTAGTAAAAAATAAATATTGTCCCAAACTGCCAGTTTTTGTGGCAGGGGATGTGAAGAGAACATACTCAAGGTGATAGCAATGTTTGGAAAGATTAAAAAAGACACTGCAGGAAAAGTAGTTTGGGAGAGGAGAGATAATGAAACAATGGCTGGTGAAAAAGTGTCAGTTAGTAGACAGAAAAAGAAGCCAAAGAGACTTAAAGTAAAGTAAGTATGTAGTTGGGTCATGAGGAATTGGGTAGCTGCATTAGGAAAAAGGAGAATAATTTCCTTTACACTATTAGACATTTTAAACACCACATGTGGCAGTGCCATACTACATATTGGCACTTAAATACATCATAAAGGCGATAGAGGGATAATTAACCTGCATAATACATTATTGTCTATTGCTTTTTGACCATGAATATCATTACCATGTGAATACAATCAGACAAGTACAGCATTGGGGTTAGAAATCATAATGGTATAAGCAACCATCAAAGTTGAACCCTGTTTGCAACATGCAAAAGTTCCAGTGATGTCACCATGTGATACAACTAGGGATCTCTATACTGCTAGTCAGGCCTTGTATTTTGAATGTGATAAATAAATCAGCTATCCCATACAGTGTATTACTGTTTACAACTGCTATTGTAGTTACTTATAGATCAATTGACCTATTAGTAATAAATGTTGGATAACTATTTGAGTCTTTGATTACTCACAAAAATCTCTCTTGGTTTTAAAAAATATAGATTGAAAAAGAGAAGTAACAAAGAACATACCCTTGTTTCTGCCCCTATATATCGCTAAACCTTTATCACAAGTATATAGTAATGGAGATATTTAGATAAATGCATTTTGGACAATTTTCTGGGATTTTGCTAGGTATGTAAAAGTAACAGTTTTTATAAGTTGATTGAGAAGAATTGATTAAAGGTGTCAATTTTGAAGTTTAGATTGTAAAAACAGAAGGTGCTGCAGAATTTATTGTGTTAAATATCGAGGTTACCAATCAAATAAAAACAAATCAAATATATAAATTAAAAGAAATTAAAAAATAATTAAAACCAATAAAACATACATGGACTCAGTTTTTTGCATTCTAGGGAGTGTCTTCACTGTCACGGATCCCTACTCTATATTTAGTTGCATGTATGGAGGGGTCAGATGGGGAATATTTTGGTACAAGTGGGCTAGCTTAACACATATTGCACATACTAATGCAATTATACTTTATTAAGGGTTAAACTTGATGGACTTGAGACTTTTTTAATCCTGGTAACTATAGCAATGTTACATTACTTTTAATTTTTTGCATCATGTGGCCACATTTTTATTGCATCCCAGATTTAATACAATGGCTGTGGTGAGCACAATATATTCCTACACAAAATATGGAGTGTGCTGACAAAACCTATTGCAGCTTCCATTCTTCAGCTAGTGCTGAACATTTCCTTGGTGTTTAATAAATATTCTATTGATTGTGAAGTACATGCCTTAAATGCTGTTGGCAGGTAAGACTCAACCAATTTGTAAAATGCATAACAGTAATTGTGTTGAATTTTAGCATTCATGTTTAGTTAAAGGGACTGGTCAGACTTTGGCCGGAGTTGGCCAATGTAACATGTATTGTTATATATGGAATTAACATCCCATGCTTTTAGTACATAATGAAAGTTAATTGACATCAACATGCCCTCGTGTTATTAAATACATTGCTAAAGGAGAGCATAGAAGATGGATTTCTTCCTGCTTGTATCTTCCCAAAACAATGTGCCTTATCCACAGGAACCTTGGGCTGAGATTTTTTATGACATAGTGATAAGTCTCTCTCAATTACCCTTCTGTCATTCTTGGAGCCAGTGTCTGATTTTCTTCTTAATTTCTTTTACTATAAACATAACTCTATATTTCTAGACTGTCTCCTCTCATGTAGTGTAAAATAGAATGTAAGCCTTATTATTATCAAAAGTAGGTTGAAATATTTAATAATATAATGTAATAAGAAAATACATAACTTGTGGAAAAATAAGACCAAGGCTTCCCTAGGCCACACTTCCAGACCCTCTTCTTCACAGCTTAGTGAATTAATGGCCTCCACCTTATGAGATGTCAATCACTCTCTACATTTGCTAACAAGGGTCTCTCTTCCATAATTGTTCCAACTTTTGCAAAATATGGGTCTCATTTTTACTATATTCTACCCATCTGAAAGCAGGAGTCTCCCTTTCACCTCTGTCTCAACACCATCTAACTCCTGCACTCTGTCCACTCCTCATCCTACTTTAACCACGCTCTCAAGGTGCTCTCTCTCCTCCTTGGACAGTCTCCCAATAGCTCCTACACCTCACCTCCCTAATTTCCTTCAGCTACTTTCTGCTTAATGCCAGTCTTGCTTCTCTTAGCTCCTCCCCATCACTATACCTATAACCAGGGTCAGACTGGGCCACCCACTTACTGGGATATTCCCCGGAGGGCCCCCCTGCCGAATGGCCCTGCCCCCTTCCTAAAGGAACACGGCAGCAATACAGGGTTTTGAGTATGTTGACAATTTACATTTTTATACTGTTAAGTCTGTTTATATGGCCTTTAACTGATCACTAGGTCATAGAGACCTATACTATTTAATCTTCTGTAATATTTACTTTTAATTGAAAGATATATTATCAATATAGTGTATATTAAATTTTTAGGATTTTTTATTAGAAAATAAATATTATATACATTCTTCAAAGATACTGAGGCAGTTCCTATGCTTTTTCTGACACTGGAAAGTAATAGTATTTAATATATTTTTTTATCTATAAATTCTCCTTTAGCGCTGTTTTCTTTTTGTTATTCATTTTGGATTCATCAAATGTTCAGTACTTACGATAAACAGAGTTCTCTTATTGGAATTGATTAATATTCCATAGCTCCTGAACATATCTGTGCTTTTTTATCTATTGCTCTCCCTTTTACTATTTGTGTGTGTGTGTGGGGGGGGGGGGGGAGGGTGACCTCTGCCAGGGACCTCCAACCACTGCTGCCACCAGCAGCGCAGTTACAGACAGCATTGCCCTGGCACTTAGTGTAACAATGTGTGCTGATGTTCTCTAATCGGGGCTCAGCAGACACACAGTCTCAGTAAGGCTGAGTAAGAATCAAACATAAGACAGGGCAGCTAGATCTTCCCATTGTGTACCATTGGCCCGGAGGTGTGTATGTTTGTGGGAGTAGGATAGAATATTTGAGTTAGTGTATATGAGAGAGGGATTTCATGTGTGAGCCAAGCTTTGTCAGATACCTCAAACAGCCTCACTCACCCTCCCTGCTGTGAGTCCCTCTCTGCTGCTATTGTTCCTTCCTTCTTCTATACCTCACTTACTACCACTCTCCCCTATCAGACTCTAGGCTGGTCTCCCTGCACCAATTTCTGATGAACTGGAGACATCAGAAGAGAGAAGACAGATGAGGAAAAGACAAAAGAGAAAGAAGGAATAAATAACTTTGATATAGGTAAGTGCATTTACAGTTTTTTATATATTACTATTATAAATGTATTTTCCAGAAATAAAAATTGCCTTTCAGTTGCAAAATATTTTAAAACAATGATAATATATAACTTATATAAAGTATTGTTTTTTTTTAATTTAAACTAAGTTAAATGAATAAAGTTTATTTTTTCTCTTGGCATGGACGCCACTGTAGCTTACCAGCACTATACTGCTACTTCCACTTGAACTGCTGTTTTCAAACCTGCTGTCTGACTGACGTGATAACTTACTAACTAGAGGTGAGCAGCAGTGGATTTAAATAAAGCATTTAAAGTGGAAGAAGCAGCGCAGCGCTGCGTATCTACAGTGGTTTCTGTATAATTAACAAGTACCAAAAGAAAAAGTAAAATGTATCCTGTGGGTTGACCACACCAGTTCTAGTATCTGGCTTGACAAAATGGTGGCTGGCCACGCCTCTTTGCAGTGGCGCACACACAATATTTCATGGGCCCCTACCTCTGCAGTCCCCCGGTGGGCTCTTCATACCCCAGTCCGACACTGCCTATACCTTCCCCTGATCCCACTCTCCCCCACCAACCATTCGTCCCTCATGTTTTGTTTGCTTGTTCATTTTTGTGGCTTAAATGTTGTTACTCTTTCTAGAGTCCTGACAATATTTTTGTCACGAGTCACAGGGACTGAAGACCACTAGCTGATATTTGCACTGCTAAGCTAGGAGGCACAGAGTCTAAACACACCCCCGATTATTGCCAGGGACCCACACAAGGGAGTTTGGAGTTTGCTGCAAGGGACGTGGAGGTCGCGGCCCTCCAAGTTAGCTATCAGCGGAGTGGATGGTGGACAGACGTGTTTGTGCAGGCAGAGGGCAAACCGTACTGGCAATCGTGGTATCAAAGGGTAAGGCAAATTGTAGTCAGCATGCCAAAGGTCAGATACAGCTGGAGCAATCGGGCCGAAGGGAGATCCAGAAGCAGAAACATGGAAAGCCGGGTCAGTACAAAGGAGGCCAGTTTGAGAGCAGGGTAACAGGCTGGAATGCTGGAACATAGGAAGAGCTAGATACTCTGTTACCTACCTAGTGTTAGAGGCAGGTTAAAATAGTGGAGCCCATTCCCTGATTGGTGGCAGTGGAGGCGGTGGCCCGATCAGCTGACCATCGACAGGAAGTTCAGAGAAGTGTCCTATTGCTAGAAAACGGAGGTTCAAGAGGGCACACTTGCGCATGCAATCCTGAGGAGAGAGGACAGTGTCCAGCTGCCTAGCAACGAACAGCATTGCCGGCAGAGGAAGGCGTCTATCCCTGGCACCGATGGTGAGTGCAGGGACGGATCGTGACAATTTTATTTAAAGTATCATAAATCATGGTTAGTATACTTTATATGGACTTTCAAATAATTCCTAAAGTTATCCCTACATTTCTGTTATGCTTACAGTATATGTAACACAAATGCATTAGACTGCAATGCTAATTTACATGAACAATTATCTTATTGTTTTTATTATGAGTCTACATTCAAGTTAACATGTGTAAAACAGATATGCAATACTGTACAGGATGATATACAAGGGATTATCATTCAATAGAAAAGCTTTAACAGGGCTACTCATCCAAATTGTTTTTAATATACTGTTTCAGTTTACTTTATAGCATGTCATACCAGTCTGGAATCATTTCTAAATTATTTCTGCCACACTTAGTATAGCAAAGCTGTCTATACTGGCTTTGTCATATGTAGCAATTTTACAACTAGAGTCATGTAATGTAGAATATGTCAAAGAGCAAGTAGATTCAATCTGAAATTAGACTAAAGGGTTATAAAAATAGAAAACATGCAAAATATCACATTCATGCTTTATGAAATTTCTATAGTCCTGCTAAAAATGTTTCTATTTCCCCTAGAGCAGTTTTTGAACTGTTGTCCATTTAAATTTCCTGGTTGAAGAGTTACACTGTGATGTGTCACATAAGTGTGTATCTGTCACATCTTGTTACTGAAGTGAAAATGAAAAAGGTTCACCCAGAACAGGACAGTTTTAAAGTTTTTAAAGGCAACTTGAAACACTTCAATGTCCTTTCATGTGACCCCCTACCATGTCTAAACTTTTTAGATGGTGTTATGTTAAAAAGAAAATCAATAAAAGTACAATGATTGTGATGGATCCTTTGACAACAGGTATTGTATCTAAGAAACATAATAGATAAAATAAAATTGCGTGAGAGACTTACCTATATTGATCTTTATACAAACAAGAAGACTAAAGAACAAAAGGTTTAAATAAATAAACAATACTTTGACCTAATGTGAGAAAGCCATTCTATTGATGGTCAAAATACACAATTTTTAATTTTTAAGAATTCATCGTAAGGCAAAAATATGCTTCACTGAATACCAGAATGAGAGGAAAATTCATTCTTGTATTCTGAATGAGTGACCTGAGTGAAACATTAATAGGTTTGTGAACATTTGACTTGCCTACAGAAAAGCACAAAATAAACATTATTAGATTATGCAGTTAAAGTATATGGAAAATGTGTATCTTATTCAATCTAAATTACAATGACTGAAATAGTATGTCTCAGAAACTATTTAGAAGTGAAAGGAAGAATTGCTATCACAGACAACAAGGTTTAGGAGATACTTTACTTATAATTAATGAGAATTGAGGAATGTTAAGTAAGAGTAAAGAAACATGCAATGAAAACACCAAATGATAGACTAGAGAGAGTGGTGTCGCATGAAGTCCAACTAGAAAGTCGTGCCTCAAGCAATATAATTAAATGAGATAAGATTGGAAAGACAAAAGGGAAATAGAAATTGGCAGCCTAGATATTTAAATAAACAGAATCAGTTGTTAATTAAAATAAATAAAAAGAAAAGAAAAAAATAGTGCATTTGCAATCTGCTGCTCTCAGAAACAGGACACTGAAACCTATATAACACAGCAATATACAAAATACTAACGAAAGCGCTGACGTGCAATGCAATATTACAAATGTATTAAAATGTATTAAAGATAACTCAAGACACTGACCTTGGCTGACACAATTCCTATATAACAATATAGATCGGATGAATGTCCAAGAACTTTCATCAATCAAAACAGGTAATGTGATAATCACAATTGCTAAGATGGTATTTCCAAAATATCTTACATCAAATGTGAATGTTCCTTTATAAGGCCTTTATAATAAGTTGTTATCCACTTGGATCTTTATATGACTATTAATCCACAACATGCATGTTATATCATATTAGACCACAGAACTTAGTTAATGAAAACAGCTGGCATATCAACATAGTAATGCAAAAATTGGTAGTAAAAATTCAAGGCTTCCCAATCTTGAATATATTTAATCAGAATATATTTAATCAGATACTTAGCTGTGAAGATCCTCCAAATGGGAAGGAGCCAGCACACACCGCAAAGTTGATTACTCTGTCAGCCTTCAATAAAGCAAACGTATTTGTAAATCTAGACTATTAATCCGGAAAGCAAGTAATAACACTCCATAGATATTTACAATGATAGAAGTAAAAGAGAAAAGATGAGACTAACATGGAAAGCTATAATGATGTGTAAAGAAAAAAAGGTTTGGAATCCGAGAAAGACCAGGAAAGGTTTAAGGCATTGCCCAGTAAGCATCCCTATGAGAGACTGAACTATCCAAATGTGATTGTAGCAGTGACTGGACTACATTAAATAAATGAACACAAATAAGAAAGTGGCTTTGTTGTGTCTCAACATGACTTGACAAATTTTTATTGAAAGCATTAAGTGACTGACTATCACAATAAAATTAACTTAACACTGATCTGAATGAGTTGAATCATAGTACTTGCAAAATGAGTGCACAAAAGCATAACATGTGGTGAAAAAAAAAGGGGGACAGTAAGCGATGTGCATGGGGAATAGCTCAATGAGAACAGGGAACACAAGTTATTGGAAAGCTAAGAAGAGAACTAAAAGGAACTGGGTAATCTAAAGCAAGGTTTGAAAGGGGGATGGTTGAAATAAGTTTAGCCTACAAATGAAAGTAAGACAAAGATGATAGATACTATAAATTGAAATAATTAATTGCTTAGAAGCAACATTTAATTGGATGAGGAACTCTGGAACATGGTAATTTAATCATAGAAAGAATAGGGAGTTGGTGGTTAGAACTTGTGGTGCAATGCTGATTGCTCAAAATGAATGATTAAGGCAGTGAGGCACTTATAATGAAGAATGACTAAATGAGGAGTTAGAATCAAATGGAGGGCTAGGAGAAATAACATTAATTATTAACTAGAAAATCCTGGAAAATGTAAATTGAATGAAGGTTAGTGAAAGCATATGAAAGCATATGAGATGTGCATAAATTAATTGCTCAAAAGGGAAGTTATTATTGAACTGGGCATTCAGAATGAATTACACACCAGGATCGGGGAACTTGATGATGTAATAACTATGAAACTGTGGTAAGTGCTTGAAAGTTAATGCTGAGATAATGAGGTGTTTGGATCAAATGAAGAAGGGGTTAAAGAGGTGTTAAAATATGATAAGGGACTAGGCATTGGATTAATTACATAAATTTAAGAAAAGTCAAGGGAAAGATTTATGTTGATTGAATTGAAGTAATTCAGATTGAGTGAACGGGTATGTGACTTGAATGAATGAATTACTCAGAAAGGACTGAGAGATAGTAGAAATTGATACTCAAAGTGAATGAAACTCTGAGCATAGAGATAAATGGCATAAGAGCTATGGAGAAGTGAGGAATATTCTCAAATTAAAGATGAATCAATAAGGTGCTCAGATTGAATGAAGGCTATACTGGTGGTTGAATCAAAGGAATGAAGGCTCAGTGAAGTATTAGATGAAGTCAATGAGGTTTTAGAAACAAATTAAGCATAATTCAATTGTGTTAGAATCAAATTTGCAGCAAGGCATTGGAATAATGGCGTGAATGTGTCTAGGAGTCTGAATAGACTAGACAATGTAATGATAGATTGGAAATAAGGCAATATATGTTCAAATCAAATGACAAATTAGGTTAAATGTTGCTCAATTTGAATAAGATGGCAATAGGGAACTTTAGGAAAATACCATCTTTAAATAACACCTGTCATAAAGCAAATAACGTTTAATTATTGAAACACCATATATACCCTTTTTACAGCTTCTCTATTCTTCAGTCCATCAGTGGAATATAGGGTTGTCCCTGGTTTCTGGTCCCTTTGCACCATACAATATAATATGGTTTGTCCAGAAGCAAATGTGCACTTTGTTTTTGCTTTGCTCCTAACTGTAAATGAGGACCATTGTTTCTAACATTCATCAAACATCTGGAAATTATCTCATTGTCATTTATATAAAAAAGGAAAACTGTGTTAAAGGGAGAGGAAAGAGGGGAAAAAAGGGGAAATGTCATAGATTGTGAACCTTCATAACATATTTTTAAATCATTATAGCTTACTGTGGTACACTGTCACAGTGATCTACAAACTGGGAATTGAACCAGACTATTCCCAGAGCCACGTACTATAACAGTGGTCAATGTCATGACTGCTGTGACCAGCAATAGTGTGCTCACAAGAGAGTGCATCTGATTGAACACATAAACATATTCAACAACTCAATTGGAAATTTGGTATTCCTGATTTTGCCCATTCCTATGCAGTTCAATTGACAGAAAGGTTACAGTGTTTTAAATGGAAAAAAAATAAACCATACATAGTTAGCTCAATGTTTGATTTTAGGTAGCAGTTTATGTCTTTTCTTTATAAACTGTACTCTTCTAATAACAATATATGTATTAAATTGTGATGAGTAAAGTGCCCAACAAAAAATGTTGACATCATAAGCCTTATAAGAGGCAAGTAAATTCTTATATGTATGAATGCATGTTTGATAAGAAATGTCTAAAATTAGTTGATTACCTATTAAACAGTAGACCACATTATCACAAAAGAAGGGTGACGCTGGTCAAATATTCAATATACAATGCTATTTAATAAAAATCCCTTTCTCAATAATTTAGGTGAGCCTACTGTCATGGCCAAAAGCTTTGAGAATGAAACAAAAATTATTTTTCACAAAGTCTGCTGCCTCAAATTTATGATGGCAATTTGCATGTACTCCAGAATATCATGAAGAGTGATCAGATGAATTGCAATTAATTTCAAAGTCCCTCTTTGCCATGACAATGAACTGTATCCCCAAAACAATATTTCCACTGCATTTCAGCCCTGCCACAAAAGGACCAGCTGACATCAGGTCAGTGATTCTCTCGTTAACACAGGTGAGAGTGTTGACGAGGACATGGCTGGAGATCACTCTGTCATGCTGATTGAGTTAGAATAACAGACAGGAAGCTTTAAAAGGAAGGTGGTGCTTGATATAATTGTTCTTCCTCTGTTAACCATGGTTAGCTGCAAGGAAACACGTGCAGTCATCATTGCTTTGCACAAAAAGGGTTTCACAGGCAAGGATACTGCTGATAGTAAGATTGCACCTAAATCAACCATTTATCGGATCATCAAGAACTTCAAGAAAAGAGTCTCAATAGTTGCGAAGAAGGTTTCAGGGCACCCAAGAATGTCCAGCAAGCACCAGGACCGTCTCCTAAAGTTGATTCAGCTGCAGGATCTGGGCACCACACATGCAAAGCTTGCTCTGGAATGGCAACAGACAGGTGTGAGTGCATCTGCACGCACAGTGAGGCAAATGCTTTTGGAGGATGGCCTGGTGTCAAGAAGGCCAGCAAAAAAGCTATTTCTCTCCAGGAAAAGCATCAGGGACAGGCTGATATTCTGAAAATGGTACAGGAATTGGACTGCTGAGGACTGGGGTAAAATAACTTTCACTAATGAATCCCCTTTTGGATTGTTTGGGGCATCTGGAAAAACGCTTATCCAGAGAAGGAAAAGTGAACGCTACCATCAGTCCTGTGTCATGCCAACAGAAATGAATCCTGAGGCCATTCATGTATGGGGTTGCTTCTCAGCCAAGGGAGCTGTGTCACTCACAATTTTGTCTAAGAACACAGCCATGTTTCCCGCAGAGCCGCTGTCTCCTTGCAGAAACTCCAACAGCATTATTATGATAAAACTAACTCGGTGTTAGCTAGAAAACTCCGTAAAAAACTAGCCCTGAATCACATTGATAAAATTTGACAGTCCTCCTCAGGAGATGTCACCTATGACCCATCGGCTATAGTTCGAGAATTCCGAGTGTTTTACTCTTCCCTCTACATGTGCCCCCCCTCTCGTGGAGACGTATTGGTTCCTACCCTGAAGGACTACCTCCTAACCTCTCATCTTCCTAAAATCTCCTCATCACCGCAGTCTGAGCTGAATTCAGATATATCCTTGTCTGAGGTCCAGCCGGCCAATAAGTCTCTAAAAACATCGTTGGCTCTGGGCCCTGATGACCTTACCCCTCAATATTACAAAACAATTGCCGGGGTTCTCGGGCCGCTTATAATGACATTTTTTAATGAGGTGCTTGAGGGGGTTTCCTTTGACTCTGCCACAACTAGGACTAACATCATTGTTATCCCAAAACCGGGAAAGATCATTCTTTTTGTGCGAGCTACAGACCTATATCATTACTTAACATTGACTTGAAAGTTTATGCCAAAATTTTGGCCTCCAGACTGAACTTGCTCCTCCCTTCTCTCATTTTTATCCCAGGGCGACAAGTCCCTGATAATATCAGAAGGGTGATTGATCTGATTCACACGATTAATGAAGATAACCTTCCCTCTTTACTTATGGCGCTCAACGCCAAAAAGACGTTTGATCGCATTTCCTGTTCCTTTATGAATGGGATTCTTTGGCAAGTTTCTGAATGGCAGCTCAGCCCTGTATTATTCCTCCTCGGCCACGGTCTCTGCAAATGGTCTAACCTTGGCGATCTTTGCTATTTTGAACTGCCTACGTCAGGGTTGCTACCTCTTCCCCCTTATTTTTGCTCTCTTTATTGAGCCTTTGGCTGCCAGGATCCATGCCAACGAGGATATCCATGGTATATTTGTGGGCCCAAGTACCCATATAATAGCGCTTTACGCTGACGATGTCCTTCTGTCTATTGCTCACCCAACCTCTTCTCTGCCTTCTCTCTTGACCGAGTTGGATCTATACGGTCACTTTCATGCTATAAGATCAACTCGGACAAAACGGAGGTCCTACCCCTGACAAAGTACAGCTAGAATGCTATTTTCCATTTCGGTGTCGTCTCCAAACAATTAAATATCTTGGGTTTTTATTACCAAACACTACCGTCACTTTTTTCAAGTGAATTACTCTAGTCTCATTGCCCAAATAAAATCAGACCTTTCCACCTGGTCGCATCTTTATATTTACTGGATCAGCCATATAAATGCTGTTAAGATGAATATTCTTCCTAGACTACTGTACTTTTTCCAATCCCTGCCCATCCGTGTTCCTCCCTATGTTTTCAAGATTCTCCAATGTCATATCTCTAAGTTAATTTAGTCAGGTAAGCGTCCCCATTTTAGGCTTAAAGTTCTTCAGAGGTCCTTCCGGTGTGGGGAACTGGGAATTCCTGATTTCCGACAATACTACCTCTACGCCCAACTTGCTCAATGCGTCCTGTGATGTGGTTCAACAAAAAGTTTGGTCTTTAATTGAGGCTGAGGGTCTGGGATTACTGTTGCCTTCCACCCTCCTATGGCTCCCCAGAGATTGTCACCCTAAACGCTTCCTACTCCACCCTGTCATTTCACACTCCCTATCCATGTGGGATTGTTCTCAAAAGTATGACCTATCGCCTCACCCATTTTCTGTGATCCCGTTAATTAATTCCCCAGATTTCTCCCCAGGAAAAATGCATTTTTACCATGGTACTCGCGGGAAGTCAGATTCCTCAACCACCTATCTTCTTCTTTGACTTTCCCTCAATTTTCTGACATTCAATCTCACTTCTATATCCCCTCAAGACAGTTCTATCAATATCTCTAGCTACGCCATTTTCATTCTACTGTCAAAGTTCGTCTTTCCTCCAGCCCTCCTATTACTTTTGAATCTCTCTGCTTATGTCACGGGCACTAGGAGTCTTTGCCCAGGATATCACCAGATGATGGACTTACCAGAGAAATAGAGATGGTACTATGGTTCTCTGGTAGCAGGGTGACAACGGAACAGGAGAAACAGCAGATGGTGAGAGAATGCTCGAGGAAAGTCTATGACTAGCAGCAACTGGTAATGAGTAGATGAATGTACACGAGGAACCAGATGGACAAGGGAACATGAGGAAAGTCAGTGGTCTGCGTATAGCAAGTTGTACCGCTGTCTAGGTGAAGGACTGGAATCCATGTGAAGGTAGGTAACAGGGAAGTCAGTGGTCTGCGTATAGCAAGTTGTACCACTGCTTATGTGAGAGGATACTTGAAACTGGTGTCACAGGGAACAGGAGTCAGTGGTCTGCATCAGCAAGTTGTACCACTGCTATATATATGTGAGGAGGGGCACGAGGAGATGAATGTAGAGCAGAGTATACACGGGGCACACAGAACTTGATCCCACGATGATATCCACAATACAACGATAACTGACAAGCACTGTTTGAAGTATACAAAGTCACAATAACATGGAAGCGGTAATCAGGTTGGTGCAGCGCACGGCAGGTAATCCAGAATCCACGAACCAATACTCAGGAAGCAGTAGTAAGTGGAACTGGAAACATGAAGAACACAGGAGAGTTGAAGCTGTCTGGTATCTAGTAGTAGAGGTGGAGGCAGCGGAGAGCTGACACGATCAAACCCAGGAGAGTTGAGACGATCAGGAACTCTGTAGCAGTAATGGAGGCAGTGGATAGGAATCAGCTGCGTGCAGGCATGATGAACACAGGGGAGTTGAAGTGAGCAGGAACTCTGTAGAAGTAACGGAGGCAGCGGATAGGAATCAGCTGCGTGCAGGCACGATGAACACAGGAGACTTGAAGTGAACAGGAACTCTGTAGAAGTAACGGAGGCAGCGGATAGGAATCAGCTGAGAGCAGACACGATGAACACAGAAGAGTTGAAGTGGTCTGGAAACCACAATAGCAGAAACAGGAATCAGCAGGAGCTGAATACACGAGGAACACAGGAACACCTTCAGAGGCTCATGGGGAATGAGACTCCAAGATCAGGCAACCAGGTAATGATCACAGGTGGTTTAAATAGGGAGGGTTGCCTGATCATCCAATCAATTAAAAGCAACAGGTACTGAAGGTTTGAAAGGACTGCACATGCGCAGACCCTCAGAATGGCGGACGGCCACGGTTCCTGGATACACGGGAAATGGCACTCACAGTCCGGTGAGTGACAGTACCCCCCCTTTTAAAGGTGGGCACAGAACACCTGGAACCGGGTTTGTCCGGAAACTTGGAATAAAACTTCTTAAGAAGAGCTGGAGCATTAAGATCTTCTGCTTTGATCCATGACCGCTCCTCAGGACCAAAGCCCTTCCAATGAACGAGGAAACGAAGAATTTTTGCGTCCAATATGTGAGTAATCTCAAAGTCCTCCTCTTGATGAATTTGAACTGGCCGCGGTACTGAAGGAGGGACCGAGAAACGGTTGATGATAAGAGGTTTGAGCAAAGACACATGGAAGGCATTGGAAATACGAAGGTTCTTAGGTAGTAGAAGTTTGAAACAAACTGGATTTATCACTTGAATGATCCTATACGGACCAATAAAACGAGGAGCGAACTTCATAGATGGGACCTTCAAACGAATATTTTTGGTTGATAACAAAAGACGATCTCCGATTTTCAGTGGTGGAATAGCCCGTCTCTTTTTGTCTGCAAAAGACTTATATCTGGCAGATGTCTTCTTTAAACAGGTTTTGACCTGAGAACAAATATTTTTGAAGGTCTGACAAACAGTCTCTACAGCAGGAACTTGGGTGGGAGGGAGGGCAGGAAATTCCGGAAAAGACGGATGGTGACCGTAAACCACAAAGAATGGAGTTTTAGAAGATGACTCATGATACATGTTGTTATGAGCGAATTCAGCCCATGGAAGCAAATCTACCCAGTTGTCTTGGTTGGCTGAAGAGAACATCCTTATAAAAGTCTCAAGATCTTGATTGACTCTTTCGGTTTGTCCGTTTGATTGAGGATGGTAGGAGGATGAGAGTGATAATCGGATACCCAAGGTCTTACAGAGGGCCCGCCAGAACCTGGAAACGAATTGTACTCCTCTATCTGAAACAATCTCGGAAGGACATCCATGAATACGGAAGATTTCTTTGATGAAATAATCAGCCAGAGTAGATGAAGAAGGTAAACCGGTCAAAGGAACGAAATGTGCCATCTTCGAAAATCTGTCCACCACTACCCAAATAGTATTGCAGTTTTTACTAGGAGGAAGATCAGTAACAAAGTCCATACTAATATGGGTCCACGGCTTGGAAGGAATGGCTAGTGGTTGAAGCAAACCCGCTGGAGTTCTGCGGGGAGTCTTGAACTGGGAACACAATTCACACGCAGCCACAAAATCTTTGACATCTTTCCTCATAGAAGGCCACCAGTAACTTCGAGAAAGAATTTCAAAGGTCTTGCGTTCACCAGAGTGTCCAGAAAAACGAGAAGAGTGAAACCACGAAAGGATTTTCTTCCTAAGAGCAGGAGGCACGAGGGTTCTCCCAAATGGTAGCACCTTAGTGGAAGAAGCAGCCAGAGAAACACATTTGGGGTCTAATATAGAGTGGTTGGGACCATCTTCAAAGTCTGAGGACGTCACAAAAGCTCGAGATAGAGCGTCTGCCTTTTTATTTTTTGCAACTGGTTTGAAGGTTATGATTAGATCAAAACGAGAAAAGAAAAGAGACCATCTTGCTTGACGAGGATTCAAACATTGAGCAGACTGTAAATATGACAAATTTTTATGATCAGTAAAAATTGTCACAGGATGACGAGCTCCCTCCAACAAATGTCTCCATTCCTCTAATGCTACTTTTATAGCCAGCAACTCCTTGTCCCCGATGGTATAATTCTTCTCCGCAGGCAGAAGACCCCGAGAGTAAAAGGCACAAGGATGGAATTTTTGTTGCTCCGATCTTTGGGAGAGAATGGCTCTTAAACCAGCACTAGAGGCATCTACCTCTAGGAAGAAGGGAAGCGTCACATCAGGCTGTCGAAGAACAGGAGCAGAGGAGAAGGACTCTTTGAGAAACTGGAAGGCTTGAAGAGCCTCAGAGGACCATTGTTTAGTATTGGCCCCTTTACGAGTTAGGGCCACAATAGGAGATGCAATCGAGGAAAAATCTTGAATGAAGCGTCTATAGTAATTGGCAAAACCTAAAAAACGCTGAATTGCACGAAGAGTAGTTGGCTGAGGCCAATGTAACACAGCATTCACCTTTTCTGGATCCATCTGAAGACCAACTCCGGAGACAATATATCCCAGAAATGGAATCTGGGGCAACTCGAATGAACATTTTTCTAACTTGCAGAATAATGAATTTTTCCGGAGTCTGGAAAGGACCTCTGCCACATGTTGATGATGAGAAGGCAGGTCCTGCGAAAAGATCAATATGTCGTCCAGATAGACGACACAAACATATAACAAGTCCCGGAAGATCTCATTAATGAAACCCTGGAAAACAGTGGGGGCATTACATAACCCGAAGGGCATAACTAAATATTCATAATGCCCGTCTCTGGTGTTGAAAGCTGTCTTCCATTCATCACCGGACCTGATTCGAATTAAATTGTAGGCACCACGAAGATCCAACTTGGTAAAGATCCGGGCTCCCTTGATACGATCAAATAACTCAGTAATTAGTGGAATGGGATACCAATTTTTGATAGTTATGGCGTTAAGTCCACGGAAATCTATGCAAGGGCGTAATGATCCATCCTTCTTTTTTACGAAGAAAAACCCTGCTCCAGCGGGAGAGGTAGAAGGTCGAATAAATCCTCGCTGGAGATTCTCTTGGATGTATTCAGATGTAGCTTGAGTTTCAGGTAACGAAAGTGGATACACACGTCCCCTGGGAGGAGTCTTGCCAGGTTGAAGATCAATCGGACAGTCCCACGAACGATGAGGAGGAAGACGTTCAGACTGAGTTCTATCAAATACATCGGCAAATGAAGCATACTGAGGAGGAAGTCCCGGTGAGGAAGGTGAAATGGAGGATTGCTGTATTTTGAGAGGAACGACTTGAGAGAGGCAACGATGATGACATTCAGACCCCCAAGACGTAACTTGAGGAGTGTGCCAGTCAATCTGAGGAGAGTGACGTTGAAGCCATGGAAGGCCTAATACAATCGGACTGGTAGTAACAGGGAGAATTAAAAATGAAATTTCTTCCTGGTGTAATACACCAATTTGAAGGGTTACTGGAGACGTACTCTGGGTGATGAGACCATTAATTATGCGTGATCCATCGATAGCAGTCACAGTAATAGGTGTCTTCAAAGTAATCACTGGTAGGGACCATTGATTCACGAGGGATTTAGAAATAAAATTTCCTGCAGCTCCAGAGTCAATAAGTGCTTGGGACTTAAAGGATTTGGTAGCAAAGGAAACTGTAACATCAAAAGCACAAACTTTTAATTTCGTAGAACATGGAGAGGACTCCAGGGACCCTAACTTCACCTCAACAGAACTGGTTAGGGCCTGGCATTTCCCGATTTTTTAGGGCATGAATTGAGCATATGAGTGGAATCAGCACAATAGATACAAAGTCTATTTTTTACTCTTCGGTCCCTCTCCTCTGAAGTTAATTTGGAGCGACCTATCTCCATGGGTATCACCGGAGATGAAGCTGGGGGAACTTGAGGACTTGAGCGAAGAGGTGCTTTAAATGAAGTTGTTTTTTCAGACTCTCTTTCACGAAATCTCATGTCTACACGGTGGCAAAGAGAAATCAAATCTTCTAGAGAAGTAGGTAATTCTTGAGTAGTCAGTGCATCTTTAATTTTATCAGAAAGCCCCTGCCAGAAGGCGGCAATTTACGCTTCAGTGTTCCACTGAAGTTCAGAGGCTAATATCCGGAATTGAATGACGTACTGGCCTACTGTACGAGAACCCTGACGTAAACGGAGGTTGCTGGATGCAGCGGAAATAACACGACCAGGTTCATCAAATACACTTCGAAACGTGGAAATAAATTTGGCACTATCCTGTAATAAAGGATCATTTCTCTCCCACAGAGGGGAAGCCCATGCGAGAGCTTGTCCGGAAAACAAGGAAATGAGATAGGCCACTCTGGAACGATGAGTAGAGAAATTGTGAGGTTGGAGCTCAAATGATGGACTTACCAGAGTAATAGAGATGGTACTATGGTTCTCTGGTAGCAGGGTGACAACGGAACAGGAGAAACAGCAGATGGTGAGAGAATGCTTGAGGAAAGTCTATGACTAGCAGCAACTGGTAATGAGTAGATGAATGTACACAAGGAACCAGATGGACAAGGGAACGTGAGGAAAGTCAGTGGTCTGCGTATAGCAAGTTGTACCACTGCTATAGTGAGGAGGAATGTCCAGGAGTAGCGAGGAGGTAGTGAGAGTCAGCGGTCTGCGTATAGCAAGTTGTATCGCTGTCTAGGTGAAGGACTGGAATCCATGTGAAGGTAGGTAACAGGGAAGTCAGTGGTCTGCGTATAGCAAGTTATACCACTGCTTATGTGAGAGGATACTTGAAACTGGTGTCACAGGGAACAGGAGTCAGTGGTCTGCGTCACTGCTATATATATGTGAGGAGGGGCACGGGGAGATGAATGTAAAGCAGAGTATACACGGGGCACACAGAACTTGATCCCACGATGATATCCACAATACAACGATAGCTGACAAGCACTGTTTGAAGTATACAAAGTCACAATAACAGTCCAGGCAATAGGAAGCAAAGTCAATAGTAACAATAGCTTCAGTGGATAGGAGGCTCCGGAGGAGAACACAACTCAGTCCAGATGGATATGCAATACACAAGCAAAGTCAATGGAAAGTATGCATACCGCGGTTCAGGAGAGCAGGCTGTCAGAGAGACGTGCAGGGATACCTGAACGGCTGAAGGCCGGCAGGAGGAGAGACCACTGGAGGGTGGAAGCGGCAATCAGGTTGGTACAGCGCATGGCAGGTAATCCAGAATCCACGAAGCAATACTCAGGAAGCAGTAGTAAGTGGAACTGGAAACATGAAGAACACGGGAGAGTTGAGGCTGTCTGGTATCCAGTAGTAGAGGTGGAGGCAGCGGAGAGCTGACACGATCAAACCCAGGAGAGTTGAGACGATCAGGAACTCTGTAGCAGTAATGGAGGCAGTGAATAGGAATCAGCTGCGTGCAGGCACGATGAACACAGGGGAGTTTAAGTGAGCAGGAACTCTGTAGAAGTAACGGAGGCAGCGGATAGGAATCAGCTGAGAGCAGACACGATGAACACAGAAGAGTTGAAGTGGTCTGGAAACCACAATAGCAGAAACAGGAATCAGCAGGAGCTGAATACACGAGGAACACAGGAACACCTTCAGAGGCTCATGGGGAATGAGACTCCAAGATCAGGCAACCAGGTAATGATCACAGGTGGTTTAAATAGGGAGGGTTGCCTGATCATCCAATCAATTAAAAGCAACAGGTACTGAAGGTTTGAAAGGACTGCACATGCGCAGACCCTCAGGATGGCGGACGGCCACGGTTCCTGGATACACGGGAAATGGCACTCACAGTCCGGTCAGTGACAGCTTATGACAATCCTCTACGTAGTGTCATAACTCTACACTATACCACGAACTTGCTCCCTCTACTTTAGACCTCATGAATTAGCTTGGGTCTGCGACCTTTGGGAATCTTATTTGGATGAAGAATGGTTGGAGATTCACTAGAACATTGCCTCCAGTTCTATCTGTGTCAGAATAAAAGGGAATGTTTACAAAATTTTGTTTTGCTGGTACTACGTGCCCACAGGACTACACAAAAATCTCCCTGACTCCTCTGATCGCTACTGATGGGGGTGCCCCCAGGAGGGCTCTTTTCTTCATAATTGGTGGGCATACCAAAAACTGACACATTATTGGTATGACATTAAACTTTTCATTCAAAGAATTCTTCAGGTGGACATAACTCCGGAGCCTAAATTCTTTCTTCTGCCTCTGGGGGTGACCTCGGCACCCGGCATCAGAATAAGTTGGTTAGACACATTCTCTCGGAAACTACTTGTCAAATTAGAGTGGACTGGTGGTGGCAGGTCCCCCTTCTCTCCAGTCCATAATTAATAGAGTCTGGCAGACGCAACAATTGGAACATTTGACCAGTATCATTCGTAATTCCTCAAGGACTTTTGCCTAGGTCCGGGACCCATACAACTCCTGTCTCCAGGCTCACTCGCCATTCTCATAACCTCTCACTGCCGGCTGTCCCTCCTATTTCTCTCTTTTACCTCTGTGTTTTTGTTCTCTCACTATTTGCTCCTTTATTATATGGAAATTTTCCCTCTTCTCTTTCCCCCCCTTTAATCTGTCCCCCTTCGTTACTTCATAATATAAATTCTTGGTCACTCTTTCTATATAGATATACCCCTATGATGACACCAGTTGTCTACTGATGCAACGCCGGTCGTAGTCACTATATGTTTATTCCTTTAGCTTGACTAGTTGTGTTCTGATTGGCAGTAGTAACGTATTTCTCTGTTGACCTTGCAAATATAAAACTTTATAAAAAAAAAAGATCACAGCCATGAATAAAGAATGGTACCAAAACATCCTCAAAGAGCAACTTCTCCCAACCATCCAAGAACAGATTAGTGATGAACAATGCCTTATCCAGCATGATGGAGCACCTTGCCATAAGGCAAAAGTGATAACTAAGTGGCTTCTGGATCAAAACATCAAAATTTTGGGTGCATGGCCAGGAAACGCCCCAGACCTTAATCCTATTCAGAACTTGTTGTCAATCCTCAAGAGGCGGGTGAACAAACAAACACCCACAATTTCTGACAAACTCCAAGCATTGATAAGGCAATAATGGGCGGTCATCAGTCAGAATGTGCCCAGAATTTGATTTACAGCATGCCAGGGCGAATTGCAGAGGTCTTCCAAAAGAAGGCTCAACACTGCAAATATTGACTCTTTGCATAAACTTAATGTAATTGTTAGTCAAAGCCTTTTACACTTATGAAATTCTTGTAATTGTACGTCAGTATACCATAGCAACATCTGACAAAAAAGGTTAAAAACACTGAAGCAGTGAAACCAATATTTGTGTCATTCTCAAAACTTTTGGTCATGACTGTACACATCTACAGTAAGTGTGTGGTGTATATGCCCCAAAATGCGTATGATTATCATTAATTGTTTTTATTAATAAATCCTCTATATTGAATTGTATCCCATTTTGGAAGTATTAATATGTTCCCAAAAGCGTATAGGCAAACAATTATCCCAAGCTTTTTGTCATGAACCTGCCTTGCTGGAGGTCTGGCTGGAGATTCGTGGAATGCATGTTTGCTACTGTCTGGTGGATCCCCATTGGCAGAGGACGCAATCTTGACGAAGGAGCTTGGCAAAGCTGTAATACAAAATTGGTCCCTGCAAATCTAGACTGAGGTATAGAATGTACATGGGCTGCAATCAAATATTGTTCCTCAGACCTGATTCCTGAGATGTGCTTTACAATGTATTGCGTCATCCCAGTACACTAGTACTTTTGTGTTTCTGGTGTGTGCAGTGCTACTGCTTGTAAAGAAATGCTAGAAATTGTTACAACATTTCCACAGTTATGGTCATTAAGCAAATAGTTATAACAAAGAGGATCTATCATAAGATTGTGTTTGATGCTTAAAGTGGTAAAACCCACCTAACCAATAGATTTTTTTTTTTTTTCATTGGTCTGCAGCTGATGAAAATAAGTATTCTGGTTTTGATCTTGTAGCTTCCCGCAGTCTTTGGTAAAAATCTATAAATGTCTCAGATTTACTGTACATCTGAGAATTGAAGCTGTATCAATATTGAAGAGATTGCATTTGCACGTAAGCTAAAAGCACAGATACTAGACAATTGTTCATGGGAATTATAACTAATTCATAATGTCACCACACTAATTACATTAAATAATTTGGGTGGAAAACTGACACTAGCATTATAATTGGAATGGATTTACAGTACTTAATCTACCATATTTATAATTCTTATAAATCACCGGAAAGGTATTAGCAATATTCCAGAGGATTGCACAAATATGTGATAAAAATATTATAATATCAAAGGAAAACATTTTGTAATATATTGTTTAGTCAGTGATCAGTGATTTCACCCTAATGGCTCTTTTCAGTGAATTTTGTTAAATGGTGATTAGTGGTGAATGTATGATAAATAAAATAACAAAAACAGAAGGATTTAACATATTATTCATCTAATCCTCAGCAGCTTGAATAAGGAATGCTACTCACACTTCAACTTTTCTAGAGAACACGAATCTCTCCTTCCATATACACTAATAGCAGAGATGATATTAATGCTGATGTCTGTGGAATTGTAGAGTGAAAAGAGTGAATACAAATATCATACATTATCCCTCTACAGAGAAACCTTTGTTTCCATATTCACAAGAGATAGAAAAGAGAAGCAAAGTCAGCCTTTGTAATACATAGAAAGGAAGAGTTAATGTTGTCCCTCTTGTTAATAAGTGTAACACAGATGTACTGTAGTATTAATATAGCATGGCAATTTGGAAAATTTATGGAAAATGGCACTAAGGAGATTACTTACTCTAGCAACGGGGGTTACATATCTCATTAAAAGTCATACAGCATATCATTCCAGGTATTGTGTTTGTGTTTTAAGCTGCTCTAACTGGTTAAATTATGTTGGAGAGCTAAGAGAGACTGAAGGGATTGCTTTAACAAACATAGAAGGTGTATTGAAAATGGAAAAAAGAAATCAACTATTCTCTTCAAAATATTATATCAGGGGAATCCAACACATTATTAAAGATTACAGATTGGAGTTTATTGACAGTTCATTCCCAGAAGGTGAGAGATTTAAGGAATTGTGTAAAATGGAAGCATTGGATTCTGACCTTTGAATAATTGAAACCCAGAGGTACAAAAGATGATACATAATTATTAAACTGTGAAATGATATATGATGCATTTCTTTTTTTATGATTTATATATGCAATGTTAGATTGTGTATTTGTATGTGTGAATACATTTATATTAATTATGCTATCAATAAAATTAATTAATTGACATCAAGTTGAGTGATAATAAAAGATTAACGAAGAAATTATATAAAGTTGGTCTTGTGGGACTAAATTTTGCCTTCCAAAGAAAAGGTTAAGCCCATGACACGTGTTAATTTTGCATATCTATTTGTAATCAGAATCCCTTACTGTCTGACCATTCCTTACTTCAATCCCTGACTTCTGACTTCAATCCCTACCTGCAGTGTAATCCACTGTGACTGACAACTGTTATGTTACTTCATGTGACTATATTATATATTATAATGCATGTGCTTTGCTGTTGAACAAGCCCTCATTAATATAATATTCCCCCTGTGTAGAAAATACAAAGAGCCCACAATGAACTTGAAGCTGAGAGCCAAATTGATTCATTATATAAAAGTATTTTACTGCAACAATTCAGCTATAATAAAGTGGTTTGGACAATTGAATCCATAACACTGGAATCCAGTGTTCCAGCTTCAGCAATTGGGGTACTGGAGGTACCACTTTAAGTCTTATAGAGAAGTAGTATTACATACAACACTGCATTTTGATTTAAATTGCATTTATAATATGAAATGTATTTTTATAATTTCATGTTACAGAATTTACATAAGTAAAATGACATTTATCATAGGCCAAGGACATCATTAAATGGTATATTTTTTTAAAAAACAATCTCAAAATTGAAACAACAATCTACCAACACAGAAACATAAAGCCTGATTCACAAAGGAATGTAAATGCCTATATTTGCTGTATTTTGTGTTAAATAGCACCGTACATGCCAAGAAACAGACTATAAGACTGAACAGAAGAACATTCGATTAATCAAAAATGCAAAGGACACTTCCAGCAGCCTATGATTTCATGGGCAGAACAAGAAGGGGAAGGGGCATATGCATGTAGCCAATGTACATTGATGACATGCCAAGCTAGAGTGCACCCAGCAGTGTCCAATTCAAGTTTTGAGCTTTTCAAAGACATTCATAACACCATTATAAATGCATTTAATTAACAAACAAAAGGAAAAATAAAGCTTTTTTTTAAAATGTCTTTCATTAAATAGTTCTGCTTTTGGTTTTGGATCTGGATTAACTTTGTGTTTCGGTTTTGGTTTTGATTTTGGCAAAACTTCCCAGCATGTTTTGGTTTTGGCTTTAGATCCCGATTTGTTTTTACTAAAATCCCAATTTTTTTGCTAAAATCACATATTTTTGCTTTTTTTCCGCCTACATTATTAATAACCTCAATAACACTAATTTCAAGTAATTTGCAGTCAATTTTGACCACCTCACAGGTCACAATATTATTTTCATACACTTTCAAACAAAGACTGCAGATTTAGAAGAACAAGCCTGCCAGACCTATTCAGCAATGACAATTAGCAATGGAGCTCTCCTCTTTGTATGTTACCTATATAACAGAGTGCAATGTAACTTCAGATTTAGAAGACCAAGCCTGCCAGACCTATTATTTCTATTTCAGCAATGACAATTAGCAATGGGGCAATGGAGCTATCCTGAATGTCACTGGAGGCTTTGAAGAACTCTGCTACACCTTCTCTTTCTTTTCTACCTATGACGCTGCCCAACTGCACTAGAGACTGCCAAGAACTGTGCTACCCCTCCTGTGTCCCTCTGTGAAATGGCGCTGGATCACCAAGGAGGGCGGTACTTATAGAATCCAAGGCTCGGCTCGGTGCTCGGATCTGCTAAGTTTGGGTGTGTTCGGTTCTCGGGGAACCGAGCCTGAGCATTTCTAATTATCAACAGGTGACAATAATTTAATACTTTTTTTTGTGTGTTCTGCTGGGACTTTATATTCCACAAACATATTGTTCATATCCTGAGTGTATTGTGTCTGTCTGAATATGGCAAGTGCCATATAAGCAGAGCATACCTATATTCATATTGAACAAGAGATGTTTATTCAGATCAGTTTGTAGTTGACTATGGACACGATTTACGTGCATTTTTTAAAAAAAGAACACACAATACGTTCATTTTGCGTGCCTTAATGAATCATGGCCAATAATGAGAAACGTTCATTTACAAACTGACATTAAAACAAAAATATTAAATACAGAGAGCATTTATTTTTAAAAAGTAAAGGCAAACTTGAGATCCTGTGGTAGCTATTTAATGTACTTCATTAAGAAGCACACTGGGTATGCACCACATACCATTTTGGATTTGTACCAGTGCTCCTATTTGGTCCTCCAGCACACCTACGTTCTGGTCTTTGGAGATGCCTTTACAATGTAGAAGTGCATCTAGATTTGCAAATTAGTAGAAAAAAACAAAAAGTGTCATCATCACTTAAAAGTCTACCCTTCTGCCACTTTAGGACTACCTATCTCATTAACTCCTTAACAAATTCCTCTCAGTTTTGCTGCTAAAATACTGCTCTGTTTTGCCTCATTTATGGCTTAAATTAATCATTAGGATAAGGCAACATTAGAACTGCACCAGAAAATACTTTTGTCTTCTGACGTGCAATTGGAAGGAACAAAATTTGTCACATTCAAAGAATCCAGTGAGACCCGATCTCTGACATCTCTGAGCTGGTGCAAAAATCAAGGGTTTTTGTGCAGTCAAAATAAATGTTTGCCCTTTATTTCCTATAAATAATCTCTGCCAAATGAAATCCATTTGCACTTTATAAATGAGGCCTTCTTTGTTTGTTGACCTAAAGCAAAGACTGTTATATAAGATAACATTGTCTTTTATGACATCTAAAATATAATTGGGAGCATTTAAGATATCTGGTGCACAGGCTAAATGGTCTGTAACCCACAGCTACCAGTCAGAGTCTAACTGTAATTTTTGTAGTACAGTTTAGAAAAGAGAACAAAGATAATATCGTATTGATTGCTATACACTATCTTACAGTTACCTGCACACTAGTTTTTGAAACTTTATATTTGTATTATATTTCCAGTTATTTTTTTACTTTTAATGAAACAGAGTTTAAAAGTCATAACATTGCACTCAACACTGGAAATAGCTGTGACTTCCTGATTGTCAGCAGAATCTCATTTTATGTATTCTAAGTTTCGACTGAATTAAAAAAAAACAGTGGGTAAAGTAATTAGGCACCGGAAAAAAACATCTAAATCTAATTAGACAAAAAGCCTGAAAGGAAAAGGTTATACATAAACACGTTACACATATGGTTGAAACTGGTTGAAACTGTGAGAAATCTGTCAACATAATAATTTGCTTTGTTTTTGTATTGCTTCACTGTTAACTACAGGAGTTGTCTTGTACTTTTTGGCAATGCTGTAAAAGAGTCACAAAGTTAACTGAATTATTTTATTGAAAAAATTATTTTATTATTTTTCACTTTCACTAAACAGGATAAATGTGATATTTTCATTCTGACTTGTAACATGGCAATGTAATGTAAATGCAAAATATTAAACAATATGCAAACACATTAATACACATTAAATACTGTCCAGAAATATACATACATACAGTGGTGGAAGTGGCTCTCAATTGGGACTACAGGACCACTGAAACGGACCTTGATGAATTATAAATCCATCAGTAACCATACACTTTAGAGGAACTCCATGACTCCAGTTAAGCCTTAAATATATAATTGCTTTGTGAGTATAGTATCTACATCAACTGTATAACAGTATTACACTATTTCTGGTTTCCACATTTCTTTTTTGTCACAAAGCCCTAGAAGATATATGATTTGGTTATGATCTAGGGAACGTATCTGCCGATTTTGACCGTATTGTGCTAAAAATCATTCTGCGCATGCTCACAATCAGCAGATACAGGCTTCAAAATAGCCCTTTTCTGTACTCTAATGCAGTGCTCCTCAACCTTTTTCTCACCCTCGGCACACCTAAGCCCTTCCCAGAATTCCGCTGCACACTAAAAGCAAAAATATACAAAAAAAGCAGGATTACAAAGTGCATACACAGAAATTACATTTAAGTGTTATTTTTATGTGATAAATTTAACATCGCAGCTAATAACATTTCAGTACACTGTGCCCCTTCATCATCACACTGCACCCATCATGCTGTTTTTATCACCTTTGTGTCTACCCTTTCATGCTACTCCCTTTATGATGCATTTTTTCCCGTTTGTGTCTCCCCTTTATTGCTTGCTGCACCCCTTTATGATGCCTTTTCTCCCCTTGCTTTGTGTCTCCCCTTCATTGTTTGCTGCACCCCTTTATTATGCTTTTTCTCCCCTTGCCTTGTGTCTCCCCTTTATTGCTTGATGCACCCTTTTTAATGCTCCCCTTCACTGACCTACCTTTCTAATGCCTTCTTTCTTCTCTTCTGTCTTCTCTTCTTCAAATTCTCTTCTTCTGTCTTCTGGTGTTGGTGGCTTCTCTCCATGCGCTCCTCATTGCTCTGTTTGCAATGAATGTCAGATGTAACATCATCACACATGATACATCGCACCCGACATTGATTGCTAATGGAGAAGTGAGGAGGGTGTCAGCTGCCGGACAATCAGGTGATTACATATTTAATTTTTTTTAGTGTTTTGGTCCGGCGGACAGCAGAGAAGCGGAGTATGACGGCACACTTACCAGCGTCTCTTGGCACACAATCGTGTCGCAGCACACCGGTTGTGGAGCACTGCTCTAATGCATGGAAAGGGGATTTACTACAGCCTAAGATAAAGGGAAGTGATCAGGGAGGGAAAGGGGCATATGGCCATAGTGGCTGTACAGTGTGAACATGCCAAACGTCAGCCATGGAAGTAACCTTCCAATCCTGCTGCATCTCTTGCTCCAGCTAAAGGGCTAGGCTAAGTTAGCCCAGCTCTAAAAAGTGTTAAAAAGTAGAATTAAAAAAAAGAATTGCATGGGATCCCCCCTCCTAATGCTATTAACCATAGTGCTGCTAGGCTAGTGCTGGTTGTGGCAAAATCTGATGGAAAAAAGCATGAGGTCCCCCCAATTTACCACAACCAGTGCTAGGCCAACCAGCTGGGGTGGTGACACTATAGCAGGTGGACATGCGGCAAGAGTCTCCCTGCCATAATGACAAACCAACTACAGCCTGTTTAGCGCTGGGCTGGATTCAATAGGTAGTGGAGTATGCAGAAAAATTGGGCAGGGCCCCCCCCTCTAGGAAAATCCCGCACTCAGAATATGACGCCTATATTTTGGATTTTTGTGGATGACCGCCCAGACCTGATCAATTGGGTATGATACTTAAGATGCATCCTTATAGCCTAATGGTCCATTTTTTTTACAATCTGGGAATTATTTTGATCTCAACTGAACAGTCTCTACTGAGACAACTTAATGAATCTGAGCCATAGACACAGGGCAGCAGGGGAATACAGTTAAGAGTTTTGTAGATGATCAGTACTCAATCACATAATGCTATACTTTAAAGTCAATAGTGATTTTCAAAGCAATCAAGGATGCATTCATTAATTATCTGGTTCTTTATGCCTGAAATCTTGTATGCTATTGGCTATTAGAATAGACCATAGTTTCAAGAAATCATGTGAAGAGAAATCTTTGTCTTCTCTACCATTTAATCCATTACTAGTTCCTATGCCTGCTCCTCCCTCCAACAGTGGGGATTCATTGAAATGAGGACCCTCAAGACTACAAGCCTACCTACGGAAGAGAAAGACTGTTGATAGTCTCTCTATTTCAAAGAGACACACTTCAAGATGATACACCAAGTTGACTAGGTGACCAGTTAACTGGTTTATAATGTAAGATATCTATTAGTCTAGGAAGTGAATTAGACTTTTTTGTAGAATTCTGATGCTGTAAGTAATGTTTAAATATAAATAAACAGATCCGCAATTCTTGCTATATCACTTTCAACTCCGATCAGAATTTTGTTTGTTAACAGACAACTCTTGTCTCAATGATTCATTTGTTATTCTATTCCAGATGATTATTTAAAGATTCATCAACATCATCATCAACATTTATTTATATAGCGCCAGCAAATTCCGTAGCGCTTTACAATTGGGAACAAACATTAATAAGACAATACTGGGTAATACATACAGACAGAGAGGTAAGAGAACCCTGCTCGAAAGCTTACAATCTATAGGACAATGGGAGTTAGAAACACAAGGGCATGTGCTACATCATATTGCACAATGGACCAGTCAGACTGCAAAGGTAAAAGTACTGAGTGGGCTGTGTGTGTTGCAATGTTGGTCAGAAGGTTGTTGTCTTGTGTTAGCAGTGTAGAGGATGGCAATAGGGTAATCTAGGGAAATTAAGATGATGGTTGAGGAATATCATAACCTTGTCTGAAGAGGTGGGTTTTCAGTGAACGCTTGAAGGTTTGAAGACTAGAGGAAAGTCTTACTGTGCGTGGGAGGGAATACCACAAAGTAGGTGCAGCCCGGAAAAAATCCTGTAACCGAGAATGGGAGGATGTGATGAGAGTGGAGGAGAGACGTAGATCTTGTGCAGAACGGAGGTGTCGAGTAGGGAGATATTTCGAGACAAGTGAGGAAATGTATGTCGGTGCAATTTTGTTGATGGCCTTGTATGTTAGTAAAAGAATTTTATATTGGATTCGTTGAAATACAGGCAGCCAATGTAGAGACTGACAGAGGGGCTCTGCAGAGGAATAACGGTTTGCAAGGAAAATCAGTCTAGCCACTGCGTGCAAAATAGATTGTAGGGGTTCAAGTCTGACTTTGGAAAGACCAGTAAGGAGGGAATTGCAATAGTCAATGCGGGAGATGATGAGTGCATGAATTAATGTTTTTGCGGTGTCTTGTGTCAGATATGTGCGTATTCTGGAAATGTTCTTTAGGTGTATGTAACATGATTTAGATATAGAGTTGATGTGGGGAATAAACGACAGTTGTGAATCAAGGATTACACCTAGGCAACGAGCTTGCGGGGTGGGATTTATGGTCATGTTATCGACAGAAATAGAAATGTCAGGCAGGAAGCTTCTGTTCTTGGTTGGGAATATTATTAATTCAGTTTTTGAAAGATTGAGTTTGAGTTGGCGAGAAGACATCCAAGATGAAATGGCAGAAAGACAGTCAGTACCGCGAGACAACACAGATGGTGAAAGATCAGGAGAGGATAGATAAATTTGTGTATCATCCGCATAGAGATGATACTGAAATCCAAAGGAGCTTATTAGTTTTCCAAGAGAAGTGGTGTAGATAGAGAATAGCAGAGGACCTAGGACTGAGCCTTGTGGAACTCCAACTGATAAAGGAAGCGGAGCAGAGGTGGATCCAGAGAAATTAATACTGAAAGAGCGATTAGATAAGTAGGATGAGAACCAGGATAGGACAGTGCCTTCAAGACCTAGGGATTGCAGCGTGTGTATGAGGAGAGAGTGGTCAACAGTGTCAAATGCAGCAGAGAGATCCAGGAGAATTAGAAGAGAGTATTGGTTATAATTTTTTGCTGTGATCAAATCATTGACAACTTTGGTCAGCGCAGTCTCTGTGGAGTGTTGAGAGCGAAAGCCTGACTGAAGAGGATCCAATAGGTTGTTTGCTGTAAGAAAGTTTGTGAGGCGTGTGTAGGCAATTCTCTCGAGAAGCTTGGAGGGGCATGGGAGCTGGGAGATGGGGCGGTAATTTATGAGAGAGTTAGGGTCAGAATTCTGTTTTTTTAAAATGGGAGTAATCACTGCATGCTTGAATATAGATGGAAAAATACCAGTAGAAAGAGATAGATTACAGATTTTAGTTAGAGGGGGAATGAGCACAGGAGACAGGGACATACCCATTTGTGAGGGAATGGGATCAAGAGGACAGGAGGTAGAGTAGGAAGATGAGAAGAGAGTAGAAACTTCCTCTTCATTTGTGGGATCAAATGAAGAGAGAGTGTCAGAGGGTGCTACAAAGGAATTGAGCAGATTGCTTGTCAAAGGAGATACCATTTCAAGCCTGATCTTATCTATTTTGTCCTTGAAATAGGAAGCAAGATCCTGTGCACTGATGTTAGTTGGAGGATTTGGGGCAGGAGGATTCAGAAGAGAGTTAAATGTGTTAAAGAGGCGTTTGGGGTTAGAAGCCTGAGCATAGATGAGAGATCGGTAGTATGCTTGTTTAGCAGTGTCCAGAGCATTTCTGTAGGAGTGGTAGATATCAGTATATGTGATGAAATCATTAGAGGCAGAGAGTGGTCAACAGTGTCAAATGAAGATTGGAACTATGTTCTTCTGTTTGATCTGCTCTCCTGAATATCCAGCGTTATTAAGGTATTATTGTAAGCACAGAGACATAATAGAATTGAGTCTAACTTTTTGTAACCAATGTTTAATATTTGTCTTATTTCATTTAACTAATATCTGCTTGCTTTAGCATATCAGAATTATTAGGATACATTGTATCAGAAGTTTGCCCAAAAAGTCCAATCTTATAGATATGATGTTCCAATTGATTTGTTACCTAGTTTTGCGAGTTTAAAAGGAAAGACTTACATTATGTCTGTCCTTGACTGAAAATACTTGAAATAATATATTAAAGATAATTTTGAAAGGTGTTTAGAGAGACATTAGTGAAGAATGTAGTGCTTGCATTTCAGTGTCTGAGCATAAAACACAGTACAAATTTTTTTTCAAAAACTCAGACAATTCTTCTACATAATTAGAAAATGTGTTTTTGAAGTGTCTGAGATTTAATGCCTAGGGTAAATAATTTCAAAAGAAGGTTTCCAAATGAATCCTAACAGGTTAGAGCTATATGGGAATGGTCACAACAGCAGAACTTTGCCAGTTCTTATAAGCATTTCTAAAGGGATTTTCCCATAGTAGATCTATAACATCATTAGCTAAGAAGAGGACTAAATCTAAGATCTGGATATCTAAATCTATTTTACCCATTCAGACCTTGAAGGAAACCTTTAGTTCTGTGCCGATCCTTAGGCACCAAGAGGTGGAATACTCTTTTGCCATGGAGGTCGATGGCTCTGAATTTGGAGTAAAGACAGTATTATACCAATAAGAACATCTTACTAAGAAATAACATCCTTGTTCACCCTTCAGTTTTTGAAGCTGTTTATGCAAATAGTGAAGGTAATTTATTATGGGCAAAATGGCCATTCCTCAGTACAAAAGCAAGTTTGTACCAGATGTGTGCCTCTATTTGCACAAGTGCTCCTAGATCTCCACAAGAGCGCATATTTGTATGCAGCAAGCTGACTGCATTTGTGGAGAAGCAGCAGTGTGAGCATGCAGAGGCTGGAGAAGGTGCACCGATGCATCTGTATTCGTTTTCACATTACAGCTCACATTTTAGGATTTTCTAAAACTTATAAGAGCTATATGAATTGGCCTAGTGATGGCCCTATTGTCCCTCTTGGCTCACAAATACACCTATATCCTAGATCACAAGAGTTGACTATATCTTATTTTGCTGTATTCTAAATGAGTTTCATTTTATATATGGATCAATGTATCATTACTATAGATTGCTGAATAATGTAAATAATTTATCCACACATTTCAGATTTTTTTTTAATATAGTTTGATAAATGTCTATATGGACCAAAACATTGCTGATTTATTTGGACAATAGAGAATTTCTTTACTCCTTTCCAGAGTGCTATATAAATAATCAGTTCTGCACATGTATAGTACTTGTTAGGTAATGACAGTACCTTACTTAACACTTTTAGTAACATGTCAGACTTTACTTAGGTAAACTAATTTGCAATCAACATAACTACTTATTGCAGCTTTTTGTTTTAAAACATGTTTTGCTTAGTTAAGTAAGGTGTAAATAATACTTAATAGACCTTAGAGGATCTGGGGTTTTCTATCAATTTTTTTAAATTTTTTGGTTTAACTTGATAAAATACAATGAAGGTTTTTAAGAACTTTCCTTTTATTGCATGTGAGAGGATTGCTTAAAAGGTATATAGTTGCACATAAGGCTATATTTCCTCCGTTAAAGAAAAGACAAAGTAAAAGATTTTGTCTACACTTGAACAATCATTGTTTGTCATCACCTGTGTGTAAGAGACCTGATACTAAGGTCTCTGTTTTGATAAGTATATTAATTATAATTCTCTTTTTACTATCCATTAACATTATATTAATTAATCTCTGACACAAGCAAATAACAGTTGTAAATTTTATATTATGTTCCAACTCACTTTATGTAAAATACTTTATCAGCAATTTTTAGATAGAGGTTACTCCATTGAAATAGCTACAAAGGCCTTTAACAAGGTTTATTGATTAGACACAAGTGCGCTATTGATATCTAAAAATAAAATGAACAATGCAACTAGTCAATATTCAAATGACCCTTTTGTCACAATATTTATAACTCAATATATCAGCCATGCTTATGGTTTAAAAGTCTATTTTTTGACACAGAAATGTTGTGACTATGAGATCCTTCATTAGCATCTAATATATAATGAAACAGGTTAACAGACTATTATTGAAAACATAAATGCATAACTTAAGCTTGTTCTTTTTATGACTGTGGATTGCTATAGACATGACAATACCAATTTCCCTGCTTTTATATTTACTAGAGAATTGTGCTAGTATGCAGTGGTGTCAAAATGGATCAGAGTGTGTAGTCATTGACCATATATTGTCCATTTGTTACTCTATGTTTCTCTTCTATCAACCTCTTTCATCAAACTCTGCTAAGCCATTCTTGTTTTAGCCCTGCGATGCATTCCAGGACTAGTATACTGAATAGTCATAAATCCTACTATCAAGATGGGAATTTAAGAGCAGAAGAAAAATATAATCTAAAACAGAGATGCAAAATAACTATTGCATATCTAAGGACACACTTTGCAATTAACATACAATTATGTAATATAATAAACACATAGAATTATATATTCTACAAATGAATCAGAATAATTTGGGAGGCTGCTTATTGTATCCTGCTACTTGTCAGATGACAGTTACCTATACCAGCGGTTCACAAAGTGTGCGCCATGGCTCCCAGGCATGACGCGGCGCTGTCACAAGGGTGCTGTGGCAGGGAAAAAGAGAAAAAATAACTTACTTATTTGGTGTCATCTGGGACCCAGCATCCACCTCCCTCCTCACTTCTCACTGAATGTCGGTCGTGAAGTCCTCACGTCCGACATATTCAGTGAGAAGCGGCGGGAGAGAGGAGCATGCTGGGTCCCGCGCGCCGCCGGATTTTTAAGAAGACAGAAGAGAAGACAGAAGAAATAGAAGAAAAGGCCAAGTATGGTAAGTAAAGAAAGGGGAGGGGAAATGGTGATAGGAAACAGCAATGGAGGGGCAAAAGAATGAAGGAGGGGCAGAGTAAGGATGAAGAGGGGCAGAGTGAGGATGAAGAGGGCAGAGTGAGTGGATGAAGGAGGGCACAGAGTGTGTGGATAAAGGAGGTCACAGAGTGTGTGAATGAAGGAGGGCACAGTGTGATGATTTTTGTACATGTTGTTTTATTTTGTTTGATCTTATTTGTCTTAGTATTAGCTTTAAATTATTCTTTGACAGAAATATAATTGAAAAAAATATATAAAAATATTATTTTCCCTTGGATTTATGTCCATTATTTTTGCAAACAACTTACTAAGTATTTCTGTCCTGACCTAAATACTTATTACGCTATTTTGACCCAACTACTTAGAAAACGGTACTGCTCATTAATTATTTTGGAGGGGTGCCTTGAAAAACATTATGGAGACTCTAAGGGTGCGCAAACTGAAAAGTTTGGGATCCACTGACCTATACCCTTTCATGAGCATGGTTCTACAAAAGATATATATAAAAGATAAATACAATCAGTGGCCACTTTAGAAGTCACACCTGTACACCTGTTCGCTAATGCAAATATCTAATCCACAAATTGTCATACACCAAGCGTACTAAAGTGGCTTCAGGCATCCGGTATGCATTTTTCAGAGTTCTTTGAAGTGCTGTCAGTCCTACTACCCCACAGTGATTAGCCTTTTTGACTGCTATCTATTATAGATGCAGAAACATGACAGCTCATGTCTCCTATCTGCCCCTTGAGTGTTTGCCTTAGTATTTATCACACTATTTTCACCTCTAGGCTACCAGTGTATGTATCTCTGTTAGGAACTGGTAGCTATACTTTATAGTATTCTCTTGTTTCCATTGACTAACTAGTCTCCTTGCTTATTACTATTGTGACATTCTGCCTGTTGGTTTCAAATCAGGTTTCTAGTCTACTCCAGGGAATCTCCAGGGAATCTGACTCCTTATGCTGAGTTCTCCAGTCTAGTCCATGTCCTAGGCTTCTTTGAATCATTTGATCTCATCCAAGGTGCTATTCGCAACTGTTACAGTACTAGCATCTGTTCTAAACTTCATACCCCACATACAGGTAATGCTTAAGACCCAGCCCAGGGGTAGAGACCTGCGCAACACACACAGCAAAGCCCATACCTCAATCTGGTTCCATGAACATGACAATGAAATCAGTGTATTTCAAAGACAGTTAACCAAATCTCAATCTTGTAGAACCCCTTTGAGATGTGGTGGAGCAGGAGATTCACAGCACATATGTGGCAAATCTGCAACAACTGTTCTATATATATATATATATATATATATATATATATATATATGTATAGCAATCGGTTTAGGGTGCCATCTCATGTACTGAAGATGACACCAGAGGCCTACAGATGATAGGTGTTTAAGCTATTCAAGCTCTTCTAAATTGGATTGAAGGGACATTTTTCAGGAACTTGAACCTATGGTAGAATAATTCTTGAAAATATTTAAATTCATCTTTCACTCTATGTTGGATCAAAATGTATAATACTAATAGTTCATATTCATGTTTAAAAATATTTTAAACTATAATAACACTGGTCTACAAAATGTTAATTTTGGAATGTTTAATTGAGGGTATTTCTTATAGTATTTTTTGTATTGATTTTCTTTCTGTTTGCCAGATTTACATTGTGGGTTGTTTTTTTGGGTAATATGCTTTTCAAATTAAATTAAGTTTGAATTTTCCTTAAATATTCACATTATAATACATATGCAGTTAACTCAAATAAAATAAACATTTACTGCTCCGTTATATTTAGCTGGAGGAACATCCCTTTTTAGTTACCAGCAGTAATCTACAAGCATGCATTAATTTCATTTTCTTTGGCAGCAAGTTTCCATCATTGATATATCCTGATAGAAGTGTTTCTTCATGTTTGTCACTTACATCCCCAAGATTTTCTGGGAAACATTCCAAACAAGAATCCAAAAAATGCATTTTCAAAGGCATATTGCATCCCAGGGCTCTGCAGTTTTTATGAAGTTCACTAACCAGTTATTTGTAGTTCTCAGCATTTTTGTTTCCCCGGAAGTTTTTACAACTGTTTGGAGTGATCTCCATGCTGCTGCTGTCTCAGAATTTTTCAAGCTTTTCTCAAAATCTTCATCCTTCATGAGCTCTCATATTTGTGGTCCAACAAATATCCCCTCTTTTATTTTTGCTAAGAAAATCTGCATCACCAACATCTTTTAAAACTAAGCTCCATGCTTCTGGAGGCAATGGAATTGATAGCTCTGCACTGTGAGGAACAGGCCTGATGGCTGAAGGAATATCAGGATATGTAACTGAATTCTTAAACTTGTATGTGAATCCACTGATTGTTGTGATAAAAAAGCTAACAGTCTGTGGAATGGTCCTTGGGTTCTCTCTATATCATGGGAACTGCAAATGGCATGTGACGAGATTTACCATTCAGCAAACTATTAAGTAAAGCTACACGCGAAGCACAACAGATATGAAGGGCCCAAGATTTATCTTGATCTCCACTTTTACACCCAAAGTAGAGCTCATACGATTTGCTTATGAAAGAGTAATGCTTCTTCTTCTTTTTTGCGACTTGAAAGTTAATTCACCACACAAAAATTGTTGGGATAATTTATACAACTATGAGGCATTTTGTGGAAGTATACACACGGTATACTTATAAACTGAAACTGAAAATGGAGGCACGGCTCATACATTTTCAGTGGAGTGACTCATATAGTGCCATCATATACAAAGCAGATTTATCTACTTTATTTTCTGCTTATACAAAAATAAATGATTCCTAGAGAATGGCTAATGCAGTTATCATGATTGTTAAACAAAAATAAATAATTTTTTTTAAAAATTAAAAAAATACTTATACACCAGGTTGTTTGAGTAACATGTATTATTTTAAAAAACAAATATGTTGCTTTAAAAAAAAATACAGCCCTTAAGACAAATTCTGAGTTCATTTTTGGAATCAGCTCCAGAAAATACATTCAAATCAATCAAAATTATCCATTTAACAAAACCATCGTTGACCAGTGTAAGTTGCCTTGTCTATTTGTTCTCCTTACATTACTTTTATTTATAAAAATATACATTTAAAAAAATATATAATTTGAACAGCAAAGATTATTGTTGACAAGTTTGAGATTCATTTTTGCTGATTGTGTGTAAAAACTTTAAAAACACTATACAGTTTAGCCATTTAAGCTCAAATCAGATTAAAAAAGTTTAATCTGGATAAAACATAGCTAAATCTTTTCACCTCGCTTAAATTTAGCTTAAATTTTTAAGTCTATAAAAAGTTTGAGATTTTATCAAATACTTTTCAAGCTTTAATATTGGTTCAACTAACCAGTTTCTGAACCATTTTGAAACAATTTCAAGCATTTTTATTTCAGACAGCTAAAAAAAATATTAAATTATAAATAAAACATAATTAACGTTGAGCAACATCCCCTTAAGGGACTCATAACTTGCAGAATCACTTGGCTTTGCTCAGATGTCTTTGTAAAACTCTAGGTTATAGTATTAGAAAAAAAATATATTAAAGCATTCTGAATTAAACTTAAAAAGAAAATAGGAAAGAAATGCTTTTGTGCAACACAAGCCAGCACTAAATTTAAGTATCAATAAGTTTACATTCTAAGCATTTAGGATGCATTTTACCAGTAAATGTTCTTTTTTTTTGCTGCCATTCAAACAAAAATATTGAAAATCTTAAACAAAACTAATCATTATGTCAGCTACATTCAGAATCACCATAGAGATAATGATGACAGATGAAATTCTCATAAGGAATGATAACCGCCATATATCAATCCACCAAAAACTGACTTTTCATTGTCATTTAACTGCACTGACTGGTGGCACTAGTAAATAAAAGTGATTATATTTTCTAGTTTGAAGTCCCATTACACTCTTTTCACAAATAATATACAAATTATAAAGGCTCATATAATTCTGTTTATTCATGTACTAGCTCTTGCTACAAAATTATAGAATTATCATCCTTTTCCTTTTTTAAATATTGCTTTCAAACATTTATTGTACTTTATCTTGGCAAGATATGTACAATTTTAGAGCATTTTCTAATAAATATGCAAAAAGACAGCTAAAAAGCAGTTATTCAGCAGAGTTGCTTATACAGCTTCAAGAAAGGATGTAGATACAACTATGATTACTTCAAAGGAGAATATTCCTGCTGCATAACCATGAGTTGCTACCTCTTTCTCACTTGTTAATGTAAATGTGTGAGGGTGATCTCCTGTATTATGGAGATATATATATATATATATATATATATATATATATATATATTTATATCAGACCACAACACCTTTAGCCTAAAGGAATGGTCAACCCTTGCAGAATGTATACAAGGGAGCGGAACCTAGAGACAGCAAAGGAGCAGTTACATTGATATAAAGTAAATCAGGAAAGAACCACTGATGAAAATTACATCCGTTGACATCTTTACATGCATTAAATTTCACTGTGAGCACTGCAGGTATCTGGTTTACCTGTGAAATGCCAGCAGTAAATCAGATGCTTACAGTTTAGAGTGCAACAGAACATGTTTGTGACAGAGACTGGATGTTAGGAGTAAAGCAGATGGTGGAGTCTCTATTTTGGAAATGTAGCAATGGGATGTCCATGTGGGCAGATAGACAGTTGGTCACACAAAGAAGAAGCTTAAATGAGAGATCAGAGATGCAGAGATAGATTGGGGTGTCAGTGCCATAGAGTTGGTACTGTAGGTCAAATAAGCAAATAAGTTCACCAAGAGAAGAGGTGTACAGTTAGAAATGTAAAGGTCAGAGATCAAAAACTTGTGGGGCCTGAAAAGATAGAAGGGGTGAGGAGAGGATTTGCCAGAGTTATAGACATTGGAGCATTGGCTTAATAGGAAGGAATGAGTGGTTGGATAAGTAGGAAGTGAACCAGGATTGTGCTGGGTCATGAAGGTCAATAAGGGTGTGCAGGAGGAGAGAATGAGATAAAAATTGAACCGGGAGGATGAATATGTAAAAATGACCCTTAGACCTCATTAATCAGTTTGCGAGGCCAGTCTCAGTGGAATGTTGTGTGGAAAAGCTCAGTTGCAGAGAGCCAACAAGGGAGTAAGAGATGGTTTTAGCAAAAGGGATATAGGTGATTCTATCAAATTGTTGGATCCAGTGATTGTTCCACTTGTGGGTTTGGGAAGAGAGTGGGTGTGAGGCTTCAGAAGAAGTTTTGAAGAAGAAATTTTGAAGAACCACATTAAAAAATTTCAAAGAACCAAATGTTTATAGTATTTACTAATATTAAATTGTCTAAATTAAATTAGTATGATGCTAAATGCAGTGCGTGAGAATGTAAATATGTGTTTGCTAATATATGGAGACCTACCATACCACTGATTGATATGCTAATTCAATTGAATGATTTATAACACTCTGAAATTACCAAATAAAAAGGATAGTGAATCCTTGATAACTCCCCTTTAAATGCAGTGATTTAAAACAATGACACTAAAAGATTTGCTAAAGTTCCTGAGTCAGCTCCTTGTAACAATGGACAGCTTGTTTGTATATGTTTCTTTAGTGTGTTATATTAAGAAATCAGCATAGTAGAACAAACATAATCAACCAAGTGCAAGTTAACAAAAGCAAGCAGCAAAACTTGTATAAAAAGCAATTGAATAATTGAAGCCACTATTTGACATACATTTTTGGCATGAAGTTTGCAAAGACTGTACATGTGTTTTTCAGCTTCAAGTCAAAGAGAATTATCAATATAAAAATAATTAAAGTGCTATATATACTGTACATGCATACAAAGTGTTTGCGTGTAAATGGTGTTATTGCTCTTTTTCAGAAGTTTTGTTGGAATAAAGCAAGCATATATATACTGGATACTTATCTTGCAGCTAGTTCAATTAGGACTCTGAATTAGAGTGGTAAAAATGATCATATTTACTATCCCTAGTGCAACTTTCCTTCTCATTGTCATCCAAGTTCAGTGTCCATGCTGTTGTTAACTTGTATTTGTCATTCCATGTAGTGTGTGCCGCTGGTGTTGGCACACTGTTTCCTGCTACAGTGTCCTAAGGAGAACACATTCAGTGTCAGAATGCTAGTGTATCCAATATGTTTCATCCCAAATTAACCTTTTGAAGAATATTCTGTGTGCTGAAAGTCCTCTTTATATAGGGTCCATACTTAAAATACATTTAATTGACAAAACAGTTTAATTTACACACCTTTAAAATCTGAAGATATTCTTCTTTTTTTGATTAATTAAGACAGGTCTTTCTCTGTAGGCCCACAACAATTTCAAAATAGTAAAGAAAGCCTAATTAGGGAGATTCTAAAAACACATTCCTAGTTTATAGTCTACAAACCCTACAATGAGCACAATTTCAGTTATTCACTAAAGAAAGCTGGTTTATATGGACATTATTTTAAGAAAGGGTATCAATATGCTGAAGCAGACTATATTAGATGTAGTGAAATATCACAAAGCGACTGTCCATATTTTCCTGATACCAGAACCTATGAGAAACTTACTAATGACTCTACAGAAAAGCATTTTCAAAAATTAATCGGAGATTTGGAAAAAGGTCTTAAATAGGCATACTCTCTAAAAAAGAATATGACATTATGTACATAGAAAAATGTTGGTACTCTCACTTTACCCATCTTCCAAAAAGCCATAAAAATGTAACTAACTTACCAAGATACCCAATAAGTTAAGGAATACAATCTCTAATATTAAATGTATCTCAGTATATAGGCATATTTGACAGTCACCTGCAAAAGCAATTTAAAATATACAAACTAATATTGATAAAAGATACAAGCATGGAAGAGCAGGAATATATTGAGAACATGTGATACTAAATTCCTCTTTACAGGTATTAACCTCATAGATGGTTGTAGTCACAGTTACCCATTTCTATGTAAGGAATTTAAAGAGTGAACAAGTAAACTTTTCTGTGGATAATATTGAGTTTATTTGTTTACACAACTATTTTTGATAAAAAGCTAATTAATATTATCAATTGAAAGGCACAACAATGGGCAAATACTTTGCACTCAGCTATGCCAACTTATTTGTATCAAAATGGAAGGAGGATCAAATATTTGATATCTGAAAATCTGATTTGTTAACGTAGATATATAGATGACTTCTTTATATGTGATGATACTCAAAATACATTAAACACATTTTTATCACATGTAAATTTCTATGATTTGAATCTCGAGTTTTCTGCTAATACCAGTACTGAAATGGTCATATTTTATATTTTGAGATTTTTATTTCAAACAACTCAACTTCATACTAGAAAGTACATAAAGACATTGGATAGCAACAATCTTATAATTTCAACCAGAAATCATAATTCCAAGTGGATAGAGAACATTCCAGCAGGACAAATGAAGTTTCTCAAATGCAATTGTACAGAGACAGATATAAATGAAACACAAAGAAAGTTATTGGCAAAAAGGTTTATAGACAGAATAGCTATAAATATAAAAGCCATAAGTCCTTTCAAGAAAATGGTACAGATAACATGCCGAGGTGGTATTCATTACAAAGCACAGTAGTCAAGGCTGGATTAGAAATGGGCCTGATGGGGCTGCAGCCCCAGACCTCTCCACAGAAATAGGCCTAGGCCAGCCAGGAGTAAAAAAAAAAGGCTGTGTCTACAGAGGCTGTGTGTGACTCATGCTGTATCAATTTCCACCCAGTCCCAGATGGAGGTCAGTGGCATTCAACACAACAGGTAGGAACAACTTATTTTTAACAGGGGATATGTGACAACAGGGCATACGTGACAACAGGCCTAACAGGGGTTATGTGACAACAGGCCCAACAGGGGATATATGACAACAGGGGATATGTGACAACAGGCCCAACAGGGGATATATGACAACAGGGGATATGTGACAACAGGGCATATGTGACAACAGGCCTAACAGGGGATATGTGACAACAGGGGATATGTGACAACAGGCCCAACAGGGGATATATGACAACAGGGGATATGTGACAACAGGGCATATGTGACAACAGGCCTAACAGGGGATATGTGACACCAGGGGATGTGTGACAACCGGGGATATGTGAAAACAGGCCCAACAAAGGATATGTGAAAAGATGCATATATGCATGTGGCGATGGCCCATGTGTATTAACATAGGGATCAGTTAATTTTCTTACAACAAAAATACCAACTTTTTCAATGGAGATTATGCCCTGGTACCACTGACAGTTAACTGTGTTTGACTATTTGTATTTTGAAGTCTGCTCAGATGTATGAACATCTGAGCAGACAGTTATGAAAATGACCAACAAATGATAATAACACACATTAACTGCACGGTTTGTTTGTATCAATAAAAAGCATATTTTGATCTCTGTATTGAGTAGCGGTCTCATGACTACCCTATGTATTGTTTGGCAGTCACAAGGTTGCGTGTGGTTAAGTGGACAGTGAATGTATGTGTGTGTGTGTATGTATATATATGACTAAAATACAAACAGAGGAATAGGGCGCACAATAGTGTAGTATTTTAGGAATAGAATTATCAAAACCTTAAGTGAAATATATATGCGTGCCGGACTATTAGAATATATAAGCACGTCCAGGAAACCTTATCACCCAGTATTCAGGATCCACAACAGGCTAAGTGGTATATACCCAGAAGAGAGTACCAAACCAGAGAGTGCATTAACTTTTTTCTAAAAACAAGCAGTGCACACCGTTCACACTTCAGTGTGTAACTGCGTACCAGATGTATAATCTTTAAAGTTTATCTGTACAAAATCCAGTAGGCTGCATCAGGTCCACTATAATACACAGAATGGTACGTACACTGGCGCTTCCGTCTTTGACTCACAGAGAACCTCTAAAACAGAGGAATGTGTCTCCTCAAACATCTCGTCATACGAGGTACATAATAAAAAAAAAGACAAAGAAAAAACATGGAATAATAACGCACAACACCAAATAAAGTCCACCACCACTATGGGCTATATGTTGGTCCTCAAAAGGTAGGTGATGTCAATGAAAACTTCCAATAAGCACCCGTGATTCTTTCTTCAATTCTCTCCCCCTTAGGGTATATGCTTACATTAAAGGAGATCAGTATGCGCCTGTAGGGTTATTCTCTGTTCCCTTAACAGTATTGCAGAATATATTCTCTCTCACTCCACTCCAACATGTGGACATAAAAAGAAAGAGAAGCAAAGCAACCACAATGGTGCATTATCACAAAACACATTTATTATTATCCATAAAAACAATCTGAATGGTTAGAGTCAATGGTGTGGCCCCATACCAAGTGTAAAACATGAAAGCGCATATGATGCTGTTTGAAATGTTGTGAAACGGAGTGAGTCTCCATACCTTTTCTAATGTATAAACTACCCGCCCACTTAAAATTAGGATGCGGGAACATATATATAACATTAGAAAAGGTATGGAGACTCACTCCGTTTCACAACATTTCAAACAGCATCATTCATGTGAACCCCGGCACATAGAACAGTTTTGGGGCATTCAATCTTTAGAGACTTCATGGAAGAATAAGGATCTGGCTGGGAATCTAGCGAGGGCAGAGATGCGCTGGATTTTCAACCTACAACCATTAACTCCTACAGGTTTAAATGCGGAGTTTGAGATCAAATGGTTTTTATAACCCACCATGTTGTATATATCTGGTTTTATGCATTCTGCAATACATGTGGGCACCTGTCATGTTTGTCATACTGTGTGGTTTATATCTGACCCACGACTTTATATGATTTTACACACTCAGTGCACACACCATGACATCTGTCAGCTATGGATAGCATTGAATGCTTTATGGGACAGATTGTGTCCACTATGTATTGAGATTTTGACCTGTGATGTAGCCTCCTTTTTAGTGTGGGTCTATCATGGGTGTGTTTATGTTTATTTTATTGAATTTTATGTTGTTACCATGCATATATTGTATTTCATCAATCAGCCTCACATGTTTTGGACAGGTTACATGTGATCGGCTATTTAGGCTCATGCAACGTGTAGGTCATTATTTATCATCTGACCCATGTTGCAGTTTGTTATACACAATTGTGTCTTTACATTGCCTCATGCAGATGGCGTTTTTATATATTTGTTACAACCATGCCGTTTGGCAGAATGCTTACAGTGTATTTTTTAATTGTATTTTTTAATTCTATTTTTATTTTCATTTTTTACATGTGACATCATTATTCTAATATGCTACGATGTCCGCTGCTGACAGAGACATTGTCCTCAGTTTGAAAAGAAGAGCAGACAGATTATGTGAACTCAATTTGAACATCGTTATGTTCTGATGTCTGTTATGCATAAAGTTATTTTCAACCAGACCTCGTTCTGGAGGAGGGCGTGTCTGTTGAGTGAGGAACGCTGGGAATGCTCCGTCAGCGCCTCTGCGTGATCAGCGGGGTAATGAAGACTATTTAAACTTGGATTTGGATTGTGAGAGTCATGCCTTGAGAAAGACTCGGGACTGTGGGTTGAAACGCGTCGGCTGGTGACCCGGTGATCGAGTGTACAGGTGACAGTGCTGTTTGAATTGGAACTGAGCTGCAGCAGTGGTTATTCATACATATGCGCTTTCATGTTTTACACTTGGTATGGGGCCACACCATTGACTCTAACCATTCAGATTGTTTTTATGGATAATAATAAATGTGTTTTGTGATAATGCACCATTGTGGTTGCTTTGCTTCTCTTTCTTTTTATGTCCACATGTTGGAGTGGAGTGAGAGAGAATATATTCTGCAATACTGTTAAGGGAACAGAGAATAACCCTACAGGCGCATACTGATCTCCTTTAATGTAAGCATATACCCTAAGGGGGAGAGAATTGAAGAAAGAATCACGGGTGCTTATTGGAAGTTTTCATTGACATCACCTACCTTTTGAGGACCAACATATAGCCCATAGTGGTGGTGGACTTTATTTGGTGTTGTGCGTTATTGTGCCATGTTTTTTCTTTGTCTTTTTCTTTATTATGTACCTCGTATGACGAGAGGTTTGAGGAGACACATTCCTCTGTTTTAGAGGTTCTCTGTGAGTCAAAGACGGAAGCGCCAGTGTACGTACTATTCTGTGTATTATTGTGTATTGATTGTGGAGTTTTTGGTGGAGACTCTGGGGTGTGTACACGGCTGCATATTTGAGTGAAGCGACCTATAAGATCTGCATCAGGTCCACTGTCTTTCAGATCCACATAGTAACTTTACCTCTTAGGAATAATCAATAAAAACCTATAGGGTGTAGTATTTTAAACACAGCAAGTTTTAATTCATACACACAAAGGTAATACACTCACATTTGAGTAAATAAACAGCTTATCTGAACTGCCCCTCGCGAAGTGAACTGGATCAAGGTTCGAATATATTTCGCCAATGTTCCCAGTAATATCACTGCACGCCAGCCACAAATGTCTCAACGCATTTCGCCTATTGACATCTTAGACTTCATCAGGAAAAACAAAGTAACCTTATTATATATACCTTATTTCTCTAGCTGTTAGCTGTGTAGAGGGTGGTAATATGGTAACCTAAGGAGAGTAAGAGGGTAGTTGAGGAATATTTTAAGCTTGTCTGAAGAGGTGGGTTTTCAGAAAACACTTGGAGGTTTGAAACTAGAGGAAAGATTTATTGTGCAAGGGAAGTAATTCCACAAATTGGGTGCAACACGAAAAAAGTCCTGTAACCGGGAATGGGAGGATGTGATGAGAGTGGAAGAGAGATGCAGATCTTGGGCAGAACGGAGGTGTTGAGTTGGGAAATATTTTGAGACAAGTGAGGAGATATATGCTGGTGCAATTTTGTTGATCGCCTTGTATGTTAGTAGAAGAATTTTATATTTGATTTGTTGAAATACAGGCAACCAATGTAGAGACTGACAGAGTGGTTCAGCAGAAGAAGGATAATTTGTAAGTAAAATCAATCTAGCTGCTGTATCCAAAATAAAATCTAGGCGTTTGAGTCTGATTTTGGGAAGATCAGTAAGGAGGGAATTGCAATAGTCGATGCAGGTGATGATGAGTGCATGAATTAAAGTTTTAGATGTATGCTGCATGATGTAAATATAGAGTTGATGTGAAGAATAAAGGATAGTTGCGATTACACCTAGGCAGCGAGCTTGCAGGGTGGGATTTAGAGTCGTGTTATCAACAGAAAAAGAAATATCAGCCAAGACACTTTTGTTGGTGGGTGGGAATATTATTGATTATGTTTTTAAAAGATTGAGTTTAAGTTGGTGAGAGGACATCCAAGATGAAATGGCAGAAAGACAATCAGAAACGTGAAACACTAATGGTGAGAGATCAGGAGAGGATAGAAAAATGTATGTATCTTCTGCATAGCGATGATACTGAAATCCAAAGGAGTGTGTTAGTTTTCCAAGAGAAATGGTGTAGATAGAGAAGAGCAGAGGACCTAGGACTGACCCTTGTGGTAGTCCATCTGATAAAGGAAGCGGAGCGGTGGTGGATCCAGAGAAATTAACACTGAAAGAGCGATTAGATAAGTAGGATGAGAACCAGGATAGGACAGTGCCTTCAAGACCTAGGGATTGCAGCGTGTGTATGAGGAGAGAGTGGTCAACAGTGTCAAATGCAGCAGAGAGATCCAGGAGAATTAGAAGAGAGTATTGGTTATAATTTTTTGCTGTGATCAAATCATTGACAACTTTGGTCAGCGCAGTCTCTGTGGAGTGTTGAGAGCGAAAGCCTGACTGAAGAGGATCCAATAGGTTGTTTGCTGTAAGAAAGTTTGTGAGGCGTGTGTAGGCAATTCTCTCGAGAAGCTTGGAGGGGCATGGGAGCTGGGAGATGGGGCGGTAATTTATGAGAGAGTTAGGGTCAGAATTCTGTTTTTTTAAAATGGGAGTAATCACTGCATGCTTGAATATAGATGGAAAAATACCAGTAGAAAGAGATAGATTACAGATTTTAGTTAGAGGGGGAATGAGCACAGGAGACAGGGACATACCCATTTGTGAGGGAATGGGATCAAGAGGACAGGAGGTAGAGTAGGAAGATGAGAAGAGAGTAGAAACTTCCTCTTCATTTGTGGGATCAAATGAAGAGAGAGTGTCAGAGGGTGCTACAAAGGAATTGAGCAGATTGCTTGTCAAAGGAGATACCATTTCAAGCCTGATCTTATCTATTTTGTCCTTGAAATAGGAAGCAAGATCCTGTGCACTGATGTTAGTTGGAGGATTTGGGGCAACCTTGGTCAGGGCAGTCTCTGTGGAGTGTTGAGAGCAAAAGCCTGACTGAAAATAATCCAATAGGTTGTTTGCAGAAAGAAAGCCTGTGATCACAATAGATACATACAATAGACAGTGTTTATATATATATATTTATACTTAGATTGAAGTTTAATTTTTTTATTAATTTTCTTAAGTTTTCAGCAACCTGTACTTTGTTCATTGTTAAAAACCTGAAAATGAGCATATTTCATGTATGTTTCTGTAAAATCACCCTACACTGGCTTGAATTATTTGTAAAATACAGTGCATCTTTGAAATGGAGACGATAGACATGCCATACTCCACTTCTGCTTCGGCCACTATCATGAAGTGGTCCAAGTGGCATGTAAACGTTACAGAGGGAGCAGGTGCAAATAGAGGGTCATCTTCCTCCATTCCCACCCACTTGCTTCTGGCTTTACCTGATTTCCCCCAGGAGGATTAGTGGTTCCCCCCACAGCATCTTTTGGACGTTCTATGTTTCTATTATGTGCATTGCAATATTTTTTGTTTTGTTGTGTCTTTTCTATTTTTAGAATGTGTGGATTTATATTTGTTATAATACTCATTGAGCAACCACCTCCCTCTGCAAGGGGGTTCCCCTTTGTATCCCCCCTTGTTGATTCCCCTCCTTTTTTTTCTGTACCCCCAATATTTTGCAAAAACTTCAATAAAAATTATTGATAACAAAAATAGGCACTTTATAAAAAGAAAATAATCAACCATTGTAATTTTGTCTTAATGGTCAATAAAATAACATACCTTTACCTCTCAACTGTCCCGATTCCAGGGGACTATTTTATTAGCCAAGAGCTTGTCCCAGCATAAGGAACAACTGGGATATATTTCCACGCTTCACTTTATAAACATGCTGTGTGAACCAGTTATTGTTGTACTCTTTATATAAGGGAGGATGGGAGGGAGATGTATGTGGCTGGAGGAAGTACAAGCTATGCCCTCCATGGTGCTGGCCATGCCCAAACACATCTGGCCACATCCACACATCATTGGTCACACATACGGTGGGGTGGCACTGCTCATAACAGGCCCTTTAGAATTTTAAACCCCAGGCCCATGTGGCCCTTAATCTGGCCCTGATAGTAGTAATGCAAACTTTAGCCATTCCACAATTCATAAATACTGGCACATTTTGAGTTTGCATGAGGACCTTGACAATTTTGCCAAAAAAATGAATATTATTTGTAAAAAGTTCAATAACCTAAAAAATGCACTTATACATAGTTTTATTCCAATAAAGGAACTGCAAACCAACAAAAACATTATGACTAAATGTCATTATTACTGTTTGAATTGTGTTGGTTGCAGAAATATGAAAATACGAGGCATGTTTACTTTAGAAAAGAGGCATCTAAGAGGCGATATGATTACTATGTACAAATACATTAAGGATTAATGCAGAGAACGTTCATGGAAACTTTTTACCTCAAGGACTGGACACAGGACACAAGATCACCTCTTAAAGTTAGAGGAGAGGACGTTTTGCAAGGAAGGGGTTCTTTACAGTAAGAGCAGTCAAGTTATGGAATTCATTGCCAGGAAAGGTTGTGACTGCAGATACAATTGATATGCTCAAGAAAGGGTTAGACAAATTTTTAGCGAAAAAAGGGTATCCAGGGTTAAGACCATTAATTAAAATGAAGAATAGTAGTGGATCCAGGGAGAAATTGGACTGCAATATTGGGTCAGGAGGGATTTTTCCTGATTGAAACAGATTGGCAGTTGCTTCATCTGGATCAATTTCAAATATAAGATAGGGATCGCAGGAGATCCAAAATAGGTTGAACTTGATGGACTGGTATCTTTTTCAAATTTTTACGGCAACATAGAGAGCAAGTTTATTAAACAAAAAAAATATGTTGGAGGAGAAAGCATAAGTTTAGTTAGAACTGCTTCCCATCATATCACAATGAGGATCATTTACCCTTACAAGAATTGGGTATCCATAGCCCCCTGACTGAACAAAACCAACAAACCCGCCACCAAGGGTGGTGCATGTATCTGAAAACCAATGCCTAACAATGTGTCCCTGTACCCAGAAAATCCTCATTAAAATAAGGTCCCTAGAACTGATCCCCCAGCATTTAACACTAATGTCAACAGCATTGGCACCCAAAGTGAGCATCAACATACACTCCTCCAATCTGTATGGGGGTAGGCAGCACATGCCTGAAAACCAAGGCCCCCAACAGAAAAACATTAATCCATAGATGGAAGGATGGGAAAATTAACTAAGGGAAAAGAGGTAAATTGACAACCAAACAGGGAATTGTATAAGGTGGTATGCTACATAAACTCCCACAGTGTCATATCATGTAAGTAATCATGGTTTGGACACAAACCTTAGCCTTTTAATTTCTCTCAATCAGAGATATCCCTTAGTTGTAATTAACTATACACAACCTAGCTATCATTATTGACCGACTTATAATCAAAAAGATACCTCAGGTTTAAAATTTGTAAGCATATAACACATGAATTGAGTGGATGAGACTATATGGCAGAAATTTCAAGAACAGAAGCCCAATGGTTTTTAATTTTGAAGCACTAGCTTCAAATGAATCAAAATTACATTTTGATCTGAGCTTTTATTTAAATAACTGCCTCTTTAAATTTATTAGCATGTTTTTAATTAAATAATGTGTTATTGATTTTTATGATCCTATTTTGTATTTTTAGTCTAATGGAAGAAGATATATGAGTAAGACCTGTTTTAATTACTTTAATAATGAAGAATATCTTCAGTTTTCAAAAATGTTAAATGTTAAAAAGAACTGTTTTTTTCAAATAAAGTGCATCTTCAGTAAGGATAAAGAGGACTAAGTGTGTCCTTCTTAGGACACTGTTGCAGGAAACACTGTGACAACACCAGAAATCAGGTGCATTCTAGAGGCACTACACATTATATGGAATGGCAAACGGCAGCTAAGTACAGTATGGACATTGCATCTTTAGAGCTTGGATGGCAACATGAAGGAGTGTGGCACCAGGATTAAAGAATAAGGTAATGGTTATCATTCTAAGTCAGAGGTGTTTTAAAGTCCAAATGATCAGGGCTCCAAAGTATCCGGTGAATATGCGCATGCCTTGTTCTCAAAAACCTTCTGAAAAGAGCTATAAGAACATTTAAACACTAACATTTGTATGCGTTTAATTATTTGCATTTTGATATTTTACATTAATATATTTCAAATGCTCTGCATTATTTAACTGGGCAATATGTTTCAAAATAACTGTATTTATTCTTAACTAAATACATTCACCATATTCTCTTACACCTTTATGCATCAAGTTGCCAAGTTAAAGAGGAAGTGCTTCTTTAACTTTAATAGGCTGTCAGTGACAGACAGTGATTGACAGTTTTGCAGATTTTCTCTGCAAAAAAAGCACTGTATGACTTTATACATAATTGCAGGGCCATTGATGTCATAGCCACTCAAAAGACTGCAGTATCTTATTTTTGACCTGTATAAGATGCCATTAGGACATTCTCTTAAAGATAGTGTTTGTTCCAAATTGTAAAGCGCTACGGAATCTGCTGGTGCTATATAAATAAATGTTGATGATGATGATGCAGGATCTTATAGAGCTGCAGTGGAATGCCAAGTTTACATTGAACAATGTATTTTAACTGATTTGTATGAACTTCAATCAGCAAATGACCTATTTATGGAAAAAAAGAATCCTTATAGTCTAGTGGAACACAATAAATAATGCATACTTTTATAGAATAAGCAAAGTGCTTATCTGATTAAAGCCACTCTGCAAGGCTGGTATACTCTCTTTTTGAAAGCCCAAACTCTTTAACTCTTAATATGCTGAGACTGTTGGTATAAGTTTCTATAATTAATTCCCACATATTGGACATATATCCAGAGTAGTATCCATGGAGAACATAAGTATATAAAAAAGACTCCATGGCCGCTCATATGTAGTAAATAATGGTAACTTTATTGTAAAGTGCAGGGTTAAAAATGTGTACTTAAAAAAGAGATGATTTGACTGTGTGTACTACCTACTCATTTTGTCACAGTACCTGATAAAAGATGTTTGTGGTTGCATTCGCAGGTGTGTGTAATAATACTTCTCTATGTTAGCATTCATTGGTTTATAGTCTGGGCGAGGAATAAAATATAAAAGGGCTGTGATTGGCCCATGTTTTCTATAAAAAGAGAAATGAGGAACTAGACAAATCCAACTTAAACAGCAATAGAAAGCTTATGGGTGCCATATTCCTGAAGTCTCTCATGTTTGCCATATTGCTGGTAATATTTACAATGCATAAATGCCATATTGTTAAAGATCCTATTGAAATCAGTATAAAAGAGACAGACTACCAAATTGGAGAGTATGATAAGTGCAATATTTCCAATTATAGTTATAATAAATGGGTGAGTGTCATATTGTAAAACAGCATGATGAGTAAGAGACAATGTGGGTGTCATATATCATCATCATCACCATTTATTTATATAGCGCCACTAATTCCGCAGCGCTGTACAGAGAACTCACTCACATCAGTCCCTGCCCCATTGAGGCTTACAGTTTAAATTCCCTAACACACACACACACTAGGGTCAATTTTGTTAGCAGCCAATTAACCTACCAGTATGTTTTTGGAGTGTGGGAGGAAACCAGAGCACCCGGAGGTAACCCACGCAAACACGGGGAGAACATACAAACTCCTCACAGATAAGGCAATGGTTGGGAATTGAACTCATGACCCCAGTGCTGTACGGCAGAAGTGCTAACCACTTGGCCACCGTGCTGCCCTGGGTGTCATATATCCAATAATAATTATAATTCTAAATATGCACCATATTATTGGATGCTAATTAGGATTATAATAAACCTATGCAAATTAATTAGCGTAATAGCATGCCATCTTACAAAGACTTAATTGAAAAACAGACGTTTCCCAATATTATGCAATGGTGGCAACTATTATAATATAAACAGTGGTTTGAAAAGCATTTAATGCTAAACATTGTTTTTATATGGAAGTATTCTTTACTATCCCCTTTGTTGGGATTCATTAGCTGTTATTCATTATCAGTTAGAAGTGTAGGTAATATATTTGATATATTATTTGCTTAATTTTCCATTTTTGTAATAGGTAAACTGTGTCTCTGTAACTAGAGGGACCATAAGTCCCAGCATATTGAGACTAGTATTTGTCTAAATATATACTTGTAATGTAAAAAACAGTTTCTGAGAATGGTAGAAAGTAAGCATATGAATGAATATTGGTGTTAGGCTGTTTATGATGTGATCAGGAAATAAACAAACTGTTTTTTATGCCTTTGTCGATTATTTGAAATTACAAAATTGTAACAAACCCAGATTTTGTTTCCAAAATATTATAATATCTGTATGATGTTCCTTTATATATGAGCTGTTTTCTTTAGTATAACTGAACCCATAGATATAATGTGAGTGACAAGCTCAGCCTCGCCCTGAGTGGAGAATGTGAACCCACTGGTATCTGAGTGTCAGAGAATTTCACTTTCAATTCTCTCTTCTGCTGCCAGCGATGGCGTCTGCTGATCTGAGAAAGGAGCTGGACTGTTCCATCTGCCTGAACATTTATACAGATCCTGTAACACTGACATGTGGACACAACTTCTGCCGAGACTGTATTGATCGTGTGCTGGATTCACAGGAGGTGTCTGGAGTTTATACCTGTCCTGAATGCAGAGCAGAGTGTCAGGAGCGTCCTGTACTGCAGAGGAACATAACTCTGTGTAACATAGTGGGGAGTTTCCTGTCTACTCAGCCAGATCAGGAGGAGACTGGGATCTTCTGCACTTACTGTATTCACTCTCCTGTACCTGCTGCTAAATCATGTCTGCATTGTGAGGCTTCTCTTTGTGATAATCACCTGAGAGTACACAGCAAGTCAGCAGAACACGTCTTATTTGATACCACCACTTCCCTCAGGAACAGAAAATGCTCCGTCCATAAAGAGCTCTTCAAATATTACTGCACTGAGGATGCTGCATGTATCTGTCTGTCCTGCTCTCTGATCGGGGAACACAGAGGACATCAGATGCAGTCACTGGATGAGGTCTCTGAGAAGAAGAAGGAGAAAATGAGAAATGTTCTGCAGAAACTGACCACAAAGAGAGAAGAGACTGAGAAAAGAGTCCAGAGTCTGCAGAAGCGCAGGAGAGAAGATCAGGATAAAGCAGCTGGTGTAACAGAGACAGTCACTGCCTTGTTTAGAGACATCAGGAGACAGCTGGAAGACCTAGAGAAGAGAGCCCTGAGTGAGATCTCCAGGCAGGAAGAGAGTGTTTCACTCTCAGTCTCTGATCTGATCCAGCAGCTGGAAATAAAGAAGGACGAGCTGTCCAGGAAGATGCGTCACATTGAGGAGCTGTGTAACATGTCTGATCCAGTGACTGTCTTACAGGAACCAGACACAGCTGACTTGTGTGATACTGAGGACAGAGAGAGACATGATAACCAGGTCCATAGTGTAGGAGATCTGGATGTGGGTCTCATCTCAGAGACATTATACACATTATCTGATATAATAACAGGTATAAATATGGGGATCTATGTGCAGGAACCTACAAACATAATACTTGATGTAAACACAGCTGGTAATAAGATACATATATCAGGTGACAGGAAAACTGCATCCTGGTCACCAAACCAGAAACGTCCAGAAACACCAGAGAGATTTCAGTATAATCAGGTAATAAGCACCAGGAGATTTTCCTCAGGGCGACATTATTGGGAAGTGGATGTCAGTAAATCAAGGTGGTGGAGGGTAGGGATGTGTTATCCCAGTATAGACAGGAGAGGAGGACAGTCAATCATTGGAGCTAATAACAAGTCCTGGTGTTTGTGTTTGAGGAGGGGTGATAATCAGTATGCAGTGATACATGACAGTAATGGGATCCAGTTACCTGACAATATTAACTATAATAGACTGAGGATATGTCTGGATTATGAGGCTGGACAGATGTCCTTTTATGCTCTATGTGACCCAATCAGACACTTACACACTGTCACTGCCACCTTCACTGAGCCTCTTCATGCTGCATTATGTGTAGGGGGAGGTTGTATAAAGATATCTGAGGGAGTCAGGAACTGGGAGAAATGATCATAAGAAATCTGCCCAGAGACTGGTGACATCACAGGGAGGGGAATCTGATTGGTGGAATACATAGCTAGTGGAATGAAGCAGTGGGTGGAGCTACAGCTGAGCCCCTCCTCCTGTGTAATCAGATGATCAGTGTGTCTGGATTTGTTCCCTTGTTGGTGTGTTAGAAACTTTCACTATAAATATATAAATTTACATGTATGTGGGCGTTCCCCATCTCTGACTTACTGATAGCTGTGGTTGGCTGTAATAACTGTCTGCCAGTCAGTGTATACCCTATTACTGTAGTCAGTGCTACACTTGCTCCTATTGACTGTAATGGATATAGGGAGTGAATGTATTATCTCTGTATAGCTCCACCTACTGATAGTTGTAGTCCAAGACTTTTTCCTGCATAATACAAGTTGGACTGGACTACAAGTCATAGCATGCATTACTGCTTATCTTTATTAACATGATATTTGTCATAATCACAAAATTAAATTACTATTATTTTCTCTCTATTAAAACGTGCTCATTATACAGTTTTCCCTCTTTGTACAATCCCCTTTTTAAGTCCACCCTCACTTACCACCAGGTAATTTCTCGGTATAAGACAACTGTATAATGTATTAATGGCATTATAAGTCATGTTCTGTTACACCTCTATTATTATTATTATTATCATTTATTCGTTAGGCGCCACAAGATTTCCGCAGCGCTGTACACAGTACAAACAGTAGACTATACAGGATGAAACAGTACAGAACAATAAACAAAAATACCAATACTTCAGAAACTCCAGGCAGGCTGCTGCAATAAGCACGGAGCAGAAGAACAGGTGAGGAGACAGGAGGGAAGAGGGCCCTGCTCATGTGAGCTTACATCCTAAAAGAGGGTAGACAGAATCAGGCACAAGGGGAGCCAGAAGAGAGAAGGGAGAGCGAGTAGTGGAGGTGAGGGGTTAAGTAGATGGTTGGTAGGCTATGCGGAAGAGATGAGTTTTTAGTGCACGTTTGAAGCAGCACAAAGTAGGAGAGAGACGGATGGAACGAGGGAGGTCATTCCAGTGAAGAGGGGCTGCACGGGAAAAGTCTTGGATTCTGGAGTGGGAAGAAGTGATAAGAGAGGAGGAGAGGCGACGGTCATTGGCTGAGCACAGGGAGCGGGCCGGAGTGTGTATGGAGAGGAGGTTAGAGATGTAGGGGGCAGTAGAGTGGGAGAGAGCCTTGTAAGTGGTGGTGAGGAGCTTGAAGAGGATTCTGTAGGGGAAGGGAAGCCAGTGTAGAGCGAGGCAGAGAGGAGAGGCAGAGGAGGAGCGGCGTGAGAGGAAGATGAGTCTTGCAGCCGCGTTGAGTATAGAGCGGAGGAGAGAGAGATGGGAGTGGGGGAGTCCAGTGAGGAGAAGGTTGCAATAATCCAGGCGGGAGATGATGAGTGTGTGGATGATAGTTTTGGTGGCATCCTGAGAGAGGAAGGGACGGATGTGGGCGATGTTGCGTAGTTGGAAGCGACAGGACTGGGCAAGGGAATGAATGTGGGGGCAAAAGAGAGAGAGGAGTTAAGGGTGACACCTAGGCAGCGGAGTTGGGTGACAGAGGAGATGGTGGTGTTGTTGACGACAATAGAGAGGTCATGGTGGGATGGGAGTCTGGGCGGAGGAAAGACAATGAGTTCCGTCTTGGAGATATTGATTTTAAGAAAACGCTCGGACATCCAGGAGGAGATGGCGGAGAGGCAGTCAGATACCCGAGAGTGGAGGGTGGAGGAAAGGTCAGGAGAAGAGATGTAGAGTTGAATGTCGTCAGCATAGAGGTGATACTGAAGACCACCTCTATGCATCAGGTTGCCAAGTTAAAGAGGAAGTGCTTCTTTAACTTTAATAGGCTGTCAGTGACAGACAGTGGTTGACAGCTTTGCAGATTTTCTCTGCAAAAAAAAAGCACTGTATGACTTTATACATAATTGCAGGGCCATTGATGTCACAGCCACTCAAAAGACTGGAGTATCTGATTTTCGACCTGTATAAGATGCCATTAGGACATTCTCCTAAAGATACTGTTTGTTCCAAATTGTAAAGAGCTACGCAATCTGCTGGTGCTATATAAATAAATGTTGATGATGATGATGCAGGCGAAGCTTCAGCTATCTGTAGTGGAGTAAGGCTGTAATAAGATATTATAGAGCTGCAGTGGAATGCCAAGTTTACATTGGACAATGCATTTCAACTGATTTGTATGACCTTCAACCAGCAAATTACCTATTTATGGAAAAAAAAGAATCCTTAAAATCTAGTGGAACACATTAAATAATGCATACTTTTATAGAATAAGCAAAGTGCTTATCTGATTAAAGCCACTCTGCAAGGCTCGTATACTATCTTTTTGAAAGCCCAAACTCTTTAACTCTTAATATGTTGAGACTGTTGGTATAAGTTTCTATAATTAATTCCCACATATTGGACATATATCCAGAGTAGTATCCATGGAGAACAAAAGTATACAAAAAAGACTCCATGGCCGCTCATATGTAGTAAATAGTGGTAACTTTATTGTAAAGTGCAGGGCTAAAAATGTGTACTTAAAAAAGAGATGATAATGTGGTGCCCCAAAATCTGAGTACCCTGGGGTGTATCTATATGTTTTTAATTTGTTAATTTAATTTGTTAATTGTTAAAAGTGTTTATAAAGATTTAAAAATATATAGATATATTTTCTTGAGGGAGAAGTGACAGTTGGGAGTGGTTGGTGGTTGCCGGGAGTAACAGGAAGGAGGAGTGTGTGGCATAGCAACAAGTCCACTTACTTTGGTAATAACTGTGAACTCCCAGAAGGCAGTGGGAAGAGGAAAGTTTTAGACTTCTGAGGGAGAGAGATCCATGTGTCTGCATAGACTGAGAGAGAAAAATAGGGACAGAATGAAAATCGGACAAAGTGATATATAAGCAGATTAAAAGTGAAGTAAGTGTAAGAAGAGAAGAAGATAAGAAGTGAGCCAAAGAGAGGTGTGAGTAAAAAGGAAAGTTCTGAAAACAAATAAGCAGTATAGAGATCTGTGACATCACACTAAACAGACTGAGCTATGTACTGAGAACAGTGTGAGAGGAGAGAAAATAGAGAGGTCTGTGAATACACAAAAAAGAGACTGTGTAATACAAAAGATCATCAGTTTATTTGGCGTGAAAAAGTAATTTATGGGCCCCAACCACGTGCACCACTTCTACTAAATTCCTGTGCACAGTTAAACCCAGGATTGAGTGTAAAATATGGTAACGTTACCAGGGATAATATTGGTGCACCAAATGTTTTAGTTAAATGTTAATGTTAAGTGATTTACCTGAAAATTGATTTATTATTATATGTTAAATGCTATTGTGCTCTATGTTGATCAAATGAGTGTTTTGTCATTGCCATTTAGTTGAAGGGGTCAGTGGCGCGGTGGCTTACAAAAATTATCTTTACTGCATTATTAATAAACCCAAGTTATTTGACCAATCCTTGTCCCTCTCATTGAAGTATTTATCTCCTGACCACCGGATGTCCGAATAAAAAAGAACCTGAATCGTGTCTGGAGGACAAGGTAAGGGAAGGAATTCCCATCATACTCGGCCACCACATAACTTTGGCGTCAAACCGAACAGGATCCGAGTGCATCAGGAGAGTAATACCTTCAGTGAAAAATGGATCAGCAACAAGGCGGGGGAACAGCGCAACCGCCAGGGCCAAAAAACCCAGAACAGGCCGACCCAGCAGCAACACCTAATATGCCCATAACCCTACCGTACTATTTTGGGGCCCCATGGCTCCCGAAGTACAGCGGGGACGACGACAAGCTACAGAAGACTTCATTCACAGAATTCGAGAACAAATTGGAATCCATGTTCCGACTATACCCGTTGAATGAACAGCAGAAAGTGGAGATCTTAATAGTGCAACTCACAGGGTCGGCGCTCAGAGAAGTAATCTCATGGCCGATGGACGACAAGAAAGAAGCGGCACAAGTTTTAAAAAAAATTTCCACAATGTTTGAGACAAGAACTCTTCCAGAGTTGAAGATGAAACTATATGCTCGCAAGCAACAACCGAACGAGACACTGCGGAACTATGCCCTGAGCCTACAAGAGATGTTAAGAGCCATTCAGGCAGTGGACAAAGAGGAAGTACGAAACGTGGAAGAAGCCCTAACCATACAGTTCGTAGAAGGAGTTGCCCAAGAAAGCGTTAAGATTCAGCTACGACTGATGAAAGCACAGATGCCAGGCAAAACCTTCCGAGAGTTTAAAGAGACCGCCATCACCATTGTCGGTAACCAACGTGAAAGATAGGAAGAATACCCAGAATTGGTAGGCTTCAGAGAAAGCGCAAGCTCGACGGAAGCCATAGCAAGCAGCACAGCAAAGTCAACACGGGCTCAAGAATCGGTAATACAGAGCGGTCAGTATCCCATCGGAGACCCAATGCAAACGCTCAAAGAGCAATTGGAGGAGCTGGCCGTCGGAATGGCAGAAATCCAGCGAGAGATGCGCCAAATGGCGAGGCCACCGGCACCCACCTATGGGGAACCAGAGTGGAGGCCCGAAAGACAAAGACCAGTCCGAGGCAGGTGGGAACCACTTCGTGAGTATGTACGGCGATCGCAGAAACCAATTCGATAGTCAAGGGCGCCCGATATGCCGCCGGTGCCATGGGATAGGACACATAGAAAGAAACTGCGACCAAAATGAACATTTAAACTCCGACACCTCGAGATTGAGGGCCAAATCTCGGGGCGAGCCCCGGGAATAGATCCGGATCCAGAAAACTGGAGGCCCAGTTCATCGGACAATGTCCCACATTACCCGTTACAATTAATGGAATGAAGACCCTGGCTATGCTTGACACGGGGTCACAGATTACGACCATCCGGCTCCCTACATTCCACAATTATTGGGGCAAAGAGCAGCTGTTATCACCACCCCCAACCTGGCTGCAGCTGACCGCCAGTAACGGCCTCGAGATTGCGTGTGAAGGGTATTGGGAAGCAGACATCCAGATCGGAGCGACCTTGTTGCCAAGACAAGGCTGTCTTGTCACCGCCCCCTGTGAAGGGAACATAGCCCCCATCATCCTGGGGATGAATGTGCTGCAAAGATGCCCGGATGAGCTAGTGGCGACTTTGAAGGGTAAATTAACCCAAGCGGCTTCCCCTGGTCATCAGGCCTTTCAACATACTGTTCGGCTCCTACAAGGTTACCAAAAGACTGCTGGTTCCCATGTAAAGGTTTCGGGCACTGTCAAGTGGTTTAATGTGCGGAATGGATATGGCTTCATCAACAGAAATGACACCAAAGAAGATGTCTTTGTCCACCAGACAGCAATAAAGCTAAATAACCCACGGAAGTTTCTGCGCAGTGTTGGAGACGGGGAGACTGTGGAATTTGATGTTATGGACGGAGAGAAGGGTGCCGAGGCAGCAAACGTGACTGGCCCTGGTGGTGTACCAGTAAAAGGAAGCAGATTTGCACCCTACCGACGAAGGTTCCGCAGACGTTTCTACCGGCCAAGAGGAGAGAATGCTGCAGAATCTGGTGGGGAAGTAAGTACAGAGCAAGTGAGCGAGGGAGAGAGAGCAGAAGACGTGTCCTCTCAGCAGAGACCTGTCCAGCGCAGGCGCCCTCCTCCGTTCTTCTACAAACGGCAGCAGAAAGACTACGACTGGGATGCGCAGGCCTATCGGCTGTCAGAAGGAAGCATCTTCCTCAAGAAGAAACATCAAGGGATGATTGGGACGAAGAACCAGATGATAGACAAGGGACTTTGCCTCAGCTGCCCACCGACCCTTTCGAGCTACTATTGGCGGTATCAGGATTAGAGATCTTTCTCACTGAAACTGTTGTATATAATGTATATAATGTATATTAAAACTGTTGTCATTGAAAATGTTTGCTATTATAAATGTTGTAGATGTGTGATTTGAGTTGATAAAGAACAACCACCTTTATGTCTTAATGCGTGAGGACACGCACCTGAAAAAGCGGGGGTGAATGTGGTGCCCCAAAATCTGAGTACCTTGGGGTGTATCTATATGTTTTTAATTTGTTAATTTAATTTGTTACGTGTTAAAAGTGTTTATAAAGTATAATTAAAAAAATATATATTTTCTTGAGGGAGAAGTGACAGTTGGGAGTGGTTGGTGGTTGCCGGGAGTAACAGGAAGGAGGAGTGTGTGGCATAGCAACAAGTCCACTTACTTTGGTAATAACTGTGAACTCCCAGAAGGCAGTGGGAAGAGGAAAGTTCTAGACTTCTGAGGGAGAGAGATCCCTGTGTCTGCATAGACTGAGAGAGAAAAATAGGGACAGAATGAAAATCGGACAAAGTGATATATAAGCAGATTAAAAGTGAAGTAAGTGTAAGAAGAGAAGAAGATAAGAAGTGAGCCAAAGAGAGGTGTGAGTAAAAAGGAAAGTACTGAAAACAAATAAGCAGTATAAAGATCTGTGACTAAACAGACTGAGCTATGTACTGAGAACAGTGTGAGAGGAGAGAAAATAGAGAGGTCTGTGAATACACAAAAAAGAGACTGTGTAATACAAAAGATCATCAGTTTATTTGGCGTGAAAAAGTAATTTATGGGCCCCAACCACGTGCACCACTTCTACTAAATTCCTGTGCACAGTTAAACCCAGGATTGAGTGTAAAATATGGTAACGTTACCAGGGATAATATTGGTGCACCAAATGTTTTAGTTAAATGTTAATGTTAAGTGATTTACCTGAAAATTGATTTATTATTATATGTTAAATGCTATTGTGCTCTATGTTGATCAAATGAGTGTTTTGTCATTGCCATTGAGTTGAAGGGGTCAGTGGCGCGGTGGCTTACAAAAATTATCTTTACCGCATTATTAATAAACCCAAGTTATTTGACCTATCCTTGTCCCTCTCATTGAAGTATTTATCTCCTGACCACCGGATGTCCGAATAAAAAAAAACCTGAATCGTGTCTGGAGGACAAGGTAAGGGAAGGAATTTCCATCATACTCGGCCACCACAATTTGACTGTGTGTACTACCTACTCATTTTGTCACAGTACCTGATAAAAGATGTTTGGGTGTCATATATCCAATAATAATTATAATTCTAAATATGCACCATATTAATGGATGCTAATTAGGATTATAATAAACCCATACAAATTAATTAAAGTAATAGCATGCCATCTTACATAGACTTAATTTAAAAACAGACGTTTCTCAATATTATGCATTGGTGGCAACTATTATAATATAAACAGTGGTTTGAAAAGCGTTTAATGCTAATGAATCCCAACAAAGGGGATAGTAAAGAATACTTACATATAAAAACAATGTTTATAAATCTGAGAGAAAATGAAAAAGTAAAGTTTTACAAATGAAGCTCCATTGGGTGTTGTAAACTTGAGTAAAACAATGGACTGGCACAGGGCGGTTTGCAGTAATAGAAGCAAAAACAACATATATTACTGTGCATTCAAAAAGATAAAATATTAATACTTCCAATACAATTATGTTAATCAGGATTGTCTCCACTATACAATTCCCCCAATTGTATGTTATATTCAAATGTTGTCTGCAGTAGAACGTTATAGGTGCTCAGAAAAAAAATCATTTTTGCTGACTTTATTGTACTTAATGCTCACTAGCATGTGTCAACAACAAAAAGTATCAACTGTCACTAATGGATTTTAAAGTGAAATAAGTGGAATTCTTTATTGTACTTCTTTAAATTCATGCTGGGATTTTGACCCTTTATTAGATCAAGACTCAATGGAAACTGCATACTAAGGTATTTTGCATTTATTTTATTGTTGGTAAAAAGTATAGCTTTTGCCTGGCTGTGACAGGAAAAATAATATAATTATATATAAATACAGTACATTCAACTACTTCTTATGCAGCCCGATTACAGTTTTCACATATAAATGTTAAAGATAAAATAAAATGACAATTATTTTGGATGGAACCAGGATTTATTTTTACACACTAATAGCCACAAACATTGTCATTATATACTGTAAATCTCAATTTGATCTAAATGGTAGCTGTTTACATAAGAACTTGTGCTATGGACAATATATAATGTGGTGGATTCCAGACTGAAATATCTGTTGTCTATTTTTTATTTCTAATTTTTTGTTTTTGCGTGTGCTCTGAAATTATTATTTTTTGTGTAAATTCATATTTATCACATTAAGCACTGATAATACATCAACATAATTATGACTGAAAGACATAATTAAATTCAAAATTTCTCCAGTGTTCATTTGAAGCCACTTTCAAATTATGTTGAAACAAGTACAGAGGATTGTAAAGGTGATGGAAAGAATGAACCTCATCTTGATGATTAAGGGATTTAGGTAGAGAGCGTAGAGTTGTTCAGAAGGGGTTGCTCACTTTTGGACGACTATTCCAGTTTTGGTTAGGCCTTGTACTTTATGAGAGTCACATCCCCCCCTCAGTTACCCACTATTATAGGCATTCATCTCTTGCCCCCCTGTCTCTGACAAATGACATGTTAGACACTGGAGCTAATTAGCCTAGAGCAGTGACATTGATGTCACCACAAAAAAGGTATTCAAAGGAACACATTTCAACAATCCTACATGGACCTGAATTTTGAGAGTCTTTGTGAAATATTTATCAAAAGTAGAGTAAAACTCTGTGATACTGTTTATGTATTGCCTTCTCTACACATATAAAATAAACAATATTTTTTTATTTTTTTATAGTGCTATGCTATGCAACATATGCTATGCCATGCTGTGTATAAAAGGATATTGCTGACGGGCACTTGAACTTGCCACAAAGAAGTAGTCGCTCCCAATAAAAGGAATTTACTATAATCACACAAACACATCAAATCGCTAAAACAGATACTTATAGAGTCCAGTGAAATATATGTGCACTGTGTACAGTGGCATATATTATGGAGTCCTTAAGCTTTAGCACTTAATTATTATCTCACAAACCATCAGAATGTATTGTATATATCATTCTGAAATGACCACACTAGGAAAATGATTAGATATAACAAAAGGTATAATATTTTACAGAACTACCATTTACTTTATTACGTGCGTAAGAAGTTTGGGAGTTGACCTTTCCCCTACCCAACCTTACTGTCTAATAGAGAAATTAAAGGGTTCCACATTCCTCATAAATATAGTTAAATCGATAGTCTAAAAATGGAGCTATAGGAATGCTTGTCTGCTAAATATATACAATACTGTATGTACACTTTAGTTACTAACATATAAAATAAACAAGGGATTAGTGATATGGGTGATCTATAAAGTTCCACTGCTACTTACATTCCAAATGCATTTTAAATCTTGCAGTAGATTGGAGTCACTTTTTTTCTGCTGTAAAGTAGTATACATACAGCTTAGTCCCTTCCCTTGATGTCAATGACTGAGCAAAACATATTACACAATGCGGGTGTTCCTGTTCAGCTATAACGTTCAGGAGCCAGGGTGTGCTCAATGCAAATATACATAAATCTATAAAATATTCAGTTAGCCTGTACTAACTCCTTATTAAACCCCAGTAACTTAAACCCCCTTTACAAAAGCACAACAAATATTACCTATTTCTTATCACACACTGTCAGGCACTGTCTCTGTGCCATCCTGACTGTCAGGAATGGACGCTTTCCTACTTCTAATGTGCGCTTCCTGTTGCAAAGGAACATGACTTCCGCCCAGCTGTCCCTGTGGACCTGCTGTGCATGCGTGTCCTGTTTCCTAGATCCTCCTCATTGGTGGCGGTCAGTGCCATCACTAACTGCCAAAATTGTCAACTGGGGCTCTATATAAAGAGAACTCTGGTATCATAGGGTGCCAGAATATTAGGCCTCCTAGCTCCAGCACTTAAATGCATTCTTTTGGTTCCTACATCCCTGTTCCTGAATAGTGATTATGATTTCTCCGTTTGACTTCAGCTTGGCTATTGACCACTCACTTTGGATCCTGTTTTGTTGGCATCCCCATTTGGCTTTTGACCTTGACTTCCTTGACTATTTTTGGGATTCTGATCTGGGGCTATGTTCCTTTCTGGCTTTTGACCTCGGACTGTCTGACCTCGCTACCTTCACCTATATGTTTCACCAGTGATTGTCTTTGAGGGCTGCATCCTGCATGCTTCATGCAGTGCAGTCCTTACTTCTTTGCAGGGGTCCCTGGTGAACATCGGGGGCATGTTAGACTCCACACTCTTAGTTCAGTAGCGTCAAATGCTGGCAAACAGCATTTAGCAAACATCCCCATACTCACTTTTAGGGACAAACACTCAACCTCCCACCAACTTCTGGAGGTATGCTGAATCCTATCTTCCCAGGCGCAAGGGCAAAATATATGAACGTGAATGAGCTAAATAAAATGCACAAGTATTTATTCAAAAACTGCCATCCAAGGCTCATAAAAACATACAACATACAACATGGTCCGGACCTATAAGCATAAATAAACACTGGAATATTACCAAAGCTTATGGCTGCAATCTCACATGAATGCAATACAGAATCTTGCATATCTCTTAAGCAAGATATCTCAGGTCAAGTCCATAGTAAAATCAACAGGGAATAATGATGACTTAATTGGAAATATACTCCTAAAAGGCCAAGAATTGTGAATTCTAGAGGCAATGCTTATAGGTATAAATAAGTCCACAATCCAATCATTAAAAGGAACTACCAGGTATAGTCTCTGAACAATGCCTCACACAAAATGCCAATATACGGCTGCCTGTAAATGATGATACACTCACAGTTAGTGGAAGGACTTTGGCAATGTTGTGGAGTCCTCCAACAGTTTCAACAAGTGTGTTCAAGTAGTCCTTATTCTCAAATAGCAGGGAGCTGCTCAAGTTAGAAACTGCATTATAACAAAAATAACAGTTCCTCCGTGTCCCATCCGATGTTCACGCATGTGTAGTAGAAGTTAGACACTCTGCCAGCTGTTTTCTGATTCTGCTTACCCAACAGACGGGCACGTTCATGTGAAGTGTTAATGAATGTAGAAAATAATCCTGCTCAGAAGAGCTATGAAACCTACGCGTTTCACCCGATAGGGCTTCCTCAGGGATAATCATATAATGTAGTGAAAGTGAATCCAAAGGCCACCATAACATTCTTTATAAAGGGTATATATTCCCTTAATTGGTTCCATTTAAAGACTGATTTCCATTTAAGTCATCATTATTCCCTGTCGATTTTACTATGGACTTGACCTTAGATATCTTGCTTAAGAGATATGCAAGATTGTGTATTGCATTCATGTGATATCGCAGTCATGTGCTTTGGTAATATCCCATTGGCTGAAGTTATTTATTTATGCTTATAGGTCTGGACTATGTTGAACGTTGTATGTTTTTATTAGCTTTGTATGGCAGCTTTTGAATAAATATGTGTGCATTTTATTTAGCTCATTCACATTCATATATTTTGCCCTTATGCCTGGGAATTTGTCTGGTATATATTTTATTGAAGGAAGAGGACCCGCCTCTATTCATATTCCCTATTTGGCTGCATCTACATTTTTACATCTTTAGGGAAGAGCGGTAGTCTCATTTCTTTTATTGTTGAATCCTATCTTCCCCTCCCTATTTTATTTTATCTCTAATACTGTGCACATAGTTTACACACTAACATATAATATAGAATTAGGGAGGGAGTGCAGCATATCTGGATTGCTATAGAGTATCATAGTAGCAGCAAACCTCATGAGACTTTTTTTCCCTGACATGAATTGTAGCAGTAGGTTGTGAAATCATTATAAAATTTAAAAGACAATGCAATTGACTTGCTGGACTTCAGTCAACCTAGGGGCAATGTATATGTTTATGTTTATTTTCTTTACATTTATTACTTCACCAGTTAGAAGAACGATAAACAGAACTATTGACCACACAACTCCCTTCACATTGACCTCTGGTCCAATCATTCTGACTTGCTGCCATCAGCATCCATCAGATATTGTTTGTTTGAGAGGCATGTTGGTATCAGTAGCTAAGGGGGAATGCTGTTGCTGTATTGCTATTTGGAGGCTTCTTGGGTACCTCTTGGTAAGTTAGCTCTCAATTTAAAAACACAAATATATGGGGCTCTCACTGTTTAGAGTTAGGACCACCCAATTAGCAAAAGCGTTGTGGAGTGGCGGGTGGCTTAAATATACATTTGCAAATGTGTCAACTGAGACTTTTGCATTTTTATGTACAAGTAGAAATGGCAGCTACTTTGCTGGCTATAGCAGTGTGCTGTGGATTTTTTTTCTTGTTTGTTCCATTCAGGATGACCCCAGCCTTTTCAAGCACCTGCTATGAGTCTATAAATTGATTGAGCAACTTCCACTGCTGTATTATCCATCAGATATAGACAAGCAATTGCATTGAAAGTTATTTGCATCCATAAGAACAATATGCACTGTATTTGTCAGTATTAATTACAACCATTGGTTTTTAGAGACATCTAGTTCAAAAGTGCACTGGTCCACTGCAGTATGTGACCTGGAGTCTCCTATCATAGTCTAATAAACTCCTTCAAGCTGCAGCAGAAGAAGAAGCAGTAGCGGAACTAAGCAGGATGACTCAATTTATATCATGATGTTGCAGCAGACAGGACATTATGATGCAGGCCACACCCTTAGGCTCCATCTGCATGCCAATGACTTCATGGATCTTTCCTACACATTTCCTTATGATATACTGTAAGCAAGCACACAAATCTTTAATGCGAAAGAAATGGGGTGTGCCTCTCGTTGTCACAATTTACTAGATACTGGGAGCAAGATCTAGAAAGCTTAGAATAAATAACTGGAGCAACTTCTTTTGTACAATCGTACATTTGTAATTATCATTTAGACCCAGTACAAGATCATATGCAGATGGTACTGGTGTCCCAGCCTTCTTGCCAAATTATATCCCAGATAACTTACTAAAGGTATTTTATGCTCACTGGGATGCCCCTTCACATCTGGTGGGAATGTTCCAAAATCTATCCACTTCTTGGCTTAATTTTAACTGTAGCAAAGTCTTAGCCCTAGACCTCTAGTATCCCAATCTGCGTTTCCCTCTGCCTCTCCCTTTCTCTCAGCGCCCCCATATCCTGTTTATGTTGCACTGTTTAGGAAACCATAAGCTTGTGATCTACTTGTGTGAGCACCTATTAAGTCTTAATCTATCGAGCTTTGAATGTTTTGAAACAAAGGGTTTAGCAAAGGTAATTTGTTATTAATATATACCCAGAATCAGTGGAGCCATTTTTCCTCTTCACATCATCAATCATCAACGTCATCAACATTTATTTATAAATGCGCCAGCAAATTCCGTAGCGCTTTCTATATGACTGTATTATCCTTTTCTGTCCCTCCTATGTTCTAAAATGATTAATATTTTTTGCAATAAAAAAACTTGCATAAACAATGTGTTTAGAAATCAACAAATGTACTAGGCAGTTTGAGATTACTGCAAATATTATTAATTGAAAAGGTCAGACTAAATCCATAAAAATGTTTGGATTCACATGGCCAAGCAATTATGGTATAGAAGAAGTGACATTAGGCATATATCTGAATATATTGAGAAGTTTGTACTGTACTAAAGTTGCAGGTTCACTTTGCCTAGATGTACTAATATATCAAACTGTCTAGATATATAGATTGCTGGTACACCACTAAAATATAAACATAAATATAATATAGTACATCATAATTAATTGATAAAATAGTCAGTAGGCTAGTTTTCTTTTTTAACATTTTGGGTGTTTAGATATAAATATTGTTGGCTAGGAATTCCATTTTCTGTTAAATTGCTGCACTGCCATGTAGTAAAGCTAAAAGCTTTTAACTCTGATACTCACACATTTTTTCTAGATCAGAAAGGAATGCACATTGCACTCCAAACCTGTTTCAAACTTTCAAACCACCATAACTGTATCATTTTATTGTGATTTGAGACCCCATTTTTGCATTATTTTTTTTTTTAAATTATATGAAGTGTTACTTTTTCTCTTTACAAAGGTCTCACCATAGAACAACATTTGTAGTCAATAACAATATTACTGGTACAAGAGACCTGGCAGTGCATTTACTCTGTTATTGTTGATTGCTGAAACTGTTGTCAGACTTTCCCAAAAAGACAGACTGGTGAGTGATACACGATGTGGCAATTTACCATATTCATCGTATGTTTGTTTATTATATGTGCAACCTTTTTATATATGTTCTCTCTCTTTCTTTAAAACAGTCAAAGAGAGCATCAGAGAAATTACTATTGAGACTTACTACATAAAGTGCAACATAATAACTTATGTAATGACTAGTTGTAAATAGTTACATTGCATTATCTTTTTTAATGCAATATGATTGTTTTATAAAGGTTTAATTTCTTAATTTAAATGGGGAATCAAATATGATGAAATTATAGTAGTAATCTCTAGGTTATATTATAATAAACAATATTTCCTGTTCACTTACTTTCAAATACGGTGCCTTAAAAACAGTATTCAGCACCCAACACATTTTTTACATTTCACCACTACACTTGCTGAATTGTAAATAAAAGAATGTAAGAGGCAATTATTATAGAAGTTACTTTGAGGCATTGAAAGAACTACAGAAGTTGGTAGCAGCCACAGAAGATAATGTGTGAGGGTCAACAATCTCCAAGACATTTCCCAAAGAGGGTCTTAAATGGAGGGTTGCATAGATAAAGCTCTGGCTTAAAAAAAATAATTTCCTTAACTGTGAAGAGTTTGCAAAATGGCATCTAGCAGATACTTCAGAGATTTGGTCTGACAAGACTATCGTGGAACTTTTTGGCCTGGATGCTATGAAGTTTTTATGGAGCATAACAAGCACTGTGCACCAGCAAGGTAATCTCATCCCACTAAGAAGTATGAAGTTATAGCATCATACTATGGTATGCTTTTCAGTGGCAGGGACTGGCAATCTTGTCAGGATCTATCGTAAATTAATAGTGCACATTACATTTGCTACTCTTGTTTCAGCTGTGCACTCTTCTACTTAGAATGTAAGCTCTCTACATTTATTTTGTCTACTTTGTATGTCCCTGTTTTATGTATGTCCTGTTTTCCCTACTGTATGGAGCTGCGGAACACTGTGGCGCCTTACAAATCTATGATAATAATAATAATAATAATAATAATAATAATAATAATAATAATAATATCCTACCCTTTACCAAGCAGCTCACACTGGGAAATGTATCTTTCAGTAGAACAATAATTTAAAGCACACTGCAACAGCAACACTGGAGAGGCTTAAAAATAAATGTAATAGAGTGACCCAGTCAGAGTCCTGATGTTAATCACATAAAATGTCTATGACAAGACTACAATCTTCATGCCCATTGCTGTTCCCCAACTAATTTTACCCAGCTTTTGCAAGGAATCAAACAATTTTCCAAACATATCCAAAAAGACTACTGGCTGTGCCAGATGTAATTTAATTAAGTATTGACCAAGGGAGATACTTATTTAATTATGATATTTTGGTAGTTTATTTTTTGTTACTTAATAATAGATGGGGTTCAATACTTTTCAAGGCAAAATAAAATACTTACCTAAATTAATAATTATATTCTCTTTGCAAGGATGACTAAATATGGATTTTTTATCACCAATTATTAAGTGTAAAAATACCTCTACAGAGCTAATGCACATCAGAAATTACAGCGGAGCAGTAGATTAGACTTCATTAGCAAACCGCTGATAAGTAGCAGCTTGTTCTTTAAGGAAATATATTTTTATCTCTTTAATATAGCTGTATTTATTAGTGTTGAGAATTGTAATGATTGTTCATTGCGCATATTGTTAACACTTGTATTAATTTCATTGCCTCATTTGAAGAAAGGACTGTTCACTATTAGATCACAGTAATCAGAGGTAAACTGTGCCAGCAGGTTTAATTTAAATACATGAGTCTATTATAAATTAATTGAAACCTGAATAAAAGCACATTAGCTATTTTTAATACCCCATATGTTTCAAAAATGACATATCTTATACAACAAAAGGGGTCAATAAGTTAAGTGACATGCCTAGTACGCTTATTTGCATTTCAATATCTGGAAGCAATGCATGAAGTAACAATCCAATAAACTAGATCAGAACACAGGTCATGTACACAGTGATTCAAGAATTTACTTACTTTGCATAGAAAATTTTTGTTGTCAGTTTTCAGTTCATCTTATAACGTTATAAAACCTCCTTATGAAGGACCCTACATCAACAGCTATAACAATGAAATTGAAAATGAAACTCATAATGCATTTTTTTCAACTGAAAATTATTTCTTTTAACATTGCAACAAAACAAGTCTCACAGTTTGCAAAACATTCCTTTATTATTAGAAATACCTTTTGTATAAAAAAAATGTGCATGCGTAAACCATTGCATTTATTGAACAAATTCCAGGGCTTCATGTCAATCAGCCAATACAATGCACAAACTCATCTCCTATACAGATAGAACAATATAGGACGGGGATGAAATTTCTCACAAATCACACAAAGTACTTACAATTATGGTGTAACATATGACAGATTTTTTTTTCCATAAAATGCAGTTTCATCTCTGAACAAAATGATTTATTTTGTACACTCTTCTTGTGCACATTAAGGTTTTTGTCTTTCATGTGCTTTTGTTTAAAATATTTTGACACTTTAATTTTGAAAAATAAATTCAGGCATCTTTCACAAATTCTGTCCTTTTTATTAATGTGTTCTGTTCAAATAGTTTAGATTGTAGAACAACTGATATCTCCCACAATTTGGTGTTGGATATTATGGTAGAATCCTCATCTCAGGTCGCATGATTGCTGTAACTGACATACGTGGTCTTTGTAGAAGAAGCTATAAAGATACAAACATATAATCAAGTAATTTATCTTTTTATATATTGCAACAGTTAAGGTACTAATTCAGTACTAGTATTAGTTTATTATATGGGTGTATGCATTTGCTTCTCTAGTTTAAATGTGCTAAAACTGTAATCATTAGAAGCAAATTCTGCATATTGCATTTATATTTACTATCTTACATATTGTTTTGTTTTTTTTACAAAAATACATTCTTGTTAATACTGCAGTTACTGGGGATTGACTCCATATATAACTCTAAACTGTATTCATAAATGAAATAGTTCAATCAGTCCACAAATATATTTCTTAATAGCTGTTCTATAGCTTGTGCTATATGGGGTTTGTGTTGTATTGGAAAAATCAATGTTTCTCATTGTATTGAAACAAACAAAAGACAATAAATAGCAATTTATCATTTTATAAAAAGATGTCATAAAAATTGTTGAAGAAAAGTTCAATGAATAAGAAACCCTAAAATAGATAATTTTACAAATAAATAAATAAATCTTTGACATATTCTTTAAAATCTGACTGCTTCAAATTCATTTGATTTAAGCAAAATTGAAATAGATGTGTGCTTTTTTCTCATTCTATATAGGTTCAGGAATGCAAAATCTGTTGGAGTTTTATAAATATAGCAATAATAATAATTTAGAAAATGAACATATTTATCACCATAAAAAATATTGTTGATCCAGAAATATCAAATTAATACATAGGAAGACAGCTTAATATTTCCAAATATAATGTAACTCTCTTGACAAGTCATAGTCATACATTTGAGTTCCCATTTGCTTCATATTTACCTTGTTATCTGCTTTAACAATTTTATGGATGTTATACCCCTAAAAGTTGTCTCTTTGTGATGTTAAATTGCTCATTGTGGCTACCATAACCAGATCGGAATCAGAATTTATTGAGAAGCGCTGATTTAGAGTTGCACGTAAGTGAATTTATGCAGCATAATTACACACTCCATGTTAAATTATTTGC